>NC_053039.3:90951117-91567576 GCF_002575655.3 Aegilops tauschii subsp. strangulata | reverse complement strand
TTCATAGGGAAGCCCAAAGTGGCTCTACTTCATTCTATTTCACTTCCTAGCACTTCCTATCATTTAATATCCATCCCTTTGGTCTTATTGACATAAGAGATGTCATTTATAGTCTATCTCTTTCTATATATGGAAAGTCAAGAAATTCTCATCTAAACATCGAGAAATTGTGCATATAGAAAACTCTAAAGAAAGAAAAAAAGGAGACCCATGCCATGATTTTCAAATCTTTTCTATTTAGTAGTCTAAGTTTCTCGATGAGGATAATTAATTCGGTCGTTGTGGTCGGACTCTATTATGGATTTCTGACTACATTCTCTATAGGCCCCTCTTAGATCTTCTTTCTCCAATCTTGGATTAGAGAGAGAGAGAGAGTCATGGAGACGGCGATGGTGTTGGTCGCAGGAGCGTTTCAGTGTGTAGGCTCGCGAGTCCCCTTTCGACAACAGCGAGGGGGTGAATCAAACCTTTCTGTCTTTGTGTGGTTGTCGGTGAAGAAGAAATGGTGGTGGTGGCGGTGGGGGCGGATGGGGAAATGGGGGCTGGGAAATCTCTCTTTCTTCTGGCCGAAGCGAACGACGTGGTGGCCTGGTTGAGCAACGCAGGAAGCAAACCGCCGATTATTTTTGTCTCATACACGAAGTGGACAGCGCGAGACAAATAGTAACACCAATGCTTACGTGGACACACACAGCAAGCGCCCTTCTAGCGACACTTATTATGTTTGATGGATTGTATCGGACATCTAATCAGTGTTCTTCCATGTTCGCACCTCCCTGCGCCGCCGCCGCCACTTTCCTCTCTCGCTGCCAGCGTCACCGCATCTTCCGGGCGACGTTCTCCGCCTTGCATGATGGAGCCCAGGAAGGGACGCCGGCGGACAAGACGGACGCAGTCTCTGTCGTGGCGATCATGGACTGGCTAGATGACATCTTGGGTGGCGGACCGGGACCGGTGGTGAGGATGGGGAGCAAGGATGGCGGACGGCGATGGCTCGGGTGTGGGAAAGGTAGGAGGGCGGCGGGAGCAGGAAAGGTTTGGTGCATTTGGTGCAAAATTGTGGTGGGGTGGGCTGTCAGGTCCGATGTGGCGGAGGCGCCCGGGCGCACCCAAATTTCCCCCATATTTGGGCTGGATATGAGGGGTGCCTGTCGGGCCCGTGGGACTGGGGGTACTCGGGCCTGTCTGCCTTCGGCCCATGATGCAGCGCGTGGTGAGGGCCCAGCGGATAGCCCACTAGCAAGCTTCACGAACAAGACCCCTCGCGTGGCCCCTATCAACAGCCGTCCCGAGTCGACCGAATGGCGCCACCAGGAGCCTCGCAAGGCCCGCTCGTGAGGCGGTCTCCCGAGGTCCCCTCTCGGGGGCGAGCAAATCATGAACTACTCAGATCGATCGCGCGGCCCTGAGTCTCCATGTGGGTGACGCGCGCGACGACGAGCGATGCCAGAGGCCGTGCCAGCAGGCGCGGATGGGGAGGCTTTCCTCTTTTGTGCTAAGGGAGCAAGGCCAGCACGCTAGTTCCCAAGGCAACCCGCAGAGGTTGCCCGATCGGTGCAAGGTGACCAAGACGACGGGCGCGCAGGGCGGAGGTCATTAGCGAGCCCACCGGTGCGTCATGGGCGGTGGCTTTGCAGACGAAGACCACCTTTTGTCAGGATAGACCGTGCCCTTGCCCCCCTTCAAACTGGCCGTTGTGGCAACCCTTCCCGCCATGTGTTTTGAGGGAAGAGGGCCGGCGGCAGTATAAAGGAGGGCATGGAGCCGTTGTAGAAAGAAGGACCGATCTCTATGAAGTTTTGCTTGAAATTCATGAGTTTGAAAATTGTAACGAAGTGTTAGAAGAAGAAATTTATAAAGTGATTCATGATAGCTCCTTGAATAAAAGGCATGATTGCAATGATGTTACTATAAATTCTATTAATGTCAATTTGCTAATAATATGCAAAACTCCAAGCTTGGGGATGCTAATTTTTCTATGTCCACTACTTATTGTAATGATCATGATTGGGGTGATTTTCTTATGATCTTGAAAATTTATTTGAGCTTCATGATGAATATGATATTGAAAATAATGCTTGCAATAATATTGAAAGTGGGTTTGGAAGAGCGTCAACTTTAGGTAAAGATAATCCCACATATTTGGGGAGTGTTCAATCTTATGAATTTTTTGACAAAAGTGGGTTCGGAGAGGTCATGACTTTAGTTGATGTTAATCCCACTATCTTAGAAGATTATAAATTTTTTATGCATGTGGATCATGAAGAGAAAATGTTATATGATAGCTATATTGTTGAATTGGACTATGATCATACATGTAATTGTTATGAGAGAGGAAAATATGGTGGTAGAAATTTTCATGTTACTAAATTATTTCTCGTTATGTTGAGATTACTATTGTTTCTTTCTTCTTTCTTGCATCTAGATATTTCTTGTCTTGATAATTTGTTTGCCTACAAAATGCCTATGCATAGGTAGTATGTTAGACTTAAATGTGCTTGTCACAAGTTTTATGATGCTCTCTTTGTGCTTCAATTCTTATCTTTCATGTGAGCATCATTAAAAATTATCAATGCCTAGCTAGGGGCAAAAAAAGATAGCGCTTGTTGGGAGGCAACCCAATGAATGAAATTTATTTTTGCCTTTTTCTTTCTGTTCTTAAGTGTTTGCACAATTATGCCTCTGATTAAATGTGTTTTTATGTTATAATTAGTGTTTGTGCCAAGTAAAGCCTTTGGGATCATGTTGGGTGATAGTTGGTTTGATCTTGTTGAAAAACAGAAACTATTGCACAATGTACCAGAATTTTACAAAATCACAGAAATGTGCTTTTGCTCTGATTTTTTTACACAAGATTGATATACAAATTGACCACGTTCTCCTAATTTTTCAGAAGTTTTGGAGTTGCAGAAGTATGGTAAATTTTCAGATTGCTACAAACTATTCCGTTTTTGATAGATTTTGTTTTCGTTGCATTGTGTGGTTATTTTGATGAATCTATGGTTTGTATCGGGGGTATAAGCCATGGTAAAGTTGGAATACATTAGGTATAATGCAATAATAAAATATGAATGGGTTTTCAACAGTACTTAGAGTGGTGGTGATTTGCTTTATTATACTAACGTATCTCACGAAGGTTTTGTTAAATTTTGCGTGATTGAGGTTTTCAAGTTTTGGGTGAGATCACGATTGATGAAGGAATAAGGAGTATCAAGAGACTAAGCTTGGGGATGCCCCATGGCACCCCAAGTTAATATTCATAAAGAACCAAGCAACTAAGCTTGGGGATGCCCCGGAAGGCATCCCCTCTTTCTTCTAACGACCATCGATATTTTACTTGGAGCAATATTTTTATTCGTCACATATCATGAGTTTTGCTTGGAGCGTCTTATATTATATGAGTCTTTGTTTGTTTTGGTTTTTAGTTTGTCCCAAATATCCTTGCTGGACACGCCTATTTGAGAAAGCCAAAATTATGCTATGATTTCTTAGAATTGCTCTATGTGCTTCACTTAAAAATTTTGAGCTATGGAATTGCTCTAGCGATTCACTTATATCTTCTTGAGCACGGTGTGCTTTAATATTTTGAAGAAATACTCTCATGCTTCACTTAGATTTATTTGAGAGTTAGTAAATTATTTGAAGAAATTCTCTCATGATTCACTTATATTATTTTGAGAGATGAAAATCTTTATGCTCATGTTCTTCACTTAAATTTATTTGAGCTTGTCAAAAGCAATGGCGATATATGAAACTAGTCCCAAAGTGATAGATATTCAAGAGGGTTATAATAAAAACTTTCATGAAGATCATTGGACAAAATAAACTTGATTCTTTGTAATAGTTTTGAGATACGATGATAGTAATATGTGAGTCATGTTGGTGAGTAATTATGTTTTAGTAAGAATATTGGTGTTAAGGTTTGTGATTCCCTATGCAATCACGGAAGTCAATAGTTATGCAATGAAATTACATCCTACTTGTGCATTATTCGGTGTTAGTTATGCTTAAAGCTCGCTTATGTGAATTTTTGTTTCTTGGTTGGTTGCTTCTTAATCTTTTTGCTGGCCTCCACTTGTACTAAGTAGAAATACTACTTGTGCATCCAAAATCTTTAAAACCAGTTTTTCCATATGAGTCCACCATACCTACCTATATGTGGTATTTCTGTGCCGTTTTAAGCAAATTTGTATGTGCCAACTCTAATTTTCAAAAAGAATTTCCTTTTTGTGTGCTCGTACTGCTCATGAAGTGGCAGGGGGTGGCCAATATTTTCCATGCTAGATGTGTTATTCTCATGATGACTGTTTATTCACTTGTCATTGCACGAGAGTACGGCGGTAATAGGGATGCCCAGTCCCGAAATGAAAAAAAAATGAATTTACTTTATGTTGTCAAATAATAAATTCCTTCAAAAGTGTTGGTATGGACGGTACCCGTGGATACGGCTAGCCGTGGAGTGTGAAAGAATGGTGGAAAAAGGAATAAACTTTATTTTATATTTGGGGACCGCCTATGATATATCTAGCACGGGAAGTGTTGAGAATTACTCGGTTGTTTTCGTTGACGGGAAAAGCATGCCTCTCAAAATATTTTTATCTCTCAATTTAAGCTTTGAGCTCTGGCACCTCTACAAATCCCTACTTCCCTCTGCGAAGGGCCTATCTATTTACTTTATGCAATTTTTATTTTTATTTGAGTCTCCATCTTCTCTTATAAAGCACCAACTTAGGGGCACTATGATCGTACTTGAGCATTGGATGTAGCTAATATCCGAGTGTGTTTCATGAATGGATCAATGATTGAGCATGATGGGCTAGGGATAACTTTCTTTAGTGTTGATATTTTGAAAGACATGGTTGCTTGTTGATATGCTTGAGTATTGAAATCTTCATGTCAAAAGTAGACTATTGCTTTGAACCATCTAAAAGTTCAAATGTCCATGCCACAAAAGAAAAGAATGTGTGATGAACATGTTAGGCAACATTCCACATCAATAATTCTTTTTTTATCATTTACCCACTCGAAGACGAGCAAGAATAAAGCTTGGGGATGCTGATATGTCTCCAACGTATCTATAATTTTTTATTGTTCCATGCTGTTATATTATCATTCTTGGATGTTTTACAATCATTTTATAGCAACTTTATATCATTTTTTGGGACTAACCTATTGACATAGTGCCCAGTGATAGTTTTTTGCTTGTTTTTACTTTGCAGAATATCAGTATCAAACGGAGTCCAAACGCAGCGAAACTTTTTAGAGATTTTTTTGGACCAGAAGACACCTTGGGGACCAAGAAAGCACCTAGGGGGGGGGGGGGCGTGGGGAGCACAACCCACCAGGGCGCGCCCAGGAGCCCAAGCGTGCCCTGATGGGTTGTGGGGCCCACGGAGCTCTTCTGCACCGCCTCTTCACTCTGTAAATCCTCAGAAATTCCAGAAACCCTAGGGGAGTAGTCAAAACACAATTCCAGCCGCCGCAAGTTCCAGAACCACGAGATCCAATTTACACCATCACAGAGGGGTTCATCATCCTCATTGGTGCCTCCCCGATGATGCGTGAGTAGTGCACCATAGACCTATGGGTCCATAGGCAGTAGCTAGACGGCTTCCTCTCTCTTTTTTGATTCTCAATACAATGGTTTCTTGGAGATCTATTTCATGTAATGACTTTTTGTGGTGTTTTTGTTGGGATCCGATGAAGATCGAGTTTATGATCAATTTTTATTTATGAATATTATTTGATTCTTTTGATCTCTTATATGCATGATTACTTATAGCCTCGTATTTCTTCTTCGAATCTTTGGTTTAGTTAGGCCAACTAGATCGTTTTTTCTTGCCATGGGAAGAGGTGCTTTGTGATGGGTTCGATCTTGCGGTGTTCTTTCCCAGTGACAGAAGGGGCAGCAAGACACGCATGTATCGTTGCTATTAAGGATAACAAGATGGGGACTATTCTTCCATGAATAGATCTTGTCTACATCATGTCACCGTTCTTATTGCATTACTTCGTTTCTCCATGAACTTAATACACTAATTATTTGATCATTGCCTTGGATATCGTCATGATTATTTGATCTTCTATCAATTTCCCAACAGTAATTTGTTTACCCACCATGTGCTATTTTCTTGAGAGAAGCCACTAGTGAAATCTATGGCCCCCGGGTCTATTTTCCCATCATATACTTTCAGATCTACATCGCTATTTGCCTTTTTCTTTATTTGCATCTTTTATTTTCAGATCTATATTATCAAAAACCCAAAAATACCTCGCTGAATTTTATTTGCGGTTATTCTATTTGCATCTACCAATCTATCTATTTACCAACCTTTTACCCAAGAGGGATTGACAACCCCTCTTACGCATCAGATTGCAAGTATTTTTTCTTTGTGTGCAGATACCGTTTACATAGCCTGGCTTGGTCCTCCTACTGGATTGATACCTTGGTTTCATAACTAAGGGAAATACCTACCGTAGCTGTGTTGCATCATCCCTTCCTCATTGGGGAAACGCTGACGCAGTTTCTAGCGACATCAGGCACTCGGTTAATAGGTTAGTCCCAAAAATGATATAAAATAGCATATGAATGCATATAAAGCATCCAAGATTGATAATATAATAGCATAGAACAATAAAAAATTATAGATATGTTGGAGACGTATCAACATGCACTGTAGCACATGATTTTTGCAAGCATGCGGTTCAACAATTTTCGAACAAATCTCTACCTTATATCCCTATATATATTAGTTTTAATATTAAAGGGAGGTTTGTTTCTTAGTTCTCCAATAGAGGCTGCAAATCTTGATGGTCGACTTTCTTTTCTTCAATTCATGATGCCATACCGCTAGTTTTCTCATATTTTATTAAGCCTCTGTCCTCGATGATAGCCTCAAATCCAAGGGAAGGGGAAGGACGTGGCGCTTGGTTTTACGGACCTGCAGTTCATCATCATCGGCACAAGCAACATCATTGTGGTCATTTGTGGGATAGCACCTCGCGGACCTCGACGTCTGCCTCCTCTCCCAAGGACAACCTCTTGGTGGCAACAGGCCGAGAGCACACCCGCGATGGTCGATCAGGGCTAGCGTAGCAGCAATGATGTACTGAGCCAGGAGATCACCAAGGTCGACCTCCATCCATTGGAGCCTGGGGGCTAGGTTGGGGGTAGCCTGTGAATCGGCATTCGCGTCCATGGTGGGACATAGCTTCGTCATTCCCACCGCCGAGCGCAGGGACACCTTCTGCCATGGATCAAGCAACCCGGACATGTTGTCGAGTTAGACGGCCCTATCACGACTATGTTGTTGGGCTAAGTCTCTCCACATGGAGGTGTGTTCGTAGCACAACATCAACCCATAAGTTCAACATGCGTGAAGTTGATCTTTGTTGTATACAATAGTTGTGAGTGCTTCATAGTGAAGTGAAGGAAGAAAAAAACTAGCCACTCCACCAGCTGGTGGTGTCTGCCATTGTGAGAGTGAGAGAGAGAGAGCACACA
This sequence comes from Aegilops tauschii subsp. strangulata, assembly GCF_002575655.3. Lineage (NCBI taxonomy): Eukaryota > Viridiplantae > Streptophyta > Magnoliopsida > Poales > Poaceae > Aegilops > Aegilops tauschii. The sequence continues at coordinate 91,560,072 of NC_053039.3, read as the reverse complement.
ACAAGAACATAACCTCTGAGAGAGAGGAAGAAGGAGGGAGGTTCTGTCCAGATTTGCTGCATCTCACTAGACAATGTTGAATCTGGTAATTGGAGGCTCAAACGTGTTTGGATTGACACCAAACTTGATGAGCTCATTCCTTAATTTGAATACTTAAATCTGGTTAGCTGGTTTGAGTATCCGGTTAGTGGAGCATCTGATTTGAGAGTGATTCTGTTAGTTCGAGTCTTGAGCTCCTTGTGTGTGAATTTTTATTTCTAATTTCATCTCTATGCTCTTTGGTGTCGCAGTTCAATGACATCATAAGCACAGTTTTTGGCTCCAGCCCAACGGTGACGCTCATGGTCGCGTCGCTTCTGGACGACACGCTGGAGCCCCTGGCCAACGAGTACGACAGAGGGCTCTTATGGTTCGCTCCATTTTTGCGCCGCCGTAAAGGGTACTCGAGCCATAGGAACAAGGAGTTCTACAACTACCCGTTCTGGGTCCATGACTTGGTTCCAAACCGATTTCTTTGATTCTAGAGGGGGGTACTATTAACTATATGTGTTGTTGTGCAATGTAAATCCCCTTTGTTTCTTGTTAGCATTTTACCCCTGTGGCCCGTAGCGATTGGTGTGGTCACATATTTCAGCTTATTTGGATATGGTACAATGAGTCAAAGATGTTAGGACTTCCGCCGTTGCTATAGTTGGCCGTTTGGGCCAACGTGTTGGTTACATGGTTGACATAGAGTTTTATTGTCCGAGTGTATGTTGTCTGTCTCTGGGGAAAAATTAATGCAGAAGGATAGTGCCCCAATTATGAATTACCGAGGCAGTGATGTGTCGATGAAATTTTCAGTGCATGCGTTGGAACATGAAATCTTTGCAAGTAAACTGACCTGATTTTCTTCTACATTTTGTCGGAAGATGCTCAAAAACAAAAGGCAGGGATGGTAGTTGGTAGGTGTACGTACTTGCAGCCCTAGTAATTGCATGGATTCACATGGTCTTCTTGTGATATCTTTTGGTCCATAAAGGAGCAGCCCAAGGAGCAGAAGCACTTGAAGAGACTACTGATGACAGGAAAAAGATGCATTTGTTTTCGTTCGTAGAGGTGAGACAGGAGCTCAATATTCCCAATGCCTCACACTCTCGCAATAGATGCAGGCCACCTCACACTCTCGCAATAGAAAAGGGCCAAGGCCTGCATCTATTGCGAGAGTGTGAGGCATTGGGAAATTGGGAATATGGAGCTCTTGTGTTGCCAAGAACCTCTTTGTTGCAATGGTCGAGGCTACTGAAACTGCACAGCTTGCTCTTGCATGCACCAGGGAAGTTGAATCCTGTCAACTGGAGTTCTTGAGCAGTGGGCTGGAACTTTTTGTAACCTATAGTGCCTGCGTTATGGAGAATGTCTTGTTACACCCTTATGCCACCCTCCTAGACCTAGTCTCGGTGTTGTGCATGCTCTAATACACATTTGCAGCATTGTGATGGAAGTATATCATCATGTTTGAGCACAGGTTTCTATAATTAATGCATTGCATGAGACCACATAGCGCATCCCTGGTGTAGTGCTATGATATTTTCTGGTCTATAAAAGAGTGGCGGCCCCCTTTGGGTTACACTGTCATTTCTATCATATAGCTAGAGAGATGAACATTCTGTTAGATTTCTAGCTTTCTTAGTCTCTTTGGGGGAGAGAAATACAGTGCTTTGGATGTCAAAAATGAAACAAATTGTAATTGTTTGTTGCCCCTTATAAACTAGAGTGCTTGAGTCGGTTGTGGAACTACTGGATCGTTTATGTGACTACCCCCAACTTGGGAGGTTGGGGAAATTAGACATGACTCTAAATATAGTGTCATCAATCAACTACTTGTGGAGGAGGCACGGTTCAAATTTTTTTCCGTTCTTCCCATAACTTTCGGTAGTGGATTCAATTGGGCATAATTTATTTAGTACTTGTATATTGCTTCATGATTTACATATGTGCTACCAGATAATCCTGATGATAGCCACCACTTACCATCGTAATAGATATTTGAATCATGTGCAATTGTCTGGAGAGTCAACGAGCTACCGGTCATCTTGGCACCATTGGAGGATCGAGCTTTGGCTTCGCCAATGGGGAGGAGTATGGAACATATTTGCCATTCCACTGCACGTAGACGCAGACGACTACATGCTGTCAGGATTGAGCCCCGCTTCCGCCACGACGAGATTGCTGGTGTTGGCAGGAGCTCCTATTCCCCGATCCGTGCGGTGGAAAGTGAGCCAACACGTACCCCTCGTGTTGGAAATATGCCCTAGAGGCAATAATAAAATGGTTATTATTATATTTCCTTGTTCATGATAATTGTCTATTGTTCATGCTATAATTGTGTTATCCGGAAATCGTAATACATGTGTGAATACATAGACCACAACGTGTCCCTAGTAAGCCTCTAGTTGACTAGCTCGTTGATCAACAGATAGTCATGGTTTCCTGACTATGGACATTGGATGTCATTGATAACGGGATCACATCATTAGGAGAATGATGTGATGGACAAGACCCAATCCTAAGCATAGCGCAAAGATCGTGTAGTTCGTTTGCTAGAGCTTTTCCAATGTCAAGTATCTTTTCCTTAGACCATGAGATCATGTAACTCCCGGATGCCGTAGGAGTGCTTTGGGTGTACCAAACGTCACAACGTAACTGGGTGACTATAAAGGTACACTACGGGTATCTCTGAAAAGTGTCTGTTGGGTTGACACGGATCGAGACTGGGATTTGTCACTCCGTATGACGGAGAGGTATCTCTGGGCCCACTCGGTAATGCATCATCATAATGAGCTCAATGTGACTAAGGAGTTAGCCACGGGATCGTGCATTACGGTCATGTCTGCATGTCTGCATGACGCTAGGGTTGTAGAGATATTAGTATGCGGAAACCCGAAAGTTGTTCGGAGTCCCGGATGAGATCCAGGACGTCACGAGGAATTCCGGAATGGTCCGGAGGTGAAGAATTATATATAGGAAGTCCAGTTTCGGCCACCGGGAAAGTTTCGGGGGTTTTCGGTATTGTACCGGGACCACCCGAAGGGTCCCGGGGGTCCACCGGGTGGGGCCACCTATCCCGGAGGGCCCCATGGGCTGAAGTGGGAAGGGAACCAGCCCTTAGTGGGCTGGGGCGCCCCCCCTTGGGCCTCCCCCTGCGCCTAGGGTTGGAAACCCTAGGGGTGGGGGGCGCCCCACTTGCCTTGGGGGGCAATCCACCCCCTTGGCCGCCGCCCCCCCTCAGATGGGATCTCCAGGGTGGCCGGCGCCCCCCCTAGGGCTCCTATAAATAGTGGGGGGAGGGAGGGCAGCAGCAACACAGCCCCTGGCGCCTCCCTCTCCCCCTGCAACACCTCTCCCTCCCGCTTGCGCTTGGCGAAGCCCTGCCGGGATCCCCGCTACTTCCACCACCACGCCATCGTGCTGCTGGATCTCCATCAACCTCTCCTTCCCCCTTGCTGGATCAAGAAGGAGGAGACGTCGCTGCTCCGTACGTGTGTTGAACGCGGAGGTGCCGTCCGTTCGGCACTCGGTCATCGGTGATTTGGATCACGACGAGTACGACTCCATCAACCCTGTTCACTTGAACGCTTCCGCTCGCGATCTACAAGGGTATGTAGATGCACTCCTTCCCTCTCGTTGCTAGTACACTCCATAGATGGATCTTGGTGATGCGTAGAAAATTCTAAATTTCTGCTACGATCCTCAACACCTCGCTCCCCCGCTCTTTTGAGTCGGCCCATGTGTGGGGCGGGGCTTCACAGTTTTTTATCTTTTCTTTTTCGTTTCTTTTTGTTTTTTACCTTTAGTATTTTCCTTTTTATTTTTTGTCTTTAGTTCTTTTGCTTCTTTAAAGAATGTTTGAGATTTCAAAACAGTTCTGAATTTTAAAAAATATTCACTAATTTTGTCAGAATATCCACAATTTTTTGAAAATGTTCCTGGATTCAAAAAAGTCTTCTGAATTTTAAAAATATACCCATATTTTATAATGTAGATGAATTTTATAAAATATATTTTTTAAATGTTTTAAATTTCAAAAAATGTTACAGTAACAAACTTGAGAGATGTTCTTGAATTCAAAAAAAGTTCCAAGTTTCTAAAAATGTTTGCCGACGCAAAATGTTTGGGAAAATTCAAGAAATGCTTACGAATTTCAAAAAATGCTGCCCATGCAAAATGTATTCGCAAAAAATGTTCACAAATTTAAAAAAATGTTGACGAATTCAAAAAGTGTACGTAAATTTCAAAAACTGTTCCCAATTTTTTTTAAATGTCCTACAAATTAAAATGGAAAAAATAATAAAAATGAAACCTAAAGAAAAATAAAAACTGATTTAGGGAAGGTTCAAGAACCTACCCCGAACCAGTGCAAGAAAGGCACGTGAAATTGCCGAATATGGGCCAAGCCATATCTGTTCGAGCAATGATGGTGTGGGAGGGGGGTTGGTGCCTATTGCCTACCATGTGGGGAGGTCCGTTTAGTATCCCAAAACTGCTTAGCAACGGTCGGACAAGTGGGTAACGTTGGGGTGAACCAAAAAAGTTGGGTAGAGCCGGATCTAAGTGTTGGCTAGGTAAACGCCTCGTAGTAAGAGGGGTAGTTATGGACCCTGTGGACCACCCCCATGGGGGCGGTGAAGGGAAAGCTCCCATTGGTAAAAAAACCACAACCCCTTGGGGTGATCCTGCACTTGGAAGAAGAACTAGGAAAAGGAAAAAAATATAGTGATAGTTTTATTCTTTGTTGCCGTAAGTAAATACGTCATATGCACTTATGATTGGAACTCTAGCAAGCATCAGCAACTACAAAAGATCATTAAGGTAAAACCCAACCATAGCATTAAGTATCAAGTTGTCGCGGGATATCCGCGACCACCTATGGGACCAGGTGGCCCCTTGCTGGTTCGGCGGGGGACGTCGCGTTGCACAAAGACCAGACCAACGGGCGGCAGCACGGCAGAGAGCACACAAGCAATTTACCCAGGTTCGGGCCACCGCGAGGCATAAGACCCTACTCCTGCTTTAGTGGATTGATGGTGTAAATGAGCGTGGTGGTGCGTGGTACACTTGTCCGGCAAGGCCTGCCTTAGGGCTATGGTGACCACAAGCGTATGGTGGCTTGGGTTTGTCAAGTTTCATACCCTCTACCCCCTCCTACGATTGCCATGGGCCTCCTTTTATAGATTAAGGGGTCACCACAGTGGCAAAACAGTCATTACCCACTGATATGATAGCAAACAGTGCTATCATACCTAACTCTGTGGGCTAACAGGGTGCATTAAATGCACCGCCCAGTGTCACATCACTAGCTGCCCGGCAAGGCATGCCGGGCTTATCTTGTCACCTATGGGTTTCTTCTATAGGAGATGGCTGCCATGTGGCAAATGCTACCACTTAATCACCTTGGGGCTTGACACCACATTGATTGATGACGTGGGTCGTACTTGCGCGCTTGGCGGGGTGGTTCAGGCCCCGCAAGCCCCGGCAGGCGCTGCCGAGGAGTCTTGGTTGCTTGCTTCTGGTGGTGGCCTGGCCCCTTGCCGGGCTCGCCTGCCCAGCGAGGGAGGCCCTTCTCTTGCCGATATCCCATTCCTTTGGCTCGATCTCGATCTCTCTGAGCTGCATGTTGGTTCTTCAAGTCTCTTGGCTCTTCGACCTCTGACTTAAGATGGTGCTCCAGTCTTGATCTTGTGCCTGTGCATAGTTGGGCAACATACCTGGGGTCTGTTGCACGGAAAAAGGCCTGCCCCGATCGCCCTGCGGAGCGTCGGCGGGGTAGGGCCTAATAAGTGCACATGCATGGCTGCTGAAGGGGTTGGCCCCTTTGAAGTTTTCGTTGCTGCTTCATTAGTTTTGATCTTAGGGGGCGGTTTCCGATTTCCAAACGCGCGGTGCGCGGTGTCGTGGAAGAACTAGGAACATGGCCCGCGGATTCTCCTCGCCCCACGAACTCGAGGCAAAAACTGCCATCCCACCAGCCCCCCGTCCCGCGTGCACCTCGCCACGTGCTCTGCATGCATTGGGCGTGGTAGGTGGTGGATGCGGAGGGCATGGGGAGGAGCGTTGTAGCTGAAATCCGAGTGTCGATGGTTGGGGCAGAGGGGCGGCCTCGGCCCTCAGAGCCATAGTGGGTGCAGAGAGGCCGCATTGGAGGAGAGGGGCGGCCGACTCCCGTAGGAGGGGTCAGCCCCTTGCCCCGTTTCCCTATAAAAAGGGCCCGGGGCAGTGTTCTTCAGCACACACTCCTCCTTCTCTTCCGTGATCCTTCTTATCTAGCCATGGTTTGAGGGCGAGGGCATGGTGGAGCTCCGTTGGCGGCGACGAGGGCTTCTTCTCGACAGCGCGCCCCTCCTCCCCCGGACCCTGAGGTAGCGGAGCCGTCCGGAAGGAGGGGAGGAAGGGGGCGTGGTCGTGGTTGCCGCAGTGCACGAGGAGGAGGAGGACGGGGTGGCGCCCCGGTGGTGCCTCCGCCGGCGGCTCCACCCCCGATGGAGGGCCATGTCGGGGACCAACATCGAGTGTTCATCATCAGGCTATATAAGCTCCTGCGTAGTCGCCTTCGTCTTCCATCCTTCTTTGCGCGAGAGATGGAGCTCGAGCAGCCGCGCGCCCTGAGGCTGCACATGAGGGGCTGCGGGGTTGGGAGCACGAGGGTTGACGTCGACTTCCCTGCCCCTCATGTCATGTACCTCCGTCGCGGCTGGAAGACCTTTGCCCGTGCCCACAGCTTTTTGGAGGGGCACATTCTCCATTTCAAATTAATGGAGAGTGGCCTGCTCTCCGTCAAGATCTTTGGGCACTCGGGAGGCCGCTTAGGGTGTTGCGTGGAGAGCTCGACCGACGACGAAAGCTCCTCCTCGAGCGAAAGCGATGAGGAGGATAGTGATGGTGATGATGACAACAGCAGGCGGAGGGGCGACGACTCTGACTCCGGCTGATCGTCGCCCGCACCATCTTCATCAGGCGGTAGCACCATCATCTGCATCTGCATCTCCTCCCGGCAATGTGATTTGCCGGGGAGTTAGATGCAGAGGTGCGGATGGTGCTGCCAGGCTCCTCCAGCAGCCTTCCAGCTAGACCCCGGCAGGCTTCCTCTCAGGTTCCAGCTTTGTTAGCCCTGCCGAGTCCTGCTGGCCCTGTTGATGGTGGTTGACGGGGTCGCCTTCCATCGTGCTCTCCATCGAGGCGTTCCCTCGCGCTTCCGCTTCCCCCAGGCTACCTCTCCTGGAGCCCGATGAGAGCGGGCCGGGCCTTCGCCTTGGCGCTCCTTTTACCCTCCTCACCTTCGACGGCTGCACCTAGGAGGAGAGGGACAAGAAAGGGCATCATGGAGCACTTATCTTTCTTTAATCTTAAACCTGTAGGCAATCGCCAAATTTTAATTCAAATAATGTAATTTCTCAAGTCCATCTTTGTATTCTGTAATGCTTGTACTTTTAACTGCATATGAATGAAATAGATGAATCTTGCCGGGAACTCGTGCATGTGTATGTCCATGCAGAGGCAAAGTGCCTCTTTAATAGAATAAACGAGTTTTCCCCGGTGGGATCCTGCCGGCACCCTCTTTGTCTACCGGAGAACTACGTCTACCGGGGAACAAACAGAGGAGCCAACCCCCGCCAACTCCTTTTTCCCAAAGGCCACTGCGACCACCCTGACCGAAGCAGCGTCGAGCCATGGATGGGAGCACCTAAGTTTCAAAGAGGGAGGCGAGGTTTTCTCATGCAAAGTTGTAGCTTTACAGAATACAAATGGACAAGAGGTGAACTTATCTATTTGGCTTGCTGGGGATCGCTGTGCCATGCAATGTTCTCGTCCTTTGTCGAAGCCAGGTTCATGGCAAGAACCTGCAACTCCATGTAGATGAGAATGAATGCATGATGCAATCCTATTTATATGCATATGCAAATGCTCATGAAGTGCTTATGCAATGATCTGGGTGTGCTTGTGCATGCATGCAATCTTAGTTGAGGCCCCCTACAGCGCTTCTTTATTTTCTCTTGCACGGGGTCATCGCCCCGGCTTGTACAAGGGGTTGCATGCAACTTCGGCAATGCCATGTACAACGGGTGGCTGCCGGGCCTCTGCGCCTTATGGGTAGAACTTACGGAGATGCTCAATGTTCCATGAGTTTTGCAACGGTGTGCCATCTCCGATCTCCAGATGGACTGCGCCGGGTCTGGAGACTCGTACTACCCGGTAAGGGCCTTCCCACTTTGGTGATAACTTGTGTGTACCCTTGGTGGACTGAACGCGCCTAAGGACAAGGTCACCTTCCTCAAAACACCGGGCACGAACCCTGCGGCTGTGATAGCGACCCATAAGTATAGGGGATCGCAACAGTTTTCGAGGGTAGAGTATTCAACCCAAATTTATCGATTCGACACAAGGGGAGCCAAAGAATATTCTCAAGTATTAGCAGTTGAGTTGTCAATTCAACCACAACTGGATAACTTAGTATCTGCAGCAAAGTATTTAGTAGCAAAGTAATATGATAGTAGTGGTAACGGTAACAAAAGTAACGGAAGCAAAAGTAATATTTTTGGTATTTTGTAGTGATTGTAACAGTAGCAACGGAAATGTAAATGAGCGGAGAACAATATGTGAAAAGCTCATAGGCATTGGATCGGTGATGGAGAATTATGCCGGATGCGGTTCATCATGTAACAATCATAACATAGGGTGACACAGAACTAGCTCCAATTCATCAATGTAATGTAGGCATGTATTCTGAATATAGTCATACGTGCTTATGGAAAAGAACTTGCATGACATCTTTTGTCCCACCCTCCCGTGGCAGCGGGGTCCTAATGGAAACTAAGGGATATTAAGGCCTCCTTTTAATAGAGTACCGGAACAAAGCATTAGCACATAGTGAATACATGAACTCCTCAAACTATGGTCATCACCGGGAGTGGTCCCGATTATTGTCACTTCGGGGTTGCCGGATCATAACACATAGTAGGTGACTATAGACTTGCAAGATAGGATCAAGAACTCACATACATTCATGAAAACATAATAGGTTCAGATCTGAAATCATGGCACTCGGGCCCTAGTGACAAGCATTAAGCATAGCAAAGTCATAGCAACATCAATCTCAGAACATAGTGGATACTAGGGATCAAACCCTAACAAAACTAACTCGATTACATGATAGATCTCATCCAACCCATCACTGTCCAGCAAGCCTACGATGGAATTACTCACGCACGGTGGTGAGCATCATGAAATTGGTGATGGAGGATGGTTGATGATGACGACGGCGACGAATCCCCCTCTCCGGAGCCTCGAACGGACTCCAGATCAGCCCTCCCGAGAGGTTTTAGGGCTTGGTGGTGGCTCCGTATCGTAAAACGTGATGAATTCTTCTCTCTGGTTTTTTTCTCCCCGAAAGCAAATATATAGAGTTGGAGTTGAGGTCGGAGGAGCTCCAGGGGGCCCACGAGGTAGGGGGCGCGCCCTAGGGGGGAGGGTGCGCCCCCCACCCTCGTGGACAGGGTGTGGCCCCCCTGGTCTTCATCTTTTGCAAGGATTTTTTATTATTTCCAAATAGACGTTCCGTGGAGTTTCAGGTCATTCCGAGAACTTTTGTTTCTGCACATAAATAACACCATGGAAAGTCTGCTGAAAACAGCGTCAGTCCGGGTTAGTTCCATTTAAATCATGCAAGTTAGAGTCCAAAACAAGGGCAAAAGTGTTTGGAAAAGTAGATACGACGGAGACGTATCACGGCTGGGAGACGGTTCTCCTCGAGTAGCACAGCATCGTCACGCCAGTGCTGATCTTGCGCTACTTCATCGTAGGCAAGCACCCGAGGAGACCCGTAAATGCTTCTGTGGGGATAACTGCTTCTGCCCCGTAGACCAGGGAGAAGGGAGTCTTCCCAGTAGCTCGATTAGGTGTCATTCTAAGGGACCAGAGAACTACCGGCAGCTCCTCGATCCACCGCCTGCCGTGCTTCTGCAGCGTATCGAAAGTCCTTGCCTTGAGTCCACGAAGCACTTCAGCGTTCGCCCTCTCAGCTTGTCCATTGCTCCGGGGTGTGCCATAGAGGCAAATGAGATCTTGCATCCGAGGGTTTGAACATATTGCATGAAGGCGTGGCTCGTGAATTGGGTGCCGTTGTCAGTGATGATCCTTGCTGGAACTCCAAAACGACACACCAATTCTTTCAAGAACTTGATAGCTGACTGAGCAGTCACCTTCCTCACGGCTATCACTTCCTGTCACTTTGTAAACTTGTCGATGGCGATGAACAAGAATTCAAATCCCCCGATTGCTCGGGGGAAGGGGTCGAGGATATCGAGCCCCCAGACCAAAAATGGCCATGACAGAGGGATTGTCTGAAGAGCTTGGGCAGGCAGGTGTGTTTTCTTGGAATGGAACTGACAGGCTTCACATGTCGTGATGAGCTCAACTGCGTCTTGGAGTGTTGTGGGCCAATAGAATCCTTGCCATAATGCTTTCCCAACTAATGCCCTTGATCCAATGTGTGAGCCGCACATTCCTCTGTGAATCTCAGCTAGCAGTTTCTTTCCGTCCTCCCGGCAGACACACTTCAATTTCACACCGTTGGGCCTCCTTCTGTATAGAGCGTCATCGACAAACTGATACATACTGGCCCTTCGGGCTACTTTCTCAGCTTCATCTGGGTCGCTGGGGAGTTCTCCGGTTTGGAGGAAGCGGACGATGTGCCTTGCCCAAGTTGGAGCCTGAGGCTTGGCAACGAGGAGTAGCGGCACCAGCCTCGTTCGCGGGGTCCATAGGCCCGGCTAGAGGGGGTGGTCCGGCAGGCTGTGAGGAGTTGTTTCCGGCAGGGTCTTTGCCGGGAGCGGATGGCTCGATCGGGAGAGGCTTACCATAGTCCAACTTTCTCCTTTTCCGGGCCATTGTGCTTGGTGATACGGAGGGTTGAGAGAGGTGGAGAGCAAAAGTTCCTGGTTCCACAGGAAGCTTCTGCACAACACACTTTGACAGGTGATCAGCTATGCTGCTTTCCGCACGGGGTACGTGCTCTGTTTGCAACCCGTCAAAGCACTCCTCTAACCTCCTTACTTCCTCAGTGTATGCTTCCATCAATGGGCTTTGGTAATCCTTGTTGACTTGTCTCACCACTAACTGTGAATCTCCTCGAATGATTAGCTTCTTGATTCCCAATTCTGCTGCAATCTTGAGCCCGACAAGGAGCCCTTCATACTCGGCTGTATTTTTGGTGGCTTCTTCCCGGGCAAAGTGCATTTGGATGACGTACTTCAGGCGCTCCCCAGAGGGGGCAATAAGAAGCACGCCAGCTCCTGCACCTTGTACGGAAAAAGTACCATCAAAATACATAATCCATTCTTGGGGCGATTCCTTGCTGGGGAGAGCTGTTTCTGTTGCTTCCTCGTCAGGGGTTGGCGTCCATTCTGCAATAAATTCCACCAACGCCCTGCTTTGAATGGTTGAAGTGCTCTCAAACTTCAAACCAAAACTGGATAACTCCAAATCCCACTCCACTATTCTGCCAGTAGCCTCAGGGTTCCGGAGTATCCTCTGCAACGGAAAACGAGTAACAACCATGATCTCATGGGCTTGGAAGTAGTGGTGCAGTTTCCTTGAGGCCATGACGAGGCCAAAGATCAACTTTTGTAGACCAGAGTACCTCGATCTAGCCCCTTGCAACAAGGAGCTGACGAAGTACACTGGGCGCTTCACCACTTTCTTCCTTGCCGCGTCCTTAGGGTTGCACTCGTTGCCGTGCTTATTGCTGTTCTGATCCTCTTCTGACTGCCGCGGTCCAGCCGCTCTCTGCTTCATCCACTTCTCGCTGTGCTACCAAGGCTGCACTGACTACTTGGTTGGTTGCTGCCAAGTAAAGCAGTAACGACTCTTGAGTTTTGGGTGCAACCAAGGTAGGTTCAGACGATACGTAGGCCTTCAACTCCTGTAAAGTTGCATCTGCTTCCGGGGTCCACTTCATAGGCCGTGCCTTCTTCAAAATTTTGAAGAATGGTAGGGCACGCTTGGCAGACTTGGAAATGAATCTGCTTAGCGCGGCAACGCATCCCGTCAAGCGCCTCACATCCTTAACTGTCCTTGGTGCTTGGATCTGTTCAATGGCCTTGATCTTGTCGAGGTTGGCTTCAATCCCCCGATGGGACACGAAGAATCCAAGTAGCTTGCCGGAGGGAACACCAAACACACTTCTCCGGGTTAAGCTTCAAGTTGATCTTGCGCAAATTAGCAAGTGTCTCTTCCAAATCCTGGATAAGGGTGGCCTTATCCTTGGTCTTGACCACAATGTCATCCATATAGGCTTCTATGTTTCTGTGTATTTGTGGCTCAAAACCAATCTGTACTGCTCTTGCAAAAGTGGATCTGGCACTCTTCAATCCGAAAGGCATGCAGACAAAACAATATGTACCACATGGAGTGATGAACGACGTTTTCTCCTCATCTTCTTTGGACATGAAGATCTAGTGATATCTGGAATATGCATCCAAAAAGGAGAGCAGGTCGCATCCTGAAGTGGAATCCACAATCTGATCGATGCGCGGCAAGGGGAACGAGTCCTTTGGGCAATCCTTATTGAGATCTGTGAAGTCAATGCAAAGCCTCCATTTCCCATTCGCCTTCCGAACTACTACTGGGTTTGCCAACCATGTAGGGTGCAGTACTCCTCCGACCAATCCAGCTACCTCTAACTTCTTGATTTCCTCGGCAATGAACTGCTGCCGCTCCAAGGCTTGCTTCCTAACTTTCTACTTGACGGGTCGGGCATGTGGGCAGACAGCAAGGTGGTGCTCGATTACCTCCCTGGGAACACCGGGGATATCAGATGGTTGCCAGGGAAAACACATCGATATTCGCCCACAGGAAGGCAACAAGCACGCTTTCCTATTTGTTGTCAAGGGTGGCTGTCAGGACCCCGATTCTAAGTCACACCGATCTAGCATGTAACACCTCATATCACTTTGCGGCCTCACGCACGGTATTCCCACGGGTGTCGCCTTACCTGGCCCGGGACCGTTTGCGCCTTTTGGCTCACGTATATGATAGTGTCGCTAGTATGCATATGACAGAGAACCCGGGCCGACATGACTAGTCGTGAACCCGAAGTGGCACTAACTTACGGGGACATGCATACATGAATCAACATCGAGCATGTCGGTCAGCAGCGTGCGAATCCGGGCTGTAGCACTGGGCTAATAGGACTCCGGTGAACCGGGCTGTAGCAGGCTAGGCAGGACTCCAGATGTCACCGCGTGACATTTCACCGAAGGGACAGACACAGGAACGAAGTGAATCACATGCCGGCCAGTCAAGTGTTCCGGAGCAGTAGTGCTGGGCTAGCAGGACTCCGGTGAACCGGGCTGTAGCGGACTACTATGGCTCATGGAAGCACCAGACTACATTTCCCCATAAGAGAGGCTACCAAGGATAAACAACTAGGTTGTCGGATCCGACACATACCAAGCATTTCAATCATACACACAATATGCTCGATATGTGTAAATACAACATGGCATCACAACATAACTCTACGACTCAGAGTATTTATTCATTAGGCTCCAAGGAGCCAAGTATTACAAACATGGGTCTCATGACCCAACATACAGAGCATACAAGCAACAAGCACATGCGGAAGCTTAACTTGTCTGAGTACAGACAACTACAAATGAAGAAGGCTGAGAAGCCTGACTATCTACAAGACCCTCCCAAGGGTACAAGATCGTAGCTGAGGTAACAAGCTAAACGTCGAAGTCCACGCGGAACTACTAGCGAGACTGAAGTCCCTCTGCAAAACATAAGACTTACATCAGAACTATCTACATATGCATCGGTATCAACAAAGGGGTGGTGGAGTTTAACCGCAGCAAGCCAGCTTTGACTCGGTGGCTATCCTGAACTACGACTGCAAGTAACTCTTTTGAGGTGGCGCACACGAGTCCACATATTCACCATACCAATACACCACTATGGATCCGCTCTCGTCTCCCTAAGAGAACGCCATCCATAGCACTCACGCTTATCTTGCGCATTTTAGAGTATCCACTTTCACTTGTCTATGAACTGTACAGGCAACCCAGAAGTCCTTTACCGCGGACACGACTATTCGAATAGATGATGTTAACCCTGCAGGGGTGTACTTCTTCACACACGCTCTCGCCACTTACCACCATGTACACGTCGTGTATCTCGGCAACCTTCAAGCGGAAGCCTGGCGAGGGAATCGGCCACGACCTGACTAACCACACAAGTCTCTAGTCCAGGTTTATCGCCTATTCGGGTTCCATCCGCAAGGAGATCCGACTGGGGTGTCGCTCGCGGCCCCAAACGATGTGAGCAGGGTTCCCAAGCCCACCATCCGGGTGCCACTTGGTACACCGTGCCACTGTGCCTAGTCTATCCCAAGCCCACCTGTACCGGGTGCCACTTGGTAGACTACTAACACTACCTACAAACACCAGAAACTAGTTGCAACTCCTGGACAGAGATCAGGTTGATTAATAAGTCGAGAGGGGCACTTAAGCATTCCAATGCGTGGTAGTAACTGTTCATGGATCACAAACACAGAACTCAGTTCCCGAGGACGGTTGCAATGAGACAACCCACCATGTACTCCTACATGGCCTCTCACCGCTACCTTTACCAAATCGTCTTCACACACTTAGCTCTCAACAGTAGGACATGTTCACCACATTCCAATTCATCCCTGATGAATCAGACCTGACTCAACTCTAAGCAGTAGCAGGCATGACAACAAGCATGAATGAGTAGGCACAACAGGGCTCAAACAACTCCTACTCATGCTAGTGGGTTTCACCTATTTACTGTGGCAATGACAGGTCATGCAAAGGAGAGCAGGAGCGAGAGAGTGGGATTGTATCAGAATGAACAAGGGGGTTTTGCTTGCGTGGCACTTCTAAAGATAATATAGTTCTTCATTGGTGTCATCGAACTCATCGTCGGAACCACGTCTACTGAGGGGGAACAACCACCGGTAACATAGAAAGAACACAATCAATGCAATGCAACAATATGATGCATGAATGTGACATGGCAGTATGCTGTGATTTGAGCTAATGCAGCTAGCAATAAGTTAAATGAAGTTGGTTTGAACTCAAGGTTCAAATTCAAACTCCATATGCTATTATTCACATGCCATTTAATTGATTGGTCCTAAACAGCAGCTATAAGTTGCTCTAATATGCATGAAAATGCCATTAACAGATTCTTTGAATTTTTCTGATCATTTTTCATATATAAATTATTTCATTTGGAGTTATAGATTATTTTTTATGAATTTTTGAAGTTTATACTATTTTCTGGAATTTGTTTTAATCCAGAAATTACTTTACTGCATCAACACTAGGTCATGCTGACGTCATCTGGTCAACAGGGCCAGTCCAGATCAAACCTGACCTGTGGGGCCCACATGTCATAGGTTCACGGTTAAGTGGATATTAATCTGAGGTTAGTTATCTGCGGGGCCCGCGTGTCAGTGACTGTGGGGGGGGTTGTTAATTAAACATGTGCTTAACTCTAAACTAATGACGCCACGTCATCTAATCGGCGATTAGCCGCCGATGCTAAGCAGGACGTGGTGGCTCTCCTCGTCCGGCCATCTCCGGCGACGAGAGCTCGCGCGGCTGGGCTCTACGGGTGCAGCGCGTCGAGGCACGTCGGGTGGTGCAAGTGGCGCATCGCGGGGCTGCCTAAATCAACGTCGGCGGCCACAAGTGCAGCCGCCGGAGCTACTGCCTGCATAGGCGCGGCGCTAGAGCAAGCAGGCGAGCAAGCAAAGGGGCTAGGCGGCCTCCTGGAGGCACCCGGAGCATGATGCGGTGCAAGGGCACGGCTGGGTCGAGCTCAGGCCACGACGGCGACATCGCCAATGGAGCCGAGCTCTCGGGCTCGATGGGAACGGTGGCTGGAGAGGGAAATAGAGCACGGGGAGAGAGGGGTTCAGCGCGGAGGCTCACAGAGAGGATAACGGAGGGGTCGGCAGGCGCGGGGACGTCCGGTGGCCAGCGAATCAACGGCGAGGATCTCCGGGCACCGAGGTTGAATAAGACGTTGGGGAAGGCGTTGCGGTGCTTCCCTGGTTTCTTGGCTCCTCGTGGAGGTCGAGGGAGTGGAGGCGGAGCTTGTGAACACGTCGAGAGGTCGAGGGGGAGGCGGTGGCTGCGGCAACACCGGGCGGCAGCGACGAGCTCCGCTCGGGCGCGTGCAGGGAGAGAGCAGAGGAGGGGGAGGGGCGAGGAGAGTGAGAGAAGGGTCGGGGGGTCGCGTGGCATCGTCCAGAGCCGTCCAGGGCGAGCAGGCAGGCTGGAGGTGGCCAGGCGCGTGTCGGTGGGCGTCGGCCACGCGCGCTCCGGTCCTTCTGGCGTGAGCTGGAAGAAGACAAGGGAGAGAGATGGGCTGGGCCAACAGTGTTGGGCCAACACAGTGCAGGCCAGGTAAGTGGCTCAGGTACTCTCCTTTTCCTTTCTTTCTGTTTTTGTTTTATCTGCTGTATGTTTTTTATTTAGTAGGAATACTAAACCAATTTATTTACTTCTGTAAATTATTGTATATGGACTAGTGGTATTATTCCAGAGCCCCACAATAATTTCCAAAATTGTTGGACATGTATTTCTTTTACAACAGAAATAAAGCCAATTCAAATACATTATGATTTAACTCAAAGGCCCAAAATAAATATTTTTAAGCCTCCAAACATATTGGTTTGAATTTTATTCTTGCCAATATTTTTCAAGGTTTAACATGAACATTTTCTTGGGCTTCTTTGATGAGATTTTAATGTTGATTATTTCTGAACTTGTTTCTAAGGGTTTCAACTAACCTCAATTCAACTTTCAGAAAAATAGACATGATGCAAGATGCTCACTCATGTAACTGAGTACAACCAACATTCTAGGGATGTGACAACTCACCCCCACTAAACAAGAATCTAGTCCCGAGATTGTAGCAACCAGACCTCAAATGGTCTGTGCTGCTGTGCACCAGTGTCATCCCTGGATCAGTAATGCTGACACGCACAGTACAAATGGAGGATTTATAACAGAGTAGCAATCACACACTTATTACATCGAATATCTCCAAAGAGATTAAGTATGATAAATATGGCTTAAGGCCATCTAAAAACGATAACCGCGGAAGACTTGGAAGATAAGTGAGTCCATCAACTCCAGCGGCATCACTGAGTATAAGACCACGACCTAAGGCACCTTACTCGTCGTCTGAAAAGTCTGCAACATGAAACGTTGCAGCCCGAAAACGGGTCAGCACATGGAATATGCTGGCAATGTAACACATAGAGAATAATGAACAATAATAATGCTATACTACATGCATATATGGCTGGTGGAAAGCTCTATGGTTACAATTTTGCGAAAAGCCAATTTTTCCCTACTTCAAAGGAATAAATTTTATTTAACTATCATGGTGGTTGTTAAACATTGAGAAGGTACCTCCAACTCAATCCCAATTAAGTGTCGTCATAACCCACAAAATTAATTAAAAGTAACATGGTGATGAGATTCAAATGATAATCCAGGTACTAGATACTCAAGTTGTCCATAACCGGGGACACGGCTAACCATGATTAGTTTGTACACTCTGCAGAGGTTTGCGCACTTTTCCCCACAAGACTCGATCGCCTCCGCTTGATTCTCGCACTGCATGATGTTTGAGAAATGGATGACCGAGACACAGTCTTTCAGGAACAATCACTCTTTACTCTGGATGGACCGGTACACCTACTTTCCCCTACATCTGCTAGCCCACCTCTTCAAGAGATCATGTAACCTACTCAACTATGCTAGAGCCCATAATAGCTTGTGGCTGCACATGGAAGTTTCCAGCATGAATAATCTTATGATCCCTTTGAGCCTGGGTGGCGGTCCTTATACAAGCAGACAACACTGGGTTCTCCAGGTGCCTCAATCCACCCAGATGTGAGTTTTAGTTGCCACCTTAAGTAAACCATTATTAACAATCTCACATCTATCATGAATATCACTCAAACCCAAATCCACGTCTACGAGCATAGCATGGCAATATAATAGCAACGTAGAAGTAACTCCCAAGGGTTTGATAAGAAAACAAGTAATAGGTACTACCTCAACTACTTCCCAGTACCCACAATTTAATTAGATCCTAATCATGCAATGTTTGAGGAAGAGATCTAATGCAATAAAAACTGGGTATGGAAGGTATGATCAAAGTGTTACTTGCCTTGCTGATGATCCGCAAAACCAAGCGATTCGAAGTAACAAGCGGCACACTCCGGGTACTCTATCGCAAACAAACAAGCAGACAATCAGTACTCATCTAATGCATAGGTAAAACTCGAATGAAAGATCCAACCAGAAAGTTCAACTTAAGAACTCCGGTTTGCAAAAAGAATCAACTCGAACGAAGCAACGAAAGTCAAACGGTGAAAGAAACAAGCTTCGTTTACTAATCTGGATCTAGGTCAAATTTTACAGTAGCAAAAACTTGTTTGAGTAGGTTAAACGGAAAGAGAATTTCGAGACGAAACTCTAGGCGCTTGAATCGCCTGATTCCGATAAACAAGCGAGAAGTTAAACAGAAACGAAGATTCGATCAGAAATCGAATCTGAGAAAAATCAGGAAAAATCCGACGAAAAAGAAAAACGGACGAACGGTTAAAGAACGGGCGTTCGTTAACAGAGAAAATCCGACAAACGCGTTCGTTAAAACGAACGAGTCGGTGAACGCTCACAAAATAACAAAACGAAAAAAAACCGATCTAGGGTTGTTTTAAAACGAACGTTTTTTTAACAAAAACCGGCAAACGAGGCGAGGTGCGGCTACCTCGGGGACGGGCTCCGGCGGGGCTCCGGCGACTCCGGCGAGGGGCGGCGGGGGCAGCGGGGCTCGGGCGGCTCGGGGCGAGGGGCGGCGAGCGGCGACGGCCTTCGGCGAGCGGCGGCGGCGAGTGCAAGGCGGCGGCGGCGCGGGTGCAGTGGGCGGCGGCGAGTGCGGCTCCGGCGGCGGGGTGAGAGGGAGGAGGAGAGGGGGGGTATATATAGAAGGGGGGGAAGGTGGCTTGGGGGAGGGGCTAGGCGGCGGCGGGGCTCCCGTGTCCATGGCGGACTCCGGCGGCGGCGGGCGTCGTGCGCGGGAAGGAGATCCCGCGGGCGGGCCGGCGGCTCGGCTGGGCCTCGGCCCAGTCGGGCGCTGCGCATTTTTTTAAACGTTCCGCGGAAAATCATTCGTAGAAAAATAAATAAAAATCCAAAAAAGATAAAACAAATTTTCCCCGTCTAGTTAGAAAATCTAGAATAGGGTGAACATTTTTTTAACACAAAATAAATTTTTGAAAACATGCAATATTTTTAATGCAATTAAAATTGCAAATAAAATCCGAATAAAATCCAATTAATGATTTTAACATTTTTCCTCCAGTATTTCAATTGTTTTGGAGAAGTCATATTTTCTCCTCTCATTTATTTTGTTTAATGAAATATTTTCCGGAGAGAAAAATAATTAAAACCAAAATCCTCGTCTTATTATTTGATGAAAAATCAAATATGAAAATTTGAGAAAATCCCCAACTCTCTCCGAGGGTCCTTGAGTTGCTTAGGATTTATCGAGGATTTGTCAAAATGCAATAAAATATGATATGCAATGATGATCTATGTATAACATACCAAATTGAAAATTTGGGATGTTACAAACCTACCCCCCTTAAGATGAATCTCGCCCTCGAGATTCGGGTTGGCTAGAAAACAGGTGGGAGTGGTCCTTCCGTAGATCTTCCTCTCGCTCCCAGGTGGCTTCATCTTCCGTGTGGTGACTCCACTGGACTTTGCAAAACTTGATAACCTTACTGCGGGTAACTCGGCTGGCATACTCAAGAATCTTAACTGGTTTCTCCTCATAGGTCAAATCACTTTCCAGTTGAATCGCTTCCAGAGGCACACTATCTCTCAGTGGTATCTCAGCCATCTCTGCGTGGCACTTCTTCAACTGGGAAACGTGAAATACATCATGAACTCCAGACAATCCTTCGGGCAATTCCAGTTTGTAGGCAACCTCTCCCATACGTCCCACAACTCTGCATGGTCCGATAAAACGGGGTGCTAACTTTCCCTTAACTCCAAAGCGCTTCACTCCTCGAAGTGGTGATACTCGAAGATAAACTCGGTCTCCGACTTCGTGAACTGTCTCTTTTCGTTTAGAATCAGCATAACTCTTCTGCCTGGATTGGGCTACCTTATGTCTATCACGAATCAACCTCACTTTCTGTTCAGACTCCTTAATCAAATCTGGTCCAAACAACTGACGGTCTCCAACTTCGTCCCATAACAACGGTGTTCTACACCTCCTTCCGTACAAAGCTTCGAAAGGGGCCATCTTCAAACTGGTTTGATAACTGTTGTTATACGAGAACTCCGCATATGGCAAATTGTTGTCCCAACTAGATCCATAATCTAGTGCACAAGCTCTCAACATGTCCTCCAAAATCTGGTTGACTCTCTCGGTCTATCCATCTGTCTGTGGGTGAAAAGCTGTACTAAATTCCATCCTGGTTCCCAATGTTTCATGTAACTGCTTCCAAAACTTCGAGGTAAATTGGGTTCCTCTTTCTGATACAATGGTCCTCGGAACTCCATGCAAACATAGGATCCTGGTCATGTATATCTTTGCCAACTTAGTACTGGTGTAAGTGGTCTTCACTGGAATGAAATGAGCCACTTTCGTCAAACGGTCGACTACAACCCATATTGAGTCATAGCCTGAACGAGTCCTGGGTAATCCTGTGATAAAATCCATGCCTATTTTATCCCACTTCCATTCAGGTATCGGCAATGGTTGTAGCAATCCTGCTGGCTTCTGATGCTCTGCCTTCACTCTCTGACACACATCACAAACTGCTACATACTCTGCAATATCCTTCTTCATTCCGGTCCACCAGAAAGTATTCTTCAGATCCAAATACATCTTGGTATTCCCTGGGTGAATCGAGTACGATGAATCATGGGCTTCTTGCAAAATCAACTTCCTGATCTCCGGATCATTTGGCACATATACTCGGTCCTCAAACCATAAGGTATCGTGCTCATCCTCACGAAATCCCTTGGCTTTTCCTTTTCTCATCTTCTCCTTTATCTCCTCAATCTCCTTGTCTGTCTTCTGAGCTTCTCTGATCCTTTCCATCAAGGTAGACTGAATCTGCAATGTCGCTAAATAGCCTCTTGGGACTATCTCCAAACATAGCTCGCGAAGGTCCTCGGCTAACTCCTGAGGTAGCTCTCCTGTCATGAGGGTGTTGACATGACTCTTGCGGCTCAACGCGTCTGCTACTACGTTAGCCTTTCCTGGGTGATACTGCAATCTCATATCATAATCCTTAATGAGCTCCAACCATCTCCTCTGTCTGAGATTTAACTCCTTCTGCGTGAAAATATACTTCAAACTCTTGTGATCCGTGTACACCTCACAATGGTTTCCGATGAGAAAATGTCTCCATGTCTTCAATGCATGCACCACGGCTGCTAACTCCAAATCATGCGTAGCATAATTCTTCTCATGGGGTTTAAGTTGTCGTGAAGCATATGACACAACTCTTCCTTCCTGCATAAGCACTGCTCCAAGTCCTCGACGAGAAGCGTCGCAATAAACTTCATAATCCTTGCGTTGATCTGGCAGAATCAACACTGGTGATGTAACCAATCGTTTCTTCAACTCTTGGAAACTAGCTTCACATTCCTCAGTCCAATTGAATTTGGTGTCCTTCTTCAATAGCTCAGTCATGGGCTTAGCAATCTTCGAGAAATTCTCGATGAATCTCCGGTAGTATCCTGCAAGTCCAAGAAAACTCCGGATTTCTCCAACTGTCATGGGTGATTCCCAACTTGTCACTGTATCAACCTTGGCAGGGTCTACTGCTATTCCTTCTCTAGAAATAACATGTCCAAGGAATCCAACTTCCCTCAGCCAAAATTCACATTTGCTGAACTTGGCGTATAACTGATGTTCTCTGAGCTTCTCAAGTACCAATCGTAAATGCTCCTCATGCTCTTCCTCATTCTTGGAAAAGACTAAAATATCGTCAATGAACACCACGACGAACTTATCCAAAAACTCCATAAACACTTTGTTCATCAGGTTCATGAAATAGGCAGGTGCGTCAGTCAGACCAAATGACATAACGGTATACTCATACAATCCATATCTGGTGGTAAAAGCCGTCTTAGGTATATCCTGCTCTCGAATCTTTAACTGATGGTATCCTGATCGTAGATCGATCTTGGAAAATACTTTAGCTCCTTGTAGGCGGTCAAACAAATCATTGATCATCGGCAGTGGGTACTTGTTTTTGATGGTCACTTCATTCAATCCTTGGTAATCAACAACCATCCTCAGCGATCCATCTTTCTTCTCCACTAGAAGTACTGGTGATCCCCAAGGTGACGAACTTGGGCGAATATAGCCTTTATCCAGTAACTCCTTGATCTGCTTCTTAATTTCCTCCAAATCCTTTGCGGGCATCCTGTATGGTCTCTTAGATATTGGCCCTGTGCCTGGCAAAAGTTCAATCAAGAACTCAATGTCTCTATCTGGTGGCATGCCTGGCAACTCTTCTGGAAATACATCCGGATAATCCTTCACCACTGGTACTTCCTCCTGTACAACTCCTGATAAGGAATTCACTTGAGTCCTCTTCGGCATATGCCGGGATACATACTTGATCCTTTTTCCTTCTGGGGTGGTAAGCAAAATCGTCTTGCTGGCACAATCGATGTTTCCTCCATACAACGATAGCCAATCCATTCCCAAAATCACATCCAAACCTTGCGACTCCAAAACTATGAGGTCTGAGGGGAAAACATGCCTACCAATGGCCAATGGTATCTGAAAACATCCTTGGCTTGCCATAAACTCTGCTCCTGGCGAGGTTACTAACATAGGGGTTTTGAGAACTTGGGTGGACATCGTAAACTTATTCACAAATCCCCTTGATATGTATGAATGCGATGCACCAGTATCGAAAAGAACGGTTGCAGTAAATGACTTAACCAAAAACTTACCTATTACTGCATCAGGCTGAGCTTCAACCTCCTCCACGCTCACGTGGTTCACATGTCCTTTGTTGAACGGGTTCGGCTTCTTCCCAAAGCTTCCATTGCCATTTCCATTTTGGGCTTCAGGACAATCAGTTGCATAGTGTCCAGTCTTCTGGCACTTGAAGCAAGTAATGTGACTTAGATCCCTCTTGGTTGGGGTAGATGGGTTGGTACGGTTCTGTCCGTTGCTACCTCCATTCCCATTACCATTCTTGGAGCCATTATGGTTGTGCGAACTACCTCCTCCATGGGTATGCTGAAACTGTCCTCCCGGTTTCGGGGCAAATCGTGGCTTCTGTTGAGCTCCAGAATTGTACTTCCCTTGTCCATACTTCCTCTTACGATTTTCAATCTGCTGTTGCTTCCCTTCAATCATGAGAGCTCTATCTACCAGCTCCTGGTAGTTGTTGAAGGTTGCTACCATCAACTGCATACTCAGTTCATCATTCAGTCCTTCCAAAAATTTCTCCTGCTTGGCTGCATCTGTAGCAACGTCATCTGGTGCATAACGTGCTAACTTACTGAAATCCTCCACATACTGGCCTACGGTGCATCCTCCTTGGCGTAGGTTGCGAAACTCACGCTTCTTCATAGCCATAGCTCCTGCTGAAACATGTGCGGTACGGAAAGCTTGCTGAAACTGATCCCATGTGACAGTGTCAATGGGGTGCGTGGCTGTATAATTCTCCCACCATGATGCTGCGGGTCCATCAAGCTGATGTGCGGCAAAACGCACTCTTTCCGCATCTGTGCATCCTGCAGTGATCAACTCCCTTCCAACTTTGCGGAGCCAATCATCTGCAACAATCGGCTCGGTGCTACTGGAAAACACCGGCGGGTTTAGCCTTAAGAAACGGGCTAAGTGATCAACAGGTGGTGTTGGCGGTGGGTTGTTGTTGTTGTTGCCTTGGTTCTGCACTAACACTTGCATCAGGGCATTCTGTTGCTGAATCAACTGGGTGTTCTCCGGTGGGAAAACAAATCCGGTGTCGCGTCTCGGAGGCATCTGATAGGTTTAGAAAAGATGAGAGTTAAGAATAGAATGAGGTCTAGAGAGAAAACACTACCCATATGCTCATGAGGCAAATACAATCAGTATCACTTAATCAATTTAAACAAGGCAAAACAATCGATCTAACTAGCATTACAAAGTGCTTGAACTATACTATTAAATGGGGGAAAACTACTACTGATATGGTGGTCTACTAAAAATTCTGATCCGTTGAAGACTCCATGATGTCTACTCCAGCTTCGTCAACCCAGTCATCTTCACTTGGTTCTGAGTCGGTGTCGGCGATGATGATGTAGTTATCCGGACAAGTGCATTCGTCAACTTCTGCTTTTGGCACTGGATTTCCCATGAATACTCCAATGTTCTTCTCCAGGTCGTCATTCTTCCCTACTAGTGCGATGATTTCCTCCATATAATCCTCGCATGTAGCCTTGAGTTCTTCCTCCAGCTCCTTGATCTTCGTCAATGCCTTCTTCAGTTCTTCCTTGTCCGTGCACATCTGGTTCTCCTGGCGACGAATATGTTGGTTTTGCTCCTGGATGAAAGCTGCGATTGATCCATCCTTCTTGGTTCTGATCATCTCCCATTGCGCGTCTCGACGTCCACAAATCTGATAAATTGTATCCTTAAGCTCCTGGTGGTAGACTTCTCCAATGCGTCCCATAGCGATGTGTGCGGCCATGCTCTTCCCTAAACTCCAGGTTGGTGCTTCGAAAACCAATCTTATGGGTTCAGTAACTGGCACGAACGTCCTTCCTGGAATGTGAACTTGAATCTTCCAGCTCTCCTCTTCGGGTAATGTGGCGTTGTAGGTTCCGGTGATGCTTGGTATTCCTATGTTCAAATACTTAGTGACTTCCTTCAAGTGTCGACCAAAAGGCGTGTCTTCATCTGGTTGCATGAACTTGCTCCTTGTATCCGCCATTCCTAAAAGAGTAGAAAAAGGAGAGGGGTCAGAAATGAGAAGAGAGAAGCTTTCTAGGGCTTAAGCTTAGTGGTCGTGTCCTACAGTCAGCGTGTGCTCTGATACCAACTTTGTAGCGACCAGACCTCAAATGGTCTGTGCTGCTGTGCACCAGTGTCATCCCTGGATCAGTAATGCTGACACGCACAGTACAAATGGAGGATTTATAACAGAGTAGCAATCACACACTTATTACATCGAATATCTCCAAAGAGATTAAGTATGATAAATATGGCTTAAGGCCATCTAAAAACGATAACAGCGGAAGACTTGGAAGATAAGTGAGTCCATCAACTCCAGCGGCATCACTGAGTATAAGACCACGACCTAAGGCACCTTACTCGTCGTCTGAAAAGTCTGCAACATGAAACGTTGCAGCCCGAAAACGGGTCAGCACATGGAATATGCTGGCAATGTAACACATAGAGAATAATGAACAATAATAATGCTATACTACATGCATATATGACTGGTGGAAAGCTCTATGGTTACAATTTTGCGAAAAGCCAATTTTTCCCTACTTCAAAGGAATAAATTTTATTTAACTATCATGGTGGTTGTTAAACATTGATAAGGTACCTCCAACTCAATCCCAATTAAGTGTCGTCATAACCCACAAAATTAATTAAAAGTAACATGGTGATGAGATTCAAATGATAATCCAGGTACTAGATACTCAAGTTGTCCATAACCGGGGACACGGCTAACCATGATTAGTTTGTACACTCTGCAGAGGTTTGCGCACTTTTCCCCACAAGACTCGATCGCCTCCGCTTGATTCTCGCACTGCATGATGTTTGAGAAACGGATGACCGAGACACAGTCTTTCAGGAACAATCACTCTTTACTCTGGATGGACCGGTACACCTACTTTCCCCTACATCTGCTAGCCCACCTCTTCAAGAGATCATGTAAACTACTCAACTATGCTAGAGCCCATAATAGCTTGTGGCTGCACATGGAAGTTTCCAGCATGAATAATCTTATGATCCCTTTGAGCCCGGGTGGCGGTCCTTATACAAGCAGACAACACTGGGTTCTCCAGGTGCCTCAATCCATCCAGATGTGAGTTTTAGTTGCCACCTTAATTAAACCATTATTAACAATCTCACATCTGTCATGAATATCACTCAAACCCAAATCCACGTCTACGAGCATAGCATGGCAATATAATAGCAACGTAGAAGTAACTCCCAAGGGTTTGATAAGAAAACAGGTAATAGGTACTACCTCAACTACTTCCCAGTACCCACAATTTAATTAGATCCTAATCATGCAATGTTTGAGGAATAGATCTAATGCAATAAAAACTGGGTATGGAAGGTATGATCAAAGTGTTACTTGCCTTGCTGATGATCCGCAAAACCTAGCGATTCGAAGTAACAAGCGGCACACTCCGGGTACTCTATCGCAAACAAACAAGCAGACAATCAGTACTCATCTAATGCACAGGTAAAACTCGAATGAAAGATCCAACCAAAAAGTTCAACTTAAGAACTCCGGTTTGCAAAAAGAATCAACTCGAACGAAGCAACGAAAGTCAAACGGTGAAAGAAACAAGCTTCGTTTACTAATCTGGATCTAGGTCAAATTTTACAGTAGCAAAAACTTGTTTGAGTAGGTTAAACGGAAAGAGAATTTCGAGACGAAACTCTAGGCGCTTGAATCGCCTGATTCCGATAAACGAGCGAGAAGTTAAACAGAAACGAAGATTCGATCAGAAATCGAATCTGAGAAAAATCAGGAAAAATCCGACGAAAAAGAAAAACGGACGAACGGTTAAAGAACGGACGTTCTTTAACAGAGAAAATCCGACAAACGCGTACGTTAAAACGAACGAGTCGGTGAACGCTCACAAAATAAAAAAACCGAAAAAAACCGATCTAGGGTTTTTTTTAAAACGAACGTTTTTTTAACATAAACCGGCAAACGAGGCGAGGTGCGGCTACCTCGGGGACGGGCTCCGGCGGGGCTCCGGCGACTCCGGCGAGGGGCGGCGGGGGGGGGGGGGGGGCGGGGCTCGGGCGGCTCGGGGCGAGGGGCGGCGAGCGGCGGCGGCGAGTGCAAGGCGGCGGCGGCGCGGGTGCAGCGGGCGGCGGCGAGTGCGGCTCCGGCGGCGGGGTGAGAGGGAGGAGGAGAGGGGGGGTATATATAGAAGGGGGGGGGAAGGTGGCTTGGGGGAGGGGCTAGGCGGCGGCGGGGCTCCCGTGTAAATGGCGGACTCCGGCGGCGGCGGGCGTCGTGCGCGGGGAGGAGATCCCGCGGGCGGGCCGGCGGCTCGGCTGGGCCTCGGCCCAGTCGGGCGCTGCGCATTTTTTTTTAAAACATTCCGCGGAAAATAATTCGTAGAAAAATAAATAAAAATCCAAAAAAGATAAAACAAATTTTCCCCGTCTAGTTAGAAAATCTAGAATAGGGTGAACATTTTTTTAACACAAAATAAATTTTTGAAAACATGCAATATTTTTAATGCAATTAAAATTGCAAATAAAATCCGAATAAAATCCAATTAATGATTTTAACATTTTTCCTCCAGTATTTCAATTGTTTTGGAGAAGTCATATTTTCTCCTCTCATTTATTTTGTTTAATGAAATATTTTCCGGAGAGAAAAATAATTAAAACCAAAATCCTCGTCTTATTATTTGATGAAAAATCAAATATGAAAATTTGAGAAAATCCCCAACTCTCTCCGAGGGTCCTTGAGTTGCTTAGGATTTATCGAGGATTTGTCAAAATGCAATAAAATATGATATGCAATGATGATCTATCTATAACATACCAAATTGAAAATTTGGGATGTTACAGAGATTCAAGACGTGAGGTAAGAAGACAGAGGGACACAAGCTAATAACATGATTTCCAAGATCCAACTGTCCTTCTCGAAGATTTTGATTCATTGCATCATCTTGATCTCGACGTCTTGCTTTGAGAACTTCATCCAACATGACAACGAGAGAGAAGGGAGAATTTTTGAAGAATCGATCTTCTTGAGGTTTGAGCAACTTAGGATCATATCAATGATCACAAGATCAACTCACGGAATGAGACGTAGAAACATCTCTGGAGCTGAGAGGCAAAACATGCATCAGGAGGGACGGAAGAAACAATTTGACGAGGGTTTCAAAGTAGCGAGGAAATAATTACCATGATCCCATAACGGGGCACCTTGGGAGAGGTGACTCGTGGAAATATTCCCTTAAGTGGCAAAAAGAGTTACTTTTGATTCAGAGATCATTGAAACTCTTTATACCAGCCTAAGGCAAATCACAATCGATCGTTTGAGGGAGCTCGGAAGAATGGCATACTCAAACTAGGATGGATGATGTGGACTACCTTGTTGGACCCATGGTAATCCCACTTTCGAAGATGATCTTGGACAACAACTGCTGAGAAAAACAGCCCATGGAATTTGGCACAATGGTGGTGTAAGCTGGGAACAAAATGCAAATGTTGGGAATGTTCCAACCATCATATCTGCCTAAGATTCAGATCTGGTTGGTAATGGGATATTTCAGACAGCATGTCTGGAAAAGGAAAGGTTGCAAGAAAAATCGACGAGATGACGTTGCGAGATTCTCGGGAGATGAACTACGATAGCATGCTCCAAAACATGAGCTGGATCTGCTACACACATGTGAACATGTTGTCCAAGACAAGCATGACCACATAGTAGTCTTACAATGAAACACTACTGAGTTCAGGTGGGGAACCATCAACGAGGATATCGAAGTCCTTGTATACTTATCGATGAACTTCTTATCCTTGAACAAATCAATCAGTGGCTTGTGTGCTAGGAATACATATGGAATGAAGGTAGCTAATCTATCAAACCATAGAATACTTCGCACATGCATGACTGACTTGGGATGATTCTAGAGGAAACAAAAACAATCTTTCTCGAACTCACGGCGGCAACTTGCATAGATTGCACGTGAACTTAGAGGAAGTCACTACTTTCATGCAAACATATACTTCATGAACGGGGCATGAAGAAAATGCTTACACAAGTTTCCAACACTAGCTGGATGTTCAACACAAATCATGGAGGAGACAAAATTCTGCTGATGGGCTCAACAGCAACTCATCGGAATTTCCATATCACTGGACTTCCACCATTATGTGAGCAATGTGATAGTGTTGGTCAGACCAAAAGATGTAATGGTGTATGCTCGAGGAATCAACCACGAGTAAGACAACATTACGAATATCGTTGGTTCTGATTTGATTTGAGGATAGCCCACACCCAAATCAAAGTATTGACAAGATGATAGACCCAGCAACTGATCACGAGGACCAATCGATGAAATGTCATCTTTCTTCAACAACTATTCAAACACAAGGATATCCCTTTGAAATTTAACTAGGTGGGTCAAGCTTTTATCTTCCAACTCACCAAGTTGTTGTTTAGCTTAACCAATTAGCTCAAGGGTGTCCAATACAGATTCTTGGAGAAAGGGGTGGCTACAAGAAACCAACTTGATCACGAACTCAACATAGCGGTCAGGTGACAACCTGGTAACACTTCCGAGAATATATTCGGAAAATCATGAACCACCGATATGTTACTAGGCTCGAGAACAATCTTGCTTTTCAGGGCAAGATGATGTGATCAATTAGGCAAGGATTGACACAATCCTAACTCTTGATCGAAGGGTGCACTAGGGAAAATGGACTAGGTAGCACGATCCATCTTAGAATGATGGTTCAGTAACCAACATGCTAAGAATGAAATTATTGTCCTTTAACTACCAAGCAACGGGGTTGCTAGCAGTACTGATTTCACACATCACAATTCACTTGTCAGTATTCCGGATACAAGAACACAGAAAACCAAGGAATGAATGATGATGGCGAGAGGTATCACTGCATCAAGAATTCATAAGGGTTGGTGCAATTCTCATGACATTCCTGACATCAAGAGGGCAATACTTCAGGGTAGAACAGAACAAAAGCTGGATTGGCATTTTGATCTGCAGGATACAACTACTTTGACCCAATCCTGGATATGGATGAGGTACTGGAGTTTGTTTCTCCTAGTCATTCCGGAATAGAACGACTTGACGGACCTCGAGAATAAAAGGCAACAATGAACATGAATGCACATCTACTCCTGACCAACAATTGACAGATGAAGGTCAAATAACAACTAAGAGGGATAACTCAAAGGAACATATAACTTTCTAAGTTGTGGATGCATAGATTAGTATGTCGAGCAAAGTTCAACATAATTCTTCGGGATAACCCATGCAGAAAAGGAAGGACTGGCAGAGTCACAACATAGAATCGAGAGCTCATGAAGGGCACTCTGGTTGTGATCCTTAGGTTCAACGAGGAACTTCTGCCATAAGTAGTTCATGGCATTTGGAAGAGGAAAATACCACGGACCTCGAGGGCTATCGCAAAGGTTACTAATATCTTAAGGGAACTAGCAAATACTAACAACATGAAGTAGGGTGAATCTCGGGTTCAAAACCCAGGAGTAGAATACCTACTAACTAAATGGCATCACGGGATGCTTTCGAGAATGATGGCCAAAATCATCACACTAGGACACAAAACACGCTAGATTACTGGGTGATCCTCTAGGACACCCAGGCTCATAATAATAGCTCCAACATATACGTCGAGGCAACAGTGTACCTCAACTCACTGGTTAGTGTGGTTAATCTGGCCCAAAGGAACATCAGGAACGGAAATATGGGAGTTGCAAATGCATCAGACTAGTTAGAAACCTGGGATGACTCGGACAGCATAACGACTGTAAATGCTCAAAAAGATTTGAGACATCCTGCAAAATGGTGGCATAACCACTCAACATCACAATATCAAGGTTCCGAGACCAACTGTTAACACAGAGAAGTACTAGAAACCGAACTGAGACTTGAATCCATCAATCCTATAAGTCTACGGATTAGTAACACGTGATCCTCATAGAAATATGAGAAGCCTAGTTCTTAATCCCCGTAGAAGAGAAGAGGATGACTCGGATCAGAAGGGCATAAGGTAAAGGAGTAAAAAGAGCCTTACGTTCCCATCCACAATCAATTCCCTTATATAACTAAAGAATTTCTAGACTCAACTTCGACCAGTTTGGCTTGGTAACCTACAGGTAGTCAGGCTCTGATACCAAAGCTATCAGGACCCCGATTCTAAGTCACACCGATCTAGCATGTAACACCTCATATCACTTTGCGGCTTCACGCACGGTATTCCCACGGGTGTTGCCTTACCTGGCCCAGGACCGTTTGCGCCCTTTGGCTGACGTATATGATAGTGTCGCTAGCATCCATATGACAGAGAACCCAGGCCGACATGACTAGTCGTGGACCCAAAGTGGCACTAACTTACGAGGACATGCATACATGAAACAACATCGAGCATGTCGGTCAGTAGCGTGTGAATCCGGGCTGTAGCAACTGGGCTAACAAGACTCCGGGAACCCGGGCTGTAGCAGGCTAGCAGGACTCCGGATGTCACCGCGTGACATTTCCCTGAAGGGACACACACAGGAACGAAGAGTATCACATGCCGGCCAGTCTAGGTGTTCCGGAGCAGTAGTGCTGGGCTAGCAGGACTCCGGTAAACCGGGCTGTAGCGGACTACCAAGGCTCAGTGGAAGCACCAGACTACATTTCCCCATAAGAGAGGCTGCCAAGGATAAACAACTAGATTTTCGGATCCCACACATACCAAGCATTTCAATCATACACACACTATGTTCAATATGTGCAAATACAACATGGCATCACAACAAGACTCTACGACTCAGAGTATTTATTCATTAGGCTCCGAGGAGCCAAGTATTACAAACATGGGTCTCATGACCCAACATACAGAGCATACAAGCAACAAGCACATGCGGAAGCTTAACTTGTCTGAGTACAGACAACTACAAATGAAGAAGGCTGAGAAGCCTGACTATCTACAAGACCCTCCCAAGGGTACAAGATCGTAGCTGAGGTAATAAGCTTAACATCGAAGTCCACGCGGAACTACTAGCGAGACTGAAGTCTCTCTGCAAAACATAAAATAAGCAAACGTGAGTACAAATGTAGCCAGCAAGACTTTCATCAGAACTATCTACATATGCATCAGTATCAACAAAGGGGTGGTGGAGTTTAACTACAGCAAGCCAGCTTTGACTCGGTGGCTATCCTGAACTACGACTGCAAGTAACTCTTTTGAGGTGGCGCACACGAGTCCACATATTCACCATACCAATACACCACTATGGATCCGCTCCCGTCTCCCTATGAGAACGCCATCCATAGCACTCACGCTTATCTTGCGCATTTTAGAGTATCCACTTTCACTTGTCTATGAACTGTACAGGCAACCCGGAAGTCCTTTTTACCACGGGCACGGCTATTCGAATAGATGATGTTAACCCTGCAGGGGTGTACTTCTTCACACACGCTCTCGCCACTTACCACCATGTACACGTCGTGTATCTCGGCAACTTTCAACCGGAAGCCTGGTGAGGTGGTCGGCCACGACCTGACTAACCACACAAGTCTCTAGTCCAGGTTTATCGCCTATTCGGGTTTCATCCGCAAGGAGATCCGGCTGGGGTGTCGCTCACGGCCCCAAACGATGTGAGCAGGCTTCCCAAGCCCACCATCCGGGTGCCACTTGGTACACCGTGCCACTGTGCCTAGTCTGTCCCAAGCCCACTTGTATCGGGTGCCACTTGGTAGACTACTAACACTACCTAGAAACACCAGAAACTAGTTGCAACTCCTGGACAGAGATCAGGTTGATTAATAAGTCGAGAGGGGCACTTAAGCATTCCAATGCGTGGTAGTAATTGTTCATGGATCACAAACACAAAACTCAGTTCCTGAGGACGGCTGCAATGAGACAACCCACCATGTACTCCTACATGGCCTCTCACTGCTACCTTTACCAAATCGTGTTCACACACTTAGCTCTCAACAGTAGGACATGTTCACCACATTCCAATTCATCCCCGATGAATCAGACCTGACTCAACTCTAAGCAGTAGCAGGCATGACAACAAGCATGAATGAGTAGGAACAACAGGGCTCAAACAACTCCTACTCATGCTAGTGGGTTTCATCTATTTACTGTGGCAATGACAGGTCATGCAAAGGAAAGTGGTTCAACTACCGCAGCATGTAACAGTTGAATCGTTGTTGTCCTAATGCAGTAAAAGAGAGCAGGAGCGAGAGAGTGGGATTGTATCGGAATGAACAAGGGGGTTTTGCTTGCCTGGCACTTCTGAAGATAATATAGTTCTTCATCGGTGTCATCAAACTCATCGTCGGAACCACGTCTACTGAGGGGGAACAACCACCGGTAACATAGAAAGAACACAATCAATGCAATGCAACAATATGATGCATGAATGTGACAGGGCAGTATGCTGTGATTTGAGCTAATGCAGCTAGCAATAAGTTAAATGAAGTTGGTTTGAACTCAAGGTTCAAATTCAAACTCCATATGCTATTATTCACATGCCATTTAGTTGATTTGTCCTAAACAGCGGCTATAAGTTGTTCTAAGATGCATGAAAATGCCATAAACAGATTCTTTGGATTTTTTGATCATTTTTCATATATAATTTTTCCTTTTGGAGTTATAGATTAATTTCTATGAATTTTTGAAGTCTATACTATTTTCTGAAATTTTCTGAATTTTTTTTTAATCCAGAAATTACTTTACTGCATCAGCACTAGGTCATGCTGACATCATCTAGTCAACAGGGCCGGTCCAGGTCAAACCTGACCTGTGGGACCCACATGTTAAGTGGATATTAATCCGGGGTTAGTTATCTGCGGGGCCCGCGTGTCAGTGACTGTGGGGGGGGGGTTGTTAATTAAACATGTGCTTAACTCTAAACTAATGACGCCACGTCATCTAAACGGCAATTAGCCACTGATGCTAAGCAGGACACGGCAGCTCTCCTCGTCCGGCCATCTCCGGCGACGAGAGCTCGCGCGGCTGGGCTCTACGGGTGCAGCGCGTCGAGGCGCGTCGGGTGGTGCAAGTGGCGCATCGCGGGGCTGCCTAAATCAACGCCCGCGGCCACAAGTGCGGCCGCCGGAGCTACTTCCTGCATAGGCGCAGCGCTAGAGCAAGCAGGCGAGCAAGCAAAGGGGCTAGGCGGCCTCCTGGAGGCACCAGGAGCATGATGCGGTGCAAGGGCACGACTGGGTCGAGCTTAGGCCATGGCGGCGACATCGCCAGCGGAGCCGAGCTCTCGGGCTCGATGGGAACGGCGGCTAGAGAGGGAAATAGAGCACGGGGAGAGAGGGGTTCAGCGCGGAGGCTCACAGAGAGGATAATGGAGGGGTCGGCAGGCGCAGGGACGGCCGGTGGCCAGCGAATCGACGCCGAGGATCTCCGGGCACCGAGGTTGAAGAAGACGTCGGGGAAGGCGTTGTGGTGCTTCCCTGGTTTCTTGGCTCGTCGTGGAGGTCGAGGGAGTGGAGGCGGAGCTTGTGAACACGTCGAGAGGTCGAGGGGGAGGCGGTGGCTGCGGCAACAGCGGGCGGCGGCGACGAGCTCCGCTCGGGCGCGTGCGGGGAGAGAACAGAGGAGGGGGGAGGAGTGAGGAGAGTAAGAGAAGGGTCGGGGGGGTCACGTGGCATCGTCCAGAGCCGTCCAGGGCGAGCAGGCAGGCTGGAGGTGGCCGGGCGCGTGCCGGTGGGCGTCGGCCACGCGCGCTCCACTCCTTCTGGCGTGAGCTGGAAGAAGACAAGGGAGAGAGATGGCTGGGCCAACAGTGTTGGGCCAACACAGTGCAGGCCAGGTAAGTGGCCCAGGTACTCCCCTTTTCCTTTCTTTCTGTTTTTGTTTTATCTGCTGTCTGTTTTTGATTTAGTAGGAATACTAAACCAATTTATTTACTTCTGTAAATTATTGTATATGGACTAGTGGTATTATTCCAGAGCCCCACAATAATTTCCAAAATTGTTGCACATGTATTTCTTTTATAATAGAAATAAAGCCAATTCAAATACATTATGATTTAACTCAAAGGCCCAAAATAAATATTTTTAAGCCTCCAAAAATATTGGTTTGAATTTTATTCTTGCCAATATTTTTCAAGGTTTAACAGGAACATTTTCTTGGGCTTCTTTGATGAGATTTTAATGTTGATTATTTCTGAACTTGTTTCTGAGGGTTTCAACTAACCTCAATTCAACTTTCAGAAAAATAGACATGATGCAAGATGCTCACTCATGTAACTGATTACAACCAACATTCTAGGGATGTGAGAGTGGCACTGATGGTGAAAGTACCATCAACACCAGCCAGCCCTGCCGGGACCTTCTTCACTTCGGGTGCTGCAACCTTGGATCTCTTGCTATTGGAACACTTCGGCACGTCGTCAACGGGTGCCGTGCACTCGGAGGGGGCACGCTTCCCGGACTCCTTGCCGGAGGTCCTACAATCCCTCTTATTTCCCTTGCTTTCCTTGGCGGGGACCATTGCTGCCGCAGCCTTTGCTGCGATGGCATCCCGATACATCCTATCCACACAGATAATCGCATCCTTCTCATCTAATGGGATGGTTATGACTCCCAACGGCCCATGCATCTTCAAAGTGTTGTAAGCATAGTGGGATGCTGCCATGAACTTGGCCAAGGCCGGTCGTCCCAGAATCCCATTATACGGTAGGGGGAGCTCAACCACATCAAAAGCAATTTTCTCAGTCCTATAGTTCATCTGTCCCCCAAACGTCACCGGCAACGTAATCTTTCCCTTAGGACGGCTCCTGCCGGGATTGACTCCTTGAAACGTGCCGGTAACATCCAGCTCTTCTTCTCCTATCTGAAGCTTGTTAATAACTGCTAGGGAAATCAGATTCAACCCGGCCCCCGCCACCCACTAACATCTTTGTGACTTTGAGGTTGCGAATTGTTGGGGAGACCAACAACGGCAAACACCCTACCACGGTCGTGCGGCAAGGGTGGTCCTCCTCAGCAAACATGATGGTCGTGCGGGACCATCTGAGCGGCTTCCGGGCCTCTGGCGCTGGCTCCACGACATTGACCTCTCGTTCCCATCGCATGAGCTAGCGATGGGAGGAGTGCAAAGACGCACCCCCATCAATGCATAGGGTGTCAGTGGCCCTCTGAAATTCCTGCTCACTGGTTTCCTCTTCATTCCCTCCATCACTCAAATCATCACAGGTTTCCTTCTCTTGGCCGCTGGCGGGTTTTCCTTGGTTCCGAGAGGGTTTGCCGGGGCAGTTTGCTTCACCGCCTCGGCCCTTTCCGCCAGCAGCATTCTAACCTTTCTCCTTATCATGCTTATCATACTCCGCTCTCTGTCTCTTGACAAGCTGCTCAACTTGATAACATTCATGAAGGTCGTGGCCCTTGGTCCGGTGGATCTTGCAGTACGTCCCATCACCTTTACCGGCTTTCTCCACGGCAGCGGCTTCCCGGCAGGCAGTGCACGCGGCAACTTCCTTGCTTGGGGCCTCAGCCTTGGCCTTCTTGCCGGTACTAGGCGTGCCAGAACCTTCTACAGTCATCACTGTCTTATCTCTTGGCTTCTTGTTGCGCTTCTTGCCCTTTCTTTGACTGGTTGATTCATCTTCTTCCTTTGAATCAACATTGATGCAATCCTCCTCCCCGGGCAACTGCCTTCCTTCCTCTATCTGAGCACACTTATCCACTAATGTGTACAACTCCTTTACAGTCTTGGGCAACTGCACATTCATCTTAGAACGAATGCGACGGTTGCGCACATTGGACTGGAAGGCTGCTATAACAGCTGCTGGATGTATATTCAGAATATTCCTATGGACTTTACTGAATCTTTGTAAATACTTACGGAGAGTTTCTCCTTCCTTCTACTGGAGAAGCTATAGATCGTTGGGCCTACTGGGCTCCTGGTGGCCATCGGTGAAGGCACCGATGAACTCGTGGCACAGGTCTGCCCATGATGAAATGGAGTTCTCCGACAGGTGCATGAGCCAAGATCTCACCTTGGACTTGAGAGCCAACGGGAAGTAATTAGCGAACACCTTATCGTCTCTTCCCCCGGCAGCCTGAACAACGATGGCGTAGATGCTCAGGAACTTTGCCAGGTTCAGTCTCCCGTCATACTTCTCGGGTATCTCCGGCTTGAACGTGCGGACGGACGGCCAATGGAGTTGCTGCAGGTCGCGTGTAAAGGCAGGGCAACCGACCTCAAAAGGTAGGCACCCGCCAACACCGAACGCAAGCTCGTCGACATTGAGGCCGCCGCACCCTTCGGTCTGGCGGGGGTTGTCCAGAGGCCGTCCCATGATGATGAGCGCGTCTCCCCGCCGCCTATCCTCTGATGTTCGCCGTTGGCCCGGACGTGCTCGAGGGTCGGAAGAGGCCATCGAGACGTCGTCAGGGTCTTGTTCTTGCTGCGCCCACGCCTGCTGCCGTGGTGGGGACTGCACGATGGGGACATCCCCCTCCGTTCGGTTAGCAATCGTCGTCACTTGGGGAGGCCGTGGCGGGCCGGCGCGCCGCGAGCCCCCAGCCTCAGCAAAACCGAGTAGACTCTGGATGGTGGCACGCCATTCATCCATTTGCTCGGCTGCTGGCGGGAACCTTAGTAGCAGCTGGGCCCGCGCCATAGCCTCCGTGGCTGTGCTTGGCATGGAAGTTGATGACCTCGACCGCACCGTCGCCTGGCTCCTGATGGTGTCCGTGGCGGTGGCGCGCCCGCGCTGCGGTGGGGCGGCCACCTGGGCAGCGGGTTGCGCGATGATGGCGCTTGAGGGTCTGCAGCTTTGTCGGGTGCAGTGGTTGGGTCGGCTCACCCGGGAGGAGACACACGTGCCGTGATCGCCCCTGTGGCAGGGACGGCCGGAGGGCGGTGGCTCATCCCGGACTGAGCGCCGTTGCCGTGGCTGCGCCCATCGGTGGGAGGAGGGGAAGTAAGCGGAGTCACCCTCCCGTCCATACCTTGCGAAGCTTGACCGTCAAAACGCTGCTGAAGTTGTTCTCCTCCGACGCCTTCAGCCCCCGTGTCGGCCGCGGGGGAAGTGGCGATGGCGCCACCTGCTCCTGCCACACCCTAGCAGCGCTCATGTCCTCACTTGTCCCCGCATCCCCCCGCGACATCTGAGGCCGCAGGCGGCGGAGCCTTCGAGGTAGATGGCTAGGCCGAAGGGCCGGACTTCTTCTTCTTGGGCGCCATGGTCGATGGCGTCGTCGAAGACGAAGATGGCGATGAAGATGATGCGCTGCGCATGCTTTCAGGTTCGCACAAGTGAGCCCCCTACCTGGCGCGCCAAAGATGTCGCGGGATATCCGCGGCCACCTATGGGACCGGGTGGCCCCTTACTGGTTCGACGGGGGACGTCGCGACAAAGAGCAGACCAGTGTGCAGCAGCACGGCAGAGAGAACACAAGCAATTTACCCAGGTACGGGCCGCCGCGAGGCATAAGACCCTACTCCTGCTTTAGTGGATTGATGGTGGAAATGAGCGTGGTGGTGTGTGGTACACTTTCCCAACAAGGCCTGCCCTAGGGCTATGGGGACCACTAGCGTATGGTGGCTTGGGTTTGTCAAGTTTCCAACCCTCTAACCCCCTCCTACGATTGCCATCGGCCTCCTTTTATAGATTAAGGGGTCACCACAGTGGCAAAACAGTCATTACCCACTGATATGATAGCAAACAATGCTATCATACCTAACTCTGCGGTCTGACAGGTTGCATTAAATGCACCACTCAGTGTCACATCACTAGTTGCCCATCAAGGCCTGCCGGGCTTATCTTGCTAGCTCCGCATCTGTTCTCTTGACACGTCACCGGATGGGTGTCACCTGTGGGTTTCTTCTATAGGAGATGGCTGCCATGTGGCAAATGCTGCCACTTAATCAACTTGCGGCTTGACACCGCATTGATTGATGATGTGGGTCGTACTTGCGCGCTTGGAGGGGTGGTTCAGGTCCCGCAAGCCCCGGCAAGTGCTGCCGGGGAGTCTTGGTTGCTTGCTTCTGGTGGTGTCCTGGCCCCTTGCCGGGCTCGCCTACCCGGCGAGGGAGGCCCTTCTCTTGTCGATATCCTGTTCCTTTGGCTCGATCTTGATCTCTCTGAGCTGCATATTGGTTCTTCAAGTCTCTTGCCTCTTCGACCTCTGACTTAAGCTGGTGCTCCAGTCTTGATCTTGTGCCTGTGCACAGTTGGGCAACATACCCAGGGTCTTTTGCACCGACGCAAGTCCTCTTTATTCCATACGCAACAACCCCCTTACTCGGGCGTAAGCTTCTGTCACTCTAGCCACCCACCATAAGCGA
Source organism: Aegilops tauschii subsp. strangulata (assembly GCF_002575655.3). Classification (NCBI taxonomy): domain Eukaryota; kingdom Viridiplantae; phylum Streptophyta; class Magnoliopsida; order Poales; family Poaceae; genus Aegilops; species Aegilops tauschii. The sequence goes on along the minus strand of NC_053039.3, from coordinate 91,520,715 downwards.
ATCATGAACGTATTGCAACACCATACAACGGGGATCCCTCACGTTTGCGTGACACGGAGGGCACCATAGGACATCACCAAAATAAAATATACAACTCCAACCAATCATGATCATCAATCAACCCATGGGACAAAACGGATCTACTCAAACATCATAGGATAACCACATACCATTGGATAATAATATATAATGTTGAGCATCATGTTTAAGTAGAGATTACAGCAGGGAGAAGAGGTGTTACACTACTGCATAGAGGGGTGGAAAGTTGGTGTTGACGGTAGCAAGGTTGTTGGTGAAGATCATCGTCACGATCTTAGCCCCGGCGGCACTCTGGCGCCACCGGGAGAGAGAGGGGGAGAGCCTCCCTCCTTCTTCTTCTTCCTTGGCCTCCCCCTAGATGGGAGGAGGGTTTTCCCTCTGGTCCATGGCCTCCATGGAGGTAGAGGGGTGATAGCCCCTCTGAGACTGGATCTCTCTCTCTCTGTTATCTTCTCTTTCACGTTTTTGTTTTCTGGTCGAAAACCGTTTCTTATATTCCCGTAGATCCGCAACTCCGATTGCACTGAAATTTTAACATGATTTTTCCCCGGATATAAGCTTCCTTGCGCCTGAAGTAGAGCCCCAACTGACTTACAGGGTGCCCACAAGGCACCACCGCGCGCCGGGGGCGCGCCCAGGTGTCTTGTGGAGGCCATGGGCCTCCGTTTGCGTTGATTCCACCTCCCAAAAATCACGTATATTCCAAAATAATTCTCCGTTAATTTTTATCGCGTTTGGACTTCGTTTGATATGGATATTCAGCGAAACAAAAAACATGCAACAAACAGGAACTGACACTGGGCACTGGATCAATATGTTAGTGCCAAAACATAATATAAAATGTTGCCAAAAGTATGTAAAAGTTGTATAATATTGGCATGGAACAATCAAAAATTATAGATACGATGAAGACGTATCAGGAGGCCGGGTCCGACTCACCCAAGGCAGCTTTGCCCGAAGGGGTTGCGGGGGAGTCACGACCGTCATCGCGGGAGGGGGCGGCCTCCTAGCAGTTGTGGGTCGCGACGTGGGCCGGCGCCATGCCGGGTGCGCATCAAGAGGCTCTGTCGAAGTTGCTGCCAACGGTGGTACCTGGTGAAAAGGAAATACCCTCTCGTCAAAGTACATGTGCTAGGAAGTGTACACACGGTGGGAGACATGGTCATAACACCGGTAGCCTTTGTTGTTGGAAGGGTAACCAAGGAAGATGGATGGAAGGGATCGTGCTGTGAGTTTGTGTGGGGTGGTAGACGCGATGCTAGGATAATAGAGACACCCAAATGTGCGAAGACCATCATACAACGGAGGAGAACCAAAGAGAAGTTGGTGAGGGGCATAGTTCCAACAAGGACGACAAGGTCGAATGTTAAGAAGAAGAGTGGCGGTGGCGAGAGCATCGGGCCTGAACTGGGGAGGTACATTAGAATGAAAGAGCAATGTACAGACACATTTATTAAGAGTGTGTAAGATGCGCTTAGCACGGCCATTATGCTGTGAAGTGTAGGGGCGGGTTAGGCGAAACATGGTGTCGTGAGAGGCAAGAAGCTCTCGAACGGCGGCATTATCAAATTATTTCTCGTTATCAGTTTGAAGTGCAAGTATGGGGCGACCGTACTGGGTGGTGACATAGGAGTAAAATACCGTGAGTGTGGATAAGGCATCGGATTTGCAACGAAGAGGAAATGCCCACACATAATGAGAAAAAACATCTAAAAGCACCAAATAATAAAGGTAGCCCGTGTCACTTGCAACTAGAGATGTCCATACATCACTATGAAGTAAATGAAATAGAAAAGAGGAAATAGTTGTGGACGCACTAAAGGGAAGATGAACGTGCTTGCCAAGATGGCAAGCCTGACAAGTATGGTTGTCTATCTTATTACATAAGAATGTAAAACTCTTCAGAATTTGACGCAAAACGGCGGAGTTGGGGTGTCCCAAATGAGCATGCCAAAGGTCTACACCAGTGGAGAGGGCAACTGGAGTGGCGGAGGTGGTGGCGGAGGAGTGCACCGGGTAGAGTTCTTCGGGGCTATCGCATTGGTGGAGAACCATCCGTGTACGGGCGTCCTTCACAGAAAAACTGATAGCATCAAATTCAACTGTAATAGGATTCTCACGAGCAAGACGATGAGCAAAAACAAGATTCGTTGACTAGATCAGGTGAAACAAGAACATTAGACATGGTTAGTGGCATGGATGTAGAAGGAAAGGAACAACAACCAACATGTGTGATAGGTAAAGATGAACCGTCACCGATGGTGATATGAGTTGAAGTATGAACCGAAGAGGAGGAAATTAGGTTACCGATAAGATATGTCATGTGGGCAGTGGCGCTCGAATCCATTTGCCAATCTCCACCACCACCATAGTTATGGGGTGACGGAGCTGAGTGCAGCGCAGCCAAAAGGGAGGGATCCCACGGCATGGTAGCTTGCGACATGGTGACGCCACTTCAGGGTTGGATTGGTGCAGGCAGAGCATAGCCGTCGGCCATCGGCTGGGCGGGCAGGGCTGCTTAGCCGCCACCAGCCGACTGTTGTGGCGCGGCGAAGTAGGCCTCGAGGCCCGCTGGACGTGGTCCGAGCAGACCTGGCGTCGGGACCCTCCGGATGAGCATGTGGTACACATGTACCACACCCATCCAAGGGTTCTGGCCGACCATCTAGGGCAGGGAGGGATGCTGTTGGCGTGGCGCCCCCTCGGAACCCTGCTGTTGCTGCTGCCGAGGGCGGCTGCCCCCGCCGCGCTGGTTGCATCAGCCCCCGTTGTTCTGTTGCTGTTGCGAGGGGAGTGCAGGAGGCGCGGGGGGCAGAGGGAAGAAGCTCGGCGGTGATGGGGGCCGCGACTAAGGTGGTAGGGGTACCGACGACGTGGGTCCGCCGCGAGAAGTACCCGCGGCACACTTTTTGCATCCGTCGTTCCTCCAACTTCAAGTATGCGATGATGATCTGAAAAGTGGGCTGTAGCAACATGGTAAGATTAGAAGCGGCGTTGCCGAAATCCTCATTGAGGCTGACAATGAGAGTGCTAAGCATGAGCTCGCCGGAGATTTTCGCACCAATGTCATGGAGTTCATCGGCGAGCATCTTGAGGCGCATGCAATATTCGTCAATGTTGGAGCCATCTTGATGGCACTCGAAGAACTCTTGCTGCAAGAAAACAAGGAGCTGAAGTTTGTTATCGGTGAAGAGCACGTTGATCTCGTTCCACACGGTGCAAGCATCGTCGTCCTCGGCGATGATCGTGTGGAAGATGTCCTTCGAGATGGTGAGGTAGAAACACCGGATGAGCGTGGACTCAATGGCAGACCACTTCGGGTCACTCTTCATGACTATGCTGTCGACAGAGCTGTTGATGTGCTCGGCGAGGTAGTACTCACAGAAGACAAGGTTGAAGTAGGTCTTCCACGCGTAGTAGGAGGAGCTCGATTGATCAAGATAGATGGGAACGCGTTCGTTGATGTTGAGGTCGTAGACATCGACGGCTGTTGGAGGCTCGGGCCCTGTGAACGGGTTGGAACCATCGGAAAGGGAGGACACACGGGGAGTCCATGGCAGCAGCGATCAACTAGGTGGTGGTGGCGGGTAGGTTAGATGGTGGATGTGGCTAGGGTTTAGGGTAGAGGGGAGGGAAGGCATCGGCGAGAGAAAGAGATGAGCGATTGCGGGTGTCGGGAGGGATGCGGTGGCGGCAGGCCGTGGCGGCGCCGACGAGGGGCAACGGCGGCGGCAGGAATGGGGCGGAAGTGAGGAGAGGATCTCTTGCTAAACTAATACCATGTTAGATGGGAAAGTAGAGATTGCATGCATCGACAATTGATTGACCATGTGCATGGGCACATATATAGGTATAGGGGGGCGGCCTCTACTTATCTCCCAAGAAGTACAAAGATACGGGGGATAGAGGAGGCGCGACAGTACAAAATACACAAGGCGTACTATACATGTGCATGGATAACTTATGTTCAACACGTACCGTGCCGTCCGAGGTTGGAATATGATCGAGGGTAAATCACATGGTTTGGCACCCAACTATTCTTCTCCTCTCTCCTGAGGTAGCAGAGCTAGCTAGCTAACTATAGTTTAGGGCATCTCCAACGGTGACCCACAAATTTCCTCCCGCATCCGTCCACCAACATGGGGACCAGTCTGCGACAAGGATATGGGAGTCCGACATCCAACATTTCCCATATACATTTCAAACACTTTATGATCAACCGGATGTAATTGATGCAAACACAGTCGGATTTCATATAAACATGAGGGATTTCATACAAACCAGACGAAAACAGTTACATTTTAAACATATTTTTTACCTAAAAAATACCAGACTAACATAAAACTAGTCTATGGCCGGCCGCGGTGGATCTCCATTGTCATCCCCATGTTCGGCATCGGAGTGCCCCGGAGGTATATGCTTTAGCGCAAAAGGAGGCTCGCTTTCCCACTGCTCATCGGAGTGGAACCGCCGGCTGATGCTTCAGCTGGAGGGGAAGGGTCACTACGCTGCACGAACCAAAATTGGTTTTTGCGTAAGGGGACGACGGTGGCCGGCGAGAGGGCAAGACATCGGCTGTGTATGTCGTCGTCTTCTCGACGGTGGCCTTCATGGGACCCAAGCGGCGGCGGCTCCTGTGTTCTACTTCTACTCGATAATGGCGGCGGGCACGGACAAGTTGGCCTTTCCGTACCCCTATAGGCACTTCAAAGAAAGACAGTAGAAAGATTGGCATGCTTGTCAACACCGAGTCGATCAGAACAAGCCTTCCACCATAAGACATTAGCTTACCCTTCCAGCAGCTTAGTTTTTTTTTCAAATCGATCTTCAATGCATTTTCATTCCTTATTAGATAACTTGCGATGATGAATTTGTATACCTAAATACATAAATGGTAGGGAACCCAATTCACATCCAAACAACTGTCTGCAGGAATCTTGTTCTTCTTTGGCTCTCCGAAAACATAACAATTCATTTTTTATTAAAATTGATCTTCAATCCCGACAATTGCTCGAGAGGAAGAGGACTAGCTTCATATTTCTAGCCTTCGCCATATCATGTTCCATGAAAATTATTGTGTCGTCAGCATATTGTAATATGGACACACCATCATCCAGTAGATGGGGTACTAGCACTACTTCAATCAGCAGATTTGCCGTCTGCCCGCTGTTTGCCATCCGCTAGCGGATGGCAAAGGTAGGCTTTGCCGTCACCCACCAGAAAGCAGACGGCAAAGAGGCAGCAGATGGCAAAGGTACACTTTGCCATCAGCCAAATCTTGTCCGTCTGCTAGCAGACGGCAAAGAAGCTTTGTCATCTGTTAGCAGACAGCAAAGAGGGGGTTTGCCCACTGGCTGTCAAACCCTAATGGGCCCCCTCTTTGCCGTCCGCTAGCAAACGTAAGGGAGAGGCGGACGGCAAAGCTTCAAAATTGACTTAATGGCCGCGCCCCCGTCATCGCCCTCTCTCTCTCTCTCTGTCTCCTCTGCTCTTTCCTCCCTTTGCCACACCGGACCGTTGCCGCCGCACCCTCCCCACGCCATAGCCACCCCTCCCCGCCCCGTCATCGCCCCTCCCCGCCCCGTCGCCGCCCCCTCCCTGCCTCCCCACTCCCTTGATACGTCTCCAACGTATCTATAATTTTTGATTGCTCCATGCTATATTATCTTCTGTTTTGGACATTATTGGGCTTCATTATACACTTTTATATTATTTTTGGGACTACCTATTAACTGGAGGCCCAGCCCAGAATTGCTGTTTTTTTTGCCTATTTCAGAGTTTCGCAGAAAAAGAATATCAAACGGAGTCCAAACGGAATGAAACCTTCGGGAACGTGATTTTTGGAACGAACATGATCCAGAGGAATTGGACCCTACGTCAAGAAAGCTACCAGGAAGCCACGAGGTAGGGGGGCGCGCCTACCCCCTGGGCGCGCCCTCCACCCTCGTGGGCCCCACGTTGCTCCACCGACGTACTCCTTCCTCCTGTATATACCTACGTACCCCCCAACGATCAGATACAGAGCCAAAAACCTAATTCCACCGCCGCAACCTTCTGTACCCGTGAGATCCCATCTTAGGGCCTGTTCTGGAGCTCTGCCGGAGGGGGCATCGATCACGGAGGGCTTCTACATCAATACCGTAGCCTCTCCGATGAAGTGTGAGTAGTTTACCTCAGACCTTTGGGTCCATAGTTATTAGCTAGATGGCTTCTATTCTCTTTTTGGATCTCAATACAATGTTCTCCCCCTCTCTCGTGGAGATCTATTCGATGTAATCTTCTTTTGCGGTGTGTTTGTTGAGATCGATGAATTGTGGGTTTATGATCAAGTTTATCTATGAACAATATTTGAATCATCTGAATTCTTTTATGTATGATTGGTTATCTTTGCAAGTCTCTTCGAATTATCAGTTTGGTTTGGCCTACTAGATTGATCTTTCTTGCAATGGGAGAAGTGCTTAGCTTTGGGTTCAATCTTGCGGTGTCCTTTCCCAGTGACAGTAGGGGCAGCAAGGCACGTATTGTATTGTTGCCATCGAGGATAACAAGATGGGGTTTTTATCATATTGCATGAATTTATCCCTCTACATCATGTCATCTTGCTTAAAGCGTTACTCTGTTCTTATGAACTTAATACTCTAGATGCATGCTGGATAGCGGTCGATGTGTGGAGTAATAGTAGTAGATGCAGGCAGGAGTCGGTCTACTTGTTTCGGACGTGATGCCTATATACATGATCATGCCTAGATATTCTCATAACTATGCTCAATTCTGTCAATTGCTCAATAGTAATTTGTTCACCCACCGTAAATACTTATGCTCTCGAGAGAAGCCACTAGTGAAACCTATGGCCCCCGGGTCTATTTTCCATCATATTAATCTTCCAACACTTAGCTATTTCCGTTGCCTTTTATTTTACTTTGCATCTTTATCACAAAAATACCAAAAATATTATCTTATCATATCTATCCGATCTCACTCTCGTAAGTGACCGTGTAGGGATTGACAACCCCTTATCGCGTTGGTTGTGAGGATTTATTTGTTTGTGTAGGTGCGAGGGACTCGTGTGTAGCCTCCTACTGGATTGATACCTTGGTTCTCAAAAACTGAGAGAAATACTTACGCTACTTTGCTGCATCACGCTTTCCTCTTCAAGGGAAAACCAACGCAGTGCTCAAGAGGTAGCAAGAAGGATTTCTGGCGCCGTTGCCGGGGAGGCTTATGCAAGGTCAAGTCAAGATTTGGACTCCCGACAATGAGCCATTTCTGGCGCCGTTGCCGGGGAGGTCTACGCAAAAGTCAACATACCAAGTACCCATCACAAACCCTTATCTCCCGCATTACTTTATTTGCCATTTGCCTCTCGTTTTCCTCTCCCCCACTTCACCCTTGCCGTTTTATTCGCCCTCTCTTTTTTCGTTCGCCTCTTTTTTACTTGCTTCTTGTTTGCTCGTGTGTTGGATTGCTTGCTTGTCACGATGGCTCTGCCTAAATTTGGTGATCTTCACCTTAAAAGGTTGGAAGAGATCGAAGGCAATGTCAGGAGTTTTATGGTCTTACAGTTTGAGCATAATAATTTCTTTAGAAACGAGCTTAAGAACAAAAAAGCTTTATGAGTTATATGAATAAAGAGCTCGATGATATGTCTAAGGAATTTGATGGTTTGAGAACCCAAATTGCTCATCTTGAGAAGTTAATGGCTGAAATATTGGATAAGCAGGCTACCTTAGTTAATAAGATGGTCGCTAAGCCGGAAAACTATGAAAATAAAGATGAAGATCTAAAAGTTATTGATGTGTCCCCTATTAAATCTTTGTTTTGCAATATGAATCTTGATAATGATGGGACTGAATATGATCCACCTTTACCTAGAAGGCGTTCCAGAAATTCGGAGTTTTTAGATCTTGATGCTAAAATTGATAAAAGTGGGATTGAAGAGATCAAAACATTAGATATTAATGAACCCACTATTTTGGATTTCAAGGAATTTAATTATGATAATTGCTCTTTGATAGATTGTATTTCCTTGTTACAATCCGTGCTAAATTCTCCTCATGCTTATAGTCAAAATAAAGCCTTTACCAAACATATCGTTGATGCTTTGATGCAATCTTATGAAGAAAAACTTGAGTTGGAAGTTTCTATTCCTAGAAAACTCTATGATGAGTGGGAACCTACTATTAAAATTAAAATTAAAGATCATGAATGCTATGCTTTGTGTGATTTGGGTGCTAGTGTTTCCACCAAAAACTTTGTGTGATTTGCTAGGTTTCCGTGATTTTGATGATTGCTCTTTAAACTTGCACCTAGAGGATTCCACTATTAAGAAACCTATGGGAAGAATTAATGATGTTCTTATTGTTGCAAATAGGAACTATGTGCCCGTAGATTTTATCGTTCTTGACATAGATTGCAATCCTTCATGTCCTATTATTCTTGGTAGACCTTTCCTTAGAACGATTGGTGCAATCATTGATATGAAGGAAGGGAATATTAGATTCTAATTTCCATTAAAGAAAGGCATGGAACACTTCCCTAGGAATAAAATAAAATTACCATATGAATCTATTATGAGAGCCACTAATGGATTGCCTACCAAAGATGGCAGTACCTAGATCTATCCTTGCTATTATGCCTAGCAAGGGGCGTTAAACGATAGCGCTTGTTGGGAGGCAACCCAATTTTATTTTTTGTTTTTTGCTTTTTGATTCTGTTTAGGAATGAATATTTGTTCTAGCCTCTGGTTAGATGTGTTTTTATGTTTAGGATCTTCTTGGATGATAGTTATTTGATCTTGCAGAAAATTCCAGAAACTTTCTGTTCACGAAAATAATTGTTAAAATTCACCAGAACGTGATAAAATATTGATTCCAATTGCTGCTGATCAATAAACAAATTTTCTAGGTCGTCCTATTTTTGCTGATGTTTTGGAGTTCCAGAAGTTTGCGTTAGTTACAGATTACTACAGACTGTTCTGTTTTTGATAGATTCTGTTTTTCGTGTGTTGTTTGCCTATTTTGATAAATCTATGGATAGTAAAATAGTTTATAAACCATAGAGAAGTCGGAATACAGTAGGTTTAACACCAATATAAATAAAGAATGAGTTCATTACAGTACCTTGAAGTGGTCTTTTTTTTTCTTTCGCTAACGGAGCTCACGAGATTTCCTGCTGAGTTTTGTGTTGTGAAGTTTTCAAGTTTTGGGTAAAAGATTTGATGGATTATGGAACAAGGAGTGGCAAGAGCCTAAGCTTGGGGAGGCCCATGGAACCCCCAAGATAATCTAAGGACACCTAAAAGCCAAAGCTTGGGGATGCCCCAGAAGGCATCCCCTCTTTCGTCTACTTCCATCGGTAACTTTACTTGGAGCTATATTTTTATTCACCACATGATATGTGTTTTGCTTGGAGCGTCTTCTATGATTTGAGTCCTTGATTTTTAGTTTATCACAATCATCTTTTATGTACACACCTTTTGAGAGAGACACACATGATTCAGAAATTATTAGAATACTCTATGTGCTTCACTTATATCTTTTGAGTTATATAGTTTTTGCTCTAGTACTTCACTTATATCTTTTAGAGCACGGTGGTGGATTTGTTTTATAGAAACTATTGATCTCTCATGCTTCACTTAGATTATTTTGAGAGTCTTAAATAGCATGGTAATTTGCTTAAATAATCCTAATATGCTAGGTATTCAAGTATAGTAAAAACTTTCTTATGAGTGTTTTGAATACTAAGAGAAGTTTGATGCTTGATGATTGTTTTGAGACATGGAGGTAGTGCTATTAAAGTTGTGCTAGTTGACTAGTTGTGAATTTGAGAAATACTTGTGTTGAAGTTTGCAAGTCCCATAGCATGCACGTATGGTAAACGTTATGTAACAAATTTGAAACATGAGGTGTTCTTTGATTGTCCTCCATATGAGTGGCGGTCGAGGACGAGCGATGGTCTTTTCCTACCAATCTACCCCCCTAGGAGCATGCGCGTAGTGCTTGGTTTTTGATGACTTGTAGATTTTTGCAATAAGTATGTGAGTTCTTTATGACTAATGTTGAGTCCATGGATTATACGCACTCTCACCTTTCCATCATTGCTAGCCTCTTCGGTACCGTGCATTGCCCTTTCTCACATTGAGAGTTGGTGCAAACTTCGCCGGTGCATCCAAACCCCGTGATATGATACACTCTTTCACACATAAACCTCCTTATATCTTCCTCAAAACAGCCACCATACCTACCTATTATGGCATTTCCATAGCCATTCCGAGATATATTGTGATGCAACTTTCCACCGTTCCGTTTATCATGACATGTTCATCATTGTCATATTGCTTTGCATGATCATGTAGTTGACATAGTATTTGTGGTAAAGCCACCATTTGTAATTATTTCATACATCTCACTATTGGTTCATTGCATATCCCGGTACACCGCCGGAGGCATTCTTATAGAGTCATACTTTGTTCTAGTATCGACTTGTAATTATTGGGTTGTAAATAAATAGAAGTGTGATGATGATCATTTTCTAGAGCATTGTCCCAAGTGAGGAATAAAAAAGAGAGAAAAAGGCCATAAAAAAAGGAGAAGGCCCAAAAAATGAGAGAAAAAGAGAGAAGGGGCAATGTTACTATCCTTTTACCACACTTGTGCTTCAAAGTAGCACCATAATCTTCATGATAGAGAGTCTCTTGTTTTGTCACTTTCATATACTAGTGGGAATTTTTTATTATAGAACTTGGCTTGTATATTCCAACAATGGGCCTCCTCAAGTGCCCTAGGTCTTCGTGAGCAAGCAAGTTGGATGCACACCCACTTAGTTTCTTTTGTTGAGCTTTCATATATTTATAGCTCTAGTGCATCCGTTGCATGGCAATCCCTACTCCTTGCATTAACATCAATTGATGGGCATCTCCATAGCTCATTGATTAGCCTCGTTGATGTGAGGCTTTCTCTTTTTTTGTCTTCTCCACATAACCCCCATCATCATATTCTATTCCACCCATAGTGCTATATCCATGGCTCACGCTCATGTATTGCGTGAAGGTTGAAAAAGTTTGAGATTACTAAAGTATGAAAAAATTGATTGGCTTGTCATCGGGGTTGTGCATGATGAGAGCATTCTTGTGTGATGAAAATGGAGCAAGACTAAACTATATGATTTTGTAGGGATGAACTTTCTTTGGCCATGTTATTTTGAGAGGACACAATTGCTTAGTTAGTATGCTTGAAGTATTATTATTTTTATGTCAATATTGAACTTTTATCTTGAATCTTTCGGATCTGAATATTCATACCACAATTAAGAAGAATTACATTGAAATTATGCCAAGTAGCATTCCACATCAAAAATTCTATTTTTATCATTTACCTACTCGAGGACGAGCAGGAATTAAGCTTGGGGATGCTTGATACGTCTCCAACGTATCAATAATTTTTGATTTCTCCATGCTATATTATCTTCTGTTTTGGACATTATTGGGCTTTATTATACACTTCTATATTATTTTTGGGACTATCCTATTAACCGGAGGCCCAGCCCAGAATTGCTGTTTTTTGCCTATTTCAGAGTTTCGCAGAAAAAGAATATCAAACGGAGTCCAAACGGAATGAAACCTTCGGGAACGTGATTTTTGGAACGAACATGATTCAGAGGACTTGGACCCTACATCAAGAAAGCTACCAGGAAGCCACGAGGTAGGGGGCGCGCCTACCCCCCTGGGCGCGCCCTCCACCCTCGTGGGCCCCATGTTGCTCCACCGACGTACTCCTTCCTCCTATATATACCTACGTACCCCCAAACGATCAGATACGGAGCCAAAAACCTAATTCCACCGCCGCAACCTTATGTACCCGTGAGATCCCATCTTGGGGCCTGTTCCGGAGCTCCGCCTGAAAGTGCAAGTATCACTTAGATTATATTTTGGTGTGATGACAATGTGGTTAGTGGAACTAATGTTGGTTGCTAAAGTTTATCTCAGGATATTGGTTCCAAGGTGTCCATTGATGGAGGTGTGCGACCCCCCAGTCCAAAAATATCAAAGGCGTGGTTACCGGCGACTCGAAGGTTTTTCGTTTTGGTTCGATTTGAGTTGTAGGTAAAACCGCACTATCAAGAGGGGTCTTCGTGGAATTAGTGTCGTGTGGGAATGCCTCCAAGACAGATACACCAGCCCTCCTACACCTCCTCAGATATTCCACTTGTTGTGTGCTTTGCCATGGTGTCCTGTGATGTTTTCATCAGAAATCTTCTGGACACCCCATGTGCACGGGGTCTCTGACCACTGTGCGCACGGGGTAGTCAGAATATTTCTGGACACCCCGTGCGCACGGGGTACCTCGAAACTCACTGGACACCCCGTGCGCACGGGGCTGACTTGGCCCGTGCGCACGGGGCTGACTTGGCCCGTGCGCACGGGGTACCTCGCATCTCACTGGACACCCCGTGCGCACGGGGCTGACTTGGCCCGTGCGCACGGGGTCCAACGGGCAGAAACCCCCTCCCGACCAAGAACACTATAAAAGCCCCCTTCTTCCTCCTCCATCCCCGAACCCTAATGTCTTGTTGAGCTCCTCCATTGCTACACCCCATTTTGCTCACTACTCTCAATCCCTCCACCCAATCTTGTTGAAACTTTGGGGATTGGGAGAGCAAGACCCGATCTACACTTTGACCAAACCAAATCGCATTCCCCGCAACATTCATCCACCATGACTTGTTACTCTTGGAGCTTGGGCTCCTAGGCGGTTAGAGGTTCCTCCGGAAGCTTCCTTGCTTGTGGTGTGCTCCGGAGAAGTTTGTAAAGGTGTGGTGGTCGCCTTCAAGACCAACCCCGAGTGATTCGAGGCTCATCCGTTGGGGGTGACTCGAAGGAGATTACGGTGAGCCTTCGGTGGCGTTCCGCAAGCTTTGGCTCCGGCACCGCTCCAAACGGAGAGTAGCTCTTCCCCAAGGAAGAGTGAACTTCGGGATAAAATCCGCGTCCTCGTCTCACTTGTGGTTAATCCTTTCCCGCACTTTACTTAGCCTTGTATGCTTGTTGGCTTGCTAATTAGTTGTTTCCTAGCATACTTAGCTTAGAACTTGCTTGTCATATAGGTTGTGTTCACCTAGTTGCATATCTAGTGAACCCTTTTTATCCGCTAAGCCTTAAAATTGACAAGAAAGAGTAAAATTTGTAGTCTCCTATTCACCCCCCTCTAGTCGACCTTATCGATCCTTTCAATTGGTATCAGAGCCTCGTGCTCTAATATAAGGTTTTACAACCTTAGAGGATATGGCCGATCTAGGGAATGAGGGAGGTGTTGCACCACTTGCGGAGGATGGTCAAAACCTACCCCCCGCCGCGGCCGACGCACTTGTTGCTCCGGCCGTTGCTCGCGTCGCCCCCATTAACCCGGGTGCCCCGTTGACCGCAGCCGATATTCTTTCAATGTTTGCGGACCTCAAAGCTTCTATGTTGAAAGAAGTTCGCTCCTTGGTCAAGGAGGAAATAGATGCTCGCTTAAAGCCCTCGACATCCGCCTCAAACTCATTTGATCCAAATGCGGTTCATGATGCGGATGATTCGAGAGAACCTCTTGCATCCCCGGCTCGCACTCAAGTTCCCAAGTACAATGCCGCGGAACCATTTTACTCACCACAACCCTTGCAGCACCCTCGCATTAATCCTGTGGGGCCTCCGCCCCCTTTGAAAGCTAACGCGTTTGCTAAGTGGAAGCTAGATATGGAGTCTCATATTCGCAGTGCATCTACACAACTATGGTGGATTGTGGTCAATGGTTTCAACCCCAAGGATCCCATGAATCTCACTCCAAGAGAAGCAGTTGATGATCAACTCAATGCTACCGCCCACCACATGTTGCGCACCGCGGTGACCGATGACTATAGTGACTCCATTGCTCTCCTCAAGACCGCCAAGGAAATTTGGGATTGCCTTGAGGAGGCCCTCGAAGGTGATGAAGCAATTCGAAGATCTCGGTTGGCTTTTCTCAAGCAAGAAGTCAACCTATTTGTGAGAAATGAGGGTGAATCCGCGAAAGAGGTATATCGAAGGTTGAAGTCTCTTGTGCTCAATTTGAGAACCCTTGGATGCACTTGGGCGAATGATGATTTCATTAAGGACAAGTTCATTGATGCTATGGTTCTCACGGAACATACCATGGTGATGATGATACATCAACGCCCGGACTATCAAAAGTTGACCGCGGCACAAGTTGTATCCACCTTCTCAACTCATGTTCTTTTGGAGACCAAGTCCAAGAAGACCTTTGCCATAGCTCAAGCCACCAAGAACTCAAATCTTGCATTGAAGGCCAAGAAAGTAGTTGCCCAACCCTCAAGGGATGAAGAAGTTGTTGAAGAGACTTGTGAGGAAGATGTTGACACCTCATGCCCGGCAAATGACTTTGCGGAAGACTTGGCTCTCTTGGTCAAGAAATATTCCGGGACCATGGCAAACAAAGGGAAGAATCTGCAAGGAAGATCGCTTGGACGAAGAAAATGCTACAATTGTGATAGCCCAAGACATTTTGTGCATGATTGTCCTTATGAGAGACGTGAAGACAAGTCCGAGAAGCTTGTGCTCAAGAAGAAGAAGTTCACCAAGTTTTCCAAGAGGAAATATGACAAGGCTCTTGTTCATGAGGAGTACATGTCCGGAGATGAAGATGACGGTGATGATGATTATGCGGGCACGGCCGCCATTGCCATGCATGCCACTACCTCCTCCTCCACCACCGGCCTCTTCGACTCTCCCAACGAGGACAAGCCGTTCACTCATCATTGCCTCATGGCCAAAGAGGTAAAAACAAAGTCCAACTCTCAAAAACCCTTCATCCACACTCCCAATGTTTCATGTGAGATAGTGGAGGATGAGTGTGATGATGGTGTGGATAATGATGAGGAATCCTTGATGGCTTTCATGAACACTCTTCATGGTGAAGCTCGTGCTCGTTTTAGTGATCTCCTTAAATCACTCGCCGAACGCGATGATTTTATTGAGAACGTTGAAAACCTCCTCATAGAGGAAAAAGAGAGAGTCGAACTCCTCGAGCACGAGCTATATGAAGAGAGTGTCATGAGAGCATCACTTGAGGAAGCCTTGTCTTCTCATAAAATTGACTTCGTTAAAACCGATGATGCATTGCAACTTGCTCTTGAGAACAACGATGCCCTTAAAGTAAGGGTTGAAAAGCTTCTAGTTGATCACACGAGACTTGTTGAGGAACATGAGCTCCTTGTGACTAGTTCCAAGGTTGTCAAAGGTGACCTCATTGCCCTCACCGAGTCGTATGCTCAACTTAAAGCTACAACCATTAAGGCTCTTACTTCCGTCCCTCATATTGATTTAAATGATGAATCTTGTACGGCTAACTTTGCTCATGATTGCACCTCTCTCCAAGAGGAGAATAAGAAGTTAAAAGCCCAAATTGAGAAAGGGCTTGTGTCGTGCATTCAAGGGGAGAAAAACCTCAATGACCTCTTGAGCAACCAAAAGGAGTGTGTTGCCAAGGAGGGAATTGGGTTTGACCCCTCTTCTAAGAAGAAGAAGAAGACCAAGAAGAAGAGCAACAAGAAGAAGATCGGTCCTACTTCTCCTTCCCAACAAAAGATAGCATTTTTTCATGAAGGACACAAGGAGAAGGAGAAGGAAAAAGGGAATGTCGGGGATGGCAAGGTCACTAGGGACAAGGCCATTCCCAAAGAGTTTGCCGGCAAGAACAACCCATCTTATGTCCTCATGAGAGGAAATGATGGTCATACCTTTGCTAAATTTGTTGGCACTAACTATGATGATTATGCTTGGACTATTTGGGTTCCTAAGACCCTTATTGCTAACTCTCTAGGACCCATTGCAAAATGGGGACCTAAAATCAAAGCTTGATTCTTGTAGGACTATACCTCCGGTGGAACACAATGGGTGATCGATAGTGGTTGCACCAATCATATGACCGGAGAGAGGGAGATGCTTGTGGAGTTCATTGATTCGGTCAAGGCCACTTCAAACATCTCTTTTGGTGACAATAGCAAGGGCAAGGTATTGGGTTTGGGCAAGGTGGTAATCTCTAGTGATGCATCACTTAAGAATGTCATGCTTGTTCAATCTCTTCACTACAATTTACTTTCTACGATTCAATTGGCTCGTGCCGGTTATGATTCTCATTTTGGTGAATTTCATGTGACCGTCTTTAAGAGAAGCAATCTCAAAGTGGTCTTTGTTGGGCATGTTGAAGACAACCTTTACGTGGTTGATTTCTCAAATGAGAAAACTTATCTTGCAACATGTCTAATGGCCAAGGCCAACGTGGGGTGGCTTTGGCATCGCCGGCTAGCGCACGTTGGCATGAGAAATTTACAAGCTCTCTTAAAGGGGAGCACATCCTTGGACTAACCAATGTGTCTTTTGCCAAAGATCGTCCTTGTAGTGCGTGCATTGCCGGAAAACTTCATGAAAAAGCTTATAAGGTGTCAACTATCATTACCACTTTGAGGCCTCTCGAGCTCATTCACTTGGATCTCTTTGGGCCTCCATCTTATGACAGTTTGGGAGGGAGGAGGTATTGCCTTGTCATTGTCGATGACTATACAAGATATACATGGGTGTTCTTCCTCAAGACTAAAGATGAAACTCAAGACACCTTCACCAACTTTGCCAAAGAAGCTCAACGTCAACATAATTGTGAGATCAAGGCAATTTGAAGTGACAACGGCACCGAGTTCAAAAATTACACTATGAACGAGTTCTTGAGCGATGAGGGGATCAAGCATCAATATGCCGCGCCATACACTCCCGAACAAAATGGTGTTGCGGAAAGGAAGAACCGGACTCTCATTGAGATGGCAAGGACCATGCTTGACGAGTACAAGTCTCCATACAAGCTTTGGGCCGAAGCCATCAACACCGCGTGCCATGCTACAAACCGGCTTTATCTTCGTAAGCTCAAGAACAAGACTCCCTACGAACTCCTAATCGGGAGAAAGCCTAACGTCAAATACTTTCGAGTATTCGGTTGTAAGTGTTTCATTCTAAATAAGAAATCCCATTTAGCTAAGTTTGCGCCTAAAACTTATGAGGGCATATTTGTTGGATATGCATCAAACTCGCATGCTTACCGTGTTCTCAACAAATCCACCGGATGTATTGAGGAAACGGTAAATGTGGAGTTTGATGAAGATAATGGTTCCCGTGCGGAGCAAATTGTTCCTAGTGTTGTAGGTGATGAGGCTCCTTCACAAGCTATAAGGACTATGGGGATAGGCCACATTCGTCCACAAGAAACACCCCAAGTCCAAGTAGAAGAAGAAGGAGTAAGAGCCCCTCTTGTGGATTCTCCACAAGGGAAGTCATCACCGCCACCACAAGGTCAAGATGCTATGGTAAATCATGAACCTATCCAAGAACAAGATCAAGTCCCTCATGTTCCCGAGCAAGATCAAGGGCAAGCCCAACCAAATGGCGAAGAACCAATCCGTGAGGCCCAAGGTCAAGCTCTTGATCAAGATCAAGATCAAGATCAATCCCAACCTCAAGTGTCTTCCACATCATCACATCCAAGTGATCAAGAACTAGAGGTTGTGAAGAGAAGGGTGTCTCCAAGGCTAAAGCATTCTCAAGGCCAAGCTTCTTCCACAAGTTCAAAACCAAGTGAAGAAGAGCTTACCCTCAAAGTGCAAAAAGCGGCCGCCAAGTTAAAGCATCTTCAACATCTCACCGACAACATTTATGGAAGCATCAACAAAGGGGTAACTACTCGTAGACGTTTGGCAAACTTTTCTGAACATCACTCGTTTGTCTCTTGTGTTGAGCCCCTTAAGGTTGAAGATGCACTTGACGACCCGGATTGGGTAAATGCCATGCATGAAGAACTCAACAACTTCACCCGCAACAAAGTATCGACTCTTGTGAAGAGACCCAAAGAACATCATAATGTCATTGGAACAAAGTGGATCTTTAAGAACAAACAAGATGAGCATGTACAAGTCACTAGAAACAAGGCAAGGTTAGTGGCACAAGGGTTCACCCAAGTTGAAGGTTTGGACTTCGGTGAAACCTTTTCCCCCGTTGCCCGTCTTGAGTCCATTCGTATCTTGCTTGCATATGCTTCACATCATGATTTCAAATTGTATCAAATGGATGTGAAGAGTGCATTTCTTAATGGTCCTCTTAAGGAGTTGGTGTATGTCAAACAACCTCCCGGTTTCGAAGACCCCGATCACCCCTCTCACGTTTATGAACTCCATAAGGCGCTCTATGGACCTAAACAAGCACCTCGTGCTTGGTATGATCACCTTACGACGTTCTTAAGCAAGAAGGGGTTCCAGATCGGGTTAATAGATTCCACTCTCTTCACGAAGAGGGTAAAAGGAGAATTGTTTGTGTGCCAAATATATGTTGATGATATTATTTTTGGTTCCACTAACCATGCTATTAACGTTGAGTTTGAGAATCTTATGACCAAGGAATTTGCCATGAGCATGATGGGAGAGTTGAAGTTTTTCCTCGGATTTCAAGTGAAGCAATTGAGAGGAGGAACCTTCATCAACCAAGCACTTTATATTCAAGACATGCTCAAGAGGTTCAAAATGCAAGATGTCAAGCCCATGAAGACGCCCATGCCCACAAATGGCCAACTTAATCTTGATCCCAATGGTAAAGATGTGGTCAAAAGGTATATCGCTCTATGATCGGTTCTTTGCTTTACCTTTGTGCATCTAGGCCGGATATTATGTTGAGTGTGTGTATGTGTGCAAGATTTCCATCCGCTCCCAAGGAGAGCCATTTTTCGGCAGCGAAAAGAATCCTTCGATATTTGGTTCATACCCCAAACTTGGGCCTTTGGTACCCCAAAGGAGCAACTTTCAAGCTATTAGGATATTCGGATTCGGATTGGGCGAGAGACAAGGTAGACCGCAAGTCCACTGCCGGGTCTTGTCAATTCCTAGGGAGGTCATTGGTAAGTTGGTCTTCAAAGAAGCAGAATTGTGTGTCCCTTTCAACCGCCGAGGCCGAGTACATTGCTGCAGGAAGTTGTTGTGCACAATTATTATGGATGAGGCAAACTTTGATGGATTATGGTGTCAAATGTGACAAAGTGCCCCTATTTTGTGACAATGAAAGTGCAATCAAGATCGCCGACAATCCAGTGCAACATAGCCGAACCAAACATATCGAGATTCGTCATCACTTCATTCGAGATCATGTGGCCAAGGGAGACATTGATTTATTCCATGTCAACACCGAGAAGCAACTTGCCGACATTTTTACCAAGCCACTTGATGAAGCAAGATTCCGCGAGTTAAGGCATGAGCTGAATATCGTGGATATAAGTAACTTGGATTGAGGTTCTTGCATACACACACATACTCTACTAGTATCTTGTTTTAGATGTAGGCACCTAAGTAGGGGGAGCTAGCTCAACTAATGAGCTATCTTATCCTACTAGTGCATAAATTGATCAAAATCTTTCACATTAGCCATTTGAAGATGGCATTTGTGCTTCAAAGATGAGTATTGGTCTTGGACCCAAGGTTCATATCTTCGCGGTGCCATACCAAACAAACTCAAACATGGTGGCTTCGGCCACCGCCCTCCGTTGGAGGTTGGATCGTTTTTGTCTTTTGTTTGTGTGGTTCTTCTTGTCCTTGTGTTCGTGTTTCCGTGAGTGTGTGTTTTCTCGAGTCTCTTCCAGTGCAAGTGCTACACATACTCCTTTCTAGTAGTGTTGGATTTCTTCTGCGACGTGTTCAGAAGTGAGGCGGGAATGCTCTTTGGGGTCTTGGTAAGAATTTGCATTCAGCCATAACCCAACAAGCTTCTTCCTGTCAAAATCCTCTGGATACCCCGTGCCCACGGCCCTTGTACCGTGCGCACGGGGACCCCGTGCCCACGGCCCTTGTACCGTGCGCACGGGCCCCCGTGCGCACGGGGCCTTTAGCCTGTGCACACGGGGTCTGCGGTTTCTGGCCCTGAAGAGGTGGGACGTGGGGGGTTTGGATTCTTTCCCACCCAGTCGCCCCCTCCACGCCCTAGATCGCCTCCAGGCCGCCGCCATCGCCTCCTTGTCGCCGGTGCTCCTCCGTGCGCCGTGGGACTTCGCTGCTCCGTGGAGATCTTCTGGGATGGGGTCCTCCTCTGGTATCTCCCTCCCCTTGTTCTTCTTTTTCCTCCTTTGGATCCGTTTTAGTCTAGGGTTTCCTCCTCTACTAGTCTAGGCCAGTCATTCCCTTGTGATAGACTAGGGGCGGATGGGCATTACTGTGGCAGTTCTCCCTGCCGCACTCACTCCCGGATCTCGATCTGGAAGTGGTTGCCGCTGGGCGAACCCCGTGTCCACGGGCCTTGTACCGTGTGCACGGGACCCCGTGTCCACGGTGGTCACATCCTCGTGTGCACGGGGTACACAGTGGTGCCAGTCCTCCTCCTTCTCTGTCTTCCATTCCTCGCCAGCTTCTCAAGCACTTGTACTTATTTGTGTCTCTCATGTTTGTTGTGCTTTGTTGCTGTTGTGTTTCAGACTCTGCTGACAAGAGGTCCGAGCTCCGTCGCAAGCGCACCAAGGCAGGTTCCAGGGAATTCTCTTTGGCTCCTCGTCAGCCGTCTGAAGGAAGTGGTCAGGGCTCTGAGATGGGCCGTGTTCGCCGTACCACCTCCAAGCAGCCAGTGATTGAAGCCTCCGAGGATTCAGAAGAGGAGTATGATTCGCAAGAAGATGCTCACTATGAGAACCCCGCAGATGCAGAGATAGAAGATGAGGATGATTCTGCTGATGATGTTGATGAGGAGGAAGGAGAGGAACATGTGCTCCCAGGAGGTCGGAATGTCAAGAATCTACCTCTCTCTAAGTGGACCAAGCCAGAGCTTTGGGCTTGCAGGCAGGATTTCCCCTATGTGCCAAACACTGATGCAGGGGTTGACCCAAGATTCAAGAATGATTTTCAACACCGGGTGTTCTCTGAGCTGATCATGACCAAGAAAAACAAGTTTGCCCCCCACAAGCAAATCAATGTGGAGGCTCTTCGGGACAATGATCATACCTATCCCGGTGTGTATAGTGCTCTTGGGAGGCTTGGCTTGATCCCGTTCGTCGTCTTCCACCATCCGTTCAGTGAAGATCTTGTGATGCAGTTCTTTGCCACCGTATACTTCCACAGTGATGAGGCTCGCACTATGACTTGGATGTCTGGCACATATGAGTGTGAGGCCTCCATGGCCAAGTTCTCTGACATCATTCCGTATCGGTTCTTTGCTGAGGAGCATCCTGAGTATGGCCGTGTTCGTGAGACAGGTAGAGACAAGGATGAGATTGCTTTTGCTTACAAGCCAGACAAGGCCTTCACCACCGGTTCTATCAAACATTTGAAGCCAACCTATGATACTATGCGTCACATTCTTAGGTACACGCTTAATCCTAAGACCGGGGACTCTCACAATCTGAGGAGCTCCATGTTGGATATCTTTGTCTACCTTCATAACAAGAAGAAAGTGGATGTTCTGGACTTCATGTTCTTTGAGATCAGGCAGTGTGTTTAGGAGAACAAGTCATGCATCTATGCTCCGTTCATCCAAGCTTTGATTGAGTCCGTCTGTCCCGCCAGGTACATTGCCAAGTACCGCACCTCCTTTCCGAAGCGTGATCCCAACTGGCTTCCGGCTGCTCCTCCACCATATGTGCCTCCCAAGAAGGGGCGCAACCCCAGGCCTGAGGATCGTGCTACCTACACTGAGGGATGTTCATCCTATGTGCGGATTCCGCGTAGCAAAGGGAAGCAAGTTGCTACTGATGCCAGTTTCACCAGAGAGGAGAAGAAGTCTCTTCTGAAGACCGTGAGCAACATGTTCAAAATGTGTTAGTCCATTCAGCGCCGTCAGGTCAAGGATATCAACAAGGGCAAGCTGGTGAGGCGTCAGGAGAAGGCTGAGCGTGCTGCAGCTGGTGAGGAGGTTGGTCCAGGGTCCGAGGACATCGACAGTGTGGCCACAGCTCGTTCTTTTCCCTTGGGGGGATGGCACTTTGATGATGATGATGATGCTTCGAGCGCACCTCCTCTTGTCTAGAGTCTCGTTAGCATCGCCTTTTCCCTTTTTGTTGTCTTGATGACAAAGGGGGAGAAGTGTTCTATTAGGGGCGTTTGCAGTTGGTTTCAGTTGGGTGAGATCTCAAGGCCTCGTTTCTCGTTTGTTTTGGTTGTGTTTATTTGGCTTGAGATACTCTTATTTACTTGCTTTCGCGGTGTGGTCGTGAGCTACCTAGTCTATGTGAGAGACTATCTACTTTATGGAATTTATCTATGCTTATGTTGATATATCTTGTGGAGTATGATCAAGCTTCTATATGTTAGTCTCACGCTTTCTGCTCACCACACTTGCATGTGATCTAGGCACCGTGTTGGGTTTTATTATGTTGATCACATGCCTTGACAATGTGGATCTAGGGGGAGCCTCATATGTGTGTGCTTGAAGCATAATCAAGCATTTTTTTCCTTGCACATATATAGGGGGAGCTCCTTTGATCAACTATTGTCGCATGGCTGTTTACTTAAGTTGTATCCTATATGCCATGTCCTAACCATGTTGCCATCAATGCACCAAAAAGGGGGAGATTGAAAGTGCAAGTATCACTTAGATTATATTTTGGTGTGATGACAATGTGGTTAGTGGAACTAATGTTGGTTGCTAAAGTTTATCTCAGGACATTGGTTCCAAGGTGTCCATTGATGGAGGTGTGCGACCCCCCCAGTCCAAAAAGATCAAAGGCGTGGTTACTGGCGACTCGAAGGTTTTTCGTTTTGGTTCGATTTGAGTCATAGGTAAAACCGCACTATCAAGAGGGGTCTTCGTGGAATTAGTGTCGTGTGGGAATGCCTCGAAGACAGATACACCAGCCCTCCTACACCTCCTCAGATATTCCACTTGTTGTGTGCTTTGCCATGGTGTCCTGTGATGTTTTCATCAGAAATCTTCTGGACACCCCGTGTGCACGGGGTCTCTGACTCCCGTGCGCACGGGGTAGTCAGAATATTTCTAGACACCCCGTGCACACGGGGCTGACTTGGCCCGTGCGCACGGGGTACCTCGAAACTCACTGGACACCCCGTGCGCACGGGGCTGACTTGGCCCGTGCGCACGGGGTACCTCGCATCTCACTG
Organism: Aegilops tauschii subsp. strangulata; assembly: GCF_002575655.3. Taxonomy (NCBI): domain Eukaryota; kingdom Viridiplantae; phylum Streptophyta; class Magnoliopsida; order Poales; family Poaceae; genus Aegilops; species Aegilops tauschii. The sequence continues at coordinate 91,497,525 of NC_053039.3, read as the reverse complement.
GACACCCCGTGCGCACGGGGTCCAACGGGCAGAACCCCCTCCCGGCCAGGAACACTATAAAAGCCCCCTTCTTCCTCCTCCATCCCCGAACCCTAATGTCTTGTTGAGCTCCTCCATTGCTACACCCCATTTTGCTCACTACTCTCAATCCCTCCACCCAATCTTGTTGAAACTTTGGGGATTGGGAGAGCAAGACCCGATCTACACTTTGACCAAACCAAATCGCATTCCCCGCAACATTCATCCACCATGACTTGTTACTCTTGGAGCTTGGGCTCCTAGGCGGTTAGAGGTTCCTCCGGAAGCTTCCTTGCTTGTGGTGTGCTCCGGAGAAGTTTGTAAAGGTGTGGTGGTCGCCTTCAAGACCAACCCCGAGTGATTCGAGGCTCATCCGTTGGGGGTGACTCGAAGGAGATTACGGTGAGCCTTCGGTGGCGTTCCGCAAGCTTTGGCTCCGGCACCGCTCCAAACGGAGAGTAGCTCTTCCCCAAGGAAGAGTGAACTTCGGGATAAAATCCGCGTCCTCGTCTCACTTGTGGTTAATCCTTTCCCGCACTTTACTTAGCCTTGTATGCTTGTTGGCTTGCTAATTAGTTGTTGCCTAGCATACTTAGCTTAGAACTTGCTTGTCATATAGGTTGTGTTCACCTAGTTGCATATCTAGTGAACCCTTTTTATCCGCTAAGCCTTAAAATTGACAAGAAAGAGTAAAATTTGTAGTCTCCTATTCACCCCCCCTCTAGTCGACCGTATCGATCCTTTCACCGCCGGAGGGGGCATCGATCATGGAGGGCTTCTACATCAATACCATAGCCTCTCCGATGAAGTGTGAGTAGTTTACCTCAGACCTTCGGGTCCATAGTTATTCGCTAGATGGCTTCTTCTCTCTTTTTCGATCTCAATACAATGTTCTCCCCCTCTCTCGTGGAGATCTATTCGATGTAATCTTCTTTTGCGGTGTGTTTGTTGAGATCGATGAATTGCGGGTTTATGATCAAGTTTATCTATGAACAATATTTGAATCTTCTGAAATCTTTTATGTATGATTGGTTATCTTTGCAAGTCTCTTCGAATTATCAGTTTGGTTTGGCCTACTAGATTGATATTTCTTGCAATGGGAGAAGTGCTTAGCTGTGGGTTCAATCTTGTGGTGTCCTTTCCCAATGACAGTAGGGGCAGCAAGGCACGTATTGTACTGTTGCCATCGAGGATAACAAGATGGTTTTTTTATCATATAGCATGAATTTATCCCTCTACATCATGTCATCTTGCTTAAAGCGTTACTCTGTTCTTATGAACTTAATACTCTAGATGCATGCTGGATAGCGGTCGATGTGTGGAGTAATAGTAGTAGATGCAGGCAGGAGTCGGTCTACTTGTTTCGGATGTGATGCCTATATACATGATCATGCCTAGATATTCTCATAACTATGCTCAATTCTGTCAATTGCTCAATAGTAATTTGTTCACCCACCGTAAATACTTATACTCTCGAGAGAAGCCACTAGTGAAACCTATGGCCCCCGGGTCTATTTTCCATCATATTAATCTTCCAACACTTAGCTATTTCCGTTGCCTTTTATTTTACTTTGCATCTTTATCACAAAAATACCAAAAATATTATCTTATCATATCTATCAGATCTCACTCTCGTAAGTGGCGTGTAGGGATTGACAACCCCTTATCGCGTTGGTTGCGAGGATTTCTTTGTTTGTGTAGGTGCGAGGGACTCGTGTGTAGCCTCCTACTGGATTGATACCTTGGTTCTCAAAAACTGGGAGAAATACTTACGCTACTTTGCTGCATCACCCTTTCCTCTTCAAGGGAAAACCAACGCAGTGCTCAAGAGGTAGCACCCCTCCCGAGCCTCCCCCCCGCTGCCAGCCCATCGCAGCCCCGGGTCGACCTCCCCCGAGGAGCGCCGCCCGTTGCCGCCCCCTCCCCGCCGCGTCGCCACCCCGCCTCGCCTCCGCCCCGTTGCCGCCCCCTCCCCGACCCGTCGCCCCCCCCCCACAGTGAGCCCCTGCCACCCCATCTCCTGATATTTTTTCTGTTTTTCTTTCTGTTTATTTTAGGTTTTTTAGTTTAAGTCTTTTTCAGTTTAGTTAGTTTAGGTTATTTAGTTTAATTAGTTTAGGTTTAATTAGTTTAAATAGTTTAGGTTAAATTAGTTTAGGCTATTTAGTTTAATTAGTTTAGGTTTAGGTTTAATTAGATTAGGTTATATAGTTAGCTAGATTAGATTAGGTTATATTAGATTAGTGTTAGGTTTTAGTTAAATAGTCATAATTAAAGGAAGTAAAAAAATGAAAAAAGAAGAAGAAAAGTAGAATAAGTAGAAGGGGGAAGAAGAAGAGGAGGAGGAGGAGAAGGAGAAAAAGAGGAGACGATGATAAGAAAAGAGGAAAAAGGAAAAGAAGGAAGAAGAAAAATAAGAAAAAGACAAAGAAGAGGAGGAGTTCTGTTTTTTCTTTTCTGTTTTAGATAATAGTTATATTAGATATATAGTTAGCTAGATTAGATTATATTAGATTAGTGTTAGGTTTTAGTTAAATAGTCATAATTAAAGAAAGTAAAAAAGATGAAAAAAGAAGAAGAAAAGTAGAATAAGTAGAAGGGGGAAGAAGAGGAAGAAGAAGAGGAAGAAGAAGAAGATTGCAGGTTAGCCTTTTCTTCTTCTTCTTCTTCTTCTTAGAAGATGAAAGTTTAGGTTAGTGGGTGGTTTAGGTTAGTGCTAGCTAGGTCGAGGGGTCGATGATCGAGGGGAATATATATTATTAATTAGTTCATGTTACTAGTATTGAATTTTTTTATTATGTTCATGATGATGGTACACACTTAAATATTTTATTATGTTTATGTTGTACTAATTACGTTTACTCTTTGTCATTGCAGGTGTTGACAGATGGTGGGCGGGGGTCGAGAGCGCTCCGAGCCTCCTTCCTCGGCGCGTGCTGGGAGGGGTGCTATTATTCCACCCCAGCACCTTCGGAGAGCGCTGGTAGACAGCACGACGACACCGGCGGGCGCTTCTTCTTCGGCCGGGAGAGGTCGGGACAAGATGAAGAGGGGTGCAGCTAGAGGTGGACGTGGCGGCGGGAGAGGTAGGAAGGCTGTTGCCCCTTCCTCGCCGCCACCCCCAGATGATTCTCCGGACCACCGGAGTGCTCCGTCTCAGGTGGACCCATCAGACTTGGACCCATCTCGGACTCCGGTCCACAAGCCTCGGGCCGTCGAGCCTCATGTCGCCGAGCCTTCGTCCCACGAGACTCGGGCCCCAGAGTCTTCGTCCCACGAGACTCCGGTCCCAGAGTCTTCGTCCGGTGTGACTCCGGAGACTAGTGGCCATGCTGATGGCGAGGACACCTGGTCTGACGATAATTATAGCGAGGGCGAGCTGGTTGAGGGGGGCAAGAAGGTCTACCAGCATGGTGGTATGAAGCTCCCGGCCGTGCCAGCGACCCGCGATCAGAGGTGGTTGATTGAGCCTAATGGGGAGAAGTAAGTGCATTAACTATTTTTTAATCTTTGTCCTTCATGTTTCTTTAAATTAATATCTAATGTGTTGGCCTTGTCATACTGCAGGGGTTGGAAATACGGTGATGGTGTCCGCAGTCCCAACCAGGTCCTTGGTGTGCTTTGCCGGCGCCACTTCCCGCGGTGGGTCACGTTGACCGGTGAGGGTCAGGTTCCACAGCTAGCACTGAGCTGGGAGCTGTACATGGCTGCCCCGGCCCCACCGGAGGAGAGGGTCGACGGTGTCTTGTGTGAGACGGTGGCCGACATTGTGAGGCGGCAATTTTAGGTAATTTCTCCTTTACAGAATTAAAAATCAACAATACCTAGTGATTGTACTAATCAGTGTTGTCTTGTTCGATTGCAGACCTTCTACAGGTGTCCTGAGGAACACGAGGCGGAGACGGCTAGGGTTCTCGAAACCGAGTGCAAGCGCCTACTTCAGAACTTACGACACAAGGCTAGGGTGGAGGCTGTTCCAGACTACTACGCCTCGACTAACATTAGGAGGGCCAAGAAGAAGTTCCGCGCCAAGTATCTGAGTAAGGAGATGTACATGAAGGTAATTACCTATTCTTAAGGCCTTGTACTTAGTTTCCTTGATTTCATTTGTAGGCGTGGTGCTGAAATTTCTCTTTGCCTAACTTAGGTGCCCCAGAGATGGTGTGCGGATAGGATGGACTGTTGGGAGGCGTTGGTGGATGAGTGGTGCTCTCCCAAATGGCTAGTCGTCCACAACAAGGCCAGGGATAAGCGTGCCCAAATGTTGTGCCACACCATCAAGGGAGCTCCAACCTGTTTGAGTACAGGGATCACTGGGTATGTGGTTTGAGCCCTTAACGATTCATGCAATTTCATTCTTCATGCTAGCTTGAGCCCTTAACTAATATGTTGTTCCTCTCTTTTAGGCGAAACACAACAAGAAGGACGTGCCACCGCTGTACGACCTCTATGCCATGGCCCATACTGCCCCGTTCAAGAAGGCCAAGGCATTCTCTGAGGATGACCTCGATCATCCAGAGAGCTTCACCAACATCTCCTCCCACAACAAGCTCGAGAGATACAAAGACATTGGGAAGATGAGGAAAGGGGAGGACTTCAACCTGAGCCAGAGTCCTTTTGATCCAGAGACCATGATGCTATCTGGTGATGGGAGGTACCATGACTCGGTAGCCATTGGGGATGGAGTCATACATTGTCATAGAACTCTCCGGGAGATCAAGAAGCGCCAGACGTGCTCCGATCCTGAGGTACCGCCTCATCCACGGCCAATGCAGCTCGCCATCGAGGCTAGGGCCCAAGAGCTTCTGGCGGAGGCAAACAGGCAGGCTCAGCAGAGGGAGAGGGAGTTGGAGGAGAGGACGGCTAGTCTGTTGGAGGCGGATAGGAACCGGAACGACACATCTCACCGGGCCCTATACGAGCTCCTCGTGGTAAGTTTCTCCTGCATATTAGCCAAATCATGCACGTAAATGTTTGTTCATTACTAACTAATATGACTGACTCGTGAAAACAAAATGTGCAGTCCGTGTGCGAGAAAAATGGTCAGACCCCTCCGTCGATGCCCCAGATTGGTATAGCAGACACGGTGAGTTTCATTTGAATGGTCATTAGTTACTAGTATTCACATTTCAGTTGCATCATGCTAACGAGACATTGCAAATGATCTTTGGTGCAACATGCCTCCCGAGAAGCATCGACTGATCTTTCTCCGTCTCGCACTGGCGCAACCCCGACCTCGACCGGTCCTTCTCCGTCTGGCACTAGCGCAAACCCGACCGGTCCCACACCTGCGTGATGACGATAAGTTTTCTCTAGTGTTTTTCTTATGAAATGCATAAAGACCTAGACTTAGCTTTATTTCCTCCGAAATGCTTACCATAATGACCTAGACTTAGCTTATCTTCCTCCAAAATGACATAATTAGCTTACTTAGCTCCAATAGGATATATACTTAGCTTTGTTTCCTCCGAAATGACCTATTTACCTAGCTTAGCTATAAAATGACATAACAATCTAGTGTTTTTCTTACGAAATGCATAAAGACCTATACTTAGCTTTGTTTCCTCCGAAATGACCTAAGTTAGCTCTAATATGCTAAGTTATCTCTAATATGCCTAGTTACCTAGGTTTGCTCAATAATGACATACACTTAGCTTACTTATGTAAAAATGGCATAATTAGCTTACTTAGGTTTGAAATGGCATAACAATCTTGATAACCTCATATATGTCATATAGTTAGCTTATTTTCCTCAAAAATGACATAATAAGCCTAATTAGCTCCAAAATGATCAATTTACCTAAGTTAGCTCCAAAATGACCTAAGTTAGCTCTAAACTGATAAATTAGCTCTAATATGCTTAGTTACCTGGGTTAGCTCAATAAAGACCTATAATTAGCTTACTTATGTCAAAAATGGCATAATATGCTTAATTAACTCAAAAATGGCATAATTAGCTAGGTTAGCTCCAAAATGACCAAGTTTACCTAGGTTAGCTCCAATATGATCCATTTTACCTAGGTTAGCTCCAAAATGACCCATTTACCTAGCTTAGCTCTAAAATGACCTACACACTCAGCACTTTTACCTAGCTTAGCTAAAAAATGGCATTTTACCTACCTTAGTTAGAAGAAGAAGAAGATAAAGAAGAGGAGAGGAGAAAAAGAAAGACAAGATAAATTCTTCTTATTCTTCTTCTTCTTCTTCTCCTTTTTCTTCTTCTTTTTCTTCTTCTTTTTCTTCTTTTTCTTCTAGCTAGTCTTCTTCTTCTTCTTCTAACTTTCATCTTTCCTAATTTGCAGATTTGCTTTAGATGAGGAGCTTGCGTTCATGGAGTCTACTCTTCTCCTTGTGCTTCTTTTATGTTTTTGGAAACTTGTTGCAAACTTGTTGTTGGATATGTATGTATGGATGAAACCATTTTATGTTGGATAACTTGTTATATATATGTTGCTGGAAACTTGTTATATATATGTTGTTGGAAACTTGTTTTATATATATATATATATATATATATATATATATATATATATATCTGTGAAATTGAATGAATCTAAGAAAAAACAGGGGCTGTAGAGGCTCTTTGCCGGCAAAGAGCTTTGCCCTCAGCCAGCAGACGGCAAAGCTGCCATGTGGCAGCTACCTGTGCAACCTGGGGGCACTGGCTGGCCTATATGGTTCCTTTGCCGTCTGCTGGCAGACGGCAAAGACCTTTGCACCTTTGCCATCTGCCAGCTGACGGCACAGCATGCCACGTGGCAGCTACCTGGGCTGCCCTATATGGGCACTTTGCCGTACACTGGCAGACGACAAACATGCAAAGATCTTCGCCGTCTGCCAGCGGACGGCAAAGCACGCTGTTAACCCCCTAACGGACCTAACCCGCCACGTGTGCCGTCCAGGCTCTTTGCCGTCTGCTGGCGGACGGCAAAGACCATTTCATATTTGCCGTCCGCCAGGCATGCCTTTGCCGTCAGTTATGGCAGACGGCAAAGTGCCTGATTCTTGTAGTGTAGCCCACCTACTTGACCATCCTGTTTGGCCCGACCAATGAGAATTGCCAACATATCTACAGCTATGTTGAACAAAGCATGAGATATCGGGTACCCTTGTCTTAGGCCCTTTTGCATATGAACATAATGACATGTATCATCATTTACCTTAATGCCAATGCTACCTTTTTGAACAAATGATTCGACCTGTTTCCTCCAGGAATCATCAAAACCCTTCATACGTAAGGCTTGTTGGAGGAACGACCATTTAACCTTATCATACGCCTTCTCGAAATCCACTTTGAAAATCACCCCATCTAGTTTTTTCAAGTGGATTTCATGTAATGTCTCATGTAGGACAACCACGCCCTCTAGTATGTGCCTGCCTGGCATGAAAACCGACTGAGTTGGTTGCACCACACTATGTGCCATTCGCGTCAGCTGGTTTGTACCAACTTTGGTAAATATCTTGAAGCTCACATTAAGCAGACATATTGGTCTGAGAGCTTTTTGATACAAACTGCCTTCTCCTTCTTTGGCAACAATGTAATTGTTCCAAAGTTAAGGTGGAAGAGCTGAAGTTGGCCGTTGTCGGATTAAAGGCTCCGCAGACCTGAGTGGTTCGAACTATGGGCCATGTACGAAGAACTCAACCTCCCCAGCCAACTGATTCGTCGCCCCACGGCCTAGCTCGATGAATAAGGAAGAAGATGGAGACGACAGTTTACCCAGGTTCGGGCCACCTTGTGGTCTAAAGACCTACTTCTGCTTTGTGGTGGATTAGCCTCACGGAGGGCTGAGGATGAACTAGTACAAGGGAAGAACAACCTCAGGAGGTCTGCTCTAGTGTGGATGTGAGCTGAGTGGGTTCGATTGTTCCATCCCCTTCCATGGTAGTGCCTGTCCTATATTTATAGAGGCCTTGGTCCTCTTCCCCCAAAGCGTAGGCGGGAAGGGATCCCACAGTGGCCAATTCGAACGGGGACAAGTAGTACATCTTATCCTGACAAAAGGTGGTCTTCTCCTGCAAAGCTCCCGATTGTGACGCCATGGCGGGCTCGATGATGACATCCGTCCTAGCGGTCTTGGTCTTGTTGCACGGGAATGGAAACCTTTGGGCGATTCCTCAGGACCCCGCGCCTGCACACTTGCCTCCTTAGCACCAAAGAGGAAACCTGCAGCTCTGCGCCTGCTGGTGCCCGCCTGGCCTTGGTCGTCATGGCTTGCGTCAGTGCTGCCTCATGAGGTTGAGCACCCACATAGAAATATCCGCTCCTTAGGAGGCAGCCTGGGGAGGCCGTTCCCTCTGGAGGTCTTGACGTCGCCCGCCTCGCGAGGCTTGGCCCCTCGCGATGGTCTTGTCTTGTTGGTGCTATAGATGGGCCGTACCAAGCCGTCGATGGAGCCACGCCGTGGGCCGCAGGCAGGCAAGTCTGGGTACCCTAGTTCCCAGAACACCGATAGTAGCCCCCGGGCCCATGGCGTGCTCGAACTTTTCTTCGAGGGGAAGCCAAAGGGCAAGGGCGAAGCGCCACGGGCCCTAATCGCCCGCGGACCGGGTCGACGCATGGCGCTTGATGGGACGTGGGCATCTCCACTTCCCCATGGTGCCTCGGCAACTGCCCCAGGTTGACAAAAAGACTGGCGCCTGCCCTTGAGCCTTCATTGCCTTCTCCTCGCCTTGCTCCAAATCCCCTTTTCCTCCTGCCAAGAACATGTCCAGATCTGCCGATTTTCTCCTCCCAAGCTCTTTCCTGATGGCATCCGGGAAGGCGAGGTCGGCCGCACAGGCCGCGAGCTCCTCCTCCCCACCTACGCCAGCCCTCGATGCATCCTCCATCACCGAGAGGAGGCACTTCGCCGCCACGCTCCCGCTGGCGGCGAGCAACGACAACGAGGGGAGGGAGACGATGCTCCTGGCCAGCTCCACCGACCCTCAGACCTTGGCGGGGACGTTCTATCCCTTCTTCCTCCACAGCGTCTTCGCGGGGCTCATCTTGCCCTTCTCCAGGTTCTTCACAGCCGTCCTTGACCACTACCAGATTCAGGCTCTGCATCTGGAGCCCAACTCCATCCTTCTCTTGTCCATATGCGCCTTCTACCGCGAGGCGTTTGTGGGCATGATGCCCTCCGTGGTACTCCTCCGCCACTTCTTCTATCTCCGGATGCACAACCGACCGAGCGCTCCATCTGCGTCTCCTTCACCGTGGCCCACAGCGGCAACGCGCTTATGAGGGCCGGGAAGAAGGTGGAGAACTTCTGATGCAAGTGGGTCTTCATGTACGCCAAGGGCTCCCACGTGCGGCCGGAATTGCCAACGGAGCTACCGAAGAAGCTCGATTGGTGGCGTTATGAGAAGCTCACCGACCCCCAGGCGGCGCCGGTGCTGAGGAAGATGAAGGCAGACATGGAGTCTGGGGCGCTGACGGGGGCCATGCTCGTTAAGGAGTTCCTGTCGCAGCATTTGGCGCCGCTCCAAGCACACTCGCGGCCCATGTGGGATTTCAAGGGCGCGAATGACGACATTCAACTGCGCTCCGGAAGCCTGACCGGTGAAGAGCTGAGGAAGGCCATGCTCACCCTGCTCGAGATGGATCCAGGCAGCCTCCCGGCTGCCTACATCCCACTGTACCATAGTGGCGACGGGGCGGAGCTGGCCGCCGCCATGCCCATCTTCAATGAGCTGGGGCTCATGCCGCCTGAGCTCCCCAACTCCCCGGTACCGGTGTCTTCCAACGATGACCCCGGGGAGAAGGGGGAGGAGGACTTAGAGGTGACTGTGGACGATGCGGCGGAGACCTCTCCCCGTCGCAGAGTGAGCTTCTCTGTATCCTTTTCGATGATGGTGATGCCGCCGAGCCTCCGGTCGAGGAGTCGCGCTCCACGGGGGTCGTCACTAGGTCCGGGGCCACCCCCGTGCGGAAGCTGGGGGGAGCAACCCCAAAGAAGGGCGAGGCGGCATACCTTCCTCGAGGCAACACCTCTGCCTCGTCACCTGTCGCCACCGCACCAAGGCTAGCCGTCGAGTTCCTCGCCGATTCTCAGGGCGCGACGAAACCTGCGCTCAAGAAGGTTGGGGGCGCCCTGGCCGTAGCCAGGAAAAGAGGGTACATCGCTGCTGATGAGTAAGTATCTTGCCTTGTTGTTGTTTGCCATACTTGATGTCGTGCCCACAGCGCTCCCCTTCTGGTGACCAGGGTGGAGACCGTGGTGAAGAAGAGGAAGGGGGAGCCGGGACCCCAGAGGCGACACTGTCCGCCATGGCCGTGGTGGCCCTGGCGCAGATGGAGGAATCCGCCTCGCGCTTGCCCGTGAAGAAGCGGGCCCCTCAAGGCACGGCGGCAGAGCCTTAGGAGAAGGCTGCCTCCATGGCTCAGCAGACTCTGGAGCCACCCATCTCATCGCACCCACGGGAGGTTCAGGGGCTCCGGAGCCCCCCTGCTGCCCTTGATATTGCGGCGCCAATCCAGGCGCTGGTGTCGCCTCCTCCCTAGGCCCTCGTGTCGGTGGACTGCGGCCCACCCGTCAGGCCCGGGGTGCTGGAGGAGGCCTACACCGTGCTGGACCAGCTCCGAACCGATCTCTAGGGCGCCGACATGCGCATGGCAATGGGGCACATGGGGCTGACCTCGGGGTGGCTCCAGGCTGACGCGTCTTTCAAGACTACCTGGGCCGGGATGAGACTGCCACCACGGAGAGCAGGAAGGAAGCCGGCGAGGCCACTGCGGCTCGTGACGCGGTGCTGGCCGACGCGGTGTCTGCCAAGGAGCATTGCAACACGGCAGAAGCTGAGCTGAAGGCTCTCCACGAGGAGCAGGCCGACCAGACCCGTCGACTCCAAGAACGTGAAGAGGAGCTCAAGGCTCGGGAGGCGCCACTCGCCGACTGCGACGCCGAGCTGGCCCAGGCGGCCAAGGACCAAGCTGCGGAGCGGGACCGCCTGGGCAAGCTAAAGGAGGAGGCGGACAGGGCCCAGGCGTCCCAAGCCCAGCTTGTCTCTGAGGAGATGGCCCGGCTGGAGGCCAGGAAGAAGACCCTCGCCACCCCGGAGAAGGCGGCAGCCACGTGGCGTGAAGCCTTCGTTGCCCTCGAGCTGAGGTCCCACATAACACTGCGCTCCCTTTATGGAGAAGGGTACGAGAAGCCGTTGGAGACTCCGGAGGATGGCCTTGCTTGGCTTCTCCCCAAACTCGCCGAGGCACTTGAAGGCGTTGCCGCTGGAGTCGACTCCATGGTGGAGGGGGAGTGCCACGCGCTCTTCACTACGGCTGCAATGCGTGTCTTCATCCACCTCCACCTCCAGGAGGCAAGGTTCGACCTCAGCGCCCTGATCGAACCGGTGACTTCTGAATCCTGCGACGCTGTTGTCGAAGCCATGAAGAAGCCGGTGGAGGCCCTACTGGAGAAGTTCCTCTGCGCCCCCGAGCCCGCGGCTGCAGCGACTGGAGCCGACGGCGAAGATGGTGGTGGCGTCATCGTCGACGGGCTCCGTAAGGAGGGCGACAGCGGCGGTCGAGGCGATGGCGGCGCTTCCTCCTAGTTCATTCCTGCAACATTCACCGTGCCTCGTGGGGGCATGAGAACTTCTGTTTAAATTTGTGGAACATTATGCTTTGTAATAATTAGCTGGAACCCCGTGATTTCCTTTTTGCCTTAGTGTTCTGCGTCGGCAGGGCCCGACCCCGCGCGTACCACAGCCACCATTGGGGTGTCCGGATCACCAGGACGAGATCAAGGGGTGAGGGGCTACGTGGCCAGTGAGGACCCTGAGTCACGATGCTCAGGGGTCCCCCTTGACGTATGAACAACTTCGATGTTCTGCGAGTTAGATTGCCATGAGGGCGCTGGTGCTCTGCGTCGGCAAGGCCCGACCCCGTGCATACCTCAACCGCCGTTGGGGCGTCCGGATCACTAGGACAAGACCAAGGGGTGAGGGGCTACGTGGCCAGTGAGGCCCCTGAGTCGCGATGCTCAGGGGTCCCCCTTGACGTACGAGTTACCCTCATGACCTCCATACCTTTTCCCGTCAACCTTTGCCAGGGAGGGGTACGCAAGGACCTGGTGAGGTGGCGTGTGCCAGGCCGAGCCTGAGCGCAGCCCCCGTGCCTAGCCCCCGCGCGCTCATCACAGGGAGAGGTTGATCGGTCGGCCAAGCGGCCATCCTGAGGTTGGTGCAGCCCGGAGGCGCCCTCAGTTGTTTATTCACCAGCGCGGAGCATGGTGCTTCCACTCTTGCATGGGCATAGCCGCTCCTCCACCGTGTCGTTCGCCAGTGCGGAGCATGGGGCTTCCACTGGTGCGTGGGTGGGAGCTCCCTCGGGGGGGTAGACTCCGGGGCGTGTACATCACCGTCCTGACACGTGGCTAGCACGGCAAGACTGGAGGAGGTGTATATGGGCACTCGTGAGCCATCGCGGGACTCACGAGGCCCTACCTCAAGGCGTGTTGTGCCTGAATTTTTGATTCAGAACATTTGTTAGGGTCCTGCGAGATGTTTAGGTGGCCTGCACCGAGTGAATCTCCAGAGGACATCACATGAGAAGGCCAAACACCAACGACCGCAGGAGGTGACGTGAACGGGTCCGGCCCGCCAGACAGAGCTCAACCGTTGGATTTATCGACGCTGTAGGGACGAACCCGAGCACAAACGCCGTGCCCAGTCTTCTCATGCAACAATCCCAAGGAAAGACAACCGACACGCGGCTCCCGTGGCGGCGAGGCACCGGGTCGCGCGCCCTAACTCATCCAATCTCGATTAGCTCATGCGAGAATAAGGCACCAAGGACCACGGGAGGTGACGTAAATGACAGCTGGCCCGCGAGATAGAGCTCGACCACTTGGGTTTAGCGACGTTGCAGGGACGAACCCGAGCACAGACGTCGTGCCAGTCCTTAATCATGAGGCGGTCGTGGGTGGGTTTGTGAGGGCGCATGGCATTCATGGTGCCGAAGCACCGGACATGCAGGTGGCAATATATAAAGCAACTCATGAAGGAGTAAGGCCATTTCTGATATATGCGCAAAACAATACATGCTGCAGGGTCGCACACGTACAACTTGAGGGTAATGCAGCCCGAGGGGCGCCCTCAACTGAACAAACCAAAAAGTCACCTAGCACTGTCGTTTTAGAGGCGTTGGAGAAGCTGAGGATGCGAAGAAGCTGGAGACGCATGCTGCAAAAGTCGCTCCTCACGAGCCAGCCGACTCCTGAGTCCCTGGGGGCTCCGGAGGTCCGGGGGGCTCGCGAGGTTCCGGTACCTCCTCCGTCAGGATTGCCTGGCGCCTGGCCTCGTGAGCTGCCAGAACGCCCTGCATGTAGCACTGGTGCAAAGCAGCCGCATTCGGCAGGCCAAATGGCATGCAGACGTAGTTGTGGGGCAGCCCCCACACCGGCCAACGCGAGACGGCCAGATGAGCTCCTGAGAAGCGGACTTGTTGAGGCCTGGGATGTTGACGTAGACGCGCAGCTCATCGCCCACGTCGAGGGCGGTAGCTGCACCGAATGACGCGGGGCAGCGCTCACCACGCATGGCTCATGCCTCCTGAAGCTCCTCGATTGCCTTGCTAATGAACTCCTGAGCGCCTGGCGCCTTGCTCACGGAAGCAATCATTGAAGCACGCCTCCACGTGGTGCCCGAACGCCTCCCTCGTGACGCTGGCAAGGTCGGAGGCCCTCCAGACGAGAACCCCCGAGCCCATCCTGAGAGGGGCGCCGGGCGCGCCTTCCTATGTGAGAGAGGGAGGCGCCCCAGCAGTGGGCGCAGGGCTTGAGGCACGATCGTCAGACGCCCCAATCTCTTGATGGCCCCTTAGGAGGATCTGCTTCTTCTTCTTGGGGACGGCCCCAGGAGGGCGGATGGTGCCCTCGTCATCTGAGTTCTCGACTGCTGCGGCCTGATAGGCGCGCTTGAGGGAGCACATCGCATCCTTCTCGCCGCAGGCGACCGTGATGATGCCGCCACTTCCTGGCATCTTGAGGACGTTGTAGCCATGGTGAGTCGCTGCCATGAACTTGGCGAGGGCCGGATACCCGAGGATGGCGTTGTACGGGAGGCGAATGTGGGAGACGTCAAAGTCGATGTGCTCGGTGTGGTAGTTGTCGCGCTTGCCGAAGGTGACGGGAAGGCAAATCTGCCCTATGGGGATGGTGGAGCCAACGGTCACCCCTGAGAAAGGTTTGGTGGGCAGAAGGTGGTCATATGGCACTTGGAGCATGTCAAACGTCTCGACAGAGAGGACGTTGAGCCCCGCGCCATCGTTGATGAGAGTCTTGGTGACGAGGACATTGCTGATGGTCGGTGAGCAGAGCATCGGGAGCGCACCACTGGTGGCCGAACACTTGAGCTAGTCTGTAGAGTCGAAAGTGATGGTGTACTTGGACCACCTGAGGGGACACGACGCCTTGATCTTGGGGAGGGCCGCGTTCACCTCACGAGAGAACTGCTTGAAGATGCGATGAGAGGCGTGAGCCTGAGCGCCACCCAGGATGCAGGCAATGGCGTGTGGCTCTTGGAAGCCCCCAGCCCCATCGTCTTGGCGATGGTCATCATTCCTCCTTGGCGGCGGCAGTGGAGGGAGGCCGGCGTTACCCTGAGGACGACCCTCACGAGGCTGGTCTCTCCAGGGGCCATTGCGAGGTGGGCCCTGGCAGCGGTCCTCACAAGGTTGATCGCGACAGTCCTGGCGAGGATCGCGGTTGTCCCAGCGACCACCACCCTGGCCTCTTCGCTATCGTAGCCACGGTCGTTGCGCTCGGTATGGCGGCCAAAGCGCCCATCACAGATCGCCCTGGGCTCTTGGCAGTCGCTGATGTTGTGTCTGTGGACATTGTGGAAGACGCAAAATGGGCGGCTTCCCTTAGAGGACTTGGGATGGTCGCAGCCGCGCTTCATCTCAGGTTCAGCCACGAGCACAGCTGGACCCTTGCGCTTCACGTCCTTAGCTTTGGCCTTCTTGTCTTCAGGATCGACCTCATGAAGTTCCAGGAGGGAGAGGCGACCTTCCTCTTCCCTCGCGCATCTGGTGGCCATGTTAAACATCTCCAGAGCCGAGCACAAGTCCTCGTTCATCGTGATCTCTTCCTTCATCTTAACATCTTGGACGCCCTCAGAGAACGCCATAATGATGGCCTCGTCCGACACCTTCGGGATCTTGAGGCGAACGTTGGTGAAGTGTTGTATGTACTTGTGTAGGGTTTCGCCTGGCTGCTGCTTGATGCGTCGCAGGTCGCCTGCCCCAGAAGCGCGGTCGCGAGTGCCCTGGAAGTTGGCGATGAAGCGCTCGCGGAGCTCGTCCCAAGAGGAGATCGACCCCACCGAAAGGTTCAGGAGCCAGGAGCGTGCGCCGTCCTTGAGGGCCATGGGGAACCAGTTTGCCATGACTTTGTCGTTGCCGTTTGCCGCCTCAATACTCTGTTCGTAGAGCTGGAGGAACTCACCGGGGTCGGGGGTGCCGACGTAGTGCGGGGGCAGATCCGGCTTGAACTTGCCAAGCCAGATGATGCTGCGCAGCTCCGGGGTGAAAGCACGACAACCTGTCATGCTCACTGGAGCCAGTCGCAGGGGAGGAGCCTGATCTTGACGCATGCGCGCTGCCACCTCCTGTGGCATGCGATCTTGATGCACGTGCGCCGCCGCCTCTCGTGGCGCACAATCTTGACGTGGCGGTGCTGGAAGCGCACGCGCTTCGCCTTGGGGTCGCTGCACCACCTGGCAGCTTGCTTCATCACGCGGCGGCGCCCTGCTCGGCGGGTCGCGCTGGGGTGCTTCACGCTGGGGCTTGAGGACGACGTCGCGCTGAGGAGGTGGAGGAGGCACGCCATGGGCCACCTCGCCTGCCTGGGACGGGTGAGGCAGCGAGCAAGACGACGCAGGGGCCTCTCCAGAGGCGCTGATGAGCTCGGCGATGCGGTCGAGCCAATCCTCATAGAGGTCGTCGGCCGGGCGATAGCGCAGAAGCTCGCGCGCCATGAGCAGCGCAGCCTGCGCTTTCGCCGGCCCGCGATGAGCATGAGAAGATGACACAGCGGCTGGGGTGAACGACGGAGTTGCGGTGCGACCATCACGCCGCACAGAAGGTGGCATCGACGAGTCCTGCTGCTCGTGTGCCGCGGGACCGGTGGCAGCATTGGCCGCAGGAGAAGGGGAATGGCGAGGGGCGCCGTTGCCCGCGGGCGTCGTCTGAGCGACGCGAGCGGCGAGAGCTGCCCGGCGCTTGGCACGAACACGACGAGCATCGGCCATCGGAACGACGGACCGGGAGCGGAGCGGATGGTGGAGAAGAGGCTTCGACACGCCCCTACCTGACGCACCAAATGTCGATTCAGGGCTCCGCAGACCCAGGAGAGGTTCGAACTCTGGGGCGTGTACGAAGAACTCAACCTCCACAGCCAACTGATTCGTCGCCCCCACAGCCTAGCTTGATAAACAAGGAAGAAGATGGACACGACAGTTTACCCAGGTTCGGGCCACCTTGCGGTGTAAAACCCTACTCCTGCTTTGTGGTGGATTAGCCTCACGGAGGGCTGAGGATGAACTAGTACAAGGGAAGAACAACCTCAGAAGGTCTGCTCTAGTGTGGATGTGAGTTGAGGGGGTTCGATTGTTCCGTCCCCTTCCATAGTAGTGGCTAGCCTATATCTAGTTGTGGATTGTATAAATAAATTGTAAGGTATTGCATTTGTGCTCATTAATACAAATTAACATATGCTAATGGAGCAAAGCAGACACGTGAATGCTTGATGTTCTAAGAAGTTCATCCAATGGAGCGCACATGTAGGTTACTTGCATATCCATGTCCCGCCCACAATGCAAAACAAGATTTGAAATGGTCGCCTCCTACATGGCACCGCACAGGCATGGTTCAGGCAATGCGGCATGCACTGACTGTGATGGAGCGTCAGTTTGTTTCTTGTACGATTTGCTCAACAATGCTTGCATGCACATGTGCTACCAACAGTTCAAAAAACTAACTGAAAGGTGCGATGGCCTATCAGGCACCGCAGAGCTTCGCTCAGGTGGTGCACCAGGGTTGCACCCCAACCACTAGTATAATTATGTATGTGGCTGTTTCTACTACTTGGCAAAGGGAGAAATGTATGGGGGGAGTTCATTGAATTCACTCTTGCCATATTTTGACAAGTCATATTGGCAGTCCAAAGAAAAAAAACCTTGGCCATTAGAAGACATGAAAGTTGCTCCGCTCACACACAAAAATACATAATTTAGGTATACAAATGATTAAAAAAAACACCTCGGCAAGACGCGTGGTTGCTTCTAGTTGAGTTTTTTTTCTTTGAACGGTCTTCTAATTGGGTTGGTACTGTTAGAAATAAGTGAAAAGTATATTTCTCATCTCTCAACTCTTGGCGAAGTCTAGATTTAGCCCTTTAACTTTAAAACTGGACAACTTGCACCCTCAACTCTTGAAACCGAACTAGTTTAGTCCTTTGTGTCGGTTAACCTGGTATCGCTGCTTACGTAGCACGATTTTGACCAGTCTTCATCCATGTGACGGTATTTCTCTCTCCTACCTTTCTTCTTATCACACTGGATTACCGAGACATTTCATCAAACACCTAGCATGCATTGTATGTGTCTATGGCTGGACCGTGGTGGCTGCTCCCGTGGCTTGTGCACATGCAACATGCCACGGACGGCTGCTGGCTGACGCCATGTGCGCTGGCGTGCCGCTTCTCTTACGCCATAAGGAAGCCGCAACTCGAGATAGTGCAAGTCAGCATCAGCAACTCCATCGTGCTCTTCCCCAAGTCGCTCGCAGCTTGCCACGTAGCTCGACGTCATCTCAGCTATTGCGGTCCTCGCCGACCGAGCGCTCGCCACAGCAACCGGACGATATGGCATTTGTTACGTCTTCAATGTATCTATAATTTTTTATTGGTCCATGCTATTATATTATCAACTTTGGATGCTTTATATGCATTATTATACTATTTTATATATTTTTGGGACTAATCTATTAACCTAGTGCTAAGTGCTATTTTTTTCCTTGTTTTCGTCTTTATAGAAAATCAATACCAAACAGAGTCCAAATGAAACAAAAATTTTTGACGATTTTTCTTGGACCACAAGACACCCTGGAAGCTTCGGGAGGAGGCCAGAAGGTCTACGAGGCGGCGACAAGCTAAGGGCACGCACCCTCCAAGCTTGTGCCCCCCTCCCCCCCCCCCTCTTCTATCCCTAATTCTCCTTCTATAAATACCCAAATATACCCCATAGACCAAAGGGCACACCAAAAAAAAACTTTTCCGCCACCACAAGTCTCTGGCCTCGCGAGACCCATCTGGGGACCTTTTCTGGTACTCCGCTGGAGGGGGATTCGATCACGGAGGGCTTCTACATCAACCTTGCCGCCCTTCCGATAATGTGTGAGTAGTTTACCACAGACCTACTGTAACGCCCGGATAATTAGGCTACAGTAAAACTCTCCTGATGATGCCATGTCATCTCTGTTACTGTTCCTAATCAAGTGTTAGTTCAAAACATCTCAAATTCAAAAAAATGAATTAGTGACAAACACCCAAAGTTTTCAAAAGTCAAAACAAAAATGTTCGGTGGGTGCCAAATATTGCATAGGTAATTATGGTGAAGTAAATACATTTTTAGAAAATGTCTAAATACTTAAATTGAGTTAAAACAGAAAAGAAAATAAATAAAAGGAAAAAATGAAAATAAAACAAAAGGAAACGAACCCCCCCTCTTGGACCAAACGGCCCAGCTAATAGCCAGCCAGCCGACCGGCCCGCCTCCCCTGCCGCCTCCTTTCCCTGTTCCCCCGACCCGGGTCGGAACAAGGGTGCACTCCCGCCCGACCACCTCGCCGGCGCCGACGCCAGGGAGGATAAGGCCGCCACGCCCCCGCCTCCTCGATCCCGCCTCCCACTCGCCCCCACTCTCGCCTTGGTTCCTGCGCCTCTCCCACTCCCCTCCAGATCCACCTCTGCCGCGCCTCACCGAGCGCCGCCGTCGCCATGGCTGCGCCATAGCCGCGGCCACCGGCCACCCCGCGCCTCGCCAGCACGTCCACGAGACGCGCCGTCGTCCTCTACCTCGTCTACGCCTCGCCATCGAGCTCGAGGAGCACCGCACGGTTGGGATCAAGCTCGTCCCCATCTTCTCTGTTGCCGGTGACCGCCGTCGTCTCCGGCCACCTCTGCGCTCCTAAGCTGTCGCAGGCTTTTCGTAGCCGCTCGGTGAGCTCCACCCTTCCTCTCCCCGTCCTAGCTCCGTTTACGCACCGCAGCAAGCTGTGCGCGACGCGACGCCATTGCCGCACCCGGGCTCCGCTGTCGAGCTCGTAGCCATCACGGTAGGGCTCGTCCCGGTCCGCCGAGCTCACCAACGCGTTCGTGGCTTCGAGTAGTCGCCGTAGGAGTAGCGCGCCGCCCGTTTTGGCCTCCGTTTCATTGCGCGCGAGTTCGCCGTGCTTCGGGTCTCCGCCGTCCCTATCGCCGGCGGCGGCTCCGGCCATCGCAGCTCGCGTGGCCACCCGCGTTGGATGCGGCGTTGCTCACTCGTTCGAACGCGCCAATGCACGGGCCAAATGGCCCCCTGTACGTGGATTCCGGCGAGGTCCCGAGCGCCTCCGCCGTATTTTCGGTCGCCGGTGTTCAGCCGCCGCCCACCACCGACGTGGCACACCTGGGGCCACCCCTGGGTCACTGCCAGCGGGCCCCACGGGCCCCGTTGACTGGGTTGACCCAGTCAATGTGCTGACTGGGCAGCCCAGTGCCACTGACTGGTGGGCCTCGCCCCTAACACTAATTAAATTACTTAATTTAATTAAATTTAAATTGATTACTCACTGACAGTGGGCCCATGTTATCTAATTAGTTAGATTAATTAAAATTAAACTCTGTTAAGGCCACTGTCTATGACAGGTGGGACCCATTGGTCAGTTTGACTAGTCAAACGGGTCAGCTGACTGCTGACGTCATGCTGATGCATTGCTGACGCATTAATAGATTTCTGTTAATAAATATAATTTCAGAAAATGGTTTAATCTTTGAAAATTCATAGAAAATAAACCGTAGCTCGGATGAAAATGTTTTCTATATGAATGTTGCTCAGAAAATCCAACGAATCCGAATACGCGGTCCGTTCATCTGTCACATGCCCTTAGCATGCTGAACATGGAACATTCCCCTTCCGGTCATCTGTCTGACACAGGTCCGGAACCGGGAACACCTTCCCGGTTGATTTCCCCCCCTTCGCCGGTATCACCTAGTACCGCGTTTGGGCACACCTAGCCTCACGCTTTGTCATGTCATGCATCGTTATGCATCTGTTTGCATTGTATTCATTGTTTCTTCCCCCTCTTCTCTCCAGTAGACTACGATACCGACGTCGCTGCTGGTGCCCCGACCGACTACGCTGTTGACGACCCCTCCTTCTTGCCAGAGCAATCAGGCAAGCCCCCCCTTGATCACCAGATATCGCCTATTCTTCTCTATACTGCTTGCATTAGAGTAGTGTAGCATGTTACTGTTTTCCGTTAATCCTATTCTGCTGCATAGCCTGTCTTTGCCACTACTGTTGTTACCTTTACCTGCAATCCTACATGCTTAGTATAGGATGCTAGTTTTCCATCAGTGGCCCTACATTCTTGTCTGTCTGCTGTGCTATACTATCGGGCCGTGATCACTTGGGCGGTGATCACGGGTATATACTTATATACTCTATACATGATACCTGTGGTGACTAAAGTCGGGTCGGCTCGTAGGAGTACCCACGAGTGGATCTTGTGGCGAAGCGACAGGGCAGGTTGAGGCCACCTAGGCGAGAGGTGGGCCTGGCCTTGGACGGCATCCGCGGTTACTTCAAAATAACACGCTTAACGAGTTCTTGGTATTTGATCTGAGTCTGGCCATTTGGTCTATACGCACTAACCAACTACGCGGGAACAGTTATGGGCACTCGACGTCGTGGTATCAGCCGAAGCCTTCGTGACGTCAGCGACTGAGCGGCGCGCGCCGGATTGGACTGGAACGCCTACTAGGCTAGGTCTGCTTTCGGCCGCCCTCGCAACGTGCAGGTGTGCAATGGGCGATGGGCCCAGACCCCTGGGCCATAGGATTTAGACCGGCGTGCTGACCTCTTTGTTGTGCTTAGGTAGGGTTGCGACGTGTTGATCTTCCGAGGCCGGGCATGACCCAGAAAAGTGTGTCCGGCCAAATGGGATCGAGCGTGTTGGGTTATGTGGTGCACCCCTGCACGGAAGTTTATCTATTCGAATAGCCGTGTCCCTCGGTAAAAGGACGACCCGGAGTTGTACCTTGACCTTATGACAACTAGAACCGGATACTTAATAAAATACACCCTTCCAAGTGCCAGATACAACCCGGTGATCGCTCTCTAACAGGGCGATGAGGAGGGGATCGCCGGGTAGGATTATGCTATACAATGCTACTTGGAGGACTTCAATCTACTCTCTTCTACATGCTGCAAGATGGAGGCTGCCAGAAGCGTAGTCTTCGACAGGACTAGCTATCCCCCCTTATTCTGGCATTCTGCAGTTCAGTCCACCGATATGGCCCTTTACACATATAACCATGCATATGTAGTGTAGCTCCTTGCTTGCGAGTACTTTGGATGAGTACTCACGGTTGCTTTTCTCTCTCTTTTCCCCCTTTTCTCTCTACCTGGTTGTCGCAACCAGATGCTGGAGCCCAGGAGCCAGACGCCACCGTCGACGACGACTCCTACTACACCGGAGGTGCCTACTACTACGTGCAGCCCGCTGACGATGACCAGGAGTAGTTAGGAGGATCGGAGGCAGGAGGCCTGCGCCTCTTTCGATCTGTATCCCCGTTTGTGCTAGCCTTCTTAAGAAAAACTTGTTTAACTTATGTCTGTACTCAGATATTGTTGCTTCCGCTAACTCGTCTATGATCGAGCACTTGTATTCGAGCCCTCGAGGCCCTGGCTTGTATTATGATGCTTGTATGACTTATTTATGTTTTAGAGTTGTGTTGTGATATCTTCCCGTGAGTCCCTGATCTTGATCGTACACGTTTGCGTGCATGATTAGTGTACGATTGAATCGGGGGCGTCACACCTACGGTTCCATAGCTAGTAGCTAGATGACTTCTTCTCTCTCTCTTTGATCTTCATTACAATTTTCTCCTCGATGTTCTTGGAGAGCTATTCAATTTATCTTCTTTTGCGGTGTGTTTATTGAGATCCGATGAATTGTGGGTTTATGATCATATTATCTATGAATATTCTTTGAGTCTTCTCTAAAGTCTTTTATGCATGATTTATAGCTTTGTATTTCTCTCCGATCTATTGATTTGGTTTGGCCAACTAGATTGATTTTTCTTGCAATGGGAGACATGCTTTGTAATGGGTTCAATCTTGCGGTGCTCAATCCCAGTGACAGAAAAGGACATGACACATATTTGTATTGTTGCCATTAAGGATAAAAAGATGGGGTTTATTCATATTGATTGGATCTATCCCTCTACATCATGTCATCTTGTTTAAGGCGTTACTCCGTTCTTGTTAACTTAATACACTAGATGCATGCTGCATAACGGTCGATGTGTGGAGTAATAGTAGTAGATGCAGGCAGGAGTCAGTCTACTTGTCTTGGACGTGATGCCTATATACATGATCGTTGCCTTAGATATCGTCATAACTATGCGCTTTTCTATCCATTGCTCAACATTAATTGGTTTACCCACCATATGCTCTTTCAAGAGAGAAGCCTCTAGTGAAAACTATGCCCCCCGAGTCTATCTTTTATCATATTATTTTCATATCTACAAAATTAAAAACCCCAAAACACCTTGCTGCAATTTATTTACTTTTATCTTATTTTGCACTTTTACTTATCTTTTATATTCACTATCAGACCTCATCCTTGCAAGTAACCATGAAGTGATTGACAACCCCTTTATCATGTTGGGTGAAAGTATTTGTTTGTTTGTGCAGATGCAATTATTGGAGACTTGTGTGTTCCTCCTACTGGATTGATACCTTGGTTCTTAACTGAGAAAAATACTTATTTCTACTTTGCTGCGTCATCCTTTCCTCTTCAAGGGAAAAACCAACACAAGCTCAAGAAGTAGCAGGAAGAATTTCTGGCGCCGTTGTCGGGGAGGATCTACATCAAGCCTACCAAGTACCTATCACAAACTCTCATCTCTTGCATTTACATTATTTTCCATTTGCCTCTCGTTTTCCTCTCCCCCACTTCTAAAACATTTTCAAAGAAATACAAAAATATTAGCCTTTTATTTGCCTTTTACGTGTTTTCTTGTTTGCTTGTTTTTCAAACTGTCAACATGAGTGACTTTGGTATGGCAGAAACGGATGATGGTAGAACTCCTAAAAGTGGAAGTTCCACTAAACTTGATGCTAAAACTTTTGTGTTGGGACAAGGGAATGTTATAGGGAAGAGTGTCATCCAAGAATTCTTTAGCTGCATTGGGACTTTGGCTTTTGATGATGTTCCTATACTTAAAAGAACCAAAACTTATGACGATGCTATTTCCGCACTTGTTCTTAAACTTGAGAGAAGATTTATCAGCACTCATCCTACTTTACAAAGATTATGTTATGAGTTGCCAGTTATAAAAAATCCTAGGGCTAAAAATATAGCTACCATTGTCCTCATGAATGAATTTGATCACATAGTGCGAGAAGCTAGAGAGATCTTTGATTTTTATGGTATGAACCGTGCAAAACCGGTAATAGATGAGATCTTTTATAATAGTGATTATTTAATAAGACATTTGCTTCGCAATTGTCGCATTTGATGAGAATATTAAAAAGGAAGTCCCTCCTTTGAGTATGATTCAACAAGTTTTCAATAATGTTAACCAACAATACTCATGGATTGTAGCTGGTTATCAAGGTGGATTTTCATATGGGAAACTTGTTAATGCTAAAATCTCCATGTATGATGTGTTTTATGTTATCTTTGAAAATCCTACTGATGAAAACACATATTTGAAAAAGAAGAAAGATGATAAAACCTAGATATATGCAATATGCCTAGCTAGGGGCGTAAAACGGTAGCGCGTGTTGGGAGGCAACCTAATGTCTTTTTTGTTTTTCTTGTTTTCTTATGTTTTGCAATAAATTTACCATTATACTTCTGTTATGATGGTGTTCTTGTGTTTTAATTAGTGTTTGTGCCAAGTAAGACCTTTGGGATGATTTGGAAGATAGTTGATTTGATTCTGTTAAAAAACAAAAACTTTTGCGCCTAGTTCTAGAATTTTGTAAATTCACAGAAACGAGCTTCGCTCTATATTTTCTACAAAAGATTGATATACAAATTGCTCACGTTGTCCTAAATTTTTAGAAGTTTTAGAGTTACAGAAGTATGGTCATTGTTCAGATTACTACAGAATGTTCTGTTTTTGACAGATTTTGTTTCATTGTGTTGTTTGCTTATTTTGATGAATCTATGGGTAGTATCGGGGGTATGAGCCATGGTGAAGTTAAAATACAGTAGATATAATCTCTACTTTTAATGGAGCAGTTGGTAGCCTGGTACAGTTTATTTTTGTCCGGTTTTTATTCGTACCACCTCCACCACCCCCTCACCCCTCCACGCTGGTTTTCTTGTTCATCGCTTTATTTCCTCTCCACTCTTTCCTTGCAAACCAGTACTTTCCTAACATATACAAGATCACAAATCTAATTTTCCTAAATTACGCAAACCAACCGATCCATCCATCGGTGCAATTTCTTTATCACTAGGAAACAAAAAACAGATGTTAAGAAAACTGACACGTAAATCTTAACGCATTGTGAACAAATCCCTCTATGGACCTTATTAATTTGTTACGGAATCTGTACTTGGTCGCATCTTTCCCCTCGCGAAAAAATCGCATCCACCGAACGATGGATCTCAATCAATAGTTCCCAAAGATAGCCCACCTCTTTCCTACGATTTTCCGCCAAAACAAACTCCCGAAAAATCAGCCCACCCCACCCGTTCCTCCCTCCTTTGGTACGGAGAAAAAGAGAGCACACGTGATCGATTCCACTGCTGCCCTAGTCTGACTCTCCCTCCCCTCCTCGTGATAGCAGTAGCGGGGGAGAGCCACGCAAAGCAGCAATGGGATGACAACGGCGGCAAGCAGCAGGTGGCCGGATGACTCTATCCCATGGGATCGTTCATCTCTCCCCCTTTTTCTTTCTCCATATCGAAATCGAGATATAGCGCGGCTGACCGGGGGTGACGCCGATGGGTCGACGGATGTGTGTGGCGGCATAGTTGGAGGGCGAGAGGGGCGCCGACACAGTGATGGTGGAGGCTGACCGCATCGTGAGTTGTGACCAAGAGCTGGGGAGGCTGGTGGTGTCGTTGGGAATGCGGTCGGCGGCCTCCTCTAGTAGAGTCAGGTGATGGTTCGGTCATGGCTTCCGCCTCCTTCCTCCGACCACCAGCAGCAGCTCCCCCTGCACACCCTCACCTTCGCCATCAAGGAGATGTACTGCGACCCCGCTCGCTCCCTCCCTCCCTCGATCACAATGATATTCAGCAATCTCACTGACTGACTGACTGGTCGATTGCAGCTTCGACGTCGTCATCCGCGTCACTGGGTTCGGCACCCCGGACTGGGCCCGGACGCACGCACCAGGTGCCGCCATGACTCCCGCCGTGCTGGCCGCGCTCGCCGCCGGTGCACGGGCGTGGGCAAGACCATGATGGACGAGATGGCCTACAGCATCAACGGCGAGAATGCGCACTACGGCACTCCCTCCAACCCCTGCGCTCCCGCCGCATCCCCAGCGGCTCCTCCAGTGGCTCGGCCGCCGCCGTCGCTGCCAGTCTCACCGACTTCGCCCCGGCACCGACAGCTGCGGCAGCGTCAGGGTGCCCGCCGCCTACTGCGGCATCTTCGGCCTCTACCCTTCACATGGACTGGTCTCCACGCAGATGTTCAAAACCGTCGGTAATTTCAGTCTAGCCATGCTACTGTCAGTATTCAGCAGACAAAGTTATTCACCTGTTCAAGTGTTCATTCAGTTGTATGAGAGCGTCTGATGGTGTTTTTTCTTACAAGGTGGTTTGCCAGAGATCTAGCTACACTGTCCTGTGTCACCGACGTGCTGATGCCGCCTGTGCGTGCCGACGCCTCTGATGCCGAGCTGCGACGACCGAGCCATGTCATCATTCCTGCAGACTATTTAAAAATCTTGGGCTCCATGGAAGACCGCACCTACGAAATCCTCAACGCTTCAGCGGCCAAGGTATTCGGAAGTAAGTATCTACCATGAACTCGAACTCATCCATCCTTGGTATCCCTTGATGCAGAGTAGAGCAGAGCAGGGCTGGGCTGGGCAGCTTACATATATGAGTCTCTGAACAATGTGAGGTGTGTTTGCTGACTGACTGGCAGATGATACAGTGGTGAACAATGGCAACATTGGTGATTTCGTCTCTAGCAACGTTCCGAGCATCGGCAAGTTCATGACCGACTTGTCTGCGGTCGAAGCATCATCATCTTGTGTGCCCTCTCTGTCTGCCATCTCACGTGTCATGCGTGTCCTTCAATGGCATGTTGCTTTTTTGTCAGTTGTTTACATACCTACTTACTCACACTAAGCGCAACCACAAATATCATAAAATTGTGTGCCCCTTAAATGAAGCCATGCCGTCTTCATAATTGCACAGTCAGATGAACTCGGTCGTGTTTGTAATGGAAATGCCAGCAGATTACTCAAAATTGTATGTATGCACATGGATGAGTTAAATTTGTGAAGATGTACCACATGTTTTTTAGGTCTGAATTCAAAACAAACCACGCGGAGTGGGTGAACATAGTCAAGCCCAACCTCGGCCCTGGCATCCGAGAACGAGTGTAGGAGGCCATTGTGTCAGAGGATGAATCTGATATGGATGATCTTCACGCCGTCAGGACTGAATTCAAGTCTGCACTTGCCACTCTCCTCAAGGTAAATTCAACAATCAACAGTCCAGAAAATCTAAATCCCATTGCAGCATGCATTTTCTGAACGGCATGCAACAGGTAGGAGTTGATCATTGCTAATTTCTCCTAAATGAATCTGTGTCTATAGAAGGATGGTATCCTGGCAATCCCTACGGTCCATGGTGCAACACCGAAGCTGGGCATGGATGCGGCGCTGCTGGAGGACTTTCGGGCCAGGGCCTTCTCCCTGCTGTCCATCGCTGGCATGCCGGGGTTCTGCCAGGCCAGCATCCCGCTGGGCACCTGTTGCGGTATCCCAGTGTAAGTGTCGCTGCTCGCCTGGCGCAATGCAGACCCTTCCTCGTCGCCATTGCTCGGGAGCTCCAGGAGGCGTTCCAAGATGAGGCCGCCACAGCCTGGAGCTCGTCAGGTTAGCCTAATTCGATCATATCTTGCTGGATGCTCCAGTAGAGGAGGTTGAATGATTTTGCTTGAACATATGCAATATATACCATGAAGAGCAGAGCTGACGGAGTGCGTATAGTAAGTAGATTTTGACCATTATGCAAACAAATTTAGACTATTGATTAATACTCCCTCCATCCCACAATGTAAGCCAGGTCTTACATTGTGGGATGGAGGGAGTACAAAGCAAAATACTTCACACAATACAACAACACACACTATGCACTTCAGAGGCGAGAAGTGATCGACCTTTTTATTAGTTCAGACTTCAGAGTAAACCTGATCGTGGATAGCCCGGCTAGAAAAATCTGGACTGGCCATATTTACCTTTTGAACCGGGAACTCGATCGACTGGTTCTTCTCGGGACGGGATGTGGCGTTGGTGACGGGTAATGCAGTGCGGCGGCGGTCCGGAGTTAGCCGCCGACGATGTCATGGTGGCGGTGCGACGGGTGGCATGGAGTTGGTGCGGTCTTGAGGCTGGTGACAGCAGCGGCTACATCACGATGGCGCGTCCAAATCCACCTCTGGCGTCGTGGGCGGCCTCCCTTGTCGTGGCTTGCTGGTGGGGGTTGGCAGATGTGTGCTCCCTCTGTCAAATAGAGTTGATGTACCCACTTTCAACATTTCATTTTCTTGATATAGAGAACAGAGGTGAAGCTCAGGAGGTGACGAGATCCAGTGCTTAATGTGGAAATAGTGCTATTCAATCTAACATGGAAAAGAAAGTGTTGCATAGGTACCTCGCCTAAAAAGAGGGTGGCATTTACAAATGCGGAGGAGACATGATGACTGCCACGAAGAAAAGTGAATTCGCATTTGTAAATGCCACCCGCTATATAAATGGGAGGCACACACATGCTCGACTGTGATTTTCGAATTAGAACAATTTTCACATGTATGAATATTTTTTGTTATTCCATGGCAAAACACGGGCATATTTGTCACCATATTATATATTTCCCTTCGTAAAAAGTTCTTACATGTTTCTCTTTGATAAAGTTCTACAGGAAGCAAGCATCTATAGAATTGATGAAGATCATTGACATTTTGTCACATTGCTTAGAAGAATGATCTTCTGATAAATATATTTTTGTATCTTCTGGGTGTCTCTATTATTAAATCTATATTATCCCTACTATTCCCTACTGCTAAAGGGAAGTCTATACGTCGTGTTCATATTGCTTCGCTTTGTAACACCAATGATCGATCAAAGAAAAAAATCATCCTCTCACTCGAACCCACCCGTGTGCAAAAAGAACGAGTTAGAAAAATCAACGGTGGAAACACACGCATGCATGCTGACTCCACCCTCGATTCCTCGAGCAACCTCTCTCCAATCAACACCTTCCAATCTTCCATCCCACACCGCCGCCCCACTCACGCCGCTGCCCCATATGAGTCTCCTCCTCACACGCACACCGCCACCAGCCATGCCCCAGGAGCCATTAACCCTTCCCCATTCCGCTTCTGTGTCTAGCTCCGCCCTCCATCACTAGTTAGGAGGCTGCGCCCTCCACACTGTTATGGAGCGGGTCACGAGAGAGGCAGATGGCTGGCTGTGGCTTGGACGGGAAAGTGATGTCAGCGGTGGAGACCTTCACAGTGTTTCCGAGTGAGAGCGAGGCATCTGCCATCGCGCAGCCAAAGAAGTCGAAGCCCGGGCCAAGGTTGGCCACTATGGCCGGCGTGAAAGATACCCGACTCTCCCTGACCGACTCTTGCGAAGAAATCTTGCTCTAAATCTGCTGCAGAAACAAATCAAAACAAAAACAGAGGATTTTTTCATGGTACAGTGGTCACAATCTTCGAGAGATTATATAATGATTTTTTACCGACCAAAAGAAGTATTGTGCAAGAAAACGGAGTCCTGAGGGCACACGAGGTGGCCACAAGGTCGGGGCGGGGGGGGGGGGGGCGCCTAGGGGGGTATGGTGCGCCCTCCACCCTTGTGGTCGCCTCATGTCTCTTTCGGACTACTTTTAATTTTCCTAATTTTTTAAATATTTCAAAACGGAGAAAAATTGCTGTTAGAACAGTTTTGGAGTCGGCTTACTTCTCGTACCACATACCTATTCCTTTTTGAGTCTGAAACATTCTGGAAAGTGTCCCTTATGTACTCCTCCGGTGTTACAGTGTCAATTATATTGGTCTCAACATTTATGGGATTACCTGAGATATAATGTTTGATTCTTTGACCATTTACCACGTTCGGATTTGTGCCTTCGGTGTTGTTTATTTTTATGGCACCGGAATGATAGACCTCCTTGATAATGTAAGGACCTTCCCATTTAGAGAGAAACTTTCCTGCAAAAAATCTTAAACGAGAGTTGTATAGCAAAACATGATCACCTACGTTAAACTCGTGCTTTTGTATCCTTTTGTCATGCCATCTTTTAACTTTTTCTTTAAACAACTTGGCATTCTCATAGGCCTGGGCTCTCCATTAATCAAGTGAGCTAATGTCAAATAACCTCTTCTCACCGGCAAGTTTGAAATCATAGTTGAGCTCTTTAATAGCCCAATAAGCTTTATGTTCTAGTTCGAGAGGTAAGTGACATGCTTTTCCATAAACCATTTTATACGGAGACATACCCATAGGGTTTTTATAAGCAGTTCTATAAGCCCATAGTGCATCATCAAGTTTCTTAGACCAATTCTTTCTAGATCTATTAACAGTCTTCTGTAGAATCAATTTAATCTCTCTATTGCTCAATTCTACTTGACCACTAGACTGAGGATGATATGGAGATGCAATTCTATGGTTAACATCATACTTAGCAAGCATTTTACGAAAAGCACCATGAATAAAATGTGCACCACCATCAGTCATAAAATATCTAGGGACTCCAAACCTCGGAAAAATAACTTCTTTAAGCATCTTAATAGAAGTGTTATGATCAGCATTACTAGTTGGAATAGCTTCTACCCACTTAGTAACATAATCAACAGCAACTAAAATATGTGTATACCGATTAGAGGAAGGAAAAGGTCCCATATAATCAAAGCCCCAAACATCAAATGGTTCAATAACAAGTGAACAATTCATAGGCATTTCCTGACGTCTACTAATATTACCAATTCTCTGGCATTCATCACAAGACAAGACAAACTTACGGGCATCCTTAAAGAGAGTGGACCAATAGAAACCGGATTGCAATACCTTGTGTGCAGTTCTATCTCCAGCATGGTGTCCTCCGTAAGACTCGGAGTGGCACTTGCGTAGGATCTGTTCCTGTTCATGCTCAGGTACACAACTTCTAAAAACACCATTTACTCCTTCTTTATTAAGGTGTGGATCATCCCAAAAGTAATGTCTTAAATCATAGAAAAACTTTTCTTTTGCTGGTATGTGAAACTAGGTGGTATAAATTTAGCAACGATATAATTAGCATAATCAGCATACCATGGAGTATTACGAGAAGCATTTATGACATTTAATTGTTCATCAGGAAAGCTATCATCAATAGGTAGTGGGTCATCAAGAACATTTTCTAACCTAGACAAGTTGTCTGCAACGGGGTTCTCAGCTCCCTTTCTATCAATAATATGCAAATCAAATTCTTGTAGCAAGAGAACCCATCTAATAAGTCTAGGTTTAGCATCTTTCTTTTCCATAAGATTTTTAATAGCAGTATGATCAGTGTGAACATTTACTTTGGAATCAACAATATAAGATCTAAACTTATCACAAGCAAAAACAACTACTAAAAATTCTTTTTCAGTAGTAGCATAATTTCTCCAGGCACTATCTAGAGTTTTACTAGCATAATGAATAACATTTAATTTCTTATCAACTCTTTGTCCTAGAACAACATCAACAGCATAATCACTAGCATCACACATAATTACAAAGGGCAAGTTCCAATCAGGTGGCTGAACAATAGGACCAAAGATCAAGGCCTTCCTAAGTATTTCAAATGCTTCTACACAATCATCATCAAAAACAAAAGGAACATCTTTTTGCAAGAGATTAGTGAGAGGCCTAGAAATTTTAGAGAAGTCTTTAATAAACCTCCTATAGAAACCAACATGACCAAGGAAACTTCTTATACCTTTGATATCTTTAGGACACGACATCTTTTCAATATCATCTACTTTAGCTTTATCAACTTCAATACCTCTTTCAAAAATTTTATGCCCCAAGAAAATACCATCATTAACCAGAAAGTGGCACTTTTCCCAATTCAAGACGAGGTTAGTTTCTTCACATCTCTGCAAAACTCGATCAAGGTTGCTTAAGCAATCATCAAAGGAATTTTTGTAAACGGAGAAATCATCCATGAAAACCTCACAATCTTTTCACAAAAGTCAGAGAATATAGCAGTCATACATCTTTGAAAGGTAGCAGGTGCATTACATAAACCAGAAGGCATACGTCTATAAGCAAAGGTACCGAAAGGGCAAGTAAAGGTCGTTTTCTCTTGATCCTCTTTTCACACGGGTATTTGAGAGAAACCAGAATAACCATCTAGAAAGCAAAAATGAGTATGCTTGGATAGTCTTTCTAGCATTTGATCAATAAAAGGTAGAGGGTAAAGATCTTTTCTAGTGGATTTATTTAATTTGCGAAAATCAGTTACCATCCTATAACCTGTAACAATTCTTTGTGGAATCAATTCATTCTTATCATTAGGAGCAACAGTAATACCTCCCTTCTCAGGGACACAATGAACAGGGCTTACCCATTGACTATGAGCAATAGGATAAATTATACCTGCCTCCAAAAGCTTTAATATATAATTTCTTACCACTTCTTTCATCTTAGGATTTAGCCGTCTTTGATGATCAACAACTGGTTTAGCATCTTTCTCCAATTTTATTTTGTGCTGACATAAGGTGGGACTAATGCCCTTAAGATCATCAAGAGTATATCCAATAGCGGCACGGTGCTTCTTCAGAGTTTTCAATAATTTCTTTTCTTCATGCTCTGAAAGGTTAGCACTAATAATAACAGGATATATCTTCTTTTCATCAAGATAAGCATATTTCAAAGTATTAGGTAATTGTTTAATCTCAAACACGGGATCACCCTTGGGTGGAGGAGGATCTCCGAGGATTTGAACAGGCAAATTGTGTTTCAAAATAGGCCCTTGATTAAAGAATACTTCATCTATTTCCCTTCTTTCATTCATAAACATATCATTTTCATGGTCTAGCAAATATTGTTCTAAAGGATCAGTAGGAGGTACGGCAATAGAAGCAAGACCAATAATTTCATCCTTCCTAGGCAATTCTTTATCATGGGGTTGTCTACGAAATTTAGAGAAATTAAAATCATGAGACATATCCCCTAGACCAACAGTAACAATATCTTTCTCACAGTCTATCTTACTATTAACAGTATTCAAGAAAGGTCTACCAAATATAATGGGACAAAAATTATCTTGTGGGGAACCAAGAACAAGAAAATCAGTAGGGTATTTAATTTTCCCACACAAGACTTAAACATCTCTAACAATCCCAATTGGTGATATAGTATCTCTATTGGCAAGCTTAATAGTAACATCAATATCTTCTATCTCAGCAGGTGCAATATCATTCATAATTTCTTCATACAAGGTATAATGAATTGCACTCACACTAGCACCCACATCACATAAGCCATGATAAAAATGATCTCCTATTTTAACAAAAACAACAGGCATGCCAACAACAGGTCTATGTTTATCTTTCATATCGAGTTTTAGCAATTCTAGCAGCTTCATCACAGAAATAAATAACATGCCCTTCAATATTATCAACCAGGAGATCTTTAACCATAGCAATACTAGGTTCAACTTTAATTTGTTCAGGGGGTGTAGGTGTTCTAGTATAACTCTTGCAAACCACAGTTGAAGCTTTAGCATGATCCTTTATTCTAACAGGAAAACGTGGTTTCTCAATATAAGCAGTAGGAACAATAGATCAACATTATAAGTAATGGTTCTTCTTTAACTTTAATAGGTTCTACTACTTTAACTTCAATGGGAGGATGATATTTAAACCACTTCTCCTTAGGGAGATTGTCGGTGTACTAAAGTTTGGGTTCTTTAGCACCCCATACTTGTGCACGGGCAGTCGTAGCCACCTCTGCAGCAAGGCGTGAAGAGGGCGAGCGGGGACAGATACAAGACTTAGAAAATCAGCCAAGTCAGAGAACAGAGGACGAGTTGGACCCCTGGCAAGATCCTTGCCGGGGCGGCTTGCGAGACCCCGGCAAGGTCCTTGCCGGGACGGCTTACAGAGCCCCAACTAGAGCACCTCCCTTGTGGTTGGGAGCTCTGACACCATCAACAACGTTAAGACTAGAATCCAAGGGCGCACGTAGTGGCGTGCAGATCTTTGTGAAGGCCAGAAGACGATACGCCAACAAGATCCTTGCCGAGGACGCCCACGAGGCCCCGGCAAGATCCTTGTTGAGGACGTCCACGAGGCCCCGGCAAGATCCTTGCTGGGGACATCGGCAAGACCGCGGCCAGACTCAGCTGCCCAGTCACCACTACAGTGCGGGGGGCTGACCTGTCGGCCTGGTGATGTCTACTATGCAACCTTCTTCTTGTAGACGTTGTTGGGCCTCCAAGTGCAGAGGTTTGTAGGACAGTAGCAAGTTTCCCTCAAGTGGATGACCTAAGGTTTATCAATCCGTAGGAGGCGTAGGATGAAGATGGTCTCTCTCAAGCAACCCTGCAACCAAATAACAAAGAGTCTCTTGTGTCCCCAACACACCCAATACAATGGTAAATTGTATAGGTGCACTAGTTCGGCGAAGAGATGGTGATACAAGTGCGATATGGATGGTAGATAAAGGTTTTTGTAATCTGAAAATATAAAAACAGCAAGGTAACAAGTAATAAAAGTGAGCGTAAATGGTATTGCAATGCTAGGAAACAAGGCCTAGGGTTCATACTTTCACTAGTGCAAGTTCTCTCAACAATAATAACATAATTGGATCATATAACTATCCCTCAACATGCAACAAAGAGTCACTCCAAAGTCACTAATTGTGGAGAACAAACGAAGAGATTATGGTAGGGTATGAAACCACCTCAAAGTTATTCTTTCCAATCAATCCGTTGGGCTTTTCCTATAAGTGTCACAAACAGCCCTAGAGTTCGTACTAGAATAACACCTTAAGACACAAATCAACCAAAACCCTAATGTCACCTAGATACTCCAATGTCACCTCAAGTATCTGTGGGTATGATTATACGATATGCATCACACAATCTCAGATTCATCTATTCAACCAACACAAAGTACTTCAAAGAGTGCCCCAAAGTTTATACCGGAGAGTCAAGACGAAAACGTGTGCCAACCCCTATGCATAGGTTCATGGGCGGAACCCGCAAGTTGATCACCAAAACATACATCAAGTGAGTCACGTGATATCCCATTGTCACCACAGATACGCACGGCAAGACATACATCAAGTGTTCTCAAATCATTAAAGACTCAATCCGATAAGATAACTTCAAAGGGGAAACTCAATCCATTACAAGAGAGTAGAGGGGGAGAAGAAACATAAGATCCAACTATAATAGCAAATCTCGCGATACATCAAGATCGTATCACCTCAAGAACACGAGAGAGAGAGATCAAACACATAGCTACTGGTACATACCCTCAGCCCCGAGGGTGAACTACTCCCTCCTCGTCATGGAGAGCGCCGGGATGATGAAGATGGCCACCGGTGAGGGTTCCCCCCTCCGGCAGGGTGCCGGAACAGGATCCCGATTGGTTTTTGGTGGCTACAGAGGCTTGCGGCGGCGGAACTCCCGATCTATTCTGTTCCTCGAAGGTTTTAGCGTATATGGATATATATAGGCGGAAGAAATACATCAGGGGAGCCACGAGGGGCCCACGAGGGTGGAGGGCGCGCCCAGGGGGTGGGCGCGCCCCCTACCTCATGCCTTCCTCGTTGCTTTGTTGACGTGGACTCCAAGTCTCCCGGGTTGCTTTCTTTCCAAAAATAACTTCTCCAGAAGGTTTCATTCCGTTTCGACTCCGTTTGATATTCCTTTTCTTCGAAACTCTGAAACAAGGGAAAAACAGGAACTGGCACTGGGCTATGGGTCAATAGGTTAGTCCCAAAAGTAATATAAAAGGGCATAGTAAAGCCCATAAAACATCCAAGATGGATAATATAATAGCATGAATAATTCATAAATTATAGATACGTTGGAGACGTATCAGCATCCCCAAGCTTAATTCCTGCTCGTCCTCGAGTAGGTAAATGATAAAAGAAATAATTTATGAAGTGTGAATGCTAGCAGATGCATAAGTTTGATCAAATAATTGCAATCACCTTTTCTAGCATCATTATATGTCATAACAGTAGCTCATATCATAAAACTTTGCATGATCAAGTAACAAACTATTCACATGTTAAAGTATATATCATAAACTTTCTTGAAAACCAACAAACCGTGTTATTAGTCATCAAACAATTACAATTCATCTTATTTTTAGGAAGAGTCTATGTCAGAGCTTTGATTCAGCAAACTTCACATACTCAACTATCATTTAGTCTTCCATGATTGCTACCACTCAAAGCATATTTTTAGAACAACTAGTATTCATCGAACACAGAGAAAGATAGGGGCTTAATGTTTCGCCTCCCAACCTTTTACCTCAAGGGAATGTCAACAGTAATAATTCATGCTCAAATATATTTGAATGGCCATATATGCTTAGATCTTTCCATCATATGATGCTTGCCAACTAAAGAGTAGGTTGGAATGAGAAGGAATACTACTGACTCTAGCATAAAAGTAAAAGATAGGCCCTTCGCAGAGGGAAGCAGGGATTTGCAGAGGTGCCAGAGCTCGGAGCAAAAACAGAGATGAAAATAATTTTGAGAGGTATGCTTTCATTGTCAACATAACGACCAAGAGTTCCCAATATCTTCCATACTACATACATTATAGGCGGTTCCCAAACAGAAAGGTAAAGATTTTTTACTCCCCCTCCACCAACAATCATCAATCCATGGCTTGCCCGAAACAACGGGTGCCTCCAACTAACATCAATCCTGGGGGAGTTTTGTTTGCAATTATTTTTGATTTGATTTTGATCTTTTGATCATGGGACCGGGCATCCCAGTTACCGGCCATTTTCTCGTGAATGATGAGCGGAGTCCACTCATTGTGAGAATAACCCACCTAGCATGGAAGATACTGCTAACCCGTAGTCGCTACATGAGTGATTCGGGCATACAAAACAGATTATTATTTGAAGGTTTAGAGTTTGGCACATGCAAATTTACTTGGAACGGCAGGTAAATACCGCATATAGGTAGATATGGTGGACACTCATGGAAGAAACTTGGTTCAAGGGATTTGGATGCACAAGCAGTATTCCCGCTTAGTACAGATATTTTGGCTAGCAAAGGATTCTAAATAGCAAGCACCACATGTTAGAGGATCCAAAACAATATAACTTATACAAATATACCCAAGCATAACTCATTATGTTGTCATCCTTGTCCAACTTCAACTAATTTGCTCAGGTTTGAAAATAATTATGGGGCTCACAATCATAGAAGATGTCCAAGATAGTATTATATGTGAAATCTCTCTTCCTTCAGTATTCTTTCATGAATTGTTCAAGTGACCAATACAATGTTTGCTAACCTTCAATAAATTTACCACCTCTACTTCTTATATGTGAAGGCATTACTCCCCATGGGAAAGGCATATGAAACATATGTAATTTCAGATTTATGACATTCAAATCATTCAACCATTTACTCATAGGATATAGGTGAAGCACACGAGTAAATGACAAACTACTCCAAAAAGATATAAGTGAAGATCAATGAGTAGTTAAATAATTATGTAGCTATGTGAAGACTCTCTCTCTTTTAAGAATTTCAGATCTTGGTATTTTATTCATACATCAAGAAAAACAAAAGAAAACGACATTTCAAGGATAGAACTCATCATGTGAAGAAGCAAAAACTTAGGCTCAACCGATACTAACCGATAATTGTTGAAGAAGAAAGGTGGGATGCCTACCGGGGCATCCCCAAACTTAGATGCTTGAGACTTCTTGAAATATTAACTAGGGATGCCTTGGGCATCCCCAAGCTTGAGCTTTTGTGTCTCCTTAATTCCACTCATATCACGGTCTTCCTAAATCTCAAAAGCTTCATCCACACAAAACTCAACAAGGACTCGTGAGATAAGTTAGTATAAACCAATGCAAAAACCTTATCATACTCTACTGTAGAAAATCACTAACATTATTATTCAACATTGCATACTAAATGCCTCTGCATATTTAATAGTCCTATCCTCAAATAGAATCATTAAACAAGCAAACATATGCAAACAATGCAAACATAACAGCAATCTGCCTAAACAGGACAGTCTGTGAAGAATGCAGCAAGATCCATACTTCCCTAGCTCCAAAAATTATTAAAGAAAATTCCCACTGTAGTAAATTTATCAGAGCTTATTATGCAAAAGTTTTCAACATTTTATTACATTCTGACTTTTCTGGGGAATTTTTGCAATGGCGGTAAACTTTCTGTCTTTCAAACAGCAACATGTATACTTGCAAAATGAGCATGGTAAAGGCTATCCTTGACATTTTTATTGAAAATAGAGATGCAAAACATTATTCTAAATAACAGCAAGCAAATATGAACAAAATAAAATGACGCTCCAAGCAAAACACATATCATGTGGTGAATAAAAATATAGCTCCAAGTAAAGTTACCGATGAACGAAGACAAAAGAGGGGATGCCATCCGGGGCATCCCCAAGCTTAGGCTCTTGGTTGTCCTTGAATATTACCTTGGGGTGCCTTGGGCATCCCCAAGCTTAGGCTCTTTCCACTCCTTATTCCATAGTCCATCGAATCTTCACCCAAAACTTGAAAACTTCACAACACAAAACTTAACAGAAAATCTCGTGAGCTCCGTTAGCGAAAGAAAACAAAACACCACTTCAAGGTACTGTAATGAACTCATTATTTATTTATATTGGTGTTAAACCTACTGTATTCCAACTTCTCTATGGTTTATGAACTATTTTACTAGCCATAGATTCATCAAAATAAGCAAGCAACACAATGAAAACAGAATCTGTCAAAAACAGAACAGTCTGTAATAATCTGTATCAAACGCAAACTTCTGGAACTCCAAAAATTCTAAAATAAATTTACGGACCTGAGGAATTTGTCTAGTAATCATCTGCAAAAATAATCAACTAAATAGCACTCTCCAGTAAAAAGTTTTAGCTAACCTCGTGAGCGCTAAAGTTTCTGTTTTTTACAGCATGATCATAAAGACTTCACCCAAGTCTTACCAAAGGTTCTACTTGGCACAAACACTAATTAAAACATAAAACCACATCTAACCAGAGGATAGATATATTATTTATTCCTAAACAGAACCAAAAAGCAAGAAACTAAAATAAAGTTGGGTTGCCTCCCAACAAGCGCTATCGTTTAACGCCCCTAGCTAGGCATGATGATTTCAATGATGCTCACATAAGACATAAGAATTGAAACATGAAGAGAGCATCATGAAACACATGACAAGCACACTTAAGTCTAACCCCAACAATATAACCATCACATAAAGCATTCTTTTCATGATCTACAAGCATAGAAAATTTACTACTCTCCACATAAGCAAATTTATTCTCGTCAATAGTAGTGGGAGCAAACTCAACAAAATAACTATCATGTGATTGAAAATTAAGATCAAGATGACAAGTTTCATGGTTATCATTATTCTTTATAGCAAACGTGTCATCACAATAATCATCATAGATAGGAGGCATGCTTTCATCATAATATATTTTCTCATCAAAACTTGGGGGACTAAAAATATCATCTTCATAAAACATAGCATCCCCAAGCTTGTGGCTTTGCATATCATTAGCATCATGGGTATTCAAAGAATTCATACTAACAACATTGTAATCATGTTCCTCATCCAAATATTTAGTGCCAAACATTCTAATGCATTCTTCTTCTAGCACTTGAGCACAATTATCGAAATCCTTATTTTCACAAAAGACATTAAAAAGATGAAGCATATGAGGCATCCTCAATTCCATTTTTTTGTAGTTTTATTTTATAAACTAAACTAGCGCTAAAACAAGAAACAAAAAGATTCAATTGCTAGATCTAAAGAAATACCTTCAAGCACTCACCTCCCCGGCAATGGCGCCAGAAACTGCTTGATGTCTACTACGCAACCTTCTTCTTGTAGACGTTGTTGGGCCTCCAAGTGCAGAGGTTTGTAGGACAGTAGCAAGTTTCCCTCAAGTGGATGACCTAGGATGAAGATGGTCTCTCTCAAGCAACCCTGCAACCAAATAACAAAGAGTCTCTTGTGTCCCCAACACACCCAATACAATGGTAAATTGTATAGATGCACTAGTTCAGCGAAGAGATGGTGATACAAGTGCAATATGGATGGTAGATAAAGGTTTTGGTAATCTGAAAATATAAAAACAGCAAGGTAACAAGTAATAAAAGTGAGCGTAAATGGTATTGCAATGCTAGGAAACAAGGCCTAGGGTTCATACTTTCACTAGTGCAAGTTCTCTCAACAATAATAACATAATTGGATCATATAACTATCCCTCAACATGCAACAAAGAGTCACTCCAAAGTCACTAATAGCGGAGAACAAACAAAGAGATTATGGTAGGTTACGAAACCACCTCAAAGTTATTCTTTCCAATCAATCCGTTGGGCTATTCCTATAAGTGTCACAAACAGCCCTAGAGTTCGTACTAGAATAAAACCTTAAGACACAAATCAACCAAAACCCTAATGTCACCTAGATACTCCAATGTCACCTCAAGTATCCGTGGGTATGATTATACGATATGCATCACACAATCTCAGATTCATTTATTCAACCAACACAAAGTACTTCAAAGAGTGCCCCAAAGTTTATACCGGAGAGTCAAGACGAAAACGTGTGCCAACCCCTATGCATAGGTTCATGGGCAGAACCCGCAAGTTGATCACCAAAACATACATCAAGTGAGTCACGTGATATCCCATTGTCACCACAGATACGCACGGCGAGACATACATGAAGTGTTCTCAAATCATTAAAGAGTCAATCCGATAAGATAACTTCAAAGGGGAAACTCAATCCATTACAAGAGAGTAGAGGGGGAGAAGAAACATAAGATCCAACTATAATAGCAAATCTCGCGATACATCAAGATCGTATCACCTCAAGAACACGAGAGAGAGATCAAACACATAGCTACTGGTACATATATACCCTCAGCCCCGAGGGTGAACTACTCCCTCCTCGTCATGGAGAGCGCCGGGATGATGAAGATGGCCACCGGTGAGGGTTCCCCCCTCCAGCAGGGTGCCGGAACAGGGTCCCGATTGGTTTTTGGTGGCTACAGAGGCTTGCGGCAGCGGAACTCCCGATCTATTCTGTTCCCCGAAGGTTTTAGGGTATATGGATATATATAGGCGGAAGAAATACGTCAGGGGAGCCACGAGGGTAGAGGGCGCGCCCCCTACCTCGTGCCTTCCTCGTTGCTTTCTTGACGTGGACTCCAAGTCTCCCGGGTTGCTTTCTTTCCAAAAATAACTTCTCCAGAAGGTTTCATTCCGTTTCGACTCCGTTTGATATTCCTTTTCTTCGAAACACCGAAACAAGGAAAAAAAAACAGGAACTGGCACTGGGCTCTAGGTCAATAGGTTAGTCCCAAAAGTAATATAAAAGTGCATAATAAAGCCCATAAAACATCCAAGATGGATAATAAATAGCATGAATACTTCATAAATTATAGATACGATGGAGACGTATCACCTGGCAGGCGCCCGCGTGGTGGCATGCAAATCTTCGTGAAGGCACTGCCACCTCTCCAGCGCAGCAGCTGGCCAACCAACTTGGCACTGCATGCCCCATCGGCATGGACGCGTGTCGAGACGGGGCGGGGCGGCAACGGACGGGACGGGCTCTCTCCCCGTCCCCTATAAAGCGGGCACGTAAGTGGCGCATTTAATGCATTTGTCCTTAGATGACCCAGATAAGCATATGTATCATAGCGATTTACAGCTCCTGCATACACTGTAGTTACTTTACACCTCCTGTATACCACTATATGGCAGCGCCTTGGTCATATAAAAGGAGGCCCACGTCGTACTGGGGGAGGATTCGGCTTTTTGGACCTCTCGGCCCAACCTGCATACGTAGCAACGAGCCGAAGCTCAAGAACACTCAATACACAATCAAGCAGGACTAGGGTTTTACGCATCTCTGCGGCCCGAACCTGGATAAAGACCTGTGGTGTTGATCACTAGACCTGCTCTTTGCTTAGCCCATGTTCCCTGCCAAACCGTAGAAGGGACCCCCGTGGTCTCATAGGTGTCGTTTCCCTGACAGCTTTGGCGCGCCAGGTAGGGGATCGAGAGAGTTTTGAAAATCTGGTCTAGCGATTAGCACGTCGTTCCATCAATCACCATGGATCCCAAGCAGACGGGGACCATGGTGGCCAGTCCATCTGAAACCGTGCTGCCTATGGGCGGCTCGGCGACCTTCAAGGCGTCCCCACTGCGGTCCTCCCAAGTCATGCGTGACAAGCAGCGCTGCGACGTTGGTGACCCCGGACGCCGCCGCGGGAAGAGCCACGGCATCGTTCCCGAGATGCACAAGGCCAGCAAGCACTAATGAGCCACCGGGGCTCCATATTCCTATTTTCTCTTCTTTCTTTTTCACAAAGGACAGAAGGTTCCCTAGCGTACAAGTTTGCCGGGGGGATAGAGAGTGTAGATGCCAACAGGTGATAACCCACAAGTATAGGGGATCGCAACAGTTTTCGAGGGTAAAGTATTTAACCCAAATTTATAGATTCGACACAAGGGGAGCCAAAGAATATTTGAAGGTATTAGCAGCTGAGTTGTCAATTCAACCACACCTGGAGATTGATTATCTGCAGCAAGTAATCAGTAGCACAGTAATATGATAGTTTTGATAGTAGTGACATCAGCAACGGTAACAGCAACAGTGATAGCAGTAATTTTGTAGCAAGTGTAACAGTGATGATAGCAATAGTAACGCCGCAAGATCAATAAGGATAAATTTGTAGGCTTTGGATCGGTGACTTGTTGGATGATATTCATCATGTACAGTTATAACCTAGGGCGATACGGCACTAGCTCCAGTTCATCGATATAATGTAGGCATGTATTCCGTAAATAGTCATACGTGCTTTATTAAAAGAACTTGCATGACATCTTTTGTCCCACCCTCCCGTGGCAGCGGGGTCCATATTGGAAACTAAGGGATATTAAGGCCTCCTTTTAATAGAGAACCAGAACAAAGCATTAACACATAGTGAATACATTAACTCCTCAAACTATGGTCATCACCGAGAGTGGGACCGGTTGTTGTCACTCCGGGGTTGTCAGATCATAACCGTAGTAGGTGACTATAACTTGCAAGATCGGATCTAAAACATGGATATAATGATGAATTTATAAACGGTTCAGATGTGAGTTCATGGCACCCGGGCCCAAAGTGACAAGCATTAAGCATAGCAAAGTCATAGCAACATCAATCTAAGAACATAGTGGATACTAGGGATCGGGCCCTAACAAAACTAACTCGATTACATGATGAATCTCATCCAACTCCTCACCGACCAGCGAGCCTACGAAGGAATTACTCACTCCCGGTGGGGAGCATCATGGAATTGGCAATGGAGATGGGTTGGTGATGACGAAGAACGAAGATCCCCCTCCCCGGAGCCCCAAACGGACTCCAGATCTGCCCTCCCGGGGAAGAACAGGGCTTGGCGGCGGCTCTGTCTCGTGGATTGCGATAATTCTTTCTCCCTGATTTTTTTCTAGAAATATGTGATTTTGTAGTATCAGGGGGGTCGTCTGCGGGGCCACCAGGTGGGTACAACCCACCTGGGCACGCCAGGAGAGGGGGCGCACCCTGGTGGGTTGTGCCCACCCAGGTGCCCCTCTCCGGTAGGTCTTGGCTCTAGAAATTCTTATTATTGATATAAAAAATCCTCGCAAAGTTTCATTCCATTCTGAGAACTTTTATTTCTGCACAAAAACAACACCATGGTAGTTCTGCTGAAAACAGCGTCAGTCCGGGGTTAGTTTCATTCAAATCATGCAAATTAGAGTCCAAAAAAAGAGGAAAAACGTGAGAAAAAGTAGATACCTTGGCGATGTATCAACTCCCCCAAGCTTAAACATTTGCTTGTCCTCAAGCAACTCAGTTGATAAACTGGAAGTGAGAAAGAAAAACTTTTACGAACTCTTTTGCTCTTGTTTGCATAAATAAGCTTAAACAACACCCAGGTTTTCAGCCAACATTATAACTAACCATGTCGACAATAACTCTTACAGATTATAATGACTCATGTCAATGACATAATCAGCTAGCGAGCGATAATAAGAGATCTCAAACAGCAACATGTTGTCAAAACAACCATGATATAATATGACAATAGTGGTATCTCGCTAGCCCTTTATGAGACCGCAAAACATAAATGCAGAGCACCTCCAAAGTTAAGGCAACGACTAAACATTGTAATTCATGGTAGAAAAGATCCAGTCATGATGCACCCAACATTAGCTACACAGAATGCATAAATCATGACAGCTGTGCTCTACTCAGTTTCTGGCGCTTGTTTTAGAAGGTGGTGACACAACATAAAAGTAAAGGGATAGTCCCTTCGCAGAGGGAAGCAGTGATTTGCAGAGGTGCTAGAGCTCAATTTTTAAAACAGAGATAAATGATATTTTGAGACATGCACCCTTCTTATTCACTTCACGACCATTAGTTATCAACATCTTCCATGCTAAGCACGCTAGTGGCGGTTCCCAAGCGATAAAAGTAAAAGTTTACTCCCCTCCACCATCAATCACACTCCACGGCTTGTCCGAAACAACGGGTCCTGTCCATACCAACATCAGTCCCGGGGGAGTTTTGTTTAATTATTTGCATTTTTTAGTTCGGGACTGGGAATCCCTATTACCACCCATTTTCTCATGCGATGGCGAGTGAATAAACACTCAACCTGAGAATAACCCGCTTAGCATGGAAGATATCGACCACCTCCTATCGTTCCATGAACGATCTAGGCACACAAAAAGGATAATTTTTAGAAGTTTTTAGAGGTGGCACATGCAAATTTACTTAGGACGGCAGGGTAATACCATATGTAGGTAGGTATGGTGG
Organism: Aegilops tauschii subsp. strangulata; assembly: GCF_002575655.3. Classification (NCBI taxonomy): domain Eukaryota; kingdom Viridiplantae; phylum Streptophyta; class Magnoliopsida; order Poales; family Poaceae; genus Aegilops; species Aegilops tauschii. The sequence goes on along the minus strand of NC_053039.3, from coordinate 91,452,957 downwards.
ACTCATCTGGAATAACTTTGGGTTCAAGGTTTTTGATGTACAAGCAGAATTCCCACTTAGGACAGGCAAAGGCTAGCAATTTAGATTGAGAAGCGGCCAGCTAGAGAGCAACAATGATAATAACTATGCATTATGCATAAGTAACATTGGACACTAGCATGAGTAGGATATGGACACCATGAACATAAATATCATAGAGGCTATGATTCAACTACATGCATAAACATGTGCCAAGTCAAGCCACTCGAACATTCAGAGGAGGACACCATATCATCATACTACATCATAATCATTTTAACGCTATGTTGATATCCAAGATAAATCATTATCAACTCCCAGCTACTTATGCATGGCATGAGAAACTATAATCTCTAATTTTCATTGCAAACATGTTTAATCATAATGGGCTGAAGCCTGTATACTAGGTTAAACATATTTACACAAACATAACAAGTCGAGTTCATACCAGTTTCTCTTTGCCATGGCCAGTCCATCAAACATCGTCATTATTGCCTTTCACTTGCACGCCCGAATGATATGAAAATAATAATAGTGCAAGAGTGCCATGGACTAAGCTGGAATCTGCAAACATTTTATTCAATAGGAGAAGACAAGGTAAAATGTGCTCTTTATTAGTTCAACAATTATTCATATGTGAGCCACTCAACATTTTCATCGTGGTCTTCACCTCGGTAAGACGAATAAAAAGAAAAGAAATTCAGAGAAACACACTGAAATATTTTTGGAGTTTTTGGTTTTCTTTAACAAGCAAATAGAAAGCAAAAACGAGAAAAACTATTTACACGGGAAAGCTCCCAACAAACAAAAGAAGAACAAGGAAATCTTTTTGGGTTTTCTTTTTAGCACTACTACTAAGCATGCATAGAAGTTAAATTAATACAACTAATTTTTTTTGGATTTTTCTTAAGTTTTTCAAACACACAAGAAGAAAGCAAGAAAATAAATCTAAGCATGGATGATACAATGAAAAAGTGTGAACACTGACAAATAGAATGAGTGGACATGAATGTAATGTCGATGAGAAACACGTACTCCCCCAAGCTTAGGCTTTTGGCCTAACTTGGTAGTAGATCAGTAGCCTGGATGGTAGTAGGGATCCTGAGGAGCAGGCATCCACTCATCCCACTGCTGAGGTACCTGTGCAGCCTCTGCAGCAGCGTGAGCGTTCCAGTAGGCGATGATGTCTGCAGGCATAATCCTATATCCGCCCTTGGCAGCAGAATCAAACAAAGCAGGTCCAGGCAAGGGGATAACATCACGAGTTGTAACGCTATAGACCAGGTTATAAGGAATGGCAATATCAGGACGATCATGTGCAAGAAAGTGATGGTGATCCATGGTTGCTCGGTCTAGGTAAACCTTGGTCAGAGGGTAATCATGTGGGCGTATCTCAACCTCGAAGTGAGCCGCCAAACGAGTGGCAAAAATCCCACCATGTATTTTACCCTGGGGTTTATTAAGATACAGGCGACGAGCCACGATATCTCCCAAGCTATGCGTGTTGTCGCCCTCAAGTGCACGATGTAAAACAACAAGGTCTGGTGAACTAAGTGCACCCACCTTCTCCCTAGCGAGCAAGAATTTGGTAATAAAATATGCAAAGTAACAAACAACAGGAAAATGTAAGCCAGCGGCAGTGATGGCTGACACTCCTCTCTCATCACCCAAAGTGCGATAAAAATCCTCAAACCCTGCCGGCCTAGGCTCAGCTAGACTCCCCTCAGAAGGGATCATGCATATATCACAAAATTCAGTAAGTGGTATCTGATGGTTTTCAGCATATAAATCAAAGCTCACTTCAGGAGGATTGTTTCTAGGCAAGAAAGTAAAGCTTTGAACAAAGATGTTCGTGAGGATTTGGTGCTGGTCACACTCATCTGCGATGAAGTCGGTGAGGCCGACAATAGCAATATATTGCATGAACTCCTCATGAATTCCAGCCTCTTGCAGGAATGGGGTGTGCGGCCATTCGCACGGCCGTACCTCCGCCAACCACCGAGGGTGGAGACCACTGTCAGAAGACTCCCCAATAACACCCTTGGAGTTCTTCTTTGAGCCAAACTTCCTGAAGATATTCATGTCCGCGTACAATTTTTCCTATGAACAAAAATCTGAATTTTTAGTTCACAAAATTTTCTCAACAAAACTTCACAAAATTTATAGCAACTACTCATAGGGATACATAGAGGCCATAGGAAGCATTAAAACTACTTAGAACACTAGGAATTCAACATGCAAGCACATCTACAGCAGCACCAAGAGTAGCTAATTATTCAAAGTATAAACCATTAAAACAAAAACTAATTGGACAAATGGTGGAGTCACATACCAAGCAACAATCCCCTGAAACAGTTTTAGAAATGGAGCTTCGAGCAAAGAGATCGAAATCTGCGGGTTTGAGCTCAAGAACACGGGAGAGAGAGCAATGGGGATTTTTTTGGAGGTAAGTGATGATGTGGGCTAAAGAGATAAGTGAGGGGGCCCACGTGGAGACCACAACCCACCAGGGTGTGCCCGGGAGTCCTGGCGTGCCCAGGTGGGTTGTGCCCACCTGGTGCATCTCTCTCTGGTATTATTTTCACCTTCTTAAATATTCAGAAAAAAAATCATATAAAATTTTCAGGGCATTCCGAGAACTTTTATTTTTGGGTCATTTTTTATTGCACGGGAAATTCAGAAAACATGCAAAACATGGCAATTTATTTTATTTAACTAATAAAAACAAAGAATAAAAAGTAGGGACATAAGGTAGTGCTTACTAAATTCGTCAACTTCATACCGCTCAAAAATGATTCATAATAAGGTTGATCAGGTCTTATTAACAACCACTTTCGATTAGCATGAAATCGAGAACTTTCGTAAATCACTAAGTTACCTCAATGGGGATATGCATTTCCCCAACAATAAGCATTTCATATTTCTTTTTGACAGTAGGTAGAGGTATTTGAAAACTTCCTATAGTGATTGTCGGAGATTTTTCAATAACATTAATACCATTCACTTGGAATTGTTTCTTCGGAAAGTGCACTGTATGCTCATTCCCATTGATATGAAAAGTGACCTTGCTTTTATTGCAATCAATAGCAGCCCCTCCAGTATTCAAGAAGGGTCTACCAAGGATAATCGACATGTTGTCGTCCTCGGGCATCTCAAGTATAACAAAGTCAGTCAAAATAGTAACATTAGCAACAACAACGGGCACATCCTCACAGATACCGATAGGTATCGCAGTTGATTTGTCAGCCATTTGCAAAGATATTTCAGTAGGTATGAGTTTATTCAAGTCATCTTTTATATAAAGAGAAAGGCATAACACTAACACCAGCTCCTAAATCACACAAAGCAGTTTTCACATAATTCTTTTTAATAGAGCAAGGTATAGTTGGTATTCCCGGATCTCCAAGTTTTTTTGGTACTCCATCTTTAAAAGTGTAATTAGGAAGCATAGTGGAGATTTCAGCTTCTGGTATTTTTCTCTTATTTGTGATGATGTCTTTCATATACTTTGCATAAGGAGGCATTTTCAAGGTGTCAGACAAGCGAGTACGCAAAAAGACTGGCCTCAGCATTTCAGCAAAGCGTTCAAATTCTTCATCATCATTCTTTTTAGTTGACTTGGGTGGAAAAGGCACATGTTTTTGAATCCACGGTTCTCTTTCTTTACCGTGTTTTCTAGCAACAAAGTCTCTTTTATCATATCTTTTATTTTTAGGTTATAGATTATCAAGATCAACAGGTGGTCCTATCTCAACATCATTATCTGGTTCTTTATCATTGGTTGGTTGAGAGTCTTCATGAACCTCATCATTATCTTTTTCATTATCACTAGGTGAGTGTTCATTACCAGATTGAGTTTCAGCATCAGAGATAGAAGTTTCATTATCATTATGAGGAGGTTTTTCTATTTCAGGTTCACTAGAAGTGTGCAAAGTCCTATCATTTTTCTTTTTCTTTTTCTTTCTAGAAGGTCTTGGTGCACTAGTGTTAGCTCTTTCTGAATCTTTCTCAATTCTTTGTGGGTGTCCCTCAGGATAAAGTGGTTCCTGAGTCATTTTACCTCCTCTGGTTGCAACTCTAATAGCAAAGTCATGCATATTATTATTCATTTCATCAAGCAATTCTCTTTGTGATTTAGCAACTTGTTCTAACTGAGTTTGAACCATAGAAGCATGTTTTCCAACACCTCTAACATCATTTGAAATTCTAAATAACAAGTCACTCAAGCGAGCAATCATATCAGAATTATATTTCAATTGTTTCATAACATTTGCATTGAAGTGATCTTGTTTTCTAATGTAGTTTTGAAACTCATAAAGGCATTGGCTAGGATGCATATTGTGAGGATTATCATTTTCATTAAACTTCATAAGAGAATTTACCTCTACCACCTTAGGAAGTGGTGGTGTATTAAGCCCATGTATTTCTTCAATAGGAGGTAAATTTTTAACATTCTCGGCTTTAATACCTTTTTCCTTCATAGATTTCTTTGCCTCTTGCATATCTTCAGGACTGAGATATAGTATACCCGTCTTCTTCGGAGTGGGTTTAGGCGGTGGTTCAGGAATAGTTCAATCATCATAATTTTTCAATATATTATTCAATAATTCTTCAGCTTGTCCAACAGTTCGTTCCCTGAAAACACAACCAGCACAACTATCTAGGAAGTCCCTAGAAGCATCGGTTAGTCGATTATAGAAGATATATAGTATTTCATTTTCTTAAGAGGATGATCAGGCAAACCATTAAGTAACTGGCAAAGCCTCCCCCAAGCTTGTGGAAGACTATCTTCTTTAGTTTGCACAAGGTTAAATATTTCCTGTAAGGCAGCTTGTTTCTTATGAGCAGGAAAATGTTTTTCAGAGAAGTAATAAATCATATCATGGGGACTACGCACACAACCAGGAGCAAGAGTATTGTACCAAGCTTTAGCATCACCCTTTAATGAGAAAGGAAATAATTTTAGAATAAAGTAATAGCGAGTTTTCTCATCATGAGTAAAAAGGGTGGCTATGTCATTCAACTTAGTAAGATGTGCCACAACAGTTTCAGTTTCATAACCATGAAAAGAATCAGATTACACCAAAGTAATTAACTCTGGGTCGACAGAGAATTCATAGTCCTTATCATCAATAAAGATAGGTGAAGTAGCAAACTTAGGATCACACTTCATTCTAGCATTCAGAGATTTTTCTTTATACTTTTGTAGTAATTTCTCTAGATCATCTCTATCATTGCAAGCAAGAATATCTCTAGTTGTTTCTTCACTCATAACATAACCTTCCGGTACCTTAGGCAATTCATATCTAGGAAGGCTAGTTCTAGCAGGTGTCTCAGGAGATTTAGTTTCAAGCTCATCATCAGATTCAACAACATCATGTTGAATAACTCTAGCAATTTGTTTATCAAGAAATTCACCAAGTGGCACATCATCATTAGCAAGCAAGGTACTAGCATCATCATAAGCATCATTCATAGTAGAAGTAGCATCATCAATAACTTGCAACATATCAGGATTAATAGCACGTGGTGGTGTTGCAAGTTTACTCATAACAGAAGGTGAATCTAAAGTAGAACTGGATGGCAGTTCCATACCTCCCCTCGTCTTTGAGGGAAATATCTTAGTCTTTGGGTCCTTCAGATTCTTCATAGTGATAATATGATAATAATCGCAAGTGACTCAACAAATATAGCAATGCTCACCGGCAACGGCGCCAGAAAAAGGTCTTGATAACCTGGGATCGCAATAGTTTTCGAGGGTAAAGTATTTAACCCAAATTTGTAGATTCGACACAAGGGGAGCCAAAGAATATTTGAAGGTATTAGCAGCTGAGTTGTCAATTCAACCACACCTGGAGATTGATTTATCTGCATCAAGTAATCAGTAGCACAGTAATATGATAGTTTTGATAGTAGTGACAGCAGCAACGGTAACAATAACAGTGATAGCAGTAATTTTGTAGGAAGTGTAACAATGATGATAGCAATAGTAACGCAACAAGATCAATAAGGATAAATTCGTTGGCATTGGATCGGTGACTTGTTGGATGATACTCATCATGTGACAGTTATAACCTAGGGCGATACGGCACTAGCTCCAGTTCATCGGTATAATGTAGGCATGTATTCCGTAAATAGTCATATGTGCTTTATTAAAAGAACTTGCATGACATCTTTTGTCCTACCCTCCCGTGGCAGCGGGGTCCATATTGGAAACTAAGGGATATTAAGGCCTACTTTTAATAGAGAACCGGAACAAAGCATTAACACATAGTGAATACGTGAACTCCTCAAACTACGGTCATCACCGAGAGTGGGCCCAGTTGTTGTCACTCCGGGGTTGTCGGATCATAACCGTAGTAGGTGACTATAACTTGCAAGATCGGATCTAAAACATGGATATAATGATGAATTCATAAACGATTCAGATCTACGTTCATGTCACCCGGTCCCAAAGTGACAAGCAGTAAGCATAGCAAAGTCATAGCAACATCAATCTAAGAACATAGTAGATAATAGGGATCGGGCCCTAACAAAACTAACTCGATTACATGATGAATCTCATCCAACTCCTCAGCGACCAGCGAGCCTACGAAGGAATTACTCACTCCCGGTGGGGAGCATCATGGAATTAGCGATGGAGATGGGTTGGTGATGACGAAGAATGAAGATCCCCCTCTTCGGAGCCCCAAACGAACTCTAGATCTGCCCTCCCGAGGAAGAACAGGGCTTGGCGGCGGCTCAGTCTCGTGGATCGCGATAATTCTTTCTCCTTGATTTTTTTCTAGAAATATGTGATTTTATAGTATCAGGGGGTCGTCTGCGGGGCCACCAGGTGGGTACAACCCACCTGGGCACGCCAGGAGAGGGGGGCGCACCCTGGTGGATTGTTGCCCACCCAGGTGCCCCTCTCCGGCAGGTCTTGGCTCCAGAAATTCTTATTATTGATATAAAAAATCCTCGCAAAGTTTCGTTCCATTCCGAGAACTTTTATTTCTGCACAAAAACAACACCATGGTAGTTCTGCTGAAAACAGCGTCAGTCCAGGGTTAGTTTCATTCAAATCATGCAAATTAGAGTCAAAAACAAGAGGAAAAGCGTGAGAAAAAGTAGATACGTTGGAGACGTATCAACAGGCGACGCCAACAGCTTGCAAAGAAGAATACAGTAGTAAAAAGCTAAGTCGCGAGACTCTGAGCAAATTTCTTTTAATATCAGGTATATTTTCCTCGAATGGTCTCGGCTCTTGTATAAGGAAAACCTGCACGCAAAGGAACCTCGTCGGATTTGGTTGCGCCCTTGCTCCATTTCGAGTCCGCTCAATGGCTCAAGTGGCTGCACTAAAAACGGCAAGGTGCCTTGCCGGCAGTGGCACCTCGAGCAGGTTGCTAAGGATCCATCCTCAAAGCGCTTACGGCTAGGGTGCGCGCACCGGCAGGCCTTTCCCATTAATGCGTAGGGTGTGTACCATACAGAAGGGGGCCAACAGGGGAGATAACATGCATTCAGTTCGAAACATAGCAAGTTATATTACATAAATAGTTGCCGCCATTGTAACTTAAGTGGAATTGTTTTTGAGATACGGATCAATGGCGGCAAGAAGAAGCGGTGCGCCTAGTCCTGGCCCTGGCCCTCCACCCTCATGACGTGGTCGACCAGGCTGACAATGGGCGCAACAAGCTCCTCAAGCGCCCTGCAGTCCGTATCCGCCGGCAAACTATCTTGGTTGAGGTCGACGCTGGGGTTCCTGTGTGCCACCTTGGTGAGCACCTTGAGGAGGGCGCCCCGGCAAAGCTTCCGGGACTCGTTGCCCAGGTGGGTCGCCCGACGGTCGTGGAGCAGCTTCAAGGCGTCGAAGACGGCCTCTAAGAACATGGTTACCCTGGCGCTCTCACTTATCCTGTCGTCGTGGGAGAACCTGATGCTCGGCAGGCCCATGGTGGATAGTTGCATGGTAAGCCTCTCTGAGACGTCGACGAGGCACTCATTCCAGAGCTTCACGCCCTTCATGTAGTCGTTGTGCTCGGCGACAGCGCTCTAGAGCAGTAGCCTCTCATCCTCGAGGCTCTTGGCCAAGGTCTTCTCGCAGGCCCTGCTGCTTGCAAGGGTCTCCTCCAGGGTGGACAGCTTTAGTTTAGATCGGCAATGGAGTCAATGGCCACGGAGAACAGCTGGTTCTTTTCAGATAAGGAGACCTACAATCCCGCAAGGGTGTCGATGGTTTTCTCCCTATCCCTCTTGAGCGTCATGACCTCCTTGTTGTGCTTCTCCAGCTCCACCCCCAGCTCCTCCACCTTGCCGGCCAGCTCGCTCTTGGCGGCCTCTGCCTCTTCAGCAGCATCAACGACCTCCTTCAGCTTGCGGCGTGATCCAGGACCAGAGCGACAAGAGCATCTTTGTGTTTCTGCTCCAGTTCCTGGGTCCACTGCGCGACGAGCTTCTCGATCTCTTCGTCCTTGACGCAGAGCTTGGCGGCAAGCGCCTCCTCACTGGCAGCAAGGTCTTCCTCTTGGGCATCGAGCGATATGCAGCACTCCCTCAGCTCACCGTCCTCGGCGATCCATGCAGCCTCCTCCTCCTGGGCCTTCTCGATATCTGATTGCTTCAGAAGAAGCTCGTTCCACTGCTGGCCCAGCTGTTCCTGGCTGGCCTTCAAATCCTGCCGAGCCTCCGTAAACCAGACCTTTGTCTGCTCAATGCGCTCCTGGAGGCCCGCCTCTGCTGCGTCGACGACTGCCATCCTAGATTCCAGCTTCTACTTGCGGGCGCGGTGAAGCGTCTGAAGCTTGTGGAAGCTGCTACTAATAACCTGGAGGAGCTGGCCCTCTGTGGAGCTGCCGCTCCTGGCGCTTGGCTCGTCGACAACTTGGAGCCCAGCAGCAACGATGACCTCTTCGTTGAAAACCTCCCCCTCGGCAGGCGCTCCGGTGCTTGCCGTCCCCGGGATGGTGACAATCAGATCCTCGCCGATCTTCAGGTATCTGCTCGAGTATGGGGCTTCGGAGGTGGACGGTTGGTCGTCGGCCATCGCCGCACCGGCAACTGAGGGCTCCAGGACCGATGTAGCGCCAGGCGCTCCTGAGGCAGGGGTGCCATCAGTACGGTCACCGGTCCCCTCGCTGGCCTCCCCGGCAGATCCCCTGGCGGCCTCTTCATGTGCTTCCGTGGCGGCCTTGTCGGCGGCAACCTTGTCGGCCTGAGCAGCGACATCCTTGGAGATCACCTCGATGGTGCCATCGACATCCATCTGACCCGCCAAGCATAGGTCTAAAAACCAAGGAGGGGAAGAAGATGAAACCAGGATCGAAGTTCAAAGCAAGAATAAAAAGGTTACACTGGAGAACAGATCAAGGCCAGGAGGCAGGCGGCTCACCTACGACAAGTTGGGGTGGGGGAGTGGTTCCCTCCCCGCCAACGCTCGTCGCCGAGATGGGGCCGCCGGCACCTGTGCTTGCCGGCTCCTCCTCCGCACGCGTGGGCTCGTCGGGGGAGGGCCTTGCCGGAGATCTTTCCCTTGGCGGCGTGGGCTCGCTGATAGAAGCCCTTGCCAGGGACCTGTCCTTGAGTGGTGTGGTGGTTGATGCAGGAGGCGTGTCAGGGGTGGCCCGTGACGACCCTTCATGTTGCCGCTCTTCCCCTGCAAACCCGGCAAGACTGATGGTGAAAAGACACGCCCCGGCGCTCGCCAATGGAAAGTGGGTAGTGGACTCACGCTGGGGCTGAGTCGGGGGCTGCGTCGTGGGCTTGGGCCTAGGCTGATCGTGATCACCTCCGGCACGCTCGAGGTGCTTGCCGGGGGCTCATTGCCCGTCGAGGTCTTGGCCCTCTTCGCCATCCTCTGCGCTAGTGTCTCCGTGTACCTGCAAAAGCAAGCCAAGACAAAGTTAAATCAAGCAAGATAACCAGGACAGGAATTCAAGGGATGGAGAAGGTGGTGGAGCACTCACTCGCCCCTTTCTTCGTCCTCTTCCTCTGCCCCCTCCTGTTCGGGCTCATGCCAGAGAGGTCGTAATCGGCCTCCGGTATGGTGTCCGTGCGAACGGGTGGGGATGGAGACCGGGGTCGCTTGGCCGTGATAGAGGCGGCAACTGCTGTTTCCTCCGCCGCCGCTGCCGTGCACCTCACATGACGCGCAGGTTGCACCTGGGCCCCTTGCCGCGGTACGGCCTTGGCGGTTGCCTTCTTGGCGGGGACCTCTTTGGACGAAGAGGCTCGCCGCACTGGCTCGTTGGAGCCAGAACGCCGGAGGACACGCTTCCTCCTCCCCTTAGCCAGGGGCTCCTCAGGCGGCTCCTCTTCGTCCGTGTCGCCAGCTGTCTCTTCGCCCGCCTCCTCGGCAGAAGGGCCCCCGGTGGCGGCGCCGCTGCGCTCCCCGGTGGACTCCACCTGCTCGGCAAAGTCTTCTTCGGCCCCGGCCTCACTTTCCGGGAAGCCAGTGCTGCCGGCCGCTTCGGCAAGGGCTGCCTCCTCCGCCCTGTTGGCGATATACGCCACCTCCTCGGCAGTGGTGTCGCGGACGAGCTGCTTCTCCTCGCGGACAGGCCGCTCCAACAAACTGTCGAAGAACTCCTACACCCGCACCGTGTATGGCTCGACCCAGGTCTGGTCGAGGCCGTGGGCGTCGAACACCGGCATCATGGCGATGATGGAGGTCCAGGCGGAGTTGTTGCACATACGGACCACGGCCGCCGGCAACTTGAACGGCTTGTCGACCTCCTCAACATTGTCAGCCTCCTCAGCCTTGCCGGCCTTCTTCTTGCCAACCTTGCCGGGCTTGTCGATCTTGAGCTGAAACAGCTTCGAGCAGAGGGACGCGTGCTGCAACACTGTGAATTTCTGATTTAGACCATGGCTCAACCTCATGATGTTCACCGCGTTCCAGAAATCCCAAGCCGGCCTCCCTTTGTTATGTAGAGGGGCAATGCAGCGGTGGATGAAATCGGCCCCGATCATCCCCAAGATGAGCCCCGCAGACTTGAGACGGTGGATTATGGTAATGGCAACTATGAGCTTCTTATCCTGAGGGTCGAGGCTACCCCAGTTGCCGCGACGAACCACTTGTGTTTGTCGGGGGGGGGGGGTGCAGAATGGGTGCGGCTCCTTCTCCACAATCCAGCACCACCGGTGCCGCCACTCTTCCCATTTCTCCTTCTGGGTCCCGTTTGGGTATGTCTCCTTGCAACAGGCCCTCAAGGATCTAGGTGACGCAACCGGACAGTGCCCCTCCTGGTTGGATGCGGGGGAGGAAATAGTGGCTGAAGACCGTCGTGTTGGGGGTCACCCCAGCAAAGTTCTCACAGAGGTGAGAAAAATGGCCATACACGCCACGGCGTTCGGTGTGAAGTCCAGAAGATGGAGGTCGAAGGTGTACATAATGTCGATGAAGCAATCCGAGAACTGGGGGCAGAGCCCGCAGTAAAGATAGTCAACAAAGAAGGGATATCGATCTGGACCTGGCGCGCCGTTGGGTCCGAGGATGACGCGGGTGGCGGGATGCCCCGTCGTCTCCCTTCCCCACATGAACTGAAATCGCTCCTTGAGCGCGCGCGTGTCGAGCCCAGGAGCAAAACGGCGTGCTCCCTCCGCTTCGTCACCAGCGCATCCTCCACCTCCTCGCTCCCCAGGAGCACCCCCTTGTTCTTGTTCTTGGGCGCCATGGCGGCCGATGGAGAGCAGGGGGACCAGAAGTAGTGAGGGCGCAGCGGCGATGGGTGGAGAAGGGAGCTTTAGATTGGGCTCGAGGAAGAAGAAGGAGGCGGCGGTTTCCTAGATTGGAATGGGCGAAAGGGGTAAATGAGCAGCGCCCCTACGGTTTCCTCTTTTTATGGGGAAGTCGCAGGGCTGCCTCTTTACTGTTCGGTGTGTAAGCGTTGGCGCATGCACAGGTGCGCTGCAACCACCCAGGCACGACCCCCACGACGCACACTCAATACAGATCGTGGGGAAGCGCAGCGGACCAGAAGGTTATGGCAGTTATTCCCCCGCCACGCGTGCCCGCGCACTATTTGGGCCTGGCCCAACGACGCCTCGCATTCGTGTATGGCTCACGCACGGGGGCTCCTGTCGGTGTACTAAAGTTTGGGTTCTTTAGCACCCCATACTTGTGCACGGGCAGTCGTAGCCACTTCTGCGGCAAGGCGTGAAGAGGGCGAGCGGGGACAGATACAAGACTTATAAAAACAACCAAGTCAGAGAACAGAGGACGAGTTGGACCCCCAACAAGATCCTTGCCGGGGCGGCTTGCGAGACCCCGGCAAGGTACTTGCCGGGACAGCTTACAGAGCACCAACTAGAGCACCTCCCTTGTGGTTGGGAGCTCTGACACCATCGACAACGTTAAGACCAGAATCCAAGGGCGCGCATAGTGGCATGCAGATCTTTGTGAAGGCCAGAAGACGAGACGCCAGCAAGATCCCTGCCGGGGACGCCCACATGGCCCCGGCAATATCCTTGTCGAGGACGCCCATGAGGCCCCGGCAAGATCCTTGCCAGGGACATCGGCAAGACCGCGGACAGACTCAGCTGCCCATTCAGCACTCCGATGCGGGGGGGGGGGGGGGGGGCTGACCTGTCAGCCTGGCAGGCGCCCGCATAGTGGCATGTAGATCTTCATGAAGGCCCTGCCACCTCTCGAGCGCAGCAGCTGGCCAGCCAACTTGGCACTGCATGCCCCATTGGCATGGACGCGTGTCGAGACGGGGCGGGGCGGCAACGGACGGGACGGGCTCTCTCCCCGTCCCCGATAAAGCTAGAGGGCACGTAAGTGGCGCATTTAATGTGTTTTTCCTTAGATGACCCAGATAAGCATGTGTACCGTAGCAGTTTACAGCTCCTGCATACACTGTAGTTACTTTACACCTCCTGTATACCACTATGGCAGCCCCTTGGTCATATAAAAGGAGGCCCACGGTGTACTGGAGGAGGATTCGGCTTTTTGGACCTCTCGGGCCAACCTGCATACGTAGCAACGACCCGAAGCTCAAGAACACTCAATACACAATCAAGCAGGACTAGGGTTTTACGCATCTCTGCGGCCCGAACCTGGGTAAAGACCTGTGGTGTTGATCACTAGATCTGCTCTTTGCCTAGCCCTTGTTCCCTGCCAAACCGTAGAAGGAACCCCCCTGGTCTCATAGGTGTCATTTCCCCGACAGAGATCAACATGAGTAGCAAATGATTCACAGAAAGAAGCTACTATCTCAGACTCAAGTCCATATTTAGTGCTAAAATCATGAAAAGCATCGGTATCCATAAAAGATTTAACACAATGAAACTTAAGGTTTATACCTGACTCTTTACCTTCATCGAGTTCCCAATCTTTAGAGCTGTGTTTAATTCTTTCCAATAAATCCCATTTGAATTCAATATCCTTCAGCATATAGGAACCAGTACAAGAAGTATCGAGCATGGAGCGATCATTATGAGAAAGCCGAGCATAAAAATTTTGAATAATAATTTCTCTTGAGAGCTCATGATTTGGGCATGAATATAACATTGACTTAAGCCTCCCCCAAGCTTGAGCGATACTTTCTCCTTCATGAGGCCAAAAATTATATATATAATTATGATCACGATGAACCAGATGCATAGGATAAAACTTCTGATGAAATTCCAATTTCAATCGGTTGTAGTTCGATGATCAGATATCATCCAATAGCCTATACCATGTCAATGCCTTTCCCTTCAAAGATAAAGGGAATACCTTCTTCTTGAAAACATCCTCGGGCATACTTGCAAGCTTAAATAATCCACAAACTTCATCCACATAGATTAGGTGCATATTGGGATGTAATGTTCCATCTCCTGCATAAGGATTAGCTAGCAGTTTCTCTATCATACCCGAAGGAATTTCATAATAAATATTTTCAGTAGGTGCAGTAGGTTGAGGAGAAACTCTTTGCTCTTCCGGTCAAGGTCAAGATACCCCGAACAAGCCCCTCAAAGGATTATTTTCCATAGTACCAAGTGACAGTACATTTTAGCACACTATATAAGTGTTTCCTTACCAAAGGCGCTTCACTCCCTAGCAACGGCGCCAGAAAAGAGTCTTGATGACCCACAAGTATAGGGGATCTATCATAGTCCTTTCAATAAGTTAGAGTGTCGAACCCAACGAGGAGCAGAATGAAATGACAAGTGGTTTTCAGCAAGGTATTCTCTGCAAGCACTGAAATTATCGGTAACAGATAGTTTTGTGATAAGATAAATCGTAACGGGTAACAAGTAACGAAAGTAACTAAGGTGCAGAAAGGTGGCCCAATCCTTTTTGTAGCAAAGGACAAGCCTGGATAAACTCTTATATAAAGCAAAGTGCTCCCGAGGACACATGGGAATTGTTGTCAAGTTAGTTTTCATCATGCTCATATGATTCGTGTTAGTTACTTTGATAATTTGATATGTGGGTGGACCGGTGCTTGGGTGCTGCCCTTCCTTGGACAAGCCTCCCACTTATGATTAACCCCTCTCGCAAGCATCCGCAACTACAAAAGAAGAATTAAGGTAAACCTAACCATAGCATGAAACATATGGATCCAAATCAGCCCCTTACGAAGCAACGCGTAAACTAGGGTTTAAGCTTCTGTCACTCTAGCAACCCACCATCTACTTATTACTTCCCAATGCCTTCCCTTAGTCCCAAATCATGGTGAAGTGTCATGTAGTTGATGTTCACATAACACCACTAGAGGAGAGCTAACATACATCTCATCAAAATATCGAACGAATACCAAATTCACATGATTACTTATAACAAGACTTCTCCCATGTCCTCAGGAACAAATGTAACTACTCACAAATCATATTCATGTTCATAATCAGAGTAGTATTAATTATCATTCAGGATTTGAACATATGATCTTCCACCGAATAAACCAAATAGCATCAACTACAAGGAGTAATCAACACTACTAGCAACCCACAGGTACCAATCTGAGGTTTTGAGACAAAGATCAGATACAAGAGATGAACTAGGGTTTGAGAGGAGATGGTGGTTGTGAAGATGTTGATGGAGATTGACCCCCTCTCGATGGGAGGATCGATGGTGATTACGATGGCGATGATTTCCCCCTCCCGGAGGGGTGTTTCCCCGGCAGAATTGCTCTGCCGGAGCTCTAGATTGCTCCTGCCCAGGTTCCGCATCGAGACGGCGGTGCTTCGTCCCGAAAGCTTCCTTCTTATTTTTTCCAGGTCAAAACACATCATATAGCAGAAGATGGGCGTCGGAGGCCTGCCAGGGGGCCTACAAGGACGGGGGGCGCGCCTGGGGGGTAGGGCGCGCCCTCCACCCTTGTGGCTGGCTGGTTGCCCCCCTCTAGTATTTTCTTCGCCCAATATTTTTATTTATCCCAAAAACATGCACCGTGAAGTTTCAGGACTTTTGGAGTTGTGCAGAATAGGTCTCTAATATTTGCTCCTTTTCCAGTCCAGAATTCCAGCTGCCGGCATTCTCCCTCTTCATGTAAACCTTAGAAAATAAGAGAGAAAAGGCATAAGTATTGTGATATAATGTGTAATAACATCCCATAATGCAATAAATATCAATATAAAAGCATGATGCAAAATGGACGTATCAACAGGCTTGGATTACTTCAGACCTCTCAAGAGATTTTCAAAGTTGCATCTCAGCTCGCCGCAAACTTGGATCAACGTCTGCCGCATTCGAAGCAACAACAAGTTGAGAAGACACTCATCTGTGTTCAATCATCCCCAGTCGGCCCCGACCACACTTCCAGGACAAATGCCCTCCTGATGGTGCTGCTAATCATTGACCATGGCAAGTCATTACAGTGCTGAAGGCAGGGCTAAGGGAAGTTTAGTAGAACACAGAAATTAAAAATAAAATCCACAAATCATCTTCCCTGAAGGTAAATCCATCACCTAAGATTTATTCCCCATGCAAGAGTTCATATAAGAAAAACACACAAATAGGGGAATGAACGGGAAAAAAGGGAAATGAGGGAATCTCACGTGAGAGAACCCTGAACCCATAGACAACTTGAGTGGCTGTTGGTGCTTGATCGATGGGCGTCACCGTCGCGGCTGATATGTGGCTCAAGGAGGAAGGGACTTTTGCGGACGGGACCGAGGAGAGGAGACTGCGGTGAAGGAGAGCTGCCGGGTGAGCAGAGGACTCGGGGCGGGGAGGCCGGTCTTGGGCGGCGGCGGCGGAGCAGTCTATAGACGGGCGGGGTTGAGGATATGGGCGAGAGGAGTTAATTTCTTTATCACAAAAGAATTTGTATTTGTTCTCCTACTGCTGCATATGTCATTGGCGATTATGCATGACAATCAATGCATTACCTTCAAGATTTCTTCTTTCCAAAGTATTTCTAGAGTGTATTAAGTGTTTAACTGAGGATTTTCTTTTCTTTGTACAATATCTTATACTTCTCCATTATTTTGTTACTTCGAATGTTTATTCAATTGGCGTTGTTATTTGGGGAGGCTTAGATAGTTGTTGGAGGAGGAACAAGAGGAATGTGGTGGTGAGAAAGAGCGGGGCAAGAGTGATTCAATCCTAATCCCGTTACACTGTTATATTTGCCAGATTAAGCTTTGGAGGCTGTGGTCCAACACTGCATCTTTATGTGGGTTTCTGAATTTTTGCAACCAAAAAGTTATTCGTCTTTGTCCTTTCCTTTTATTTTCTTTCCAATTAGATAGAGAGGACTATAACACTTGCCCTTTTTTTCTACCACCTCAGAAATGAAGTAAAGTAACACCTAGAAGTAAAGCTGGTTGGAGATTCTGAAAGAATAACAAATGTGCACACCACATTGATTATGAAGGAATAACAAATGTGTTGGTTCTAACACTTCTTACATTCAAAGATCAAACAAGATGAGTGGAATCACTGTTCCTTATATTGTTTCTCTCTATCTACCAAGCAAATTGAGTTTGTTCTTGAATGAGGGAACGGTGTTTCGTGGGGTGGGGAATTTTAGGGAGCCCATTGGGCACCAGTTTGATGTCCGAACACGATAGGACGTATGAGAAAGATATGAGCTTTGACCTTGAAGACGACCTTCATAATTCATTTGATTCATTTGTATGCGTTGTAGCCCGTAGCAATGCACGAGCATTCTACTAGTACCAATATAATATTGGAATGAGTTTACAACAGTGCCTAAAGTGGTGGTTTGCTTTACTATACTAATGGGTCTCATGAGTTTTCTGCTGAGTTTTGTGTTGTGAAGTTTTCAAGTTTTGGGTGAAGTTTCGATTAGCTAAGGAATAAGGAGTGGCAAGAGCCTAAACTTGGGGATGCCCAAGGCACCCCAAGGTAATATTCAAGGACAACCAAGCATCTAAGCTTGGGGATGCCCCAGATAGCATCCCCTCTTTTGTCTACAATCCATCGGTAAATTACTTGAGGCTATATTTTTATTCACCACATGATATGCGTTTTGCTTGGAGCGTCGTGTATTGTATGAGTCTTTGCTTTATTTGCTTTTTAGTTTGCCACAATCATCCTTGTTGGACACATAGTTTTGAGAGGGACACACATTAATTGTGAATTTATTAGAATACTCTTTGAGCTTCACTTAGATCTTTTGAGCTAGGCGGTTGCTCTAGTGCTTCACTTATATCTTTTAGAGCATGGTAGTGGTTATATTTTTAAGAAATTGATGAACTCTCATGCTTCACTTATATTATTTTGAGAGTCTTATAAATAGTATGGCAATTTGCTTGGGTTATGAATTTAGTCCTAATATGATGGGTATTCAAGAGAGATATAATAAAACTTTCATGAAGATCATTGAATATATGAGAAGTTTGATTCCTTGCAATTGTTTTGAGATATAAAGATGGTGATATTAGATTCATGCTAGTAGTAAATTGTGGAATACTAATAATATTGGTGTTAAGGTTTGTGATTCTCGAAGCATGCACGTATGGTCTCTCGTTATGCTATGAAATTGGAGCATGATTTATTATTGATTGTCTTCCTTATCAGTGGCGGTCGGGGACGAGAGTGATGGTCTTTTCCTACCAATCTATCACCCTAGGAGCATGCGTAGTAGTACTTTGCTTCAAGGGCTAAACTTTTGCAATAAGTATGTGAGTTCTTTATGACTAACGTTGAGTTCATGGATTAACGCACTCGTACCCTTCCACTTTTGCTAGCCACTCTAGTACCGCGCAACTTTTGCTGGTGCATTAAACCCTCCTTATAACTTTCCTCAAACAGCCACCATACCTACCTATTATGGCATTTCCATAGCCATTCCGAGATATATTGCCATGCAACTTCCACCGTTCCATTATTTTGAGTTGTCACAGTGAGTTGTAATTCTTGAGTTGTAAGTAAATAAAAGTTTGATGATCATCAATATTAGAACATTATCCCATGTGAGGAATATAAATATATATATATATAAGAGGTCGAAAGAGCCCAAGAAAAAGAGAGGCCAAAGAGCGCAACAAAAAAATAATGAGAGAAAAAGAGAGAAGGGACAATGTTAATATCCTTTTCATGTTCTTCATGATAGAGAGTCTCCTATTTTGTCACTTTTATATATTACTAGTGGGATTTTTTCGTTATAGAACTTGGCTTATATATTTCCAATGATGGGCTTCCTCAAATACCCGTGGTCTTCGTGAGCAAGCAAGTTGGATGCACACCCCTTATTTTTCTTTTGAGCCTTCATACACTTATAGCTCTAGTGCATCCATTGCATGGCAATCCCTACTCACTCATATTGATATCGATTGATGGGCATCTCCATAGCCCATTAATTTGCTTAGTTGATGTGAGAATTTCTCCCTTCTTTTTTGTCTACTACCACCTTCTATTCCACCTAAAGTTCTATATCCATGACTCACGCTCATGTATTGTGTGAGAGTTGAAAAAGTTGAAGCGCGTTAAAAAGTATGAACAAATTGCTTGGCTTGTCATCGGGGTTGTGCATGACAAATACTTTGTGTTAAGAAGATGGAGCATAGCAAGACTATATGATCTTGTAGGGATAACTTTCTTTAGCTGTGATATTTTGAAAAGACATGATTGCTTTTTAGTATGCTTGAAGTATTATTGTTTTTATTATGTCAATATTAAACTTTTGTTTTGAATCTAATGGACCTGAATATTCATGGCACATAAAGAAAGATTACATGATAAACATGTTAGGTAGCATTCCACATCAAAAAATCTATTTTAATCATTTACCTACTCGAGGACGAGCAGGAATTAAGCTTGGGGATGCTTGATACGTCTCCAAAATATCTATAATTTTTTATTGTTTCATGCTATTATATTATCAACCTTGGATGTTTTGTATGCATTATTATGCTATTTTATATCATTTTTGGGACTAACCTATTAACCTAGTGCCCAGTGCCATTTGCGGTTTTTCCCTTGTTTTTGTCTTTACAGAAAATCAATACCAAACGGAGTCCAAATAGAACAAAAAAAATTGATGATTTTTCTTGGACCACGAGACACCCTGGAAGCTTTGGGAGGAGGCCAGAAGGTCTACAAGGCGGCGATAAGCTCAGGGGGCGCCCTCCAAGCTTGTGGACCCCTCGTGGCTCTTCTAACCCTAATTATTCTTCTATAAATACCCAAATATTCCCCGTAGACCAAATGGCAAACCAAAAATACTTTTCCGCGCCGCAAGTCTCTGTCCTCGTGAGATCCCATCTGGGGACCTTTTCCGGTACTCCGCCAGAGGGCTATTCTATCACTAAGGGCTTCTACATCAACCTTGCTACCCTTCCGATGATGTGTGAGTAGTTTACCACAGACCTACGGGTCCATAGCTAGTAGCTAGATGTCTTCTTATCTCTCTTTGATCTTCAATACAATGTTCTCCTCAATGTTCTTGGAGATCTATTCGATGTAATCTTGTTCTGCGGTGCGTTTGTTGAGATCCGATGAATTGTTGGTTTATGATCAGATTATCTATGAATATTATTTGAGTCCTCTCTGAATTCTTTTATGCATGATTTATATAGCTTTTCATTTCTCTCCGATCTATTGATTTGGTTTGGCCAACTAGATTGATTTTTCTTGCAACGGGAGAGGTGCTTTGTAATGGGTTTAATCTTGCGGCGCTCAATCCCAGTGACAGAAAGGGACATGACACATATTTGTATTGTTGCCATGAAGGATAAAAATATGGGTTTTATTCGTATTGATTGGATCTATCCATCTACATCATGTCATATTGCTTAAGGCGTTACTCCGTTCTTGTTAACTTAATACACTAGATGCATGTTGGATAGAGGTCGATGTGTGGAGTAATAGTAGTAGATGCAGGCAGGAGTCGGTCTACGTGTCTCGGACGTGATACCTATATACATGATCATTGCCTTAGATATCGTCATAAGTCATAATTTGTTTACCCACCGTATGCTTTCTTTCAAGAGAGAAGCCTTTAGTGAAAACGATGGCCCCTGGGTCTATCTTTTATCATATTATTTTCAGATCTACAACATCAAAAACCCAAAAATACCTTGCTGCAATTTACTTAATTTATCTTATTTTGCACTTTTACTTATCTTTTATATCTATCACTATCAGATCTCATCCTTGCAAGTAACCGTGAAGGGATTGACAAACACTTTATCGCGTTGGGTGCAAGTATTTGTTTTTTTGTGCAGGTGCAATTATTGGAGACTTGTGTGTTCCTCCTACTGGATTGATAACTTGGTTCTTAATTGAGGGAAATACTTATCTCTACTTTGCTGCATCACCCTTTCCTCTTCAAGGAAAAAACAACGCAACCTCAAGAAGTAGCTAGCAGCATTCACACGCACGTCGGCGCACTAGCTTGTCCACCACCACCCACACCACTCCCATCACGGTCACCTTTGAGAGGTTGTACAGGAGCGACGCCAACCAGCCCAGCATGCCTGTGGTGTTGCCTCATCCCTTTAGGGCGTGTTTGGGTTCCTAAAGTGAATAGTGCCTGCATTTCAGCCATATCTCACCAGAGCCTGGTTCAACAAAAGCAGGCAACAAACCAACATGTGCATGTTTTCTGCATTGGCCACTTTAGGGCCAGCTGTTTGGTTGCTCGCATTTGTGTTTAAGGGGTAAGCAGATGCAAACCACAGCTGTTTAGCTGCATACACGTTTGTGTTCTACTCAACCCATTCAAATGCGGTGGCCTTGCCATCACGTTAGGCACAATAGCCGGTAGAGCACTAACAACACATAAACTAGCAGGTAAACAACAGCTAACATCAGATAAACAAGCAACTAAATAGGCATACTGCTAACAGGCATAAGTTTAAAGACAACAGGGGCATCCCATGCCCCCTGCTTCACCATAGGTTGCTAAACCCTGGACAAAATACTAACAAGTTCACAGCAAGTTCTCCCATCACCGCAGCAAACTAACTACAAGTTCATACTAACATGTTCAGAGGGCGAAAGCAAGGTCACCGATGCAGTTGTGCCTGCTGCAGCGCACCCTACACCCAATGGAGCTATCATGGTTGTAGATTTGGACCTTGAGGCCTTGGTCGAAGATGCGCAGCATGACGAGGTAGCCGGGGACGATCCTGTGGCGGCGGCAGAAGTACTGCCAAACCCCGGCTAAACACCAACTGCCCCTCAAAGTTCTGGACCTGAACCCAGAACTCGCACCACTTGCTCGCCGAGAGCCTGACGACGCGCGGGAGCTTGACTATCAGCCACTCCTTCATCACCTCCACAAACTTGGGAGGGATGACGAGCATGGTGAGATCCTCCTCGTCCATGTTTGGCACGTAAAAGTGAAGCGGCTCTCGGGACCCCTCCTCGTGGCCGTTCCTAGGGACTCCTCTCCTTGAATGTGGCAGGCTCATGAAGGCGACCCTGCCAGGCAGGTTCACCCTCTTGAGACACTGGTTCATGGGGATGAAGTCCACGACGGCCTCGGTGCCGGCGATGACATGGGCTCCTACTCCGGGCCTGTCCTACTCTGTCTTCATCACCTTGTCAGGTAAGATGACATGGATTAGTAATAGGGCATTGGCAGCATGCTACATTTGTACTAGTACCTAAAGTAGCAAACACACTAGTCCTACCTACCATGAAAACCATGCACGTAACAAAATGATGCAACATAGCATGCCCATTCCAGCACCAATCTAGCTAGCATGCCCATGAATCCTAAGCATGAACATCAAAGACAGAACAAGCATCATGAGCACTAAGAAGGAACATCAAAGACAACACCAATATAGCTAGCATGCCCACTAAGCATTAACATCAAACACACACCAATCTAGATAACATGCACATGAGAACTAAATAGGAACATCAAAGACATCACCAATATGGCTAGCATCATGAACACATTGTTGCACATGAGCACTAAGCATGAACATCAAACACAACACCTATCTACCATGCTCATGGACACATTGTACATCATGAGCACTAAGCATGAACATGAAACACACACCAATCATGCATGCCTATGAACACTACTAAGCATGCACATCAAACATAGAACAAGCATGAACACTACACTGCCTATGAATACTACATCACAAGAAGGGATTGAATCCAATCGATTCATTAGCATGCTAATGATGAAAACCCAAATCTACAAATCTGCGAGCTGAGGGGAGAATTGGTTCTTACCAGAGCGGGTGGAGCTCAATCATACGCCGTTTGGGGAGAAAATCCCAGCGAGAAGGAGATTGCGGGCGAAGAGGAGGATGAGCCGCCAATGCCGACGGCCGTCGGCATCGGCCCGGTTCTCGTGGCCACGCGCGCAGTCGAGGAGGGGGGCGCCGTCGTCCATGCACATGTCGCGCTGCCCGGAGAAAACCCTCAAATGGGGGTAAGCCCCCCCCCACCCACCCACAGGGGTTCCTGTAAGTGCATCTCGTGCCCCTTAGTGATTTTGGTGTATTGAAGACTTATAGGTTAAGGGACTATGTGTTTGTGAGTGTACACAGGTTCTATAAGTCTATGAGGAGTTTGATATTTACGATGAAAGTTGACCCCTAAAAATGAATGTCTTCAGTTGAATACTTTGGTTTTCTTGAAGACTTTGAAAATGAGGAAATTGGTGTGACCTTGAAGACTTTGATATTGATGCGAGGATTATGAAGCGTGAAGACTTTTGTTTTCGTAGTTTCTTTTTCTCTTTCTTGAGTCATAGGAAACACCGTACTATTAAAGGGGGTCGAGGTAAAAGTAAGGAAAAGTTTCCAAGTGATGCTCATCTCAAAATCCTACACATACCCATTCCTTTTGAGTGAAGCCATTGGAAATCTCATACAATTCAGTCAATTTCTTCAGTGACAGAGACGAAGATCTTCTGTTCTCTGAGGAATTTGTTCTGACTAAGGAGTTAGGAATTCTCCAGTGCGGATTGCCTACAAGTGAGGAACATGATTGCCCTAAGGAATTTGAGAGCTCCAATTTCCGACCGTTGCTGTGCTATGCGCCAGCTGTCCAAAATATCCTATCCACCTAACGGTCATATCATTGAAGGGCATTTATGTCTTATCATGTCGGACTGCTCCCCGGCTACAAATAGCCGCCCTCTACAACCACTAGCTGGTTGGCTGCTCCGAGAGAAACTGACACTTGTCATTGAGAGCATCCCATCCTCCGAGGACTTTGAGCAAAAATCATCAGTGAGGAAAACCCAAACCCAAACACATAAAACCCAAAGTGGTCGAGCATCACAGAAGAGATTGAACCTGTGTGGAACCGACGCTTGTTACCTTTGAGGACTGTGTATCCTCCAGACGGTTAGGCGTCGTGGTCTAGAGCATCCATGAGGAATTGTGGATTGCCGAGTGATACGAATCCAACGTATCTATAATTTTTGATTGTTCCATGCTGTTATATTACATTCTTGGATGTTTTACAATCATTTTATAGCACTTTATATCATTTTTTGGGACTAACCTATTGACATAGTGCCCAGTGCCAGTTGCTGTTTTTTGCTTGTTTTTTACATCGCAGGAAATCAATATCAAACGGAGTCCAAATGCAGTGAAACTTTTTGTGGATTTTTTCTGGACCAGAAGACACTAGATGGGCCGAAGAAGTACTAGAGGGGTGCCCCAAGGGGGGCACAACCCACCTGGGCACGCCTTGGTGGGTTATGCCCACCTCGGTGGCCTCCCGCACCGCCTCTTTGCTCTAAAAATACCCCAATATTCCAGAAACCCTAGGGGAGACGACGAAAATCAATTCCAGCCGCCGCAAGTTCCAGAAACCACAGATCTAATCTAGACACCATCACGAAGGGGTTCATCATCCTCATTGGTGCCTCTCCGATGATGCGTGAGTAGTTCATTGTAGACCTATGGGTCAGTAGTTAGTAGCTAGATGGCTTCCTCTCTCTCTCTCTCTTTTGATTCTCAATACAATGGTCTCTTGGAGATCTATTTGATGTAACTCTTTTTACGGTGTGTTTGCTGGGATCTGATGAACTTTGAGTTTATGATCAGATCTATGTTTTTATCCATGAAAGTTATTTGAGTCTTTTGATCTCTTATATGCATGATTACTTATAGCCTCGTATTTCTTCTTCAAATCTCTGGTTTATTTAGGTCGACTAGATCGATTTTTGTTGCCATGGTAAGAGTTGCTTTGTGATGGGTTCAATCTTACGGTGCTTGATCCCAGTGACAGAAGGGGAACCGACACGTATGTATCGTTGCCAATAAGGATAACAAGATGGGGTTTATTTCTACATAAATAGATCTTGTCTACATCATGTCATCGTTCTTATTGCATTACTCCGTTTTCCATGAACTTAATACACCAGATGCATGCTGGATAGCGGTCGATGTGTGGAGTAATAGTAGTAGATGCACGCAGGAGTCAGTCTACTAATCTTGGACGTGATGCCTATATAATGATCATTGCCTAGATATCTTCATGATTATTTGAAGTTCTATCAATTGCCTAACAGTAATTTGTTTACCCACCGTATGCTATTTTTCTCGAGAGAAGCCACTAGTGAAACCTACGGCCCCCGGGTCTATTTTCCCATCATATATTTTCAGATCTATTTTGCTATTTGCCTTTTTATTTATTTGCAACTTTTATTTTCAGATCTATTAATCCAAAAACACAAAAATACTTTGTTGCACTTTATTTTATTTGCGATCTATTTATTCAATCTATTACAACTTTCTCCCGTCCAAGTGCCAATTTCTGGCGCCGTTACCCCAAAGGGACTGACAACCCCTTTAACACGTCGGGTTGCAAGTATTTGTTCTTTGTGTGCAGGATCTGTTTACGTGGACGGGTTCATCATCCCTTCCTCTTCGGGGAAATACCGACATAGTTCAAGCAAACATCACCAAGTGACCAAGTCTGTGAAGGTTTGGAAGTCACCTGAAGACTTACCACGAGTGATTGGGCGAGTTCTGTGCGCCCTTAGCTCAAGGAGAATACGATGAGGACTGTGTGTCCTCAGGTTTAAATACCTAGCCGCTCCAACCAGACGTACAACTATCACAGCAGTTGGAACTGGTCTACCAAATCATTGTCTTCACCAAGCTACTGGTTCTACTTCCTCAACCCTTTCATTTCCTCATTCATGTGTTGACGATCTTGATCATTACTGTTTGAAGACTTTGACTGAAGACTTTCTCAATTTTCTCAATCCTATTTCTTCAGTCATCTTATCTTCAACCTGCTATCCTGTTATCAGCGCTACCTGTACTCTGAGCTTGTTTCATATTATCATGATGACTGTGTTACTGCCATATTCTACTTGCACCTGAGTACTTATTCCGCTGCTTATAGTTCGTCACTTAGGAAATTCCTCACTTAGAATTTCCTCAATGACAAATTTGTAAAAATCGCCTATTCACCCCTCCCCCCTCTAGTCAATATAACACAGTTTCAATTGGTATCAGAGCAAGGCACTCCCTTGTTCTATGTGATTTTGGTTTAACAACCTGGAGCTTTAGTTATGTCGACCGCAGGTATGAAGAAAGTTTCGTGCCCCATCTTTGACGGTCACGATTATCCCAAGTGGAAGGCCGTGATTAGGAAGCGCCCCATGGCGATGAATAGTGAACTATGGATCGTCACTGAGATTGGCCTTACTGATCTATGCAAGATGGCGTATGCTGATGATATTCACAAGTACACTTCGCTGGACATTATTGCGAGGGATATCATCTACTCCTGCCTATCTAGAGATGAATTCAGGCGCATTATGCATCTTTGCAATGTGAAGCTTATCTGGGACCGAATCTCTGATGTTTATGAAGGTCATCGAACTCGCCAGGATCCCTGGTTTGATGAGTTCAAGGAATCACTCAAAATGATGACTTTTGAACCTGAACCATCATCTTCAGCACCATGCCTCATGGCCAAAGGTGCAAAGGTACCCAGATATCCCTCATTTGAATCTAGTGATGATGAATCTGATGATGATTTTGGACCTAGTTATTCCATGCTTGCTAATATTGCCATTAAACAACAAAAGTCTTTGGAAAAGGTTCAAAATTTGCTAGACAAAAGCAATGACCTGTTAGGTGAGGAAATGGATTGAACTCAAACTCTGACTGATAATCTTCAGCGACTACATTCTAAGTTTGATATCCTTCAAAGTCATCATAACACTCTCTTAGCCGATCATGAGAAGCTTTCTTATGAATTTCTTCAAAGAAAGCAAGATCTTGAGAAGCTAAGGGTGAGTTATGAAGATCTCCAGAAGGAAAGTGATTCATTGCTTGATCAACAGATCAGTTCCGCTTAGGAAGAATTCATTCCACCATGTTTGAAATGCATTGGACATGAATCTGCTAATTCTTCACCTGAAAGTTCAAATGCTTCTATTGCTGCAAATTCTTCAACTGTCTCTGTGGTCACAAATTCCTCATCTGAGGATACCACAAGTATCACTGACGATAATGCAGGGTTGAAGGAATTGTATGTGACAGGCATGTACAAAAGCCTCAAAGGGCATCAGGCTCTTTGTGATGTTCTTAAAATGCAGATCCTCAACAGGAACCCTAGGAAAGAGGGTATTGCCTTTGAGAGGAAACTCAATGCTGATGGGACCTACTGAAAACCTAAGCAGTATCCAAAAACGTCATGGGTTGCTGCGAAAGGACCTCCCATAGATCCATCCACTTTATCTGGCTTTACTTGTGAATCTTCATATTCATCTGATGAGTCATTTGACTCCAACTATAAACTGTTCAAAAATCAGAATGGTGAAGTATTTGCTAGACATGTTGCAACTAACTGCAGGAATGGTCCCCCTATGAAGAAAATCTGGGTTCCCAAGAGGTGCCTTGAAAGTCTTCAGGTGAATGTCCTCATGACACCACCTGTGAAGAATAGCAACCCCACATCAAATTCTTCATATGGACCAAAGTCTTCAAATGGATCCAAGTCCTCATACGGACCAAATTCCTCATATGGATCAAATTCCTCACGTGGATCCAAATCCTCATATGAACATCATCGTGCTAACACTTCTGTTTCGCAGGGGAAATCTAAGAGATATGAATATGTGCTTTATTCTTCAAATCATTATGTTCATAAGTCCTCGAAGAATTTCTCTGTTTACTCGTATGCATATTCTAACCCCTCTTCCGTGAAACAAAGTGCACTGGCTTCAATGCCACCTTTCTCTTATGGAGCTCGCAGAATGATGAACTCTTTGCCACCCCTCCAGATGTGGGTGGTGAAGAAAAAGAACTAATCTCTTGTGCAGGTTCAGGTCTCCACACGAACTTGAACATCTGAAGAATTTGCTGGAGACCTGAATATGCTTGAAAGGACGCAACCTAATCATGAAGAAATGAATTACTCATTTCTCACGTCTTATACTGATATATCTGTTGTACTGCTTGATGAAATTCAATCTGATAAATTTGATGTCATATTCCTCACTGATGAAGTATATGAGTTCGTAAGATGCACTAATTCATCTGCAGGATGATCAACCCAAAGCTACTGAGTGGGTCCTCAATAGTGGATGTACAAATCACTTGACCGGTGACAAGAACTTATTGATGGACACTTCTTTATCTCCATTACATCTGAAGCATATCACCTACGCTGACAAAGGAAAAAGCAAGGTATTGGGTCTAGGAAAGGTTGCGATCTCAAAGGGCAGACACATGGTCAAAGTCATGCTTGTCGAGTCCTTAGGATTCAACCTCATGTATGTCTCAATGCTTTGTGATCTTGATATGGTTGTCATCTTTGGAAAATATCGTTGCATTGTGCTCATGGAATCTGACAATTCCAAAGTCTTCGAAGGCTTTAGGAGAGGAGACTTGTATATTGTTGATTTCTCTGCAGGTCCACAGCCTACCACATGTCCACTTGCAAAACCTTCAGAAGGCTGGTTATGGCATCGACGACTAGGTCATGCTGAGATGAGGAACTTACATACTCTCACGAAGAAGAAGAATGTCATTGGCATCGAGGGTGTCAAATTCCTCAAAGACCATCTTTGCAGGGCTTTGTGAGGCTGGAAAGATGACCAAGTCCAAGCATCCCTCGAAGACTATCATGACTACCACTCGTCCTTTTGAATTGCTTCACATGGATCTCTTTGGATCTACTCATTATGCCACACTAACAAATGTAGCATCTCTATATGGCTTTGTTATTGTTGATGACTATTCTCGTTACACCTAGGTGCATATCATCACTTACAAAACTAAAGTGCAGGAAGTCTTCAAACGATTTTCCTCAAGGGCCTCGACGAATTTCGGTGTGAAGATCAAGCACATCAGGAGTGACAATGGGACCGAGTTCAAGAATACTGGTCTTGATGACTATCTTGATGAACTTGGTATTACTCACGAGTTATCTGCCCCATACACTCCTCAGCAGAATGGTGTCGTGGAGCGCAAGAACAGGACTCTCGTTGAGATGGCTTGCACTATGCTTGATGAATACAAGATGCCTCGTCAGTTCTGGCCTGAGGCTATTGATACTGCGTGCCACATCATCAACATGGTATATCTTCACAAATTCTTCAAGAAGACCTCATATGAACTCCTCACTAACAAGAAACCCAATGTGAGTTATTTCAAAGTCTTCAGGGCTAAATGCTAGATTAGAGATCCTCATCACAATTCTAAATTTGCACCGAAAGCACATGGAGGTTTTATGCTTGGTTACGAAAAGGACTCGCACACCTACAGAGTCTTCAACACCCGTCACCACAAGGTTGTTGAAACTGTAGATGTGCGGTTTGATGAAACTAACGGCTCACAAAGAGAGCACCTACCTCCTGTGCTAGATGAAATGTCTCCTGGGGAATCCATCAAGTTCAAGGCTACTGAGGATCTCATACGTGAAGAAAATCATGCTGGTGCATTTGAGTAAAATGGCTCTGAAGAAAATGCTGAGCCCACTCAAAGTCGCCAACCTGCTCATCATCGCGTTGCAAATGAAGTGAAAATTGAGACAATCATCGACGACATCAATGCACCAGGTACTCTCACATGCTCAAAATCTTCACATTTGTCTAACTTTTTTGGGCACTTCGCTTTTTTTTCTATCACAGAGACCACCAAAGTTGATGAGGCATTTCTGGAGCCTGAGTGGATTCAAGGGATGCAAGAGGAATTACATCAATTCGAGCTCAACAATGTCTGGGAACTTGTCAAGCGACCAGACCCACGCAAGCACAATATCATCGGTACCAAATGGATCTACCACAACAAGCAAGACGAAAATGGCCTAGTGGTGAGGAACAAGGCTCGTCTTGTAGCTGAAGGCTAAACACAGGTTGAAGGAATTGATTTCGATGAAACTTTTGCACCTGTTGCTAGACTTGAGGCTATTCGCATATTGCTTGCTTATGCTAACCATCATAATATCATATTATATCAAATGGATATGAAAAGTGCATTCCTCAATGGTAAGCTTGAGGAAGAAGTATATGTTGCTCAACCACCAGGTTTTGAAGATCCTAAGCATCCTAACAAAGTCTGCAGACTCAATAAGGCCCTCTATGGCCTCAAGCAGGCCCCTCGGGCGTGGTATGATACCTTGAAGGAATTCCTCATGAAGAAAGGCTTCAAACCCGGTTCACTTGACCCAACTCTTTTCACCAAAACTTATGATGATGAATTATTCGTGTGCCAAATATATGTTGATGGTACTATCTTTGGTTGTACTAACCAACGTTACAGTAACAAATTTGCCTATATGATGAGTGAGGAATATCAAATGTCTATGATGGGAGAATTGAAATTCTTCTTAGGTCTTCAAATTCGTCAACAACATATGGCATCTTCATATCTCAACAAAAATACCTCAAGGATGTGCTGAGGAAATTTGGCATGCAAGATTGCAAAGGCGTCAAAATCCCTATCCCCACTAATGGCCATCTATGCACCGACGAAAATGGTAAAGACTTCGATCAAAAGGTATACCGCTCCATGATTGGCTCTTTATTGTATCCATGTGCATCTAGGCCAAATATTATGCTTAGTGTTTGCATGTGTGCCCGTTTTCAAGCTACACCAAAGGAATCACACCATAAGGCTGTGAAACATATTCTTCAATATATAGCTCACACTCCAACACTTGGATTATGGTATCCCAAGGGTCGGTTTTTTTATCTCATTGGATATTCTGACTCTGACTATGCTGGTGATCGAGTGGATCGCAAGTCAACATCAGGCACATGCCATTTCCTCGGACGATCCTTAGTAGGTTGGTCCTCGAAGAAGCAGAACTGCGTATCTCTCTCTACTGCTGAAGCTGAGTACATTGTTGCTGTTTCTTGCTGTGCTCAATTGCTATGGATGAAGCAAACTCTCAAGGAATATGGCATCAATATGAATAATGTGCCACTCTACTTCGACAACGAGAGTGCCATCAACATTTCTCATAACCCAGTTTAGCACTCGAAGACAAAGCACATCCAGATATCCAGATTCGTCATCATTTTCTTCGAGATCATGTGTTGAAGGGCGACATCTCCATCGACCACGTGAAGACTGAAGAACAGCTGGCAGATATTTTCACAAAGCCCTTGGTTGAGAAGAGATTTAGCAAGTTGTGGTGTGAGCTAAATATCTTAGAATCTTCCAATGTTCTTTGAAAGGACACACATCCTAACACTTATGTAAACTTGATGACTTAGATGTGCAACACATGAAGTAACATTTTTCTTCAATCAATGAAGACTAACCCTCCAAATTTTCACGGCGTCTGAAATCATCATTCTTATACGGTGGGTCACGCCACCAACAAAAGTTGAAAATCTTCAATTTAAGTTTTTCCTCATTTTTGCAAATTCTTTAATTTTCAAATTCTTCAACTTTGCAATTTCTTCAACTTTTCAACCGGTGTTCTTCATTGCCTATATATATATATATTTGAGTTTTCATGTCCTCAACAGCATTCACTTATTGCTAATTCTTCAAGTTGATTTTCTTCTATGTGAATGTGATCGGACCTGTTCCCCCTCTATGCTAAACTCAACCCAGTCTATTCACATATTCTTCATGTGCGTTCTATTTGAAACCTGTTCAAAATTTTCACTGTGTCCTTGACAGCTGAAGAATTTGGGAACGAAACTTAAAAAAAACTCCTTTCGAATTTTCGGCTTTTGCCGCTCAAACCGTTCCGCATCCCACGATGGATTAAACTACTCACCCATGATCCCCCACAATCTCCACCTCTCAGTACATGGGTGACACATGTCGTTAGAAGAGTAAGGGTCAGGGGCATGTTCGTCCAAATTCTTCGGACGGGCAGTTTTTCACCATGGCTATAAATACCCCTCCCCTTACTCAAACCCCATTTACTCCGCTCGGCTGCAACTCTCCTCGCTCGAGCTCTCAGACCTAGCACCGCCGCTACTCTCCATCGTCGTCGGTGAGGAAGGCTTCAGTACCTCGACCTTGTCGCCGTCATACTCGCACCGGCCGCGCAAATCTTCACTCCGCCGTTGCCGTAGCTGTCTCTTGCCGCCAAGTTAGGGCGTGGGAGATCTGAACTGACGAACTTCTCCAACTCCACTCCTAGTTCGTCATGTTCTTCATCCAGGGTAATTAAAATCTGATTTTACTGCCCTACTTTGATTCCTATGATTTCCACGAAATCTTCAAAAGGTGTTTATTCTTCAACTTCCAATTCCTCAAACACCCAGTTGCATCCGTACCTTGATTTGTTTCTCTAAGCTGTGTTTTTCTTCAAGATTCCTCAATTGTGTGGATTTACAAATCTATACAACTCTGGAACCTAAGTCAAGAACGCTTAGTGAAATTCCTCAAGACACCCATGGTCAAATTCCTCAAACTTGATATTTTTGAAAAAAAATCTGAGAACGCATATGACCTCTCCAAATTCTTCGCACCTATACTCTGTTCATAGCTACAAAATGCCTGCTGCTGAATCACTAGGTTCTCATCAACTTAACTCATTTGCAGCGTTCCTCGAAGATAAATTGCATACTTCCTCAGAAACATCCATTGTTCAAAATCCTCAAGTGAAGAAAATGGCTAATGGTAAAAGACCTCAGAAGGGAGGAAAGAGACCACAGTCCAACACTACTTTTGAGATCCACGAGGATATCTATGCTGGATATTGTACTCCTGATGAAGCAACTCATGGAAAAGAAAACAAGAATCAGTGCAAAGTGCGCATGTAGAGGATTGAGAGAAGATGGGACACGGAATGGAGGGAATATCGCTATGTCACTCCCAAGTACATGAAGAAATTTGCTGTACACCCTCCATGTCCAAGACCTCCATTGGCTCCAGGCTAAGAAGTTGATCGCTCAAGCATCAGGCATGGTGAGGAATTTCCCAAAAAATGGGCCAAGCACCAAGCCAAATTGGCTAAAGTGGCAAAATAAGCAGTGAAGAAATTCAATGAAGATTCTGCTGCTGCTGCTGAGGCCTCTACAAGTAAGCCTAAGAAGGCTTTGCCAAAGAAATCAGCTATGAAGCCGAGTTCCTCAACAGCAATGCCCTCACGGCCATCATCACAGCCCTCAAGGCAAATTCCTCAGGCAACTTCTTCAAGGGATGTGCCAGTTCCCTCCGTTGCCACGAAATCCTCAACTACTGCTGCAAAGTCCTCAATATTTGTGCATCTTGCCACGTGTCAAAGGACTGTAGCCTTTTCAATTGCTTCAGGAGCATCTGCAAGTTCCTCAGCTCCGCCACTGTCCTCAACTGGTCCAACTCTGTTGAAGAAAAAGGCCACTGCTGGACGTGGCTCAAGGCCAAGTCCTCATAAGAAGCAAGTTGCTTTTCAAGTTCAGTCTAACGACGACGAAGCTGATGATGAAGAACTTGCTGAAATCATCAGGGACAGGCAAGAAAGGGCCGCTAGAGCCAAAGGCAGCATTGTGCCTCTCAGGCTGGATCCAAGGAAGATCCTAGACTTCATTGACCTCATGCACAAGGATCCAAATACTCCTCTGCCTGACCTAAACCTCACTCCTGGTCAAAGTCACATGTTGAATGCCTTCATCGGTGAAGAAAAATGGAAATTCCAGAAGGCAAGGCAAGTCAAGAAGGCTCAGTACAAGAAGGAGCGTTTTCTGAAGAACAACATTGTGAATATGACTCCTGAAGATCTTGTAAACATGCGAAAGGAGATCAAGGATCTCAGTAATGAATTTGATACATATCATGCAGATTGGCTGGGTGCCAAAGTCAGATTTGTCAAGCTTGCAAATAACCTCAAACCTAATGTTGCAACTCCATCACAACAAGAAATTCCTCAGGCTGAAGCATCTGCTCAGCCTACTGAAGAAAATACAAGCGCAGCTGATGAAAATCAGACTGCTGATGACACTCAGAGTACCAGGGCTGCTGAAGAAATTCCAGCTCCTAAAGAAACTGCCAGGGCAACCACCAATGTTGCTCCTAAAGAGAAAACCAAGCTAGATGAAGCATTTGCTGTGCCTGAAGAAACTGAAAATGCCAGGGCGACTGCATCAGTCGTGCCTGAAGAAACTAAACCAACACCATCTGCCTCTCCTACAAATTCTTCAAAGATGAAGAATGTCAACCTTCCTTCTGCATCAGAAGTGAAGAAAACCAAGGCTGCGGAGAAGGCAGCTGTAAAGAAGAGGAAAACATCAACCTCTGCAGAGTCCTCAGCTCCTAAGAAAGTGAGGACTTTGATGAGCTCTTTCATCAACCCAATTGATGTTGTTCAAATTTTGATAGTGCCATCAAAGGAAATTGTCCCATTTGGTGAAGATTATGTCAATCCAGATGACATAGATGAGGAAAATCCTTGTGCTTCTTCTTCAGAGCAATTGGATGAAGAAATTGTTTTGGATGATGTCATCTCCACACCACTGGTATCATCACATATGCCTCAGTTCACAGCTGAAGAGGTGGGCATTGAAGAAATGTAAGAAGAAGCCGTGGATATTGGTTCACAACTCCCGTGCTAAATGATGACTATTGGGAAAGACTTCACCCCAATTCACCATTGACCACACCTCTGCATCCAACTCCTCAGTCCCCTGTGCAAACTGAAGAAATTCAAATGGGATCTGAAGGACGTCAAACTTCACTTCTTCCCATTCCTGAAGAAGTTCTAGCTACTACAGCTGAAGGAATAGAGACTCAACACGCTACTGAAGAACCTGAACCTTCAATTGCTAATCTTCAGCCCAAGCAGCAAAACCCTCATGCTAAAAGGCCAAAGTTCAAGGCTGATGATTTCTTCGCTGAGCACCATTTCTTCACGGATTTCAATCCATATGGCTCAGCAAGACTTCGACGCAAGCGGTTCTGGACTGCAAGCCAGATGAACTTCTATTCTTCACTCCTGTTTGACAATGATATGGTATTTGAGCACCATCAAATTCCTCATGTTGACATGGAGTTCATTCCTAGCTTCCAGCCGGTTTTAAATGTTCTTCATGAGCTGGGCTTTTGAACTTCTGTGCTGACATCTGCGATTGGAATGAAGAGCTAATTCTTCAATTCTATGCCACACTACACCTCACTGGAAATGTGGCTGATGTAAACTCATGGGTGCTTAACTGGATGACTGAGAACACACACACTACAAAGCCCCAGCCTCTGAATTACTTCATGCTATACCAGTCAGTCCTCCTGCTGAAGGCGCAAGGCTCATGTATGAAGAACTTGAGCTTCAAAATCATCTGATGCAAGTACTGATGAATCATTTGAAGGCTCGCCAAGCTCCAAGAACCACCTTCCTAGTGAAGGATTTGCTCTATGTGCCGAGGACAATCTATCGCATTCTAACCAAAACCCTTAATCCGATCAAAGGCGACCACTTTGAAGAAGAAGTTGTTGGCATATGAAGAATCTGCTGTTCAATATCATACATGGGATTCCCATTAACTATCATGATTTCTTCATGAGGACTTTGGCAAATGTTGCTCTGTCTCCGTTTGAATTGGAGCCTTATGCACCATGGATTATGAAATTCATCAGAATCAGGTCTTCAATTCCCTACAAGGCATATTGTCAAAATCACCTCAGCTATTTGCCTCCCATTGAAGTCCTCAAATGGACCATTTCTTTAGTTGATGGAAAAGGTAAAGCTGCTGTTATTGATGAGGGCACTCATCCATTGGATGGTCAGTTTCGCAAAGCTACATCTTAATCCACCAATGATGACTCTGCAACTCAAGACTCTGCTGCAAAAGCTTCAAAGCAAACTCCTCAAGCCACTGCTCCACGAGTGATGAATGATCATGAGCTTCTTCTAAGTCTTCATCAGAAGGTCGATCGTAATCACAAGTGGGTCAAGCGTCAATTTGGCTCAATTCTTCAGAATATGACTGTGATGCAAAACACTGTGAAGAAGAATCACTACAATGCGCATGAAATCTTCGATCGCAATTGGGCCATATTGTCTCTCCTATACGGTGATGAAGACCTCAAGCAGATGGGATTTGAACAGGACTTTGACTGGTCTCAGCCACCTTCGAAGAAATTAAAGAAGGTCAAAGTTCCTCAGGTGGTTACAAGTTCATATTCTTCATCGTGCGAGATGGATGAAGCTGAAGATTTGAACAACATTGCGGCAGGCCCTACCTCAACGGACGACCCCAACAACACTGGCGCTCCTCCATCGACATCATGATGATATTCTTCTGGGGCGTTAGTCCTCATTTTTCATCCCTTTTGGTCATTCGATGACAAAGGCGGAGAAATTTGAGTTAGTCTTCAAGCGGGTCTTATATATGGGTTATTTTTTCGTTAAGTTACAACTCTTGTTCTTTTGAGGTGTTTGCTCTGATGAGTTGTAAACTTAAGTCCTATGGTGCTCTGATACTTTTGAACTGCTTTCTTCATGCTTATTTCCTCAAGTACCTTAATGCATGCATGCTAAATTTCGTCAGACACCATATTTCATCATGCATTTCAAATTCTTCATATTATATGTCAAATGCGTGTATGAATTACAAGATATAGGGGGGATCTCCATGATTTTACTCTACAATGTGCATTTGCTATCCAACTCAAATTCCTCAAATATGCACATCTTCAGGGGGAGTTCTTCTATATCTTGCGATCAAAGTCCTCAATACTTAACCTATTTGTCATCAATCACCAAAAAGGGGGAGATTGTAAGTGCATCTAGTGCCCTTAGTGATTTTGATGTATTGAAGACTTATAGGTTAAGGGACTAATGTGTTTGTGAGTGTACACAGGTTCTATTAGTCTATGAGGAGTTTGATATTTATGATGAAAGTCGACCCCTGAAAATGAATGTCTTCAGTTGAAGACTTTGGTTTTCTTGAAGACTTTGAAAATGAGGAAATTGGTGTGACCTTGAAGACTTTGATATTGATGCGGGGATTATGAAGTGTGAAGACTTTTGTTTTCGTAGTTTCTTTTTCTCTTTCTTGAGTCATAGGAAACACCGTACTGTTAAAGGGGTCGAGGTAAAACTAAGGAAAAGTTTTCAAGTGATGCTCATCTCAAAATCCTACACATACCCAATCCTTTCGAGTGAAGCCATTGGAAATCTCATACAGTTCAGTCAATTTCTTCAGTGACAGAGACGAAGATCTTCTGTTCTCTGAGGAATTTGTTCTGACTGAGGAGTTAGGAATTTGCCAGTGCGGCTTGCCTAAATGTGAGGAACATGATAGCCCTGAGGAATTTGAGAGCTCAAATTTCCGACCGTTGCTCTGCGATGCGCCAGCTGTCCAAAATATCCTATCCGCCCACTACTGCAGGATGCTGCTAACGCGACACTATGATCAGAGACCCTCCGACGTAACTGTGTGCGATGCAATAATCGCAAATGGTGGTGTAAAAAACCCGCCAAAAAAGGTGCAAAACATTTGCGATGATGGATGCATCAAACACGGTTCAGATTTTGGTTGCGTGTGCGACTCAGGTCATATGGTTCAGTTAAATTAACTGTTTGCGATGAGGAGGAACAAAATAAATGGGCTGCCAGATGAAGGTGTGTGTGATATGCAGCATACGCTTCACTCAGATGAACTATTAGTGATTAGGCAACACAAAAGAACGGTCAGCCAGATCAAGGTGTGTGCGATATACGGCATGCGGTTCACTCGGATGAACTATTTGCGTTGAGACAAGAGAACAGAAACAGTTCAATATAACAAGATGTGTGTGATACGCGGTAAACAGGTCTGTAATCAGAAATGTGTGCGAAGACCGATAATAACACAAACGATTGCTTCTAATAAGATGTATGTGATATGCTCTGTCTACACAACATCTATTGGCCATTGGGGGACGGGCGGTCATCCGGATACGCCATAAGGATGCGAAGAGGCATCCTATATCAGCAAGGACTAGCTGTTCCACAAGTAGCTCATGTAAGAGAACTCTCAAGTTAAGTGTGCTCAGGCTGGAGCAGCCATCAGATGGGTGACTGGATGGGAAGTTGTTTTGATGTTAAATTAACTGATAGGATGGGTCATATCTATCAAATTAAATGACTGATATGACCCATCCCATGAGTTAATTTAACCTCAAGGTCCTTGTTTTTTTTAACACATGTTAAAGAAGGTCTACCGCATTACTTTTTGACAATGTGCGATACATGGCATACAGTTGATCCATCCGACCTGTTTGTGATGGAATAAGCCGTGTGTGTTGTGGGCAAACGCTTGCTAGTGTACAACCGTTTGCGATTGATGAATTCATCACCGACGGGTTCCCTAGTGTGGTCCATGTTCATCTCATCATCATCTACTTCTTGTGCTAGCTCGATGTTCCTTATATGCTAAGTTTCCATTAATTGATGGTGCTTTATGAACACGCCACCATTTCCTGCCATTTCCTCACATGTTTCCCGCCACCCAGCGATATTGCACATAAACCTAAGCGGCACGCGACACACGGAGGCAACAAACGCAGCCTGTAGCATGATACGTCTCCAACATATCTATAATTTATGAAGTATTCATGTTGTTATATTATCATTCTTGGGTGTTTTACAATCATTTTATAGCAACTTTATATCATTTTTTGGAACTAACCTATTGGCCCTGTGCCTAGTGCCAATTGATGTTTTTTGCTTGTTTTTTACATCGCAGGAAATCAATATCAAATGGAGTCCAAACACCGCGAAACTTTTTGGAGATTTTTTATGGACCAGAACACCTAGGATGGCCCAGAGCAGCACCTGCCCCGAGGGGGGCACAACCAACTAGGGCACGCCTGGGGGCCCAGGCGCGCCCAGGTTGGTTGTGCCCACCTCGGTGGCCTCCCGCACCCCTTCATCACCCTATAAATTCCCAAATATTCTAAAAACCCTCGGGGTGATCCTAGATCGGAAGTTCCGCCGCCGCAAGGCTCTATAGCTACCGGAAACCAACTAGACCCTGTTCTGGCACCATGCTGGAGGGGGGAATCATCTCCGGTGGCCATCTTCATCATCCCGGCGGCCACCACGATGAGGAGGGAGTAGTCCACCCTCGGGGCTGAGGGTTTGTACCAGTAGCTATGTGTTTAATCTCTCCCTCTCTCATGTTCTTGATATGTCACGATCTTGATGTGTCGCAGGCTTTGTTAATATAGTCGGATCATACGATGTTTTCCCCTCTCTATCTTGTTGTGATGAATTGAGTTTTTCCCTTTGAGATTTCGTTGTTATCGGATTGAATAATTTTATGGATTTGAGAACAATTGATATATGCTTTGCAATTGAATACTCGTGGTGACAATGGGGTATCGTATTGATTCACTTGATATATGTTTTGGCACTCAACTCGCGGATTCCCGAGGTGACATTGGGGTAATCTATGCGTAGGGGTTGATGCATGTTCTTGTGTTTGTTTCTCCGGTAGAAATCTTGGGGCACTCTTTGAAGTTCTTTGTGTTGGATTGAGTATTATGAATATGAATTTGCTTTGGTGTTATTTTAGTACAAACTCTAGGATAGATCGGACGGAAAGAATATCTCTATGTTATTTTAGTACGAACTCTTGAATAGATCGAACGGAAAGAATAGCTTTGAGGTTATTTCGTACCCTACAAACAATTTATTCTTATGTTCTCCGCTAGATAGGAACTTTGGAGTGATTCTTCATCGCACTTTGAGGGGTGGTTATATGATCCAATTATATTAGAATTGTTGAGAGATTGCACTAGGGAAAGTACGGACCCTGGGCCTCATTTTCAAGCATTGCAATACCATTTGTTTGCCCGTTTACTATTTGCTATCTTGCTGTTTTTATTTATTCAGATTATAAAAATATATTTCTACCATCCATATTACACTTTTATCACCATCTCTTCACCGAACTAGTGCGCCTATACAATTTTCCATTGTATTGGGTGTGTTGGGGGCACAAGAGATTTCTTGTATTTGGTTGCAGGGTCGTTTGAGAGAGATCATCTTCACCCTACACCTATCACGGATTGATAAACCTTAGGTCATCCACTTGAGGGAAAATTGCTATTGTCCAACAAAACTCTGCGCTTGGAGGTCCAACACGTGTCTACAAGAATAAAGTTGTGTAGTAGACATCATAGCATATCCACCTTTTCCAAGCATGCTAACCCACCAAAGCGTCGCCTCTGCCATCAACCTCGTCGACGAGGAAAACCAGAAGGCGCCACAGCCCGTCGAGGCCATGACGCTCCCCGGCAACATGATGGACGACATTGTGATGCGCGTCATCGCCAGGGTTGAGCAAACCCTTGCCGCATGGCGCTTCAGCGCCGCGGATCAAGATAGGCATGTCAGCGCTGACAGGCTGCAGCTCGCCGCACAACATGATCGATGGTGCACCGCAGAGCAAGCTAGGCGCGTCCGCACCGATATGATGCGGCTCGCCGCACGTGTGACGCCCCCGATTTGACCGTACACTAATCATGCACGCAAATGTGTACGACCAAGATCAGGGACTCACGGGAAGATATCACAACACAACTCTAAAACATAAATAAGTCATACAAGCATCATAATACAAGCCAGGGGCCTCGAGGGCTCGAATACAAGTGCTCGATCACAGACGAGTCAGCAGAAGCAACAATATCTGAGTACAGACATAAATTAAACAAGTTTGCCTTAAGAAGGCTAGCACAAACTGGGATACAGATCGAACGAGGCGCAGGCCTCCTGCCTGGAATCCTCCTAACTACTCCTGGTCGTCGTCAGCGGCCTACACGTAGTAGTAGGCACCTCCTGTGTCGTAGGTGTCGTCGTCGACGGTGGCGTCTGGCTCCTGGACTCCAGCATCTGGTTGTGACAACCAGATAGAAAAGAAAAGGGGGAAAAGAGGGAGAGAAGCAACCGTGAGTACTCATCCAAAGTACTCGCAAGCAAGGAGCTACACTACATATGCATGGGTATATGTGTAAAGGGGCATATCAGTGGACTGAACTGCAGAATGCCAGAATAAAAGGGGGATAGCTAGTCCTGTCGAAGACTACGCTTCTGGCCATCTCCATCTTGCAGCAGGTAGAAGAGAGTAGATTGAAGTCCTCCAAGTAGCATCGCATAGCATAATCCTACCCGGCGATCCCCTCCTCGTCGCCCTGTTAGAGAGCGATCACCGGGTTGTATCTGGCACTTGGAAGGGTGTATTTTATTCAGTATCCAGTTCTAGTTGTCATAAGGTCAAGGTACAACTCCGGGTCGTCCTTTTACCGAGGGACACGGCTATTCGAATAGATAAACTTCCCTGCAGGGGTGCACCACATAACCCAACACGCTCGATCCCATTTGGCCGGACACACTTTTCTGGGTCATGCCCGGCCTCGTAAGATCAACGCGTCGCAGCCCCACCTAAGCACAACAGAGCGGTCAGCACGCCGGTCTAATCCTAAGCGCGCAGGGGTCTGGGCCCATCGCCCTATGCGCACCTGCACGTTGCGTACGCGGCCGGAAGCAGACCTAGCCTAGTGGCGTTCCAGTCCAATCCGGCGCGCGCCACTCAGTCGCTGACGTCAAGAAGGCTTCGGCTGATACCACGACGCCGGGATACCCATAACTACTCCCGCGTAGATGGCTAGTGCGTATAAACCAAATGGCCAGACTCAGATCAAATACCAAGATCTCGTTAAGCGTGTTAAGTAACCGCGAACGCCGACCAGGGCCAGGCCCACCTCTCACCTGGGTGGTCTCAACCTGCCCTGTCGCTCCGCCACAAAGATCCACTTGCGGGTACTCCTACCAGCCGACCCGACTTTAGTCATCACATGTGTCATGTATAAAGTATATAAGTATATACCCGTGATCACCGCCCAGGTGATCACGGCCCGATAGTATAGCACAGCAGATGGACAAGAATGTAGGGCCACTGATGGAAATCTAGCATCCTATACTAAGCATGTAGGATTGCAGGTAAAGGTAACAACAGTAGTAGCAAGGATAGGCTATGCATCAGGATAGGATATCGGAAAACAATAACATGCTACACTACTCTAATGCAAGCAGAATAGAGAAGAGTAGGCGATATCTGGTGATCAAGGGGGGGGCTTGCCTGGTTGCTCTGGCAAGTAGGAGGGGTCGTCGACTCCGTAGTCGAACTGGGCAGCAGCAGTGTCGGTCTCGTAGTCTACCGGAGAGAAGAGGGGGAAGAAACAGTAAATACAATGCAAACATAAGCATGACGATGCGTGACATGACAATGAACGGTGCTAGGTGTGTCCTAACGCGGCAGTAGGTGGTACCGGCGAAGGGGGGGACATCCGGGAGGTATTCCCGATGTTTCGCGTTTTTGGACAGACGGACCGGAGGGGGAAGTTGCTAGTTCGATAGGTTAGGGAGGTGTGGTGGACGAACGGACTGCGTATTCGGATTCGTCTCGTCGTTCTGAGCAACTTTCATATAGAAAACATTTTCATCCGAGTTACGGTTTAAAAGATATGAATTTTCAAAGATTATTTGAATTTCTGGAATTATTTAATTAACAGAAAAGGGATATGACGTCAGCATGACGTATGAGTGACGTCAGCGGTCAACAGTCCGGTTGACTGGTCAAAACTGACACGGGGGACCCACCTGTCATAGACAGTGGGTTAACAGAAGATTAAACTAATTAATTTTTAGTTAATTAACTACTGGGCCCACCTGTCAGTGAGTGATTAGATTAATTAATTATTTTTATTTATAAAACATTTTCCTTCTCTTTCTTTTTTTTTGCGGCGGGGCCCGCATGTCAGTGGCTGGGCCTGCCCAGTCAGCACGTTGACTGGGTGGACCCAGTCAACGGGGCCCACGGGCCCACTGGAGTGGCACTGGGGGGGCCCAGGCCAGCCACGTCGGCGGCCGGCGCCGGAGCAACTCCGGCGACCAAAACAGCGGCGGCCCCTCGCCGGAGTTGGCCGGAATCGCGCTACGGGGCTCGGGGAGGAGCGGGGCTAGACCCATTCGAAAGGGCTCGCAGCGCCGCATCCAGGGGTGGCCGGGGCTTCGCCGGACTTGGCCGGAATCGGCGCCGGCGAGCGGCGGAGGCGGCGGCGCGCACGGGTGCCCGACGGAAACGAGGCTACGGCGGGCTATCGAGCAAGCGGAGGGGCTGGGGGGCATCTACGCGAGGTGGGGAGTGCAACGGGCTTGAGCCCGTGACCATAAGGTCACCGGAGACCCACCGGCGGCGAGCTCCGCGGCGCGGCGTTTGGGCGCGCGCAGGGAAGAAGCTAGGGGGCGCGCGAGAGAGAAAGGACAGGGGAGGAGGGGGAGAGGCTCACCGCGCGGCACACGGAGGCCGGTGAGAGCTTAGGAGCAGCAGGTCGGCGCCGGGGAAGAAGGGGGTCACCGGCGTCCGAAGTTGAAGACGAGCTCGGGGAGGCCGTTGCAGTGGCTCCGAGCTTCAACGGAGAGGCGGAGGTGTTGTAGTGGAGGGCGGCGACGGCGTATGACACGGCGAGGTGGCGATTGGGGCACGGTGGCCGTGTGAACGACGGGAACGGCGGCGAGCGCGTCGGGCGTGGGGAAGAAGAGAGCGGCGCGGATCTGGGGGGGAAGAGGGAGGCGCAGGGGCCGAGAGGAGAGCGGGGCGAGTGGGAGAGAGGCCCGAGGAGGCGGGGGGAGCTGGCGCCCTTATCCTCCCCGTCGCCGGCGAGGGGGTGCGGCGGGGACGACCCCTGTTCCGACCCCGGTCGGGGGAACAGGGAAGGGGGCGAGGGGGAGTGGGAGATGGGCTAGGCCGGCTGGGCCGGGGGTTGGCCCAGTTGGGCCAGGGGTCCAGTGGGGGGGAGGGCCTTCTCTTTTTTTCTGTCTGTTCTGTTTTCTGTTTTCTTTTTATCTGTTTATTTTCTTTTCTGTTTTATTTCATTTAAAAGTATTTAGGCATTTTATAAAAATGTGTTTTCTCCACAATAATTATCAGTACAATTTCTGGCACCCACCGAACATTTTTGTTCAAATTTTTGAAAACTTTTATTTTCCACTTTGATTTTAATTGAAGTTTGAACTAGGAGTTTGAAAAGAAATTTGATGCAATTGTGATCAAGCCCTGTTTAGCAACATGATTAGCTTAATCTCAGACAGTTACTGTAGCATGATTCTCGGGGTGTTACAAATCTCCTCCACTACAAGAAATCTCGTCCCGAGATTTAGGAGGTAGAAGGAAACAGTGCGGGGTATTCTTCGCGCAGACGATCCTCTCGTTCCCAAGTGGCCTCATCTTCAGAATGGTGCGACCACTGGACTTTGAGAAACTTGATCACCTTCTGACGTGTGCGGCGTTCGGCTTGGTCGAGAATGCGGACCGGATGCTCCTTATAGGAGAGGTCTTGCTGCAATTCGAGCACTTCATGATCCACAGCTCGGATTGGATCCTTGAAGCAACGGCGGAGCTGTGACACATGGAACACATCGTGAACCTGAGAAAGGTTCGGCGGTAGCTCCAGTTGGTATGCCACTTTTCCACGCCTTTCGAGAATAGTGAATGGGCCAATATAGCGAGGAGCTAGTTTGCCCTTGATCCCGAAGCGGTGAGCACCCTTCATAGGTGTGACTCGAAGATAAGCCTTTTCGCCAGGTTGATAGACCATGTCTTTATGATGACGGTCA
The DNA here is from genome assembly GCF_002575655.3 of Aegilops tauschii subsp. strangulata. NCBI lineage: Eukaryota > Viridiplantae > Streptophyta > Magnoliopsida > Poales > Poaceae > Aegilops > Aegilops tauschii. Next base: position 91,408,562 of record NC_053039.3, on the reverse strand, counting down.
TACTGACTCTTCTGACGTGACTGAGCAGTCTTGAGATTCTCACGAATAATGCGGACTTGTTCTTCGGCATCTTGGATAATATCCGGACCGAAGAGTGGACGTTCCCCAGTTTCTGACCAGTTCAGAGGGGTTCGGCACTTTCGTCCATATAACACTTCGAAGGGGGCCATCTTCAGACTAGCTTGATAGCTATTATTATAAGAGAACTCAGCATACGGGAGAGATTCCTCCCATTTCTTGCCGAAGAAAATAACGCAAGCTCGAAGCATGTCTTCGAGAACTTGGTTGACGCGTTCAACTTGTCCTTGCGATTGAGGATGAAACGCAGTACTGAATGACAGATGAGTTCCCATAGCTTCTTGGAAACTTGCCCAGAATCTTGAAGTGAATAAGCTGCCACGGTCTGAGCTGATAACCAATGGAATACCGTGGAGTGAAACAATCCTGGACATATAGAGCGTTGCCAACTGGCTAGCAGTGATCGTTTCTTTGACTGCCAGAAAATGTGCAACTTTGGAAAGTTGGTCAATGACGACAAGAATAGCATCATTACCTTTCTGTGATTTGGGAAATCCAGTGACGAAGTCCATTTCAACATGGTCCCATTTCCATTCAGGAATAGAGATAGGTTGCAGAGTTCCAGCAGGCCTTTGATGTTCTGCTTTGATACGACGGCAAACGTCACACTCAGCAACATAACGAGCAATGGCTTGTTTCATATTAGACCACCAGAATCTCTGACGGATGTCTTGGTACATCTTTGTACTACCAGGATGGATACACAGAGGTGTATCATGAGCTTCTTTCATAACTTCCTGTGTCATATCCAGGTTTTTCTCTGCACATGGCACCACTAGGCGGCCCTTGAAGTATAGGGTGCCATCTTCAGCAATGGTGAAGAATGAGGGCTTTCCTTCTGCGAGGTAGCGCTTAATCTTGTGGGCTTCAGAGTCATACTTCTGTAGCCTTTTGATGCTATCCACGAGATCTGGTTTAGCAACTAGGGTATTGAGGGAACCCTGGGTAACAACGTGGAGGTTCACCTTGCCAAACTCCTTAGGAGGGGGAGTGAGTGCACCCGAAGGGACAATATGGAGGTTCAGCTTCCTGAATTCTTCAACAAGCGAGGGCTGAACTTTGTGAACCTGGAGGTGGTTGCAGTAAGACTTGCGGCTCAAGGCATCAGCCATTACATTAGCCTTGCCTGGCGTATAGGAAATACCCAAGTCAAAGTCTGCAACAAGCTCCATCCATCTCTGTTGACGGAGGTTCAGATCTGGCTGAGTAAACAGATATTTCAGACTTTGGTGGTCAGTGAAGATCTCGCAACGATTACCGAGAAGGTAATGTCGCCACTGCTTCAGCGCATGAATGACAACAGCAAGTTCGAGGTCGTGAACTGGGTAGTTCTCTTCGTGAGGGCGCAATTGTCGAGAGGCATAAGCAATCACTTTGCGGTCTTGCATTAGGACACAGCCTAATCCTTGACGGGAAGCGTCGCAGTAAATGACAAAGTCCTTCTTAGTATCAGGTGGAGCTAGAACTGGAGCAGAAGTCAACTTGTCTTTGAGTGCTTGGAAACTTTCCTGACATTTGTCTGTCCATTGGAACTTGACACCCTTATGCAACAGGTTAGTCAGAGGCCTGGCGATCTTAGAGAAGTTCTCGACGAATCGACGGCAATAGCTGGCGAGACCGAGAAAACTTCTGACTTGCTTAACGTTCTTGGGAGGAGTCCAATCAAGAATAGCCTGAACTCGCTCGGGGTTGACGGCAATACCATCCTTAGAGATGACATGCCCAAGATAGGTTACTTCCGGTAGCCAGAATTCACATTTGGAGAACTTGGCATATAGTTGATGTTCTCGTAGCTTCTCCAGCACAAGTCGAAGATGTTCGACATGTTCTTCTTTGTTCTTGGAAAATACCAGGATATCATCCAGATAAACCACGACGAACTTGTCGAGGTAATCCATGAATATATAGTTCATCAGACGAGAGAAGGTGGCTGGAGCATTGGTTAAACCGAAAGACATGACGGTGTACTCGTATGAACCATAGCGAGTCACAAAGGCGGTCTTTGGGATATCCTCTTCGCGAACACGGATCTGATGGTAGCCCAACCTCAAGTCGAGCTTAGAGAACACTGACGAACCCGCCAGTTGATCATATAGATCATTGATCCGAGGAAGAGGGTATTTATTCTGAATGGTGGCTTGGTTTATAGGACGGTAGTCTTGAACTAACCGGTTTGTCCCATCCTTCTTCTTGACAAAGAGAGAAGGTGCTCCCCAAGGAGAGCAACTTGGGCGAATGAACCCTTTGCGAAGAGATTTGTCGATTTCCTCCTTAAGCTCAAGGAGTTCATGCGGCGGCATTTTGTAGGGTCGCTTGGCTATAGGAGTGGTGCCTGGTTTCAAGTCAATGATGAATTCGACAGCTCTAGCAGGGGGAATCCCTGGAAGTTCTTCAGGGAAGACGTCGAGGAATTCACGCACGACGGGAATGTTTTCAATGCCCTCGAGTGGTGCAGCGTTCAATGCATTCAATGCATAGAGCCTTGCCTCGGCATTTTGCACTAGATGAGCTTGGTAAGCAACTATTTCATCTGAAGGGTGTAGCAGGTGGACGGTCTTAGTGGCGCAAACTATAGAAGCAGTATGCGCTTTCAACCAATCCATACCCAAAATGAGGTCGATGTTAGACGACTTCAGGATAATGGGAGAGGCATAGAATTCCAGCCCTTCGATTTCCACTGGGACATCGATGCCAACCAAGGAGGTTTGACACTGTCCCACAGGAGTTTTAACCAATACAGAGGTGTTCATCTCCTCACATTTAACGTCGTGCTTGTATGCAAAATCTTCTGACATGAATGAATGCGATGCACCTGTATCAAATAAAACGGATGCTGGTACTGAATTTACGAGGAGTGTACCCATCACAGTAGCAGGCTGGCCTTGAGCTTCGTTGAGATCAACGTGGTTGGCATGAGCACGACCATAAGACTTAGCATTGTTGTTGCGAGGCTGATTGTTACCACGGCCAGTTGCTGGAAGGGCCAGTTGATTCTGGTTCTGGTTGCATTCTCTAGCACGGTGTCCTGGTTGACCACACCTGAAGCACAAGCCATTATTCGGAGTGGGAACAGGAGCTTGGGATGGTGGAGCTGGAAGTCTTGACTGCCTAGATGGTGGTGGAGGCAGACGAGGTGCAGCATATGTCTGCCTTGGGGCAGATGCATTTGGACGGTACATGCTGTTCGGGATCCATATCTTACGCTTCTGTGAGGGCGGGCCCGAAGATGAGCCCGTGTCACGGTTGCGCCTGTGAGAGCTCTGGTATTCCTGCAGACCAGTTTCGACATTGATGGCCTTGTTCACCAAGGTGGAGAAATCAGCAAAGTCATGCACTAGAAGTGCGAGCTTGATGTCAGCTTGAAGGCCATCACGGAACTTCTCCTGTCTGCGTGCATCAGTTGCAATGTCTTCTTCAGCGTAGCGGGACAAGTCCAGAAACTCCCGCTGATAAGCTTCGACAGTTTTGTTGCCTTGGGTGAGGTTGCGGAACTCACGCTTCTTCCGGTCCATGACTCCTTGAGGAATGAAGCGGGCAAGGAAAGCAGCTTGGAAGTCTGGCCATGTGATGATTGTTCCAGCTGGCAGAGTACGCCTGTGGCTGTCCCACCATTGAGCTACGGGTCCCTTCAAGAAGAAGGAAGCAAAGGTGACATAGGTGGCAGGGGCTACATCAGCAGACTCCATCTCATAGGTGATGTCACGGAGCCAGTCATCAGCATCCAGAGGCTGAGTTGAGCTGCGGTAGATGGTTGGGTTGAGGCGTATGAAATCTTGAAGAGTCACTTGAGCTGGCTGCTAGTTCATATTGGGGCGAGGGAACTGAGCCATCATATTTTCCATGAATTGGCGGTTCAGTTCAAACTGTTGGATCATACCAGCCATGTACTCAGGTGGTGGTGGGGCATCGCCACCACGACCACGACCACCTGGTCTAACCATCCTGCTAATATATAACAGGGGTAGTTCAGCATTGAGAAATTTGCAATGACAAGAATCATTCATGATGAAACATGCATAATGAAAGGAGCACGATAGCTACTACATAGTAGTCGGCATAACTTTACAAAAGGGGTCATGCATAGAGTTCAGTACATAGAGTTCAGTACATAGACTAAAACATCATAGGCGGCACACAGGCTCGCGGCGACTGCAACTAATACTACAAGCAAGCCTACATCAGTCCCAAGAGGTACTGTGGAGGTAATCGTAGCCCGACAGCTGGTAGTGAGGCAACGGATAGCCCTCGACGTCAGCAGACTGGGGGCCGCGGATACTCAGGTGTAGAGCCCGACGCTCAGGTGGCAGAAGAGGACCAAGTGCGGGGGAGTAGCCTCCCACCTCTGGCCAACCGACACCGTGGGGCATCACGGTCCTGGCTGGGTAGATCGCAGTACGCGGTACCTGTCCAGATCGGACAAAGGGGTGCAACAGCGTCAGAGCATGGTAAAGGTGCTGACGGGTGGTGTACATCTCGTGGCGAAGAGCTCGGTTAGCTTGATCCAGCCCATCAGCATGCAGAACAAGGTGCTGATGGTAGAAGGGCTCTCGGGTGACGGTGGAGTAGGCAGCAGTATAGTATCCCTCCGCACCAACATCAGAGGCGATAGCAATGTGCCTGAAAGGGGAGGTGTCCAACTCCTGATACTCTCCACGAAGACGTGTCAGAGCAGCATAGGCAGCATCGTGGACAGCCATATCGATGGTCACACCAACACCATGTGCGGTTTGCAGCACAGTAGTGGAGTCGTACTCCCGAGAGTAGAGGTGGACGATGGCACGGTACTGCTGCTGGTTAAAGTCCTGGTACTCCTCGTAGACGGTGTACTCAGGGTGCCAGCGATAACCCAGATAGGTCATCATCTCAGCTAGCACCGCAGGTGATCCCGAGGCACCAATGGCCGTCGTGTGGCGGACGACCTGCCTCGTGGGTTCCATCTGAAAGCAAGACGTTTCAAAGGAGTCAAATGACAGTGTGTGAATTGTTCAAAATACTATTCTAAGAAACAACTATGGCTTATCCAACTTTGGGGTGAATGCGGTCACGGGAACCTAGTGTTAAAGTTAGTAAATTCGTTTAACCCGAGTAGAAGAGAGTTCAGAGTCCCAGAGTAAGGTCGAGGAGTAAAAGATCCTAGTACCACCCAATGGCGACGTGGGCCCGTAAGACACACAGCCATGTTTGTAAAAGTTTTGTAATGTCTAGACTCGACTTCGGCCAAGGAGTGTGGAAAGGGGGATTCCTACAGGCAGTCGGCTCTGATACCAACTTGTGACGCCCCCGATTTGACCGTACACTAATCATGCACGCAAATGTGTACGACCAAGATCAGGGACTCACGGGAAGATATCACAACACAACTCTAAAACATAAATAAGTCATACAAGCATCATAATACCAGCCAGGGGCCTCGAGGGCTCGAATACAAGTGCTCGATCACAGACGAGTCAGCGGAAGCAACAATATCTGAGTACAGACATAAATTAAACAAGTTTGCCTTAAGAAGGCTAGCACAAACTGGGATACAGATCGAACGAGGCGCAGGCCTCCTGCCTGGGATCCTCCTAACTACTCCTGGTCGTCGTCAGCGGCCTGCACGTAGTAGTAGGCACCTCCAGTGTCGTAGGTGTCGTCGTCGACGGTGGCGTCTGGCTCCTGGACTCCAGCATCTGGTTGTGACAACCAGATAAAAAAGAAAAGGGGGAAAAGAGGGAGAGAAGCAACCGTGAGTACACATCCAAAGTACTCGCAAGCAAGGAGCTACACTACATATGCATGGGTATATGTGTAAAGGGGCATATCAGTGGACTGAACTGCAGAATGCCAGAATAAAAGGGGGATAGCTAGTCCTGTCAAAGACTACGCTTCTGGCCATCTCCATCTTGCAGCAGGTAGAAGAGAGTAGATTGAAGTCCTCCAAGTAGCATCGCATAGCATAATCCTACCCGGCGATCCCCTCCTCGTCGCCCTGTTAGAGAGCGATCACCGGGTTGTATCTGGCACTTGGAAGGGTGTATTTTATTCAGTATCCAGTTCTAGTTGTCATAAGGTCAAGGTACAACTCCGGGTCGTCCTTTTATCGAGGGACACGGCTATTCAAATAGATAAACTTCCCTGCAGGGGTGCACCACATAACCCAACACGCTCGATCCCATTTGGCCGGACACACTTTTCTGGGTCATGCCCGGCCTTGTAAGATCAACGCGTCGCAGCCCCACCTAAGCACAACAGAGCGGTCAGCACGCCGGTCTAATCCTAAGCGCGCAGGGGTCTGGGCCCATCGCCCTATGCGCACCTGCACGTTGCGTACGCGGCCGGAAGCAGACCTAGCCTAGTGGCGTTCCAGTCCAATCCGGCGCGCGCCACTCAGTCGCTGACGTCAAGAAGGCTTCGGCTGATACCACGATGCCGGGATACCCATAACTACTCCCGCGTAGATGGCTAGTGCGTATAAACCAAATGGCCAGACTCAGATCAAATACCAAGATCTCGTTAAGCGTGTTAAGTAACCGCGAACGCCGACCAGGGCCAGGCCCACCTCTCACCTGGGTGGTCTCAACCTGCCCTGTCGCTCCGCCACAAAGATCCACTTGCGGGTACTCCTACCAGCCGACCCGACTTTAGTCATCACATGTGTCATGTATAAAGTATATAAGTATATACCCGTGATCACCGCCCAGGTGATCACGGCCCGATAGTATAGCACAGCAGATGGACAAGAATGTAGGGCCACTGATGGAAATCTAGCATCCTATACTAAGCATGTAGGATTGCAGGTAAAGGTAACAACAGTAGTAGCAAGGATAGGCTATGCATCAGGATAGGATATCGGAAAACAGTAACATGCTACACTACTCTAATGCAAGCAGAATAGAGAAGAGTAGGCGATATCTGGTGATCAAGGGGGGGGGGGGGCTTGCCTGGTTGCTCTGGCAAGTAGGAGGGGTCGTCGACTCCGTAGTCGAACTGGGCAGCAGCAGTGTCGGTCTCGTAGTCTACCGGAGAGAAGAGGGGGAAGAAATAGTAAATACAATGCAAACATAAGCATGACGATGCGTGACATGACAATGAACGGTGCTAGGTGTGTCCTAACGCGATAGTAGGTGGTACCGGCGAAGGGGGGGACATCCGGGAGGTATTCCCGATGTTTCGCGTTTTCGGACAGACGGACCGGAGGGGGAAAGTTGCTAGTTCGATAGGTTAGGGAGGTGTGGTGGACGAACGGACTGCGTATTCGGATTCGTCTCGTCGTTCTGAGCAACTTTCATATAGAAAACATTTTCATCCGAGTTACGGTTTAAAAGATATGAATTTTCAAAGATTATTTGAATTTTTGGAATTCTTTAATTAACAGAAAAGGGATATGACGTCAGCATGACGTATGAGTGACGTCAGCGGTCAACAGTCTGGTTGACTGGTCAAAACTGACACGGGGGACCCACCTGTCATAGACAGTGGGTTAACAGAAGATTAAACTAATTAATTTTTAGTTAATTAACTACTGGGCCCACCTGTCAGTGAGTGATTAGATTAATTAATTAGTTTTATTTATAAAACATTTTCCTTTTCTTTTTTTTTGCGGCGGGGCCCGCATGTCAGTGGCTGGGCCTGCCCAGTCAGCATGTTGACTGGGTGGACCCAGTTAACGAGGCCCACGGGCCCACTGGCAGTGGCACTGGGGGGGGGAGGCCAGCCACGTCGGCGGCCGGCGCCGGAGCAACTCCGGCGACCAAAACAGCGGCGGCCCCTCGCCGGAGTTGGCCGGAATCGCGCTGCGGGGCTCGGGGAGGAGCGGGGCTAGACCCATTTGAAAGGGCTCGCAGCGCCGCATCCAGGGCTGGCCGGGGCTTCGCCGGACTTGGCCGGAATCGGCGCCGGCGAGCGGCGGAGGCGGCGGCGCGCACGGGTGCCCGACGGAAACGAGGCTACGGCGGGCTATCGAGCAAGCGGAGGGGCTGGGGGGCATCTACGCGAGGTGGGGAGTGCAACGGGCTTGAGCCCGTGACCATAAGGTCACCGGAGACCCGCCGGCGGCGAGCTCCGCGGCGCGGCGTTCGGGCGCGCGCGAGAGAGAAAGGATAGGGGAGGAGGGGGGAGAGGCTCACCGCGCGGCACACGGAGGCCGGTGAGAGCTTAGGAGCAGCAGGTCGGCGCCGGGGAAGAAGGGGGTCGCCGGCGTCCGAAGTTGAAGACGAGCTCGGGGAGGCCGTTGCAGTGGCTCCGAGCTTCAACGGAGAGGCGGAGGTGGTGTAGTTGAGGGCGGCGACGGCGTATGACACGGCGAGGTGGCGATTGGGGCACGGTGGCCGTCTGAACTACGGGAACGGCAGCGAGCGCGTCGGGCGTGGGGAAGAAGAGAGCGGCGCGGATCTGGGGGGGAAGAGGGAGGCGCAGGGGCCGAGAGGAGAGCGGGGCGAGTGGGAGAGAGGCCCGAGGAGGCGGGGGGAGCTGGCGCCCTTATCCTCCCCGTCGCCGGCGAGGGGGTGCGGCGGGGACGGCCCCTGTTCCGACCCCGGTCGGGGGAACAGGGAAGGGGGCGAGGGGGAGTGGGAGATGGGCTAGGCCGGCTGGGCCGGGGGTCGGCCCAGTTGGGCTAGGGGTCCAGTGGGGGAGGGCCTTCTCTTTTTTTTCTGTCTGTTCTGTTTTCTGTTTTCTTTTTATCTGTTTATTTTCTTTTCTGTTTTATTTCATTTAAAAGTATTTAGGCATTTTATAAAAATGTGTTTTCTCCACAATAATTATCAGTGCAATTTCTGGCACCCACCGAACATTTTTGTTCAAATTTTTGAAAACTTTTATTTTCCACTTTGATTTTAATTGAAGTTTGAACTAGGAGTTTGAAAAGAAATTTGATGCAATTGTGATCAAGCCCTGTTTAGCAACATGATTAGCTTAATCTCAGAGAGTTACTGTAGCATGATTCTCGGGGTGTTACAGCACGGCAAGACCGTTGGAGCGCCGCAGAGTGAGAGGCGCGGCGTGCCGCACAGCAAGAGCGGATCCATCGGCGCTTGCCTGCTGTCGACACGGCGTCGCAGCTGGGTACATGTCCGGTCAGTACCCCCATTCCTCGCCAGGAGTGGGCAGAGGCCCTCTACGCCGTACTTGCACCAGAGGCCGGCCGCGCCGTACTTGCACTGGACACCCGCCGGGCCGTTCGCATTGATTGTGCTGTTCGCCTTGTCCACGGCCCGCTCGATGCCAACGTGCTGGTCGGTAGGCTCGACCGCCTCCTTGGCCCAGGTGTCCACAGGCGCACTAGAGGAACATGGCCGTCGCATCCTCGAGCTAGTGATCTCCAATGAAATAGCCAACTTGGAGCTCGAGATCGCGCTCCAGATGTACCGCGAGCATGTCGACCGCTTGGATGAACGCCTGCACGAGTTCAGGCAGAGCCAAGAGCTACCATAGGCAAGGGCTGCTGGCCATGGTCTCATGGACGCGTTTTATTTTGTTGAGTCGTTTCGACGTGGATAGCTATGTATTCACAACAATCATAGTCTTGCTCTGTTTCAATGTGTGTACTCTGTTTTCTGTTCTTATATGTTATGTTTCAATGTGTGTATATACGCTTTCCATTCTGTATATGTGGTGATAACAGCTAGAATCAAGTTAGTATACAAAAACAGATAGAAAATGGAATTCATAATATATATATATATATTAATTGTTCATTAGTTCATCATAGAATATATATATATATAATATCATCACATATACGTGATGATACTTAACTACTAGGTACAATGCATAAAATTGAAAACGAACAATACTAAAACTAATAATCCGTCCTGGGGCAAGTATTCTGGCAGCCCCTTGCCAGCAACTCCCTGGTGCGCGGCGTCTTCCCAGTGCGGAGGCAATACTCCACCTACTCCACCTCGCAGTGCTTGACGTACCGATCTGCCTCTTGCTGGCGGACGAGCGCGAACGATCTTGCCATTTCATTGGGCGCCCACCGGAGCTCCTCGTCGATGGCACGCTGGAGCTTATCGACCCACCTCCACGCAGCGACGAGGCACCCAACACCTTTGACCTTCCTCGCGAAGTACCCGTCTTCGTACACCTCCTCCGCACGACGATGCACCCGCCCCCAAAGCTCTGCCGCCTCCTTTTTCTAGGCGGCATCACGGGCTTCATAGGCCGCCTGGTACCTGGCTTCCTCCTCCACTATCTCCTTCTTGAACGCCACTTGTCTGGCTTTCTCAGCCGGCGGCAGCGACTTCCACAGACAAAGATTGTACTGGCCCCAAAACTAATCCAAAGTTGGCGGGTCCGGCGGCGCGTAGGGGTCCTCGTCGCTGCTATTCAAGTGAGCGTCCTCAGGGGGTGGCGACTCCTCGTTGGCGCGTGGGCAGACCGACGGCGCCATGATAGAGATTAGAGAGAGAGAGAGGGCGAGTGAGGGGAGGATGTAGATGAGAATGCAGGCGGACGGGACGACGTGAGCAAGGTAGTATTTATTGGCGGCTGGAATCTAGATCGATGGGAACAGTACACACGCCGGTCGCCAGAATTTACGAGTATTGTAGTTTGAATTACACACGATTCCCGCAGCAAAATCCGTGTGTGAACATAATAGCTGACGGTTTCCAATACAGAACCGTGTCTGATTAATGACCCACGAGATAGAGTGCCAATTGTGTGGGGGCCGGTTGTCTTGCCATATCTTTACATTTTCTTTTTTGAACACCAGACATTTACATCGTCTGATGATTTTTTAACTCACACACAAGTACATAAAAATATGATTGTTCAAACCGTTATGGTTAGCCGTTGCATGTAGATGTAGTTCAAATTTGAATTACGGTCATTAAATGGCTAGAAAATCACTTAAATGTCTTTAAAAGGTCAAATGGCCCCTAGAATTTTCCAAAATTTCACATGACAGTTGTAGTAGTGCACGTTAAACATAGAAAATATTTGAAGGCCGTAAGAGGAAGCTATCTCCTATTCGTCATCAAACATGCATTGTCCCCTCTCGGAACCACGAGCCTTCCAGTGAGTTGCTCCGGTTTGTGAGGGGTGTGGGTCCAAACTTTCATCAGATAGGCCGATTTTTTTACCACATCATCTTGGTGGCATGACATTACATCAAGCAAGGTTTCATGTTTTTCTGATCATTTTTTAAATTTTTGGAATTAAATGCCATGGCACTCCATGCATGTGTCCATGCGGTGAGAGCAATATGTTTGAAAATTCCTTCTAATTTACTGCACATGGAATTAACTCAAACACAAGTACACAAATATGATTTTTTTTCAAACCGTTATGGTTAGCCGTTGCATGTAGATGTAGTTCAAATTTGAATTATGGTCATTAAATGGCTAGAAAATCACTTAAATGTCTTTAAAAGGTCAAATGACCCCTATAATATACCAAACTTTCACATGACACTTGTAGTAGTGCACGTTAAACATAGAAAAAATTTGAAGGTCGTAAGAGGAAGCTATCTCCTGTTCGTCATCAAACATGCATTGTTCCCTCTCGGAACCACGAGCCTTCTAGTGAGTTGCTCCGGTTTGTGAGGGGTGTGTGTCCAAACTTTCGTCAAATAGGCCAATTTTTTACCACATCATCTTGGTGGCATGACATTACATCAAGCAAGGTTTCATGTTTTTTTGATCATTTTTTAATTTTTTGGAATTAAAATGCCATGACACTCCATGCATGTGCCCATACCGTGAGACCAATATGTTTGAAAATTCCTTCTAATTTACTGCACATGGAATTAACTCGAACACAAGTACACAAATATGATTTTTCAAACTGTTATGGTTAGCCGTTGCATGTAGATGTAGTTCAAAATTGAATTACGGTCATTAAATGGCTAGAAAATCACTTAAATGTCTTTAAAAGATCAAATGACCCCTAGAATTTTTCAAATTTTCACATGACAGTTGTAGTAGTGCATGTTAAACGTAGAAAAAATTTGAAGGCCGTAACAGGAAGCTATCTCCTGTTCGTCATCAAACATGCATTGTTCCCTCTCACAACCATGAGCCTTCTAGTGAGTTGCTCCGGTTTGTGAGGGGTGTGTGTCCAAACTTTTGTCAAACATGACAATTTTTTTAGCACATCATCTTGGTGGCATGACATTACATCAAGCAAGGTTTCATGTTTTTCTGATCATTTTTTATTTTTTTGGAATTAAAATGCCATGGCACTCCATGCATACATATGCATGTGTCCATGTCGTGAGACCAATATGTTTGAAAATTCCTTCTAATTTACTGCACATGGAATTAACTCGCACACAAGTACACAAATATGATTTTTCAAACCGTTATTGTTAGCCGTTGCATGTAGATGTAGTTCAAATTTGAATTACGATCATTAAATGGCTAGAAAATCACTTAAATGTCTTGAAATTTTCCAAATTTCACATGACAGTTGTATTAGTGCACGTAACATGCAGAAAAAAATTTGAAGCCATAAAAGGAAGCTATCTCCCATTTTTCATCAAACATGCATTGTTTCCTCTTGTAACCACGAGCCTTCTAGTGAGTTGCTCCGGTTTGTGAGGGATGTGTGTCCAAACTTTACTCACACCTGCCAATTTTTTTACCACATCATCTTGGTGGCATGACATTACATCAACCAAGGTTTCATGTGTTTCTGATTTTTTTTAATTTTTTGGAATTTAAATGCCATGGCACTCCATGCTTAATTGTGTCATAGCCGTTAGACCAATATGTTTGAAAATTCCTGCCAATTTACTGCACATGGAATTTATCGCACACAAGTACACAAAATATGACTTTTCAAACCGTTATGGTTAGCTTTTGCATGTACATGTAGTTCAAATTTCAATTACGATCATTAAATGGCTAGAAAATCTCTTAAATGTCTTAAAAGGTCAAATGACCCCTGAAATTTTCCAAAATTTGACATGACAGTTGTATTAGTACTACAAATTTTCTTGTACATTTAAAACACCATCCGTTGCCATTTTACTCCAAATTCGTCTTTCACACCTAATAAAAAATATCTACTACATCACACACAGTTGTTTTATAGGAATTTTTTTTGCGATGAAAATATCTGGGTCTATTTAAGTCTTCCTCCTTAAGCTTCGCCGGCTTGTCTGCTCCAGTGCTGGCAACCCCCGAATCCACGAATCCCGATCCCGATTCCTGCACCCTCTTCTTGCAAAGATGACGCCGTGGAAACGCTTCGTGAAGGCTCATACGATGGTCGCGTCCCCGCCGAGCGCCGCCGCCTGCGCCGAGAGTGCCGCTGCATCCACATTGAGCGCAGCCACTTCTGCCGAGAGGGTGTCTGCGGCAGCCGACAGGGCAGCTGCAGCAGCCGAGACGGCTGCAGCTGCTGCTGTGACGGCGGCTGCAAACACCGAGAGCGCTCGAGCTGCTGTCCGTGCCGCCGATGTCGCCCTGGCCCGGGTCGAGGCCATCCATGCCAAGATCGAGGATGCACACGCCAAGATATTCCAGGCCACCTCGGAATCCAGCTTGCAACCCACGTCAGAAAAGGCGGCGGTGGCCATGGAGCACCTGCTTCCTCATGAGGTCGCCGAGCGGGAGCTGGAGATGCAGGAGGCGACGAAGATCGAGGAGCGCAGGGAGGAGGAGTTGCGCGTGGCCGAGGTCGAGGTAGAGAAGAGTCTGTCCGTCGAGGAATCGGTGGTGGAGTACCAACACGAGCTCTATCACAGCCACTACTATGAGTACGACAGCCTTGAGGGCGGTGCCGAGGACGAGGACGAGGACCGACTTAAGCAGGGAGGATGCGGAGTCCACCAACGGAGGCATGTTGCCAGGACAAGTCATCGATGTCTCATCTCACACCGGCAATGCATAGGCCGGCGCGGCGGCGGATTTGTTAAAATTATGCGTACTTAGGCTTTGTTTTTAATGTTGGTCTTTTGTTAGAGCAATTTTTAGGTCAACTGGCTCTGTTTAATTACTAAAATTTCTCGATTCAGTAAGTGTGGTTTGTCTGTTGTACGCTCTTTTGTGTGCCCAAATTAGCAAGCGATGTTAACTTATGCAATGACGTACCTCGGGAAATTTCCACCAATATTTGAATTACCAAACTCATCCCATGCGCGTAAAGCAGAAGAATCATTTGTGATGCACACAATCGTTCAAAGTGAATGGTCCGGCGGCACCGCACGTGAAGTTTCCCTCCACATTTCCAAAACTTTGGCATACCGCCAAAATATCTACCCCCGCCCCCTCCCTCCTTCCCCACCCATTTTCTCTCCGACCACAAGTCACATTTCCCCTGTTTCCTCCTTCCTTCCTAAGCTATAGCCGCTTCCTCGCTTGCTTCCTCACTCTCGCCGTCTCGCATCCTACCGCCGGGGTCGCCATGGTCTTCTACAAAGACCTCTGCAGCGGTTCCTCCTCCAGTGACGACTCCTTCACCACCCGGGTATGCCTCTCTTCTCTCTCTAGGGCTATGACTTGGAATGAAGGATTTTTACTCGGCGGTCGATTTGAGTCATTTCTTCCTCTTGTAGCTCGCTAGGACCATCAGTGGCAACGAATGGAGCAGGGTGGCTGAAGATCTATCTGCTCGTTGTCACCATCAATCTCCATGCGTGAAGCTAGTTGCGTTTGAATCTGTGGACAGGGAGGAAGTTTCTGGCATGTGCAGAGAAGTTTAGACCCTCTTTCGTTGTTATAAATCATTTGTAAGATGTGAGTCAGACACTATCACGGTCCCAACCAATTCATACCACACCTTCTGTTGGGGAACGTAGCATGCAATTTCAAAATTTTCCTACGCTCACGCAAGATCTATCTAGGAGATGCCTAGCAATGAGAGGGGGAGAGTGTGTCCACGTACCCTCGTAGACCGAAAGTGGAAGCGTTAGGTTAATGCGGTTGATGTAGTCGAACGTCTTCACGATCCAACCGATCTAGTACCAAACGTACAACACCTCCGAGTTCAGCACACGTTCAGCTCGATGATGTCCCTCAAACTCTTGATCTAGTAGAGGGTTGAGGGCGAGTTCCGTCAGCACGACGGCGTGGTGACGGTGATGGTGATGTGATCCGCACACGGCTTCGCCTAAGCACTACAACGCTATGACCGGAGGAGTAAACTATGGAGAGGGGGCACCACACTGTCAGGACCCCGATTCCAAGTCACATCGATCTAGCCGGTAACACCTCATATCACTTTGCGGCCTCATGCATGGTATTCCCACGGGTGTTGCCTTACCATGGCTCGGGACCGTTTGCGCCTTTTGGCTCACGTATATGATAGTGTCGCTAGTATGCATATGACAGAGAACCCGGGCCGACATGACTAGTCGTGAACCCGAAGTGGCACTAACTTACGGGGACATGCATACATGAATCAACATCGAGCATGTCGGTCAGTAGCGTGCGAATCCGGGCTGTAGCACTGGGCTAATAGGACTCCGGTGAACCGGGCTGTAGCAGGCTAGGCAGGACTCCAGATGTCACCGCGTGACATTTCACCGAAGGGACAGACACAGGAACGAAGTGAATCACATGCCGGCCAGTCAAGTGTTCCGGAGCAGTAGTGCTGGGCTAGCAGGACTCCGGTGAACCGGGCTGTAGCGGACTACTATGGCTCATGGAAGCACAAGACTACATTTCCCCATAAGAGAGGCTACCAAGGATAAACAACTAGGTTGTCGGATCCGACACATACCAAGCATTTCAATCATACACACAATATGCTCGATATGTGTAAATACAACATGGCATCACAACATAACTCTACGACTCAAGTATTTATTCATTAGGCTCCGAGGAGCGAGATATTACAAACATGGGTCTCATGACCCAACATTCAAAGCATACAAGTCAAAGCACGTGCAGAAGCTTAACATGTCTGAGTACAGACATCTACAAATGAAAAAGGCTAAGAAGCCTGACTATCTACCAGATCCTGCCGAGGGCACAAGAATGTAGCTGAGGTAACAAGCTAAACGTCGAAGTCCACACGAAACTACTAGCAAGACTGACGTCTCTCTGCAAAACATAAAATAGGCAAACGTGAGTACAAAAGTACCCAGCAAGAGTTACATCAAAACTAGCTGAAGGAAATATGCCCTAGAGGCAATAATAAAGTTATTATTTATTTCCTTATATCATGATAAATGTTTATTATTCATGCTAGAATTGTATTAACCGGAAACATAATACTTGTGTGAATACATAGACAAACAGAGTGTCACTAGTATGCCTCTACTTGACTAGCTCGTTGATCAAAGATGGTTATGTTTCCTAGCCATAGACATGAGTTGTCATTTGATTAACGGGATCACATCATTAAGAGAATGATGTGATTGACTTGACCCATTCCGTTAGCTTAGCACTCGATCGTTTAGTATGTTGCTATTGCTTTCTTCATGACTTATACATGTTCCTATGACTATGAGATTATGCAACTCCCGTTTACCGGAGGAACACTTTGTGTGCTACCAAACGTCACAACGTAACTGGGTGATTATAAAGGTGCTCTACAGGTGTTCCTAAAGGTACTTGTTGGGTTGGCGTATTTCGAGATTAGGATTTGTCACTCCGATTGTCGAAGAGGTATCTCTGGGCCCACTCGGTAATGCACATCACTATAAGCCTTGCAAGCATTGCAACTAATGAGTTAGTTGCGGGATGATGTATTATAGAACGAGTAAAGAGACTTGCCGGTAACGAGATTGAACTAGGTATTGAGATACCGACGATCGAATCTCGGGCAAGTAACATACCGATGACAAAGGGAACAACGTATGTTGTTATGCGGTCTGACCGATAAAGATCTTCATAGAATATGTAGGAGCCAATATGGGCATCCAGGTCCCGCTATTGGTTATTGACCAGAGAGGTGTCTCGGTCATGTCTACATAGTTCTCGAACCCGTAGGGTCCGCACGCTTAACGTTCGTTGACGATATAGTACTATGAGTTATGTATGTTGGTGACCGAATGTTTTTCGAAGTTTTGGATGAGACCACAGATATGACGAGGAACTCCGGAATGGTCCGGAAGTAAAGATTGATATGTGGATAGTAGTGTTTGATCTCCGAAAAGGTTCCAGAATCCATCGGAAGGGGTTCCGGATGTTTCCCGAAATGTTTGGGCACAAGAACACTTTATCTGGGCCAAAAGGGAAAGCCCACGAGGTTTTTGGAAAGCGCAAATGGAAGTTTTGCGGAGTCCAGGGGCCAGATACCAGGGTCCCTGGCGTCTGGGTCCAGACGCCGGGAACCCTGACGTCTGGCCCTGGAGTCTGAGAAGGACTCTTTCCTTTCGGGTGAAACCGACTTTGTGGAGGCTTTTACTCCAAGTTTCGACCCCAATGCTCAACATATAAATAGAGGGGGTAGGGCTAGCACCCAAGAGAGATCAAGAAACACCAAGCCGTGTGCCGGCAACCCCGTCCCCTCTAATTTATCCTCCGTCATAGTTTTCGTAGTGCTTAGGTGAAGCCCTGCGGAGATTGTTCTTCACCAACACCGTCACCACGCCGTCGTGCTGCCGGAACTCATCTACTACTTCGCCCCTCTTGCTGGATCGAGAAGGTGGGGACGTCATCGAGCTGAACGTGTGCAGAACTCGGAGGTGCCGTGCTTTCGGTACTTGGATCGGTCGGATCATGAAGACGTACGACTACATCAACCGCGTTGATATAACGCTTCCGCTTAAGGTCTACGAGGGTACGTAGACAACACTCTCCTCTCTCGTTGCTATGCATCACCATGATCTTGCGTGTGTGTAGGAATTTTTTTGAAATTACTACGTTCCCCAACAGTGGCATCCGAGCCAGGTTTTATGCGTTGATGTTATATGCACGAGTAGAACACAAGTGAGTTGTGGGCGATATAAGTCATACTGCTTACCAGCATGTCATACTTTGGTTTGGCGGTATTGTTGGATGAAGCGGCCCGAACCGACATTACGCGTACGCTTACGCGAGACTGGTTCTGCCGACGTGCTTTGCACATAGGTGGCTGGCGGGTGTCAGTTTCTCCAACTTTAGTTGAACCGAGTGTGGCTACGCCCGGTCCTTGCGAAGGTTAAAACAGCACCAACTTGACAAACTATCATTGTGGTTTTGATGCATAGGTAAGAACGGTTCTTGCTAAGCCCGTAGCAGCCACGTAAAATTTGCAACAACAAAGTAGAGGACGTCTAACTTGTTTTTGCAGGGCATGTTGTGATGTGATATGGTCAAGACATGATGCTAAATTTTATTGTATGAGATGATCATGTTCTGTAACCGACTTATCGGCAACTGGCAGGAGCCATATGGTTGTCGCTTTATTGTATGCAATGCAATCGCCCTGTAATGCTTTACTTTATCACTAAGCGGTAGCGATAGTCGTAGAAGCATAAGATTGGCGAGACGACAACGATGCTACGATGGAGATCAAGGTGTCGCGCCGGTGACGATGGTGATCATGACGGTGCTTCGGAGATGGAGATCACAAGCACAAGATGATGATGGCCATATCATATCACTTATATTGATTGCATGTGATGTTTATCTTTTATGCATCTTATCTTGCTTTGATTGATGGTAGCATTATAAGATGGTCCCTCAATAAATTATCAAAGTATAAGTGTTCTCCCTGAGTATGCGCCATTGCGGAAGTTCTTCGTGCTGAGACACCACGTGATTATCGGGTGTGATAGGCTCTACGTTCAAATACAACGGGTGCAAAATAGTTGCACACGTGGAATACTCAGGTTAAGCTTGACGAGCCTAGCATATAACAGATATGGCCTTGGAACACGGAGACCGAAAGGTCGAGCGTGAATCATATAGTAGATATGATCAATATAGTGATGTTCACCGTTGAAACTACTCTATCTCACGTGATGATCGGACATGGTTTAGTTGATATGGATCACGTGATCACTTAGAGGATTAGAGGGATGTCTATCTAAGTGGGAGTTCGTAAGTAATATGATTAATTGAACTTTAATTTATCATGAACTTAGTCCTGGTAGTATTAGCATATCTATGTTGTAGATCAATAGCTCGCGTTTAGCTCCCATGTTTATTTTGATATGTTCCTAGTTGAAAGATATTAGTAGCAATGATGCGGATTGGATCCGTGATCTGAGGATTATCCTCATTGCTGCACAGAAGTATTATGTCCCTGATGCACCGCTAGGTGACAGACCTATTGCAGGAGCAGATGCAGACGTTATGAACGTTTGGCTAGCTCAATATGATGACTACTTGATAGTTTAGTGCACCATGCTTAACGGCTTAGAATCAGGACTTCAAAGACGTTTTGAACGTCATGGACCATATGAGATGTTCCAGGAGTTGAAGTTAATATTTCAAGCAAATACCCGAGTTGAGAGATATGAGGTCTCCAACAAGTTCTATAGCTAAAAGATGGAGGAGAATAGCTCAAGCAGTGAGCATGTGCTCAGATTGTCTGGGTACTACAATCGCTTGAATCATGGGACTTAATCTTCCAGAGAAAATAGTGATTGACAGAATTCTCTAGTCACCATCACCAAGTTAGTAGAACTTCGTGATGAACTATAGTGTGCAAGGGATGACGAAAACAATTCCCAAGCTCTTCGCAATGCTAAAATCGGCGAAGGTAGAAATCAAGAAAAACATCAAGTGTTGATGGTTGACAAGACTACTAGTTTCAAGAAAAGGGGCAAAGGGAAGAAGGGGAACTTCAAGAAGAACGGCAAGCAAGTTGCTGCTCAAGTGAAGAAGCCCAAGTCTGGACCTAAGCCTGAGACTAAGTGCTTATGCTGCAAAGGAACTGGTCACTGGAAGCAGAACTACCCCAAGTATTTGGTGGATAAGAAGGATGGCAAAGTGAACAAAGGTATATTGGATATACATGTTATTGATGTGTACTTTACTAGTGTTTATAGCAACCCCTCGGCATTTGATACTGGTTCAGTTGCTAAGAGTAGTAACTCGAAATGGGAGTTGCAGAATAAACAGAAACTAGTAAAAGGCGAGGTGACGATGTGTGTTGGAGTAGTTCCAAGATTGATATGATCATCATCGCACACTCCCTATACTTTCGGGATTAGTGTTGAAACTAAATAAGTCTTATTTGGTGTTTGCGTTGAGCATGAATATGATTTGATCATGTTTGTTGCAATATGGTTATTCATTTAAATTAGAGAATAACTGTTGTTCTGTTTACATGAATAAAACCTTCTATGGTCATACAGCCAATAAAATGGTTTGTTGGATCTCGATCGTAGTGATACACATATTCATAATAATGAAGCCAAAAGATGCAAAGTTAATAATGATAGTGCAACTTATTTGTGGCACTGTCGTTTAGGTCATATTGGTGTAAAGCGCATGAAGAAACTCCATGCTGATGGGATTTTGGAATCACTTGATTATGAATCACTTGATGCTTGCGAACCGTGCCTCATGGGCAAGATGACTAAAACGCCGTTCTCCGGAACAATGGAGCGAGCAACAGATTTGTTGGAAATCATACATACTGACGTATGTGGTCCGATGAATATTGAGGCTCGCGGCAGGTATCTTTATTTTCAGACCTTCATAGATGATTTGAGCAGATATGGGTATATCTACTTGATGAAACATAAAGTTTGAAACATTTGAAAAGTTCATATAATTTCAGAGCGAAGTAGAAAATCATCGTAACTAGAAAATAAAGTTTCTACGATCTGATCGTGGAGGAGAATATTTGAGTTACGAGTTTGGTCTTCATTTGAAACAATGCGGAATAGTTTTGCAACTCACACCACCTGGAACACCACAGCGTAATGGTGTGTCCGGACGTCATAACCGTACTTTATTAGATATGGTGCGATCTATGATGTTTCTTACCAATCTACCACTATCGTTTTGGGGTTATGCATTAGAGACAGTTGCATCCACATTAAAAAGGGCACCCTCTAAGTCCATTGAGACGACACAATATGAACTGTGGTTTGGCAACAAACCAAAGTTGTCGTTTCTTAAAGTTTGGGGTTGTGATGCTTATATGAAAAAAGTTTCATCCTGATAAGCTCAAACCCAAATCGGAGAAATATGTCTTCATAGGATACCCAAAGGAGACTGTTGGGTACACCTTCTATCATAGATCCGAAGGCAAGACATTTGTTGCTAAGAATGGATCCTTTCTAGAGAAGGAGTTTCTCTCGAAAGAAGTGAGTGGGAGGAAAGTAGAACTTGATGAGGTAACTGTACCTGCTCCCTTATTGGAAAGTAGTTCATCACAGAAATCTGTTCCTGTGACTCCTACACCAATTAGTGAGGAAGCTAATGATGATGATCATGTAACTTCAGATCAAGTTACTACCGAACCTCGTAGGTCAACCAGAGTAAGATCCGCACCAGAGTGGTACGGTAATCCTGTTCTGGAGGTCATGTTACTTGACCATGACGAACCTACAAACTATGAGGAAGCGATGATTATCCCAGATTCCGCAAAATGGCTTGAGGCCATGAAATCTGAGATGAGATCCATGTATGAGAACAAAGTATGGACTTTGATTGACTTGCCTAATGATCGGCGAGCCATTGAGATTAAATGGATCTTCAAGAGGAAGACAGACGCTGATAGTAGTGTTACTATCTACAAATCTAGAATTGTCGCAAAAGGTTTTCGACAAGTTCAAGGTGTTGACTACGATGAGAGTTTCTCACTCGCAGCGATGCTTAAGTCTGTCCGAATCATGTTAGCAATTGCCGCATTTTATGAAATCTGGCAAATGGATGTCAAAACTACATTCCTTAATGGATTTCTTAAAGAAGAGTTGTATATGATGCAACCAGAATGTTTTGTCAATCCTAAAGGTGCTAACAAAATGTGCAAGCTCTAGCGATCCATCTATGGACTGGTGCAAGCATCTCGGAGTTGGAATATACGCTTTGATAAGTTGATCAAAGCATATAGTTTTATACAGACTTGCGGTGAAGCCTGTATTTACAAGAAAGTGAGTGGGAGCACTACAACATTTCTGATAAGTATATGTGAATAACATATTTTTTATCGGAAATAATTTAGAATTATTCTGCAAAGCATAAAGGAGTATTTGAAAGAAGTTTTTCAAAGAAGGACCTCGGTGAAGCTGCTTACATATTGAGCATCAAGATCTATAGAGATAGATCAAGACGCTTGATAAGTTTTTCAATGAGTACATACCTTGACAAGATTTTGAAGTAGTTCAAAATGGAACAGTCAAAGAAAGAGTTTCTTGCCTGTGTTACAAGGTGTGAAATTGAGTAAGACTCAAAGCCTGACCACGGCAGAAGATAGAAAGAGAATGAAAGTCATTCCCTATGCCTCGGCGATAGGTTATATAAAGTATGCCATGCTGTGTACCAGATCTATTGTATACCCTACGCTGATTTTGGCAAGGGAGTACAATAGTGATCTATGAGTAGATCACTGGACAGCGGTCAAAATTATCCTTAGTGGAATAAGGATATTTTTCTCGATTATGGAAGTGACAAAAGGTTCGCCGTAAAGGGTTACGTCGATGCAAGTTTTGACACTAATCTAGATGACTCTAAGTCTCGGTCTAGATACATATTGAAAGTGGGACCAATTAGCTAGAGTAGCTCCATGCAGAGCATTGTAGACATAGAAATTTGCAAAATACTTACGGATCTGAATGTGACAGACCCATTGACTAAAATTATCTCACAAGGAAAACATGATCACACCTTAGTACTCTTTGGGTGCTTAATCACATAGCGATGTGAACTAGATTATTTACTCTAGTAAACCCTTTGGGTGTTGGTCACATGACGATGTGAACTATGGGTGTTAATCACATGGTGATGTGAACTGTTGATGTTAAATCACATGGCGATGTGAACTAGATTATTGACTCTAGTGCAAGTGGGAGACTGAAGGAAATATGCCCTAGAGGCAATAATAAAGTTATTATTTATTTCCTTATATCATGATAAATGTTTATTATTCATGCTAGAATTGTATTAACCGGAAACATAATACTTGTGTGAATACATAGACAAATAGAGTGTCACTAGTATGCCTCTACTTGACTAGCTCGTTGATCAAAGATGGTTATGTTTCCTAGCCATAGACATGAGTTGTCATTTGATTAACGGGATCATATCATTAGGAGAATGATGTGATTGACTTGACCCATTCCGTTAGCTTAGCACTCGATCGTTTAGTATGTTGCTATTGCTTTTTTCATGACTTATACATGTTCCTATGACTATGAGATTATGCAACTCCCGTTTACCGGAGGAACACTTTGTGTGCTACCAAACGTCACAACGTAACTGGGTGATTATAAAGGTGCTCTACAGGTGTTTCCGAAGGTACTTGTTGGGTTGGCGTATTTCGAGATTAGGATTTGTCACTCCGATTGTCGGAGAGGTATCTCTAGGCCCACTCGGTAATGCACATCACTATAAGCCTTGCAAGCATTGCAACTAATGAGTTAGTTGCGGGATGATCTATTACAGAACGAGTAAAGAGACTTGCCGGTAACGAGATTGAACTAGGTATTGAGATACCGACGATCGAATCTCGGGCAAGTAACATACCGATGACAAAGGGAACAACGTATGTTGTTATGCGGTCTGACCGATAAAGATCTTCATAGAATATGTAGGAGCCAATATGGGCATCCAGGTCCCGCTATTGGTTATTGACCAGAGAGGTGTCTCGGTCATGTCTACATAGTTCTCGAACCCGTAGGTTCCGCACGCTTAACGTTCGTTGACAATATAGTACTATGAGTTATGTATGTTGGTGACCGAATGTTGTTCGGAGTTTTGGATGAGATCACGGATATGATGAGGAACTCCGGAATGGTCCGGAAGTAAAGATTGATATGTGGATAGTAGTGTTTGATCTCCGGAAAGGTTCCGGAATCCATCAGAAGGGGTTCCGGATGTTTCCCGAAATGTTTGGGCACAAGAACACTTTATCTGGGCCAAAAGGGAAAGCCCACGAGGTTTTTGGAAAGCGCAAAAGGAAGTTTTGTGGAGTCCAGGGGCTAGACGCCAGGGTCCCTGGCGTCTGGGTCCAGACGCCGGGAACCCTGGCGTCTGGCCCTGGAGTCCGAGAAGGACTCTTGCCTTTTGGGTGAAACCGACTTTGTTGAGGCTTTTACTCCAAGTTTCGACCCCAAGGCTCAACATATAAATAGAGGGGTAGGGCTAGCACCCAAGAGAGATCAAGAAACACCAAGCCGTGTGTCGGCAAACCCGTCCCCTCTAATTTATCCTCCGTCATAGTTTTCGTAGTGCTTAGGTGAAGCCATGCGGAGATTGTTCTTCACCAACACCGTCACCACGCCGTCGTGCTGCCGGAACTCATCTACTACTTCGCCCCTCTTGTTGGATCGAGAAGGCGGGGACGTCATCGAGCTGAACGTGTGCAGAACTCGGAGGTGCCGTGCTTTCGGTACTTGGATCGGTCGGATCATGAAGACGTACGACTACATTAACCGCGTTGATATAACGCTTCCGCTTACGGTCTACGAGGGTACGTAGACAACACTCTCCCCTCTCGTTGCTATGCATCACCATGATCTTGCGTGTGCGTAGGAATTTTTTTGAAATTACTACGTTCCCCAACACTAGCTACATACGCATCAGTATCAACAAAGGGGGTGGTGGAGTTTGACTGCAGCAAGCCAGCTTTGACTCAGTGGCTACCCTAAACTATGACTGCAAGTAACTCTTTTGAGGTGGCGCACACGAGTCCACATATTCACCATATCAATACACCACTATGGATCCGCTCCCGTCTACCTACGAGAACGCCATCCATAGCACTCATGCTTATCTTGCGCATTTTAGAGTATCCACTTCACTTGTCTATGAACTGTACAGGCAACCCAGAAGTCCTTTTCCACGAACACGGCTATTCGAATAGATGATGTTAACCCTGCAGGGGTGTACTTCTTCACACACGCTCTCGCCACTTAACACCATGTACACGTCGTGTATCTCGGCAACCTTCAAGCGGAAGACTGGCGAGGGAGTCGGCCACGACCTGACTAACCACACAAGTCTCTAGTCCAGGTTTATCGCCTATTCGGGTTCCATCTGCAAGGAGATCCGGCCGGGGTGTCACTCACGGCCCCAAACGATGTGTACAGGGTTCCAAGCCCACCAAATGGGCGGCGCTTGGTCTACCCGGCCACGGTGCCTAGTCTGTCCCAAGCCCACCCGTACCGGGTGCCACTTGGTAGACTACTAACACTACCTACAAACACTAGAAACTAGTTGCAACTCCTAGACAGAGATCAGGTTGATTAATAAGTCGAGATGGGCACTTAAGCATTCCAATGCATGGTAATAACTGTTTATGGATCGCAAACACAGAACTCAGTTCCTGAGGACGGCTGCAATGAGACAACCCACCATGTACTCCTACATGGCTTCTCACAGCTACCTTTACCAAATCGTGTTCACACACTTAGCTCTCAACAGTAGGACATGTTCACCACATTCCAATTCATCCCCGATGAATCAGACCTGACTCAACTCTAAGCAGTAGCAGGCATGACAAACAAGCATGACTGAGTAGGCACATCAGGGCTCAAACAACTCCTACTCATGCTAGTGGGTTTCATCTATTTACTGTGGCAATGATAAGTCATGCAGAGGAAAGGGGTTCAATTACCACAGCACATAACAGTTGAATCGTTGTTGTCCTAATGCAGTAAAAGAGAGCAGGAGCGAGAGAGTGGGATTGTATCGGAATGAACAAGGGGGTTTTGCTTGCCTGGCACTTCTGAAGATAGTATAGCTCTTCATCGGTGTCATCAAACTCATCGCCGGATCAACGTCTACTGAGGGGGAACAAATACCGGCAACAGAGAGGAAACTCAATCAATGCAATGCACAATATGATGCATGATCATGACATGGCAATATGTTGTTGATTGAGCTAATGCAGCTAGCAACAAGTTAAATGAAGTTGGTTTGAACCCAAGATTCAAATTCAAACTCCATATGTGAATATTCAAATGCCAGACATATGATTTGCCCTATTCAGCAACTATAAGTTGTTCTAACATGCATGAAAATGATACAGATGGATAGATTGGATTTTTATGATCATTTTTCATATATAAATCTTTTCATTTGAAGTTACGGTTGAATTTCTATGAATTTTTGAAGTTTTAATCTAGAAAATTATTAACTGCGTCAGCATTGCGTCACTGTGACGTCAGCAAGTCAACTGCGGCTGACAAGGTCAAACCTGACCAGTGCGGTCCACTGGTCAGTCACACAGTGCTATCTGGGTCACTAACAGGTGGGGTCAGGTCAACAGCCATGTCAGCAAGTCAACGCTGACGTGTGGGGTCGGTAAACAGGTGACGTGGCCAGGTCAAACTGACCTGTGGGCCCTGCGGGGTTAGTTTAGTCTAAACAAAACTAAACCGTCGTTAATTAGGAAGTGGGGCCCGTTTGTAAGTGGCTCTAGGGTTAATTAGCGATGTCATTAGCTGCTAATGATGGGACCACGTTGACCTCGCCGGAGTTCAGCCGGCGGCGACCACAGAACATGGCGGAGCATGCCAGATTTGCGCTAGAGGCGTCGGGTTAGCGCGCTGAGAGCACCAGGGCATAGCCCTTGCTCACCCGCATCAAGAGGAGGCGGAGTTGGGCGCGGGGGTCGCCGGAATCAACGCCGGCGACGAGGTTTGCGGCGGCCGTGGTTCGGTCAAGCTCGGAATCGGCATTGTGGTGCACGGCGGGTCGAGCGGTGGGGTGCTTCGTGCTCCTGCAGACATGCTGAGCACGGTGACGCGCTCAGGCTCGAGCTGTAGTGGCTGCAACGACGACGGCGACATGGCCAGCGGCAGGGGAAGCTCGGCCACGGCGGTTACGGACGCTGGAGGTCGCAAACGACGAAGATAACGAGGGGGAAATGATGGAGAGCTCACAGCAGTCATGTAGACAAGCTTAGCGGGCTCGGGGACGTCCTGCCTGCGGCGAATCGACGATGGCGATCACCGGACAGAGACAAGGAAGATGGCAACGATGGCGGCTCCACAGGGCCTCCGCGTTAGCTTTCTTCGAGGGAGAGGCGTGGTGCGAGGTGGCGGAGGTGCTGGACTGATCGGGGAGGCAAGGCATCGGTGGTGGGCGCGGCAGCAACGAGCGGCGGCGACGGTGGCGCTCAGGTTCGGGCGAGAGAGAGGGAGCAGAGGGGAGGAGGGCCTCGGGGAAGAGTGAGAGGGGTCGGGGGTGCGTGTCGACGTCCAGGGCGTCCAGAGCGACGTCGAGGAGGCAGCGAGAAGCAAGAGGTGGCCGAGACGCGTGGCCGCGTGCAAGGGGCACACGCCCAGCGTCCTTCTGTCCCAAGGAAGGGGACGACTGGCACGGCCAGATGGACTGGGTCGTGCAGGGCCGGACCAGTGGGCGCCAGGTCAGTTCTCTCTCTCTCTCTATTAATAATTTGTTCTGCTTTTCTATTTTTGTTATTTTGTTTTGATTTAGTTTATAGCCCAAATCATTTTAATAAATCCTGAAAATAATTGTGGGCATTAAATGAATTATTATAGAGGCCCTTAACTATTTTCAGAATTGTTGGAGCATTTAAAAATATTAATAGTATTTAAATGCCCCAATTCAAATACAATATGGGTTATTCAAAAATCCAGAATGGCCTAAAAATATTGGCAACATTTTTGGTAGAGGTTTTCACCTTTATCAAAAATCATGAACATTTTCAAAGGGCATTTTGGGTTCATTGAAAATATTGTTTATTTGAACCTAGTTGAATTCATTTAGTGCTAGGGTTTCAACATCCCCATTTCAAGTTTCTTTTGGAAATAAACATGCTGACATGATGAGCAAGCAAAGTCAAACAAGAGCTGATCTGAGGCTGTGACAGCTCACCCCCCCTAAATCTTGTCCCGAGATTCAAGACGTGAGGTAAGAAGACAGAGGGGACACGGAACTGACACACTCTTCACGATCCATTGCATTTCTGAAGATGTTGATTCATTGCATCGTATTGATCTTGATGTCTTTGCTTTTGAGATCTTCATCCAACACGATGACGACAGAAAGAAACTCTATAGGAAACGATCTCCTCGAAGGTTGAGCACTCAAGATCAACTCATCGAATGAGACGTGGAAACATCTCTTAAGATGAGAGGCAAAACATGCATTAGGAGGGACGGAAGAAACAATTTGATGAGGGTTTCAAAGTAGCGAGGAACCAATTACCATGATCCCATAACGGCTCATAGAATTATTCCCTTAAATGGCAGAAAGAATTACTTTTGACATAGAGATCATTGAGACTCTTTATACCAGCCTAAGGCAATCACAATCGATCATTTTAAGGAGTTCAAAAGAATGACATACTCGGACTAGAATGGATGATGTGGACTACCTTATTGAAGACAACGCAATGGATGATTTTGCTTATCATCGAAAATGGATGGGATCCATGGTAGGTCCACTTTGGAAGATGATCTTGGGCAGCAACCGATGAGAAAGGCAGCCTATGGGGAACTGGCACAATGGCGGTGCAAGCTGGGAACAAAATGCAACTGTTGGGAATGTTCCAACCATCATATATGCCTGAGATTCAGATCCGGTTGGTGTCAGGATATTTCAGAAAGCATGTCTGAAAAAGAATGGTAGCAACACAAATCGACGAGGTGGCGTTGTGAGATTCTCGGGAATGAAATACGATAGCAAGCTCCAAAACATGAGCTCGTTCTGCTACATACATGTGAACACACTGTCCCAGACAAGCATGACCACGTAGTAGTCTTATAATAAAACACTACCGAGTTCAGGTGGGGAACCATCATCGAGGATATTGGAATCTTGTGCATGAACTAGTATTCGCACAGCAACTCCTTTTCCTTGAGCAAATCAATCAGTGGCTTCGTGTGCTAGGGAATACATATGGAGTGGAGGTAATTAATCTACCAAACCATAGTATACATTCGCACATGCATAACTGACTTGGGAAGATTCCAGAGGAAACAAAACTAACTTTCTCGAATTCACGGCGGCAACTTGCATCAGATGCACATGAATTAGAGGAAGTCACTTCTTACACCAAACATATACCTCATGAGTGGAACACGAAGGCAATGCTTACAAAGTTTCTAACACTAGCTCAACGTTCAACATGAATCATGGAGGAGACAAAATGTTGCTGATGGGCTTAACAGCAACTCATCGGAATTTCCATATCATTGGACTTCCACCATTATGTGAACAATGTGATAGTATTGGTCAGACCAAAAGATGTAATGGTGTATGCTCGAGGAATCAACCACGAGTAAGACAACATTACGAATATCGTTGGTTCTAACTTGATTTGACGATGGCCCACACTCAAATCAAGGTTTGGGCAAGGCGATAGGTTCAACAACTGATCACGAGGACCAATCGATGAAGAAATCATCTTTCTACAACAAACACACAAACACAAGATATCCCTTAACATGAACTAAGTCAGACAAGCTTTTATCTTCCAACTCTCCAAGTTGTTATTTAGCTTGACCAACTAGCTCAGGGGTATCCAACACAGATTCTTGGAGAAGAGTGGTTTACTGGAAAACCAACTTGATCACGAACTCAACATATCGGTCAGGGGACGACCTGGTGATACTTCCGTGAAGATATCTGGAAAATCACGAACCACCGAAATGTTATTACGCTCGGGAGCAATCTTGCTTTCGGGGCAAGATGATATGATCAAAAGAGCAAGGAATTAATACAATCCAAACTCATCGATCGAAGAGTGCACCTGAAATAAGGACTAGGTAGCACGATCAATCTTAGGATGATGATTCAATAACCAGCACGCTAAGAATGAGAGTATTGTCCATTAACTACCAAGCTACGGAGTTGCTAGGAGTATTGATTTCGCACCTCACAATACACTTGTCGGCATTCCGGTTACAATAGCACGGAACCGAGGAATGAACAATGATGGCAAGAAGTGTTACTGCGTCAAGAATTCATAAGAGGTGGTGCAATTCTCATGACACTCTTGACATAAAGATGGTAACACTCCAAGGTAGAACAGAGCAAAAGCTGGATTGGCATTTTGATCTACGGAATACAACTACTTTGACCCAATCCTAGAAATGGATGAGGTACTGGAGTTTGTTTCTCCTAGTCATTCCGGAATAGAATGGCTTGACAGACCACAAGAATAATAGGCATCGATGAACACGAATGCACAACTATTCCTGACTATCAATTGATAGACTAGGGTCAGAATACAGCTGGGGAGGGTCAACTCAAGGAACATATAACTTTCTGAGTTGTGGATGCATAGATTAGTATGTCGAACGAAGCTCTCGGAAAGGGTAGAACTGGCAGATTCACAAGTATAGTGGAGAACTCATCAAGAGCAGTCTAGTTGTGATCTTTTGATTCAAACAAATTTCTGCCAAGGATGGTTCATGGTATTTGAAAGAAGGAAATACCACGGACCTCGAGGACTATCACAAAGGTTACTAATATCCTAAAGGAACTAGCAAACACTATCAACAGGAGGTGAGTGGAGTGAATCTCGGGTTCAAACCCAGGAATAGAATACCTACTAACTAAATGGCATCACGGGATGCTTTCGAGAATGATGGCCAGAATCATCACACTGGGAACACAAGACATGGCTAGATTACTAGGTGATACTCTAGACACCTAGGGTCATAATAATAGCTCCAACACAAATGCCGAGGCAATGAAGTACCTCAACTCACTAGTTAGTGTGGTCGATCTGGCACAAAGGAACTTCAGAACGGTAAGAAGGAATTTGCAAATGCATCAGACTGTTTAGAAACCTGGGATGACTCGGACAGCATAACGGATGTAAATGCTCAAAAGATTTGAGACATCCTACAAATTGGTGGCATAACCACTCAACATCACATTATCAAGGTTCTGAGGCCAGCTATGAACATACGGAAGTAGTAGAAACTGAACTGAGGCCAGGAACCAACAATCCTATAAGTCCCTATCATAGTAACTCATCATCCTAATAGATAGATGAGAAGGCCTAGTTCTTAATCCCCGTTGAAAAGAAGAGGTTGACTCAGATCAGAAGGGCATAAGGTAAAGGAGTAAAAAGAGCCTTACGTTCCCTTCCACAATCAATTCCCTTATATAACTAAAGCATTTCTAGACTCAACTTCGAACAGTTTGGCTTGGTAATCCTACAGGCAGTCAGGCTCTGATACCAAAGTTGTCAGGACCCCGATTCCAAGTCACATCGATCTAGCCGGTAACACCTCATATCACCTTGCGGCCTCACGCACGGTATTCCCACGGGTGTCGCCTTACCATGGCCCGGGACCGTTTGCGCCTTTTGGCTCACGTATATGATAGTGTCGCTAGTATCCATATGACAGAGAACCCGGGCCGACATGACTAGTCATGAACCCAAAGTGGCACTAACTTACGGGGACCGGCATACATGAATCAACATCGAGCATGTCGGTCAGCAGCGAGCGAATCCGGGCTATAGCACTGGGCTAACAGGACTCCGGTGAACCGGGCTATAGCAGGCTAGGCAGGACTCCGGATGTCCCCGCGTGACATTTCCCCGAAGGGACAGACACGGGAACGGAGTGAATCACATGCCGGCCAGTCAAGTGTTCCGGAGCAGTAGTGCTCGGCTAGCAGGACTCCGGTGAACCGGGCTGTAGCGGACTACTATGGCTCATGGAAGCACAAGACTACATTTCCCCATAAGAGAGGCTACCAAGGATAAACAACTAGGTTGTCGGATCCCACACATACCAAGCATTTCAATCATACACACAATATGCTCGATATGTGTAAATACAACATGGCATCACAACATAACTCTAAGAGTCAAGTATTTATTCATTAGGCTCCAAGGAGCGAGATATTACAAACATGGGTCTCATGACCCAACATTCAGAGCATACAAGTCAAAGCACATGCGGAAGCTTAACATGTCTGAGTACAGACATCTACAAATGAAAAAGGCTAAGAAGCCTGACTATCTACCAGATCCTGCAGAGGGCACAAGATCGTAGCCGAGGTAACAAGCTAAACGTCGAAGTCCACACGGAACTACTAGCGAGACTGACGTCTCCCTGCAAAACATAAAATAGGCAAACATGAGTACAAATGTACCCAGCAAGACTTACATCAGAACTAGCTACATATGCATCAGTATCAACAAAGGGGGTGGTGGAGTTTGACTGCAGCAAGCCAGCTTTGACTCAGTGGCTATCCTAAACTATGACTGCAAGTAATTCTTTTGAGGTGGCGCACACGACTCCACATATTCACCATATCTATACAGCACTATGGATTCGCTCCCGTCTACCTACGAGAACGCCATCCGTAGCACTCACGCTTATCTTGCGCATTTTAGAGTATCCACTTCACTTGTCTATGAACTGTACAGGCAACCCAGAAGTCCTTTTCCGCGGACATGGCTATTCGAATAGATGATGTTAACCCTGCAGGGGTGTACTTCTTCACACACGCTCTTGCCACTTACCACCGTGTACACGTTGTGTATCTCGGCAACCTTCAAGCGGAAGCCTGGCGAGGGAGTCGGCCACAACCTGACTAACCACACAAGTCTCTAGCCAGGTTTATCGCCTATTCTGGTTCCATCCGCAAGGAGATCCGGCCGAGGTGTCGCTCACGGCCCCAAACGATGTGTACAGGGTTCCAAGCCCACCAAACGGGCGGCGCTTGGTCTACCCGGCCACGGTGCCTAGTCTGTCCCAAGCCCACCTGTACCGGGTGCCACTTGGTAGACTACTAACACTACCTACAAACACCAGAAACTAGTTGCAACTCCTGGACAGAGATCAGGTTGATTAATAAGTCTAGAGGGGCACTTAAGCATTCAATTGCGTGGTAGTAACTGTTCATGGATCACAAACACAGAACTCAGTTCCTGAGGACGGCTTCAATGAGACAACCCACCATGTACTCCTACATGGCCTCTCACCGCTACCTTTACCAAATCGTGTTCACACATTTAGCTCTCAACAGTAGGACATGTTCACCACATTCCAATTCATCCCCGATGAATCAGACCTGACTCAACTCTAAGCAGTAGCAGGCATGACAAACAAGCATGAATGAGTAGGCACATCAGGGCTCAAACAACTCCTACTCATGCTATTGGGTTTCATCTATTTACTGTGGCAATGACAGGTCATGCAGAGGAAAGGGGTTCAACTACCGCAGCACATAACAGTTGAATCGTTGTTGTCCTAATGCAGTAAAAGAGAGAAGGAGCGAGAGAGTGGGATTGTATCGGAATTAACAAGGGGGTTTTGCTTGCCTGGCACTTCTGAAGATAGTATAGCTCTTCATCGGTGTCATCGAACTCATCGCTGGATCAACGTCTACTGAGGGGGAACAAATACCGGCAACAGAGAGGAAACTCAATCAATGCAATGCACAATATGATGCATCATCATGACATGGCAATAAGTTATTGATTGAGCTAATGCAACTAGCAACAAGTTAAATGAAGTTGGTTTGAACCCAAGATTCAAATTCAAACTCCATATGTGGATATTCAAATGCCAGACATATGATTTGCCCTATTCAGCAACTATAAGTTGTTCTAACAAGCATGAAAATGATACATATGGATAGATTGGATTTTTCTGATCATTTTTCATATATAAATCTTTTCATTTGGAGTTACGTTTGAATTTCTATGAATTTTTGAAGTTTTAAACATTTTCTGGAATTTCCTAGATTATTTTTAATCCAGAAAATTATTAACCGCGTCAGCATTGCGTCACTGTGACGTCAGCAACTCAACTGCGGCTGACCAGGTCAAACCTGACCAGTGGGGTCCACTGGTCAGTCACAGAGTGTTGTTTGGGTCACCGACAGGTGGGGTCAGGTCAACAGCCACGTCAGCAAGTCAACGCTCACGTGTGGGGTCGGTCAATAGGTGACGTGGCCAGGTCAAACTGACCTGTGGGCCCTGCGGGGTTAGTTTACTGTAACATCCCAAATTTTCAATTTGGAATGTTATACATTAGATCATCATTGCATAGCAGATTTTATTGCATTTTCGCAAATCCTCGAAAATCCTAAGCAACTCAAGGACCCTCGGAGAGAGTTGGGGATTTTTCCCGGTTTTCATATTTGATTTTTATCAAATAATAAAAGGAGGATTTTTGGTTTAATTATTTTTCTCTCCGAAAAATATTTCATATTAAAATAAATGAGAGGAGAAAATATGACTTCTCCAAAATAATTGAAATATTGGAGAAAAATATTAAAATCAAATATTGGATTTTATTCGGGTTTTATTTGCAATTTTAAATGCATTAGAAAAATTGCATGTTTTCAAAACTGCATTTTTGGGCCCAAAAAAATGTTCATCTTGTTCTAATTGTTTTAATTAGACGGCGAAAATTTGTTTTAGCATTTTTGGATTTTTATTTATTGTTCTATGATTTTGTTTTAGATCCGGCGGAATTATTAAAAAAACGCCGAGCGCGCCGACTGGGCCGAAGCCCAGCCGACGGCCCAGCCTGCCCCGCGCCCCGTCTCCCTCTTGGGCACGCAGCGCCGCCGCCGCCCGAGTCCCGCTCGAGCACGCCGTCGCCCGCTGCCTTGCCCCCTCCTCGACGGCACCCCCCTCCTTTTATACCCCCGACCCCGCCCCCTCTCCCTCACCCCGTCCCCGCCCCGATCCGAAGCCGCCGCCGCCCGAGGAGACGCCGCCGCCGGAGCCCGACGCCGCCGCCCGAGGAGCTCGCCGCCCCGACGCCGTACGACGCCGCCCTCGTCGCCCTTCGACGCCCGCAGCCTCGCCGCCCCTCGCCGCCCTAGCCCGACCCGCCGAAGCCCCGTCCCGAGCCTCGCCGGAGGTTAGCCGGAGCCGCCGCCGTTCACCGTCCGTTTTTTTAAAACCACCCGGTTTATTTTTTTTCGAAACCCTAGTTTTTTTATATATAGATCGGTTTATTTAATTAGTGAACGTTCACCGACCCGTTCGTTTTAACGAACGTGTTCGTCGGTTAGTCGCTGTTAACGAACGTCCGTTCGTTTAACTGTTCGTCAGTTTTCTTTTTCGTCAGATTTTCCGCGATTATTCCAGATCGCGATTTCTGATCAGATTTTCGTTTTCGTTTATCTTTTCGCTCGTTTATCGGAATCAGGCGATTCAAGCGCCTAGAGTTTCGTCTCGAAATTCTCTTTCCATTTAACCCACTCAAACAAGTTTTTGCTACTGTAAAATTTGACCTAGATCCAGATTAGTAAATGAAGCTTGTTTCTTTCGCCATTTGACTTTCGTTGCTTCGTTTGATTTGATTCTTTTTGCAAACCGGAGTTCTCAAGTTGAACTTTTTGGTTAGATCGTTATTTGAGTTTTACCTGTGCATTTGATGAGTGCTTATTGTATGCTTGTTTGTTTGCGATAGAGTACCCGGAGTGCGCCGCTTGTTACTTCGAATCGCTAAGTTTCACGGATCATCAGCAAGGCAAGTAACACGTTGATCATACCTCTTTTACTACCCAGTTTTATTGCATTAGACCAACCCTCAAACATTGCATGGTTAGGATCTAATTAAATTATGGGTATTGGGAAGTAGTTGAGGTAGTACCTATTGCCCTGTTTATTATCAAACCTTTGGGAGTTACTTCTACGTTTGCTTGTATTTGCTATGTTATGCTACTAGACGTGGATTGGGTTTGAGAGATATTCACGACAGATGTGAGATTGTTAATTAATGGTTTACTTAAGGTGGCAACTAAAACTCACATCTGGGTGGATTGAGGCACCTGGAGAACCCAGTGTTGCCTGTTTTTCTAAGGACCGCCACCCAGGCTCAAAGGGATCATAAGATTATTCATGCTAGAAACTTCCGTGTGCAGCCACAAGCTATTATGGGCTCTAGCATAGTTGAGTAGGTTACATGATCTCTTGAAGAGGTGGGCTAGCAGATGTAGGGGAAAGTAGGTGTAACTGTCCACCCGGAGTAAAGAGTTATTGTTTCTGAAAGACTGTGTCTCGGTCATCCGTTTCTCAAACATCATGTAGTGCGAGAATCAAGCAGAGGCGATCGAGTCTTGTGGGAAAAAGTGCACAAACCTCTGCAGAGTGTAGAAACTAATCATGGTTAGCCGTGTCCCCGGTTATGGACATCTTGAGTATCTAGTACTTGGATTATGATGTGAATCTCATCATCATGTTACTTTAATTAATTTTGTTGGGTTAATGATGATACTTAATTGGGATTGAGATGCTGTCAACCATCTCAATGTTTAACAACCACCATGATAGTTAAATAAATTTATTCCTTTGCAGTAGGGAAAAATTGGCTTTTCGCAAAACTGTAACCATAGAGCCTTCTACCAGCCATATATGCATGTAGTATAGCATTATCATGCTCATTACTCTCTATGTGTTACATTGCCAGCATATTCCATGTGCTGACCCGTTTTCGGGCTGCAACGTTTTATGTTGCAGACTTTTCAGACGACGAGTAAGATGCCTTAGGTCGTGGTCTTATACTCAGTGATGTCGTTGGAGTTGATGGACTCACTTATCTTCCAAGTCTTCCGCTGTTATCGTATTAGATGGCCTTAAGCCATATTTATCATACTTATTTCTCTTTTGAGATACTCGATGTAATAAGTGTGTGATTGCTACTCTGTTATAAATCCTCCATTTGTACTGTGCGTGTCAGCATTACTAATCCAGGGATGACACTAAAGCATAGAGCACAGACTGTTTGAGGTCTGGTCGCTACAAAGGTGGTATCAGAGCACACGCTGACTGTAGGACACTATCACTAAGCCTAAACCCTAGAACACTACTCTCTTCTCATTTCTGACTCCTCTCCACTTTCTACTCTTTTAGGAATGGCGGATGCAAGGAACAAGTTCATGCAACCGGATGAAGATACACCTTTTGGACGACACTTGAAGGAAGTCACTAGGTACCTACACATCGGAATACCAAGCTTCACCGGGACCCACAACGCCACACTACCAGAAGAGGAGCGCTGGAAGATTCAAGTTCAAATTCCTGGAAGGACGTTTACGCCAGTCACTGAGCCTATAGAGTTTTCCTTTGATGCACCAACCTGGAGTTTAGGGAAGAGCATGGCAGCCCACATCTCTATGGGACGCATTGGAGAAGTCTACCGCAGGGAGCTTAAGGATACTATCTATCAGATTTGTGGACCCCGGGATGAGCAATGTGAGATGGTCAGCACCAAGAAGGATGGATCAATTGCAACTTTCATCCAGGAGCAAAACCAACACATTCGTCGCCAGGAGAACCGGATGTGCTCAGACATGATATATCTGAAGAAGGCATAGACCAAGATCACGGAGTTGGAGGAAGAACTCAAGTCTAAGCGCGATGGATATGAGGAGGAGATCGCCACGTTGTTGGAGAAGAACGGCGAACTGATACAGAAGATCGAAGTATTCCTGGGAGACCCATCACCTGCAGGAGAAGACGACGATTCTACTTGCCCGGATAACTACATCATCATCGACGACACCGACTCAGACCCCAGTGAAGATGACTTTATTGATGAAGCTGGAGTAGATATCATGGAGTCTTCGACCGATCAAAATTTCTAGTAGACCACCAAAATCAGTAGTAGTATTCCCCCCATGTAAATAGTATAGTCCGAGCACTTTTGTAACGATAGCTAGATCGATTGTGTGCCTTGTTTGTTTGATTGGTGATATTGATTGTGTTTTGTCTCATGAGCATATGGGTAGTGTTTTCCCTCTAGACCTCATTCTATTCTATATCTCATCTTTTCTAAACCTATCAGATGCCTCCGAGACGCGACACCGGATTTGTTTTCCCACCGGAGATCACTCAGTTGATTCAGCAGCAGAATGCCCTGATGCAAGTGTTAGTACAGAACCAAGGCAAGAACAACAACAACAACCCACCATCACCTGTTGATCACTTAGCCCGTTTCTTGAGGCTAAATCCGCCGGTGTTTTCCAGCAGCACTGAGCCGATTGTTGCAGATGATTGGCTCCGCAAAGTTGGAAGGGAGTTGACCACTGCAGGATGCACAGATGCGGAGAGAGTGCGTTTTGCCGCACATCAGCTTGATGGACCCGCAGCATCATGGTGGGAGAATTACACAGCCACCCACCCTATTGACACTGTCACATGGGACCAGTTTCAGCAAGCTTTCCGTACTGCCCATGTTTCAGCAGGAGCTATGGCTATGAAGAAGCGTGAGTTTCGCAACCTACGCCAAGGAGGACACACCATAGGCCAGTATGTGGAGGACTTTAGTAAGTTAGCACGTTATGCTCCCGATGACGTTGCTACAGATGCAGCCAAGCAGGAGAAGTTTCTCGAAGGACTGAATGATGAGCTGAGCATGCAGTTGATGGTAGCAACCTTCAACAACTACCAGGAGTTGGTGGATAGAGCTCTCATGATTGAAGGGAAGCAACAGCAGATTGAAAACCGTAAGAGGAAGTATGGACAAGGGAAGTACAATTCTGGAGCTCAGCAGAAGCCACGTTTTACCCCGAAATCAGGAGGACAGTTTCAGCATACCCATGGAGGAGGTAGTTTGCACAACCATAATGGACCCAAGAATGGTAATGGGAATGGAGGAAGCAACGGGCAGAACCGTAATAACACATCTACCCCAGCCAAGAGGGATCTGAGCCACATTACTTGTTTCAAGTGCCAGAAGACTGGACATTATGCCACTGAATGCCCGGAAGCCCAGAATGGAAATGGCAATGGAAGCTCTGGGAAGAAGCCTAACCCGTTCAATAAAGGACAAGTGAACCACGTTTACGTGGAGGAGGTTGAAGCACAGCCTGACGCAGTAATAGGTAAGTTTATGGTTAAGTCATTTACTGCAATCGTTCTTTTTGATACTGGTGCATCGCATTCATACATATCAAGGGGATTTGTGGATAAGTATAAATTGCCCACCAAAGTTCTTAGAACACCTATGTTAGTAACCTTGCCAGGAGCAGAGTATATGGCAAGCCAAGGATGTTTTCAGATGCCATTGGCCATAGGTAGGCATGTTTCCCCCTCAGACCTAATAGTTTTGGAGTCGCAAGGTTTGGATGTGATTTTGAGAATGGATTGGCTATTGATGTATGGAGGAAACATCGATTGCGCCAGTAAGACGATTTTGCTTACCACCCCAGAAGGAAGAAGGATTAAGTATGTATCCCGGCATATGCCGAAGAGGACTCAGGTGAATTCCTTATCAGGAGTTGTACAGGAGGAAGTACCAGTGGTGAAAGATTACCCGGATGTATTTCCAGAAGAGTTGCCAGGCATGCCACCAGATAGAGACATTGAGTTTTTGATTGAACTTTTGCCAGGCACAGGGCCAATATCTAAGAGACCGTACAGGATGCCCGCAAAAGATTTGGAGGAGATTAAGAAGCAGATTAAGGAGTTACTGGATAAAGGATATATTCGCCCAAGTTCGTCACCTTGGGGATCACCAGTACTTCTAGTGGAGAAGAAAGATGGATCGTTGAGGATGGTCGTTGATTATCGTGGATTGAATGAAGTGACCATCAAGAACAAGTACCCACTGCCATTGATCAATGATCTGTTTGACCGATTACAAGGAGCTAAGGTATTTTCCAAGATCGATCTACGATCAGGATACCATCAGTTGAAGATTCGAGAGCAGGATATACCTAAGACAGCTTTTACCACCAGGTATGGGCTGTATGAGTGTACCGTTATGTCATTTGGTCTGACTAACGCACCTGCCTATTTCATGAACCTGATGAACAAAGTGTTTATGGAGTTTTTAGATAAGTTCGTCATGGTGTTCATTGATGACATTTTGGTCTACTCAAAGAACGAAGAGGAGCATAAGGAGCATTTGCGTTTGGTACTTGAGAAGCTCAGAGAACACCTGTTATACGCCAAGTTCAGCAAATGTGAGTTTTGGCTGAAGGAAGTTGGATTCCTCGGACATGCTATATCCGGAGAAGGAATAGCCGTAGACCCCGCCAAATTTGACACAGTAACAAACTGGGAATCACCCACGTCAGTTGGAGAAATCCGGAGTTTTCTTGGACTTGCAGGATACTACCGGAGGTCATTGAGAATTTCTCGAGAATTGCTAAGCCCATGACAGAGCTGTTAAAGAAGGACATCAAATTCAATTGGACTGAGGAATGTGAAGCTAGTTTCCAAGAGTTGAAGAAACGTTTGGTTACATCACCAGTGTTGATTCTGCCATATCAACGCAAGGAATACGAAGTATATTGCGACGCTTCACGTGGAGGACTTGGAGCAGTGCTAATGCAGGAGGGAAGAGTTGTTTCATATGCTTCACGACAACTTAAACCCCATGAGAAGAATTATGCCACGCATGATTTGGAGTTAGCAGCCGTAGTGCATGTGTTGAAGACATGGAGACATTTTCTCATCGGAAACCATTGTGAGGTGTACATGGATCACAAGAGTTTGAAGTACATTTTCACGCAGAAGGAGTTAAATCTCAGGCAAAGGAGATGGTTGGAGCTCATTAAGGATTATGATATGAGATTGCATTATCACCCAGGGAAGGCTAACGTAGTAGCTGATGCGTTGAGCCGCAAGAGCCATGTTAACACCCTCATGACCGGAGAGTTACCGAAATTATTAGCCGAGGATCTTCGCGAGCTATGTTTGGAGATAGTTCCAAGAGGCTATTTAGCAACGTTGGAGACTTAGTCTACCTTGATGGAAAAGATCAGAGAAGCTCACAAGACAGACAAGGAGATTGACGAGATAAAGGAAAGGATGAGCAAAGGTAAAGCCAAGGGATTTCGTGAGGATGAGCACGATACCTTATGGTTTGAGGACCGCGTTTATGTGCCCAATGATCCGGAGATCAGGAAGTTGATCTTGCAAGAGGCCCATGATTCACCGTATTCGATTCACCCAGGAAATACCAAGATGTATTTGGATTTGAAGGATACTTTCTGGAGGACCGGAATGAAGAAGGATATTGCGGAGTATGTAGCAGTTTATGATGTATGTCAGAGAGTGAAGGCAGAGCATCAGAAGCCAGCAGGATTGCTACAGCCATTGCCGATACCCGAATGGAAGTGGGATAAACTAGGCATGGATTTTATCACGGGATTGCCCAGGACTCGTTCAGGCTATGACTCAATATGGGTTGTAGTCGATCGTTTGACGAAAGTAGCTCATTTCATCCCAGTGAAGACCACTTACACCAGTGCTAAGTTGGCAAAGATATACATGACCAGAATCGTATGTTTGCATGGAGTTCCGAGGACCATTGTATCAGATAGAGGAACCCAGTTTACCTCAATGTTTTGGAATCAGTTACATGAAACTTTGGGAACCAGGCTAGAATTCAGTACAGCCTTTCACCCACAGACAGATGGACAGACCGAGAGAGTCAATCAGATTTTGGAAGATATGCTGAGAGCTTGTGCGCTAGATTATGGATCTAGTTGGGACGACAATTTGCCATATGCAGAATTTTCTTACAACAATAGTTATCAAACCAGTTTGAAGATGGCCCCTTTCGAAGCCTTGTACGGAAGGAGGTGTAGAACACCATTGTTATGGGACGAAGTTGGAGACCGCCAGTTGTTTGGACCAGACTTGATTAAGGAATCAGAACAGAAAGTGAAGTTGATTCGCGATAGGCTCAAAGTAGCCCAGTCCAGGCAGAAGAGTTATGCGGATTCTAAACGTAAGGAGACAGTTCACGAAGTCGGAGACAGAGTTTATCTTCGAGTAGCACCACTTCGAGGAGTGAAGCGCTTTGGAGTTAAGGGAAAGTTAGCGCCCCATTTTGTAGGACCATACAGAGTTTTGGAGCATATGGGAGAAGTTGCTTACAAGCTGGAATTGCCTGAAGGATTGTCAGGGGTTCATGATGTATTTAACGTTTCCCAGTTGAAGAAGTGCCACGCAGAGAAGGCTGAGATACCACTGAGAGATACAATGCCCCTGGAAGCGATTCAGTTGGAAAGTGATTTGACCTATGAGGAGAAACTAGTTAAGATTCTTGAGTATGCCAGCCGAGTCACCCGCAGCAAGGTTATCAAGTTCTGCAAAGTTCAGTGGAGTCACCACACTGAAGATGAAGCCACCTGGGAATGAGAGGAAGATCTACGGAAAAACCACTCTCACCTATTTTCTAGCCAACCCGAATCTCGAGGGCGAGATTCATCTTAAGGGGGTAGGTTTGTAACATCCCAAATTTTCAATTTAGAATGTTATACATTAGATCATCATTGCATAGCAGATTTTATTGCATTTTGGCAAATCCTCGAAAATCCTAAGCAACTCAAGGACCCTCGGAGAGAGTTGGGGATTTTTCCCGGTTTTCATATTTGATTTTTATCAAATAATAAAACGAGGATTTTTGGTTTAATTATTTTTCTCTCCGAAAAATATTTCATATTAAAATAAATGAGAGGAGAAAATATGACTTCTCCAAATTAATTGAAATATTGGAGGAAAAATATTAAAATCAAATATTGGATTTTATTCGGGTTTTATTTGCAATTTTAAATGCATTAGAAAAATTGCACGTTTTCAAAACTGCATTTTGGGCCAAGAAAAATGTTCATCTTGTTCTAATTATTTTAGTTAGACGGCAAAAATTTGTTTTAGCATTTTAGGATTTTTATTTATTTTTCTATGATTTTTTTTAGATCCGGCGGAATTATTTAAAAAAACGCCGAGCGCGCCGCCTGGGCCGAAGCCCAGCCGACGGCCCAGCCTGCCCCGCGCCCCATCTCCCTCTCGAGCACGCAGAGCCGCCGCCGCCCGAGTCCCGCTCGAGCACGCCGCCGCCCGCCGCCTTGCCCCTCCTCCACGGCACCCCACTCCTTTTATACCCCCGACTCCGCCCCCTCTCCCTCACCCCGTCCTTGCCCCGATCCGAAGCCAACGCCGCCCGAGGAGACGCCGCCGCCGGAGCCCGACGCCGCCGCCCGAGGAGCTCGCCGCCCCGACGCCGTACGCCGCCGCCCTCGTCGCCCTTCGACGCCCGCAGCCCCGCCGCCCCTCGCCGCCCTCGCCCGACCCGCCGGAGCCCCGTCCCGAGCCTTGCCGGAGGTTAGCCGGAGCCGCCGCCGTTCACCGTCCATTTTTTTTAAAACCAC
Organism: Aegilops tauschii subsp. strangulata; assembly: GCF_002575655.3. Classification (NCBI taxonomy): domain Eukaryota; kingdom Viridiplantae; phylum Streptophyta; class Magnoliopsida; order Poales; family Poaceae; genus Aegilops; species Aegilops tauschii. The sequence continues at coordinate 91,365,435 of NC_053039.3, read as the reverse complement.
CCGGTTTATTTTTTTTCGAAACCCTAGTTTTTTATATATAGATCGGTTTACTTCTTTCGGTTTATTTAATTAGTGAACGTTCACCGACCCGTTCATTTTAACGAACGTGTTCGTCGGTTAGTCGCTGTTAACGAACGTCCATTCGTTTAACTGTTCGTCAGTTTTCTTTTTCGTCGGATTTTCCGCGATTATTCCAGATCGCGATTTCTGATCAGATTTTCGTTTTCGTTTATCTTTTCACTCGTTTATCGGAATCAGGCGATTCAAGCGCCTAGAGTTTCTTCTCGAAATTCTCTTTCCGTTTAACCCACTCAAACAAGTTTTTGCTACTGTAAAATTTTACCTAGATCCAGATTAGTAAACGAAGCTTGTTTCTTTCGCCATTTGACTTTCGTTGCTTCGTTTGATTTGCTTCTTTTTGCAAACCGGAAGTTGAACTTTCTGGTTAGATCGTTATTTGACTTTTACCTGTGCATTTGATGAGTGCTCATTGTATGCTTGTTTGTTTGCGATAGAGTAGCCGGAGTGCGCCGCTTGTTATTTCGAATCGCTAAGTTTCACGGATCATCACCAAGGCAAGTAACACGTTGATCATACCTCTTTTACTACCCAGTTTTATTGCATTAGACCAACCCTCAAACATTGCATGGTTAGGATCTAATTAAATTGTGGGTATTGGGAAGTAGTTGAGGTAGTACCTATTGCCCTGTTTATTATCAAACCTTTGGGAGTTACTTCTACGTTTGCTTGTATTTGCTATGCTATGCTAGTAGACGTGGATTGGGTTTGAGAGATATTCACGACAGATGTGAGATTGTTAATTAATGGTTTACTTAAGGTGGCAACTAAAACTCACATCTGGGTGGATTGAGGCACCTGGAGAACCCAGTGTTGCCTGTTTTTCTAAGGACCGCCACCCAGGCTCAAAGGGATCATAAGATTATTCATGCTACAAGCTTCCGTGTGCAGCCACAAGCTATTATGGGCTCTAGCATAGTTGAGTAGGTTACATGATCTCTTGAAGAGGTGGGCTAGCAGATGTAGGGGAAAGTAGGTGTAACTATCCACCTGGAGTAAAGAGTTATTGTTTCTGAAAGACTGTGTCTCGGTCATCCGTTTCTCAAACATCATGTAGTGCGAGAATCAAGCGCAGGCGATCGAGTCTTGTGGGGAAAAGTGCACAAACCTCTGCAGTGCAAACTAATCATGGTTAGCCGTGTCCCCGGTTATGGACATCTTGAGTATCTAGTACTTGGATTATCATGTGAATCTCATCATCATGTTTCTTTAATTAATTTTGTTGGGTTAATGATGATACTTAATTGGGATTGAGATGCTGTCAACCATCTCAATGTTTAACAACCACCATGATAGTTAAATAAATTTATTCCTTTGCAGTAGGGAAAAATTGGCTTTTCGCAAAACTGTAACCATAGAGCCTTCTACCAGCCATATATGCATGTAGTATAGCATTATCATGCTCATTACTCTCTATGTGTTACATTGCCAGCATATTCCATGTGCTGACCCGTTTTCGGGCTGAAACGTTTTATGTTGCAGACTTTTCAGACGACGAGTAAGATGCCTTAGGTCGTGGTCTTATACTCAGTGATGCCGTTGGAATTGATGGACTCACTTATCTTCCAAGTCTTCCGCTGTTATCGTATTAGATGGCCTTAAGCCATATTTATCATACTTATTTCTCTTTTGAGATACTCGATGTAATAAGTGTGTGATTGCTACTCTGTTATAAATCCTCCATTTGTACTGTGCGTGTCAGCATTACTGATCCAGGGATGACACTAAAGCACAGAGCACAGACTGTTTGAGGTCTGGTCGCTACATTTAGTCTAAACTAAACTAAACCGTCGTTAATTACGAAGTGGGGCCCGTCTGTAAATGGCTCTAGGGTTAATTAGCGATGTCATTAGCTGCTACTGATGGGACCACGTCGACCTCGCCGGAGTTCAGCCGGCGGCGACCACAGAACACGGCAGGGCTCGCCGGATCTGCGCTAGAGGCGTCGGGTTAGTGCGCTGAGGGCACCAGGGCATAGTCCTTGCTCGCCCGCATCAAGAGGAGGCGGAGTTGGGCGCGGGGGTCGCCGAAATCAACGCCGGCGACGAGGTTTGCGGCGGCCGTGGTTCGGTCAAGCTCGGAATCGGCGTTGTGGTGCACGGCGGGTCGAGCGGTGGGGTGCTTCGTGCTCCTGCAGACATGCTGAGCACGGTGACGCGCTCAGGCTCAAGCTGCAGTGGCTGCAACGACGATGGCGACATGGCCTGCGGTAGGGGAAGCTCGGCCACGGCGGTTACGGACGCTGGAGGTCGCAAACGATGAAGATAACGAGGGGGAAAAGACAGAGAGCTCACAGCGGTCACGTAGAGAAGCTCAGCGGGCTCGAAGACGTCCTGCGTGCGGCGAGTCGACGACGGCGATCACCGGACAGAGATGAGGAAGATGGTGACGATCGCGGCTCCACAGGGCCTCCGCGTTAGCTTTCTTCAATGGAGAGGCATGGTGCAAGGTGGCGGAGGTGCTGGACTGATCGGGGAGGCAAGGCATCGGCGGTGGGCGCGGCAGCAACGAGCGGCGGCGACGGTGGCGCTCGGGTTCGGGCGAGAGAGAGGGAGCAGAGGGGAGGAGGGCCTCGGGGAAGAGTGAGAGGGGTCGGGGGTGCGTGTCGACGTCCAGGGCGTCCAGAGCAACGTCGGGGAGGCGACGGGAAGCAGGAGGTGGCCGAGACGCGTGGCCGCGTGCAAGGGGCACACGCCCGGCGTCCTTCTGTCCCAAGGAAGGGGACGACTAGCACGGCCAGATGGACTGGGCCGTGCTGGGCCGGACCAGTGGGCGCCAGGTCAGTTCTCGCTCTCTCTCTATTAACAATTTGTTCTGCTTTTCTATTTTTGTTATTTTGTTTTGATTTAGTTTATAGCCCAAATCATTTCAATAAATCCAGAAAATAATTGTGGGCATTAAATGAATTATTACAAAGGCCCTTAACTATTTTCAGAATTGTTGGAGCATTTAAAAATATTAATAGTATTTAAATGCCCCAATTCAAATACAATATGGGTTATTCAAAAATCCAAAATGGCCTAAAAATATTGGAATCATTTTTGGTAGAGGTTTTCACCTCTATCAAAAATCATGAACATTTTCAAAGGGCATTTTGGGTTCATTGAAAATATTGTTTGTTTGAACCTAGTTGAATTCATTTAGTGCTAGGGTTTGAACATCCCCATTTCAAGTTTCTTTTGGAAATAAACATGATGACATGATGAGCAAGCAAAGTCAAACAAGAGCTGATCTGAGGCTGTGACACGCACACGGCTAAGAGAACAACTATGACTCCACTCCTAGTAGGTTTCTTACCGGAGGGGAAAAGGAAGGAGAGGGAGAGGGTGAGGGAAAGGGTGGCGCCGCCCCCTCCACTGGTCCAATTCGGACTTCCATGGGGGGCGCGCGGCCACCCCTTGCGGCCCTCCTCTCTCTCCACTAAGGCCCATGTTGGCCCAACACTTCCCGGGGGGTTCCGGTAACCCCTCGGTACTCCGGTAAAATACTTGAACCACTCGAAACCATTCCGATGTCCTAATACTACCTTCCAATATATGAATTTTTACCTCTCGACCATTTCGAGGCTCCTCGTCATGTCTGTGATCTCATCCGGGACTCCGAATAAACTTCGGTCACCAAACTACATAACTCATAATACAAATCCTCACCGAATGTTAAGCGTGCGGACCCTATGGGTTCAAGAACTATGTAGACATGACCGAGAAATATCTCCGGTCAATAACCAATAGCGGAACCTAGATGCTCATATTGGTTCCTACATATTCTACGAAGATCTTTATCGGTCAAACCGCAATAACTACATACGTTATTCCCTTTGTCATCGGTATGTTACTTGCCCGAGATTCGATCATCGGTATCATCATACCTAGTTCAATCTCGTTACCGGAAAGTCTCTTTACTCATTTTATAATGCATCATCCCGCAACAAACTCATTAGTCACATTGCTTGCAAGGCTTATAGTGATGTGCAATACCGAGAGGGCCCAGAGATACCTCTCCGATACTCGGAGTGACAAATCCTAATCTTGATCTATGCCAACCCAACAAACACCTTCGAAGACACATGTAGATCATCTTTATAATCACCCAGTTATATTGTGATGTTTGATAGCACACAAGGTGTTCCTCCGGTATTCCGCAGTTGCATAATCTCATAGTCAGAGGGATATGTATAAGTCATGAAGAAAGCAATAGCAATAAAACTAAACGATCAGTATGCTAAGCTAACGGATGGGTCTTGTCCATCACATCATTCTCTAATGATGTGATCACGTTCATCAAATGACAACACATGTCTATGGTCAGGAAACATAACCATCTTTGATTAACGAGCTAGCCAAGTAGAGGCATATTAGGGACACTCTGTTTTGTCTATGTATTCACACGTGTACTAAGTTTCCGGTTAATACAATTCTAGCATGAATAATAAACATTTATCATGACATAAGGAAATATAAATAACAACTTTATTATTGCATCTAGGGCATATTTCCTTCAATCTCCCACTTGCAGTAGATTCAGTAATCTAGATTACATAGTAATGATTCTAACACCCGTGGAGTCTTGGTGTTGATCATGTTTTGCTCGTGGAAGATGTTTAGTCAATGGGTGTGCAACATTCAGATCTGTATGTGATACATATGTCTCCAACGTAGCTATAATTTTTTATTGTTCCATGTTGTTTCATTATCAATCTTGGATGTTTTATAATCATTTTATAGTCATTTTATATCACTTTTTGGTACTAACCTATTGACATAGTGCCAAGTGCCAGTTGCTGTTTTTCCATGTTTTTTAAATCGCAGAAAATCAATATCAGACGGAGTCCAAATGCCACGAAACTTCACGAAGATTTTTTATGGACCAGAAGGAAGATGTTGGGCCCTGATTGCACCTGGGGGGAGTCCTGAGGAGGGAACAACCCACCAGGGCGTGCCAGGAGTCCCAGGCACGCCCTGGTGGGTTGTGCCCACCTCGGGTCCCCCCGGACCGCCTCTTTACTCTATAAATACCCCAAAAACACTAGAACCCTAGGGGAGTCGACGAAATATTCATCCAGACGGCGCAGAGTCCAGAACCACCAGATCCAATCTAGACACCATCTCGGATGGGGTTCACCACCTCCATTGGTGCCTCTCCGATGATGCGTGAGTAGTTCTTTGTAGACCTTCGGGTCCGTAGTTAGTAGCTAGATGGCTTTCTCTCTCTCGCTGAATTCTCAATACAATGGTCTCTTGGAGATCCATATGATGTAACTCTTTTTGTGGTGTGTTTGTTGGGATCTGATGAACTTTGAGTTTATGATCAGTCATATCTTTTTATATCCATGAAAGTTATTTGAGTTTCTTTGATCTCTTATATGCATGATCTCTTATAGCCTCGTATTTCTTCTCCGATATTTGGGTTTTGTTTGGCCAACTTGATCTATTTATCTTGCAATGGGAAGAGGTGCCCTGTAGTGGGTTCGATCTGACAGTGCTTGATCCCAGTGACAGAAAGGGAACCAACACGTATGTATCGTTTCTACTAAGGATAAAAATACGGGATCTTTATCTACGCAATAGATAAACGGATCTTGTCTACATCATGTCATCGTTCTTATTGCATTACTCCGTTTTTCCATGAACTTAATACACTAGATGCATGCTGGATAGCGGTCAATGTGTGGAGTAATAGTAGTAGATGCAGGCAGGAGTCGGTCTACTAATCTTGGACGTGATGCCTATGTAATGATCATTGCCTGGATATCGTCATAATTATTTGAGGTTCTATCAATTTCCCAACAGTAATTTGTTTACCCACCGTTTGCTATCTTTCTCGAGAGAAGCCACTAGTGAAACCTACGGCCCCGGGTCTTTGTAGCAATCCGACCTCAAACGGTCAAATCTCTGTGCTTAAGTGGCATCCCTGGATCGGTAATGCTGAAACACACAATACTTGAAGGATTTATAACAGAGTGCAATCACACACTTATTACATCGAATGTCTCAAAAGAGAGCTTATTACAATAATATGGCTCAAGGCCATCTAAATAAGATAACAGCGGATGGCTTGGAAGATAAAGTGAGTCCATCAACTCCAACGACATAGCTGAGTGTACGACAACGACCTAGCGCACCTTACTCTTCGTCTGAAAAGTTTGCAACATGATATGTTGCAACCCGAAACAGATCAGCACATGGAATATGCTGGCAATATAACACAGTAGAGCAATGAACAGAATAAATGCTATCACTACATGCATATATGGCTGGTGGAGGCTCTATGGTTATAATGTTTTTGCGAAAAGCCAATTTTTTCCTACATCAAAGGAATATATTTTATTTTACTTTCATGGTAGTTGATAAACATTAAGAATGGTACCCCCATCTCAATCCCAATTAAAAAGTAATTAATAACCCAACAAATTAGTTTAGAGTGATGAGATCAACATGATAATCCAAGAACTAGATACTCAAGATGTCCATAACCGAGGACACGGCTAACCATGATTAGTTTGTACACTCTGCAGAGGTTTGCGCACGTTTCCCCACAAGACTCGATCTCCTCCGTTGAATTTCTCGCACTACATGGTGTTTGAGAAACGGATGACTGAGACACAGTCTTTCAGAAACAGTAACTCTTTACTCTGGGTGGACAGTTACACCTACTTTCCCCTACATCTGCTAGCCCACCACTGAAAGAGGGCATGCAACATACTCAACTATGCTAGAGCCCATAATAGCTTGTGGCTGCACGTGGAAGTTTCTAGCATGAATAATCTTATGATCCCTTTGAGCCTGGGTGGCGAACCAAAGGACAACACTAGTATATCCCCAGGTGCCCGCAACCAATCCACCCAGATGTGTATTTAAGTAGCCACCTTAAGTTAACCATTAATTAAAAATCTCACATCTGTCATGGATCACTCAAACCAAACCACGTCTACGAGCATAGCATAGCGGTAATAAGAATAACGTAGAAGTAACTCCCAAGGGTTTGATAATAAAAGGGCAATAGGTTCTACCTCATCATCTACTTTCCAATACCCACAAGTTAATCACATCCTAATCTTGCAGTGTTTGAGGATTGTAACTAATGCATAAAAATTGGGTATGAAAAGATTATGATCAATGTGTTAATTGCCTTGCTGAGGAACCGCAAAACCTAGAGACTCGTAGTAGCACGCTTCGCACTCCGGGAATTCTATCGCAAAACAAACAATAGCATACATAAGCACTCAAGCATAGATGCAAGGGTAAAACTCAAATAAGAAGATCCAAATCTAAAAGTCCAACTAAAGAGCTTCGATTTGCAAAAAGAATCAATCGAATCGGAGCTACGGAACTGAAACTACGGTCAAAAGAACTTCGAATTCAAATCTGCTTGGAACCAAATTTTAAATTTTCAAAACCATGTTCAAGTTTAACCAGAAAGAGAGGCTCGAGATGAAGATTTTGGCGTTGGTTTCACTGGGTTTGGACGAACGGTTAAAAAATTGCGAGGGTTTGAAGATCAGGGGCTAATCTATGATAAAAATAATCGCGGATAGGTCCCTGGCCAAAAATAAAATAAAATAAAAAAAGGCTGCGGCGCGAACGTCTGCTAACAGAGGCAAACGAACGAATTCATTCATTAAAACGAACGAACAAACGAACGTTAGCAAAGTAACCTAAACGGAAGAAAACTGAGAAAACCGAATCGATCTGAAAAAAACGATCTAGGGGTCTTTTAAAAAAACATGGCGGCGGCTTTGCGGTTTTTACCGGTTTACCGAAGAAAACCGGCGGGTCGGCGTGGTCAACGGTGGCGGACGGCGAGGCGGCTCCGGCGGGGCTCCGCGGCTGTGGCGAGGCGGCGGCGCGGCGCGGTGGGGCAGCGGCGGCGCGGCGCGAGGGCAGAGGGATCGGGGCGGCGGCTTAAATAGCCTCGGGGGGCGGTCCGACTTGGGGAGGGGGTCGGCGTCACGGGGTGGCGAGCTCAGACTCCCTCGGCAGTCCGGCGAGGGCACGGCGGCGGCGCAACGGGCTGGCTGGGCCTTCGGCCCAGTTCTGTCCGGGAACTTTCTTTTATAAAAGAAATTCCGCCAAAAAGGAAAAATCCTAAATAAATATAAATATTCTAAAAATGCCAAAACAATTTTCACCGTCCAAATAAAATGTTTAGAACGAAGTGAACATTTTTCTGGCCTAAAAATGCAATTTTTGAAAAATGCATATTTTTTTCTAATTCGAATAAAATAGCAATAAAAATCCAAATAAAATATTTATTTGATTTTAAATATTTTTCCTCCAATATTTCTTTATTTTGGAGAAGTCATATTATCTCCTCTCTTTTATTTTTATATTCGAAATATTTTTGGAGAGAAAATTTATTAAAACCAAAATGATCCCCTTTTCAATATTTGAAAAGAATTCAAATATGAAAAAGGAATGAAATCCCCAACTCTCTCCGTGGGTCCTTGACTTGCTTAGAATTTCTAGGTTCAAAACCAAAATGCAAATAAATATGATATGCATATGATGACCTATGTATAACATTCCAAATTGAAAATTTGGGATGTTACAGTCTTCTTCCTCATATATTTGCTTGCGATCTACTTTTCCTTTGCATTTTTATTCAGATCTATTAAACCAAAAATACAAAAATACTTTGCTGCACTTTATTTTATTTGCGATTTATTATTTCAATCTATTACAAATTTCTGGCATCGTTACCTAAAAGGGATTGACAACCCCTTTAACACGTCGGGTTGCGAGGTGTTGTTATTTGTGTGCAGATGTTGTTTACATTGTGTTGCTTGGTTCTCCTACTGGTTCGATAACCTTGGTTTCTTCACTGAGGGAAATACCTACTGTCGTTGTCCTGCATCATCCCTTCCTCTTTGGGGAAATACCGACGTAGTCCTAGCCGGCAGGAGCTTTTCTGGCGCTATAGCCAGAGAGCAATCAAAAGGTATTTCTGGCACCGTTGCCGGGGAGGATCTTCAACATAACCAGGTTCCTAATCATAAATCTCATCTCCTCGCAATTTACATTATTTGCCATTTGCCTCTCGTTTTCCTCTCCCCCACTTCACAAAATTTGATGTTTTATTCGCCTCTCTTTTCCGTTCGTCATTTTCTTGTCGGCTCTATTTTTGTGTGCATTCTTGTTTGCCTTTATGGATAGTTCTTCCTCTATTGCTTGCACTCCCGAGGAAGAAGTCCTCAACTTTAAACAAAGGGGAGGAGAAATTTAAAAGATGCTTGGTATATAATTTTCAATGCTCATAATAGATCTATCTGTAAGCAATCTGCCGTTGTGCTTCTGCGTTGTTTTAATGTTGGCATCACCACTTGGTATAGATTCGTCCTTGATATGATTACCGGTGGCAATTTCTTAATGAGTCCTCCTTTTGATTCTCTTAATGCTATGGGAGATTTAGTGGGCTCACCACCTATTATGGTTAATGAAACAATTTTGACTCTTGAGCATGTTATCGAAAAGAAATGCTCACCGAAGATCATATGGAAATTATACAAAAAAAGATGCATAATTTTGCTACTAATCTTGGGTCAAAAGAGGGCAATATTTTTAAGTTGTTAAAAGAGAGGGGTACCATAATCCATGAAAGAATAGAAGAAAGTACGTCTTGGATCGATAAATTGGAAGAAATCTTTAGCAATCTAAGCACGGCTTTTACTACCACTAAAATTATTGAGGAAACTCTTGTAAAGAGTAGGAGATCCAGGAACAAGGGTGCAACTTCTAGCAATAAAGGAGATCTTAAGATGATTAGTATCCACCCTGATTTTGTTGAAGTGATAAGAGATCCTTTTTGCAAGAAAGAAATCTTTAAATTTACCCCTAGAAGTATTGCTATCGAAGGTCTTTATGCTAAATCATTGAAGTATTCTAAGTGTTTGATTGAAGAGTTGGACAAAGATGACAAAACTTAGATCCTTACTTTATGCCTAGCTAAGGGCGTAAAACTATAGCGCTTGTTGGGAGGCAACCCAATGAATAAATTTTATTTTTGCTTTTTGATTTCTGTTCTTGAGTGTTAGCACAATTATGCTACTGGTATGATTTTTTTGTGTGTTTTAATTAGTGTTTGTGCCAAGTAGAACCAATAGGATCTTCTTGGGTGATAGTTGTTTGATCTTGCTGAAAAAGACAGAAACTTTGTGCTCATGAAAATAATTGTTAAAAATCACCAGAACATGATAAAATGACAATTCTTTTTGAAGAAGATTAATATACAAATTACCCAGGCTTTCCTTGTTTTTCAGAATTTGTGGAGTTCTAGAAGTATTTGAAAAAATCAGATTGCTTTAGACTGTTCTGTTTTGACAGATTCTGTTTTCTTTGTGTTGTGTGCTTATTTTGATGGCTCTATGGTTTTCTTTTATGAGTTTTTGCCATAGAAAAGTTGGAATACAGTAGATATAATACAAAAACAAAATAAGAATTGGTTTGATACATCACTTATAGTAGTGATTTATTTTTCTTACACTAACGGATCTCACGAAGGTTTTGTTGAGTTTTGTGTGATTGAAGTTTTCAAGTTTTGGGTTATCTTACGATGGATGAAAGAAGGATAGAAGAGCCTAAGCTTGGGGATGCCCGGCATCCCAAGATATTATCCAAGAATGATCAAACAACTAAGCTTGGGGATGCCCCCAAGTGGCATCCCCTCTTTCTTCGAACAACTATCGATATTTTACTTGAGACTATATTTTTATTCGTCACATGATATGTGTTTTGCTTGGAGCATCTTGTGTGATATGAGTCTTTGATTTTTTTATTTTGTGTTTTAAGTCATCAATCCTTGCTGGACACACCTATTTGAGAGAGCCAAAATTATTTCATGACTCGTTAGATTTTCTCTCTATGCTTAACTTATATCTTTTATGAGCTAGGACTTGCTCTAGTGCTTCACTTATATCTTTTGAGCACGGTGTGCTTAGTATTTTTGAAGAAATGCTCTCTTGCTTCACTTAGATTTATTTGAGAGTTAGTAAAATTTTAAAACAAATTCTCTCTTGCTTCAGTTAAATTATTTTGAGAGAAATAAAATTTGTTATGCTCATGATCTTCACTTATATTTGTTTGAGCTTATGAAAAGCAACACATGAAAATTAGTCCCAAAGTGATAGATATCCAAGAAGGATAAATAAATAAAAAATGTCATGAATATCATTGGACAAAATAAACTTGATTCTTAGTAATAGTTTTGAGATGTGATGATGTGATATGTGAGTTATGTTGATGAGTAATTGTGCTCTAGTAAGAATATTGGTGTTAAGGTTTGTGATTCCCTATGCATGCACGAAAGTCAATAATCATGCAATGAAAATTATATCCAACTTGTGGTGCATTATTTTCGGTGTTAATTATGCTTAATGCTTGCTTATGAGATTATTCGTTTCTTGGTTGGTCGCTTCTCAATCTTTTTGCTAGCCTTCATTTTGCACTAAGTATGACCTCTACTTGTCCATCCAAAATCCTTTAAACCAGTTTTGCCATATGCCGTTCTAAGCAAATTTGCATGTGCCATCTCTAATTTTCAAAATAAACTTCTCTTTTGTGTGTTCGTTTCGCTCGCGGAACGGTAACGGGTGGCTAATATTTTCCATGCTGGATGTGTTATTCTCAAGATGAGTGTTTATTCACTTGTCATTGCACGAGAGTAAGAGAAAGGTCTTAGGGATGCCTAGTCCAGCAAAAATGAATTTACTTTATGTTGTCAAATAATAAATTCCTTGGAAAGTGTTGGTATGGAGGGCACCCGTGGATACGGTTAGCCATGGAAAGTGAAAGTATGGTGGAAAAAGGAATAAACTTTATTTTCTGTTTGGGAACCGCCTATGGCATATCTAGCATGGAAAGTCTTGGGAACTCTAAGTCGTTTTCGTTGGTGGGATGGATACACCTCCCAAAATGTTTTTATCTCTAATTTTTTTTGCTTTGAGCTCTGGCACCTCTACAAATCCCTACTTCCCTCTGCGAAGGGCCTTTCTTTTACTTTATGCAATTTTTATTTTTGAATTTGAGTCTCCCTCTTCTCTTATAAAAGCACCAACTAGGAGGCAATATGATCGTACTTAAGTATTGGGTGTAGCTAATATTCGAGTGTGTTTCATGAATGGATCAATGTTTGAGCATGATGGGCTAGGGATAACTTATTTTAGCACTGATATTTTGAAGGACATGGTTGCTTGCTGATATGCTTGGGTATCTAAATTATTATGTCAAAACTAGACTATTGCTTTGAATCACATAAATGTCCAAATGTCCATGCTATAAGGAAAAGAATATGATATGACATGATAAGCAGCACTCCACATCAAAAATTCTGTTTTTATCACTTACCTACTCGAGGACGAGCACGAGTTAAGCTTGGGGATGCTGATACGTCTCCAACATATCTATAATTTTTTATTGTTCCATGTTGTTTTATTATCAATCTTGGATGTTTTATAATCATTTTATAGTCATTTTATATCTTTTTTGGTACTAACCTATTGACATAGTGCCAAGTGCCAGTTGCTATTTTTTCCATGTTTTTTACATCGCAAAAAATCAATATCAGACGGAGTCCAAATGCCACGAAACTTCATGAAGATTTTTTATGGACCAGAAGGAAGATGTTGGGCCCTGGTTGCACCTGCGGGGAGTCCCGAGGAGGGGACAACCCACTAGGGTGCGCCAGGAGGCCCAGGCGCGCCCTGGTGGGTTGTGCCCACCTCGGGTCCCCCCGGACCGCCTCTTTGCTCTATAAATACCCCAAAAATACCAGAACCCTAGGGGAGTCGATGAAATATTCATCCAGCCACCACAGAGTCCAGAACCACCAGATCCAATCTAGACACCATCTCAGATGGGGTTCACCACCTCCATTGGTGCCTCTCCGATGATGCGTGGGTAGTTCTTTGTAGACCTTCTGGTTCGTAGTTAGTAGCTAGATGGCTTTCTCTCTCTCGCCGAATTCTCAATACAATGGTCTCTTGGAGATCCATATGATGTAACGATTTTTGCGGTGTGTTTGTTGGGATCTGATGAACTTTGAGTTTATGATCTGTCATATCTTTTTATATCTATGAAAGTTATTTGAGTTTCTTTGATCTCTTATATGCATGATCTCTTATAGCCTCGTATTTCTTCTCCGATATTTGGGTTTTGTTTGGCCAACTTGATCTATTTATCTTGCAATGGGAAGAGGTGCCCGGTAGTGGGTTCGATGTGACGGTGCTTGATCCCAGTGACAGAAAGGGAACCGACATGTATGTATCGTTGCTACTAAGGATAAAAAGATGATCTCTATATCTACGCAATAGATAAACAGATCTTGTCTACATCATGTCATCGTTCTTATTGCATTACTCCGTTTTTCCATGAACTTAATACACTAGATGCATGCTGGATAGCGGTCGATGTGTGGAGTAATAGTAGTAGATGCAGGCAGGAGTCGGTCTACTAATCCTGGACGTGTTGCCTATGTAATGATCATTGCCTGGATATGGTCATAATTATTTGAGGTTCTATCAATTGCCCAATAGTAATTTGTTTACCCATCGTTTGCTATATTTCTCGAGAGAAGCCACTAGTGAAACCTACGGCCCCCGGGTCTTCTTCCTCATATATTTGCTTGCGATCTAATTTTCCTTTCCTTTTTTATTCAGATCTATTAAACCAAAAATACAAAAGTACTTTGCTGCACTTTATTTTATTTTCAAGCTATTATTTCAATCTATTACAAATTTCCGGCATCGTTACACGAAAGGGATTGACAACCCCTTTAACACGTCGGGTTGCGAGGTGTTGTTATTTGTGTCCAGGTGTTGTTTACATTGTGTTTCTTGGTTCTCCTGCTGGTTCGATAACCTGGGTTTCTTCACTGAGGGAAATACCTACCGTCGTTGTGCTGCATCATCCCTTCCTCTTTGGGGAAATACCGACGTAGTCCTAGCAGACAGGAGCTTTTCTGGCGCTATAGTCAGAGAGCAATCAGTATGTATTTCGCAAATCTCTATGTCTCCCTCCTTGACTTGATCGCGGATGGAATTGAAGCATCTCTTGATGTGTTTAGTTCTCTTGTGAAATCTGGATTCCTTCGCCAAGGCAATTGCTCCTGTATTGTCACAAAAGATTTTCATGGGACCCGATGCACTAGGTATTACACCTAGATCGGATATGAACTCCTTCATCCAGACTCCTTCATCTTCTGTTTCCGAAGCAGCTATGTACTCCGCTTCACACGTAGATCCCGCCACGACGCTCTACTTGGAACTTTACCAACTTACAGCTCCACCATTCAATATAAATACATATCCAGTTTGTGACTTAGAGTCATCCGGATCAGTGTCGAAGCTTTGCATCGACGTAACCAGTTACGACAAGCTCTTTGTCACCTCCATAAATGAGAAACATATCCTTACTCCTTTTCAGGTATTTCAGGATGTTCTTGATCGTTGTCCAGTGATCCACTCCTGGATTAGTTTGGTACCTCCCTGCTAAACTTATAGAAAGGCACACATCAGGTCTGGTACACAGCATTGCATACATGATAGAACCTATGGTTGAGGCATAGGGAATGACTTTCATTTTCTCTCTATCTTCTGCAGTGGTCGGGCATTGAGTCTGGCTCAACTTCAATCCTTGTAACACAGGCAAGAACCCTTTCTTTGACTGATCCATTTTGAACTTATTCAAAACTTTATCAAGGTATGTGCTTTGTGAAAGTCCAATTAAGCGTCTTGATCTATCTCTATAGATCTTGATGCCCAATATATAAGCAGCTTCACCGAGGTCTTTCATTGAAAAATTCTTATTCAAGTATCCTTTTATGCTATCCAAAAATTCTGTATTATTTCCAATCAACAATATGTCATCCACATATAATATTAGAAATGCTACAGAGCTCCCACTCACTTTCTTGTAAATACAGTCTTCTCCAAAAGTCTGTATAAAACCATATGCTTTGATCACACTAACAAAGCGTATATTCCAACTCCGAGAGGCTTGCACTAGTCCATAAATGGAATTGCTCGAGCTTGCACACTTTGTTAGCACCTTTAGGATCGACAAAACCTTCTGGTTGCATCATATACAACTCTTCTTTAAGAAATCCATTAAGGAATGCAGTTTTGACATCCATTTGCTAAATTTCATAATCATAAAAATCGGCAATTGCTAACATGATACGGACAGACATAAGCATCACTACGGGTGAGGAAGTCTCATCGTAGTCAACTCCTTGAACTTGTCGAAAACCTTTCACAACAAGTCGATCTTTGTAGACAGTAACATTACCGTCAGTGTCAGTCTTTTTCTTGAAGATCCATTTATTCTCTATGGCTTGCCGATAATCGGGCAAGTCAACCAAAGTCCATACTTTGTTCTCATACATGGATCCCATCTCAGATTTCATGGCCTCAAGCCATTTCGCGGAATCTCGGCTCATCATCGCTTCCTCATAGTTCGTAGGTTCGTCATGGTCTAGTAACATGACTTCCAGAATAGGATTACCGTACCACTCTGGTGCGGACCGTCCTCTGGTTGACCCACGAAGTTCGGTAGTAAATTGATCTGAAGTTTCATGATCATCATCATTAACTTCCTCACTAATTGGCGTAGGCATCACTGGAACTGATTTCTGTGATGAACCATTTTCCAATTCGGGAGAAGGTACAATTACCTCATCAAGTTCTACTTTCCTCCCACCCACTTGAGAGAAACTCCTTCTCTACAAAGGATCCATTCTTAGCAACAAAGATCTTGCCTTCGGATCTGTGATAGAAGGTGTACCCAAAAGTTTCTTTTGGTATCCTATGATGACACACTTCTCCGATTTGGGTTCGAGCTTATCAGGTTGAAGCCTTTTCACATAAGCATCGCAGCCCCAAACTTTAAGAAACGACAGCTTAGGTTTCTTGCCAAACCACAGTTCATATGGTGTCATCTCAATGGATTTAGATGGTGCCCTATTTAACGTGAATGCAGTCGTCTCTAAAGCATAACCCCAAAACAGTAGTGGTAAATCGGTAAGAGACATCATAGATCGCACCATATCTAATAAAGTACGGTTACAACGTTCGGACACACCATTACGCTGTGGTGTTCCGGGTGGCGTGACTTGCGAAACTATTCCACATTGTTTCAAATGAAGACCAAACTCGTAACTCAAATATTCGCCTCCACGATCAGATCGTAGAAACTTTATTTTCTTGTTACGATGATTTTCCACTTCACTCTGAAATTCTTTGAACTTTTCAAATGTTTCAGACTTGTGTTTCATTAAGTAGACATACCCATATCTGCTTAAATCATCTGTGAAGGTCAGACAATAACGATACCCACCGTGAGCCTCAACACTCATCGGACCGCATATATCAGTATGTATTATTTCCAATAAGTCAGTGGCTCACTCCATTGTTTTGGAGAATGGAGTCTTAGTTATCTTGCACATGAGGCATGGTTCGCAAGCATCAAGTGATTCATAATCAAGTGATTCCAAAAGTCCATCCGCATGGAGTTTCTTCATGCGTTTTACACCAATATGACCTAAACGGCAGTGCCACAAATAAGTTGCACTATCATTATTAACTTTGCATCTTTTGGCTTCAATATTATGAATATGTGTATCACTATGATCGAGATTCAACAAAAATAGACCACTCATCAAGGGTGCATGACCATAAAAGATATTACTCATATAAATAAAGCAACCATTAGTCTCTGATTTAAATGAATAACCGTCGCATCAAACAAGATCCAGATATAATGTTCATGCTCAACGCTGGCACCAAATAACAATTATTCAGGTCTAAAACTAATCCCGAAGGTAGATGTAGAGGTAGCGTGCCGACGGTGATCACATCGACCTTGGAACCATTTCTGACGCACATCGTCACCTCGTCCTTAGCCAATCTTCGTTTAATCCGTAGCCCCTGTTTCGAGTTGCAAATATGAGCAACAGAACCAGTATCAAATACCCAGGCACTACTACGAGCATTAGTAAGGTACACATCAATAACATGTATATCAAATATACCTTTCACTTTACCATCCTTCTTATCCGCCAAATAATTGGGGTAGTTCCGCTTTCAGTGACCAGTCCCTTTGCAGTAGAAGCATTCAGTTTCAGGCTTAGGTCCAGACTTGGGCTTCTCCCCTTGAGCTGCAACTTGCTTGCTATTCTTCTTGAAGTTCCCCTTCTTCCCTTTGCCCTTTTTATTGAAACTAGTGGTCTTGTTAACCATCAACACTTGATGCTCCTTCTTGATTTATACCTCCGCAGCCTTAAGCATCGCGAAGAGCTCGGGAATGGTCTTTTCCATCCCTTGCATATTATAGTTCATCACAAAGCCTTTATAGCTTGGTGGCAGTGATTGAAGAACTCTATCAATGACGCTATCATCAGGAAGATTAACTCCGAGCTGAGTCAAGTGGTTATGGTACCCAGACATTCTGAGTATGTGTTCACTAACAGAACTATTCTCCTCCATCTTGCTTCTATAGAACTTGTTGGAGACTTCATATCTCTCAACTCGGGCATTTGCTTGAAATATTAACTTCAACTCCTGGAACATCTCATATCCTCCATGACGTTCAAAACGTCTTTGAAGTCCCGATTCTAAGCCGTAAAGCATGGCACACTGAACTATCGAGTAGTCATCAGCTTTAGCTTGACAGACATTCATAACGTCCGCAGTTGCTCCTGCAGCGGGCCTTGCACCTAGCGGTGCTTCCAGGATGTAATTTCTTCCCTGCAGCAATGAGGATAATCCTCAAGTTACAGACCCAGTCCATGTAGTTGCTACCATCATCTTTCAACTTAGCTTTCTCCAGGAACGCGGTAAAATTCAAGGGAACGGTAGCACGGGCCATTGATCTACAACAACATAGATATGCAAAAACTATCAGGACTAAGTTCATGATAAATTAAAGTTCAATTAATCATATTACTTAAGAACTGCCCTCTAGTCATCTAAATGATCACTTGATCCATATCAACTAAACCATGTCCGATCATCACGTGAGATGGAGTAGTTTTCAATGGTGAACATCTCTGTGTTGATCATATCTACTATATGATTCACGTTCGACCTTTCGGTCTCAGTGTTCCGAGGCCATATCTGCATATGCTAGGCTCGTCAAGTTTAACCCGATTATTCTGCATGTGCAAAACTAGCTTGCACATGTTGTATGTGCACGTAGAGCTTATCACACCCGACCATCACATGATGTCTTGTCACGATGAAGTGTAGCAATAGTGCATACTCAGGGAGAACACTTATACCTTGAAAAAATTTAGTGAGGGATCATCTTATAATGCTACCGCCGTACTAAGAAAAATAAGATGCATAAAATATAAACATCACATGCAATCAAAATATGTGACATGATATGGCCATTATCATCTTGTGCCTTTTGATCTCCATCTTGTAACATCCCAAATTTTCAATTTGGTATGTTATACATAGATCATCATTGCATATCATATTTTATTGCATTTTGACAAATCCTCGATAAATCCTAAGCAACTCAAGGACCCTCGGAGAGAGTTGGGGATTTTCTCGAATTCTCATATTTGATTTTCATCAAATAATAAGACGAGGATTTTGGTTTTAATTATTTTCTCTCGGAAAAATATTTCATTTTAAAAATAAACGAGAGGAGAAAATATGACTTCTCCAAAACAATTGAAATACTGGAGAAAAAGTGTTAAAATCATTTATTGGAATTTATTCGGATTTTATTTGCAATTTTAATTGCATTAAAAATATTGCATGTTTTCAAAAAAATTATTTTGTGTTAAAAAAATGTTCACCCTATTCTAGATTTTCTAACTAGACGGGGAAAACTTATTGTATCTTTTTTGGACTTTTATTTATTTTTCTACGAATTATTTTCCGCGGAATGTATTTAAAAAAAATTGCAATGCGCCCGACTGGGCCAAGCCCAGCCGAGCCGCAGGCCGGCCCGCCCCGCGTCGTCCTCTCCTCGCACGACGCCGCCGCTGCGCCGTGTCCATGGCGGACACGGGAACCCCGCCGCCGCACCTTGCCCCTCTCCACAGGTGCTGCCCCCCCTTCCTATATATATAGCCCCCCCTCTCCCTCTCACCCCGCCGCCGGAGCCGCACTCGCCGCCGCCGCTGCACCCGCGCCGCCGTCGCTCGCCGGCAGGCTGCCGCACTCGCCGCCCCGCCCCCCCAGCCCCGCCGCACCCCGCCGCCCTCGCCGGAGCAGCCGAGCCCCGCCGGAGCCCCGCCCCCGACGAGGTACTGCCCCGTTCGTTGCCGGTTTTTCTTTTAAAAAAACCATTCGTTTAAAAAAACCCTAGATCGGTTTTTTTTGGTTTTATTATTTTGCGAGCGTTCACCGAACCGTTCGTTTTAATGAACGCGTTCGTCGGTTTTTCTCTGTTAACGAATGTCCGTTCTTTAACCGTTCGTCCGTTTTTCTTTTCGTCGGATTTTCCCGCTATTTTCTCAGATTCGATTTCTGATCGAATCTTCGTTTCTGTTTAACTTCTCACTCGTTTATCGGAATCAGGCGATTCAAGCGCCTAGAGTTTCGTCTCGAAATTCTCTTTCCGTTTAACCTACTCAAACAAGTTTTTACTACAGTAAAATTTGACCTAGATCCACATTAGTAAACGAAGCTTGTTTCTTTCATCGTTTGACTTTCGTTGTTTCTTTCGAGTTGATTCTTTTTGCAAACCGGAGTTCTTAAGTTGAACTTTCTGGTTGGATCTTTCATTCGAGTTTTACTTGTGCATTAGATGAGTACTTATTGTTTGCTTGTTTGTTTGCGATAGAGTACCCGGAGTGTGCCGCTTGTTACTTCGAATCGCTAGGTTTTGCGGATCATCAGCAAGGCAAGTAACACTTTGATCATACCTTCCATACCCAGTTTTTATTGCATTAGATCTATTCCTCAAACATTGCATGATTAGGATCTAATTAAACTGTGGGTTCTGGGAAGTAGTTGAGGTAGTACCTATTACTTGTTTAATTATCAAACCCTTGGGAGTTACTTCTACGCTGCTATTATCTTGCCATGCTATGCTCGTAGACGTGGATTTGGGTTTGAGAGATAATGGTTTACCTAAGGTGGCAACTAAAACTCACATCTGAGTGGATTGAGGCACCTGGAGAATCCAGTGTTGTCTGTTTGTATAAGGGCCGCCACCCAGGCTCAAAGGGATCATAAGATTATTCATGCTAGAAACTTCCGTGTGCAGCCACAAGCTATTATGGGCTCTAGCATAGTTGAGTAGGTTACATGATCTCTTGAAGAGGTGGGCTAGCAGATGTAGGGGAAAGTAGGTGTACCGGTCCATCCAGAGTAAAGAGTGATTGTTTCTGAACGACTGTGTCTCGGTCATCCGTTTCTCAAACACCATGCAGTGCGAGAAATAAAACGGAGGCGATCGAGTCTTGTGGGGAAAAGTGCGCAAACCTCTGCAGAGTGTACAAACTAATCATGGTTAGCCGTGTCCCCGGTTATGGACAACTTGAGTATCTAGTACCTGGATTATCATTTGAATCTCATCACCATGTTACTTTTAATTAATTTTGTGGGTTAATGATGACACTTAATTGGGATTGAGTTGGAGGTACCTTCTCAATGTTTAACAACCACCATGATAGTTAAATAAAATTTATTCCTTTGAAGTAGGGAAAAATTGGCTTTTCGCAAAATTGTAACCATAGAGCTTTCCACCAGCCATTTATGCATGTAGTATAGCATTATTATTGTTCATTATTCCCTATGTGTTACATTGCCAGCATATTCTATGTGCTGACCCGTTTTCGGGCTGCAACGTTTCATGTTGCAGACTTTTCAGACGACGAGTAAGGTGCCTTAGGTCGTGGTCTTATACTCAGTGATGCCGCTGTAGTTGATGGACTCACTTATCTTCCAAGTCTTCCGCTGTTATCGTTTTAGATGGCCTTAAGCCATGTTTATCATACTTAATCTCTTTGGAGGTATTCGATGTAATAAGTGTGTGATTGCTACTCTGTTATAAATCCTCCATTTGTACTGTGCGTGTCAGCATTACTGATCTAGGGATGACACTGGTGCACAGCAGCACAGACCATTTGAGGTCTGGTCGCTACACATCTCCAAAGCACTGTCATGATCTCCATTGTCCCCGGCTTGACACCTTGATCTCCATCGTAGCGTCGTTGTCCTCTCGTCAATTATTTCTTCTACAACTATTGCTACCGCATAGTGATAAAGTAAAGCAATTACATGGCGACTGCATTTCATACAATAAAGCGACAACCATAAGGCTCCTGCTAGTTGCCGATAACTTTTACAAAACATGATCATCTCATACAATAACTTATATCACATCATGTCTTGACCATATCACATCACAACATGCCCTGCAAAAACAAGTTAGATGTCCTCTACTTTGTTGTTGCAAGTTTTCCGTGGCTACAACGGGCTTCTAGCAAGAACCGTTCTTACCTACGGATCAAAACCACAACGATTTTTCGTCAAGTGTGTTGTTTTAACCTTCACAAGGAACGGCCGTAGTCAAATTCGATTCAACTAAAGTTGGAGAAACAGACACCCGCCAGCCACCTATGTGCAAAAACACGTCGGTAGAACCGGTCTCATGAACGTGGTCATGTAATGTTGGTCCGGGCCGCTTCATCCAACAATACCGCCGAATCAAAAAAAGACGTTGGTGGTAAGCAGTATGACTATCGTCGCCCACAACTCTTTGTGTTCTACTCGTGCATATCATCTACGCATAGACCTGGCTCGGATGCCACTATTGGGGAACGTAGCATGCAATTTCAAAATTTTCCTACGCTCACGCAAGATCTATCTAGGAGATGCATAGCAACGAGAGGGGGAGAGTGTGTCCACGTACCCTCATAGACCAAAAGCGGAAGCGTTAGGTTAACGTAGTTGATGTAGTCGAACATCTTCACGATCCAACCGATCTAGTACCGAACATACGGCACCTCCGAGTTCAACACGCGTTCAGCTCGATGACGTCCCTCGAACTCTTGATCCAGTACAAGGTCGAGGGAGAGTTCCGTCAGCACGACAGCATGGTCACGGTGATGGTGATGTGATTCGCGCAGGGCTTCGCCTAAGCACTACGACGCTATGACCGGAGGAGTAAACTGTGGAGGGGGCACCGCACACGGCTAAGAGAACAACTGATGTGTTATGGGGTGCCCCCTGCCCTCGTATATAAAGGAGGGGAGGAGGATACGGCCTGCCAGGAGGGGCGGGCCATGGGGGGGTCCTACTAGGACTCCACTCCCAGTAGGATTCGCCCCCCCCCCCTTTTTCCTTTCTTACAGGAGGGGAAAAGGAAGGAGAGGGAGAGGGAAAGGGGATGCTGCCCCCTCCCCTAGTCCAATTCGGACTGCCATGGGGGGGCGCGGTCACCCCTTGCGGCCCTCCTCTCTCTCCACTAAGGCCCATGTTGGCCCAATACTTCCCCGGGGGGTTCCGGTAACCCCTCGGTACTCCGGTAAAATACTCGAACCACTCGAAACAATTCTGATGTCCGAATACTACCTTCCAATATATGAATCTTTACCTCTCGACCATTTCGAGGCTCCTCGTCATGTCCGTGATCTCATCCGGGACTCTAAACAAACTTTGATCACCAAAACACATAACTCATAATACAAATCATCATCAAACATTAAGCATGCGGACCCTACGGGTTCGAGAACTATGTAGACATGAATGAGACATATCTCCGGTCAATAACCAATACCGGCACCTAGATGCTCATATTGGTTCCTACAAATTCTACGAAGATCTTTACTGGTCAAACCGCAATAAGTACATACGTTTTTCCCTTTGTCATCGGTATGTGACTTGCCCGAGATTCGATCATCGGTATCATCATACCTAGTTCAATCTCATTACCGGCAAGTCTCTTTACTCGTTCTGTAATGCATCATCCCGCAACTAACTCATTAGTCACATTGCTTGCAAGGCTTATAGTGATGTGCATTACCGAGAGGGCCCAGAGATACCTCTCCGATACTCGGAGTGACAAATCCTAATCTTGATCTATGCCAACCCAACAAACACCTTCGGAGACACCTGTAGAGCATCTTTATAATCACCCAGTTATGTTGGACATTTGATAGCACACAAGGTGTTCCTTGGGTATTCGGGAGTTGCATAATCTCATAGTCAGAGGAATATGTATAAGTCATGAAGAAAGCAATAGCAATAAAACTAAAGGATCATTATGCTAAGCTAATGGATGGGTCTTGTCCATCACATCATTCTCTAATGATGTGATCCCGTTCATCAAATGACAACTCATGTCTATGGTCAGGAAACATAACCATCTTTGATTAACGAGCTAGTCAAGTAGAGGCATACTAAGGACACTCTGTTTTGTCTATGTATTCACACATGTACTAAGTTTCCGGTTAATACAATTCTAGAATGGATAATAAACATTTATCATGATATAAGGAAATATAAATAACAACTTTATTATTGTCACTAGGGCATATTTCCTTCACCTTCAACCAAACGCATCCTAAGACAGTGTCACAGTTTGTACCTAGTATCTAAAATTGTTGCCATCTCATCAACGGTGCCATTAGAAAATTATTTGGCACCGCTTCAGCAGTTTGTGCAGCCAACTTTGGTCCACACATCCGAGCAGCCAAGCAGTAAAATACTAAATCTTTATGGCACGAATGAACTGGGCATCGGAGCAACTAGGTGCTCCGGAGTCCGGGTCCCTGATTTTTTTTCCGCTGCATCGGCTCGCCAATGCAGGCTACCGGTGCGAGATGTAGCAACAATTGTCTTTACACCAGTTTTGGCATACATAGTGGACGGCCTTAGTGCTATTAGTTCTATGTTACTAAATTTGTGCATGTACACACCTGTTAGTATCAATTTGCTGTCATCCAAACACTGTCGCTATGCTGTTGCAGTTATATTTACCCTCCTCATAAAATGTTC
This sequence comes from Aegilops tauschii subsp. strangulata, assembly GCF_002575655.3. Lineage (NCBI taxonomy): Eukaryota > Viridiplantae > Streptophyta > Magnoliopsida > Poales > Poaceae > Aegilops > Aegilops tauschii. The sequence continues at coordinate 91,341,404 of NC_053039.3, read as the reverse complement.
AATTTGTTATTTATTGTACATGAGTAAGAACTTGTAGCATTGTTGTAGTTAATTATAGCTTCTAATGTTTCAGAATTTGGTTGTTGTCTCAGTAGCAATTCATTCATTTGCACATCACTACTGCAGGATACTGCTAACGCGACAATACGATCAGAGACCCTTTGCCGAAACTGTGTGCGATGCAATAATCGCAAACATTGGTGTAAAATACCGTAAAAAAAGGTGCAAACATTTGCGATGGCGGAGCCATCAAACACGGGTCAGATTTTAGTTGTGTCTGCGATGTAGAACACATGGTTAATCCATTCAAACGGTCTGCGATGAGGAAGAACCACAGAAACGGGCAGCCATAACAATGTATGTGCGATGCAGGACATACGATTAATCCATTCGAACTGTTTGCGATGACGTAGAACAACAAAAACGGGCAGCCATATCAATGTGTGTGCGATATACGGAATACGGTTAACTCGGACAAACTGTTTTCGATTAGGGAACACAACAGAAATGGTTCAACTTAACAAGATGTGTGTGATATGCGGCATACAGTCCACATGGATGAACTGTTTGCAATGAGCCAAAAGAACACAAACGAGTTGTGTAAACAAAATGTGTGTGATACATGGCAAATAGCCGACTCGGATGAACTGTTTACGATGAGAAATTACAACACAGACGGTCAATACAGTTACTTCGTGTGCGATTTTGTGTGTACAAAAAACTTTGAAAAATGTGAACTAGTTGCTTGTGGTGGCGGAGTATCGCACACGATGCGTCTGCGAGTACTCTAGTGCGATGATTAGTATGTTACACATTCGTTTCCTTATGTTAACATGTGTGTGAATTTGCAATATGGACAGTTAATATGCAAATGCCTTCTAGACATCGGGCACACGCTTAAACTCAATGAACTGTGTACGATACTAATACTTTCCATGAAAATTTATGAACTTAGGTAACAGCATTTGATTAACATATATATAGTGGATACACTATTCAACAAAAGGAGGATCTTTGTAACACGGTTTTGATAACCATATGGTCCATATCTACATACTTAACATAGTAACAACTATCATATTTTAAGAGGCTAAGGGCCAACAACCATATGGTCCATATCTACATACTTAACATATATAGTAACAGCTAGCACATTTTAAGAGGCTGAGGGCCTGAGGGAGTCCTGGACTAAGGGGTCCTCGGGCGTCCACCCTGTTATCCATGGGCCGGACTGACGGGCTGTGAAGACATGAAGGCCGAAGACTGTACCCGTGTCCGGATTGGACTCTCCTTGGCGTGGAAGGCAAGCTTGGCGACCGATTATGAAGATTCCACTACAAAAAAAAGACACATCCGTGACATTTTGGGCCGAACGAAATTTGTTTCTGTCATACATATGACACTTCTATGACGATAATTGTGACAAAACCCGGTATCATCATAGATGTGGTGGGCTCCTACTTCTATGACAAAAAATCATGACAGAAAATGGGCTTTTCGTCCTGGGCGGGCTGGAGACGCAGTTGCATGACATTTTTGGGCCGTCCATGAGGGAAACAACCGTGGTAGAAGCGAGGGCGAGGAAAATTTCGGGGAGTTCCCGGTTACGGTGGGAGGTCGGGGGCCGAGCGATGCGCGTTTCTCTCGTACACGTACGTGCGTGTGTGCGAGGCGTTGGCTCTAACTGAACCCGAGCGAGGCGTTGGGCTCTAACTGAACCCGAGCGATTGCACTGCAGGCTACGCGTTACTGAACCCGAGCGATCGATCGATGGCTGTTAACTGAACCCGATCGAGCGATTCCTTCGCTACTGCTGCTAACTGAAGCCGATCGATGCTGCCTCTGGGATGAACAGTGAGCGTTGCGGGGGGGTTTGGATGAACAGTGAGCGGTGGCATTGCCTCTGGATGAACAGGACCTCGTGGTATGGTGGAGGGCTGGATGAACAATAGACGGTGGAGGGGTGCCCGTGGAGGGGTGGTTGAACAGGACCCCGTGGTGTGGAGGGCTGGATGAATAGTAGACGGTGGAGGGGTGCCCGTGGAGGGGTGGTTGAACAGGACACCGTGGTGTGGAGGGTTGGATGAACAGTAGATGGTGGAGGGGTGCCCGTGGAGGGGTGGTTGAACAGTAGCCGGTGGAGTAGCGCGCGGTGGAGGCTGGATGAACAGGAGCCCGTGGAGGCTGGAGGAGGTCGACGGTGGAGATGAACAGTATCCCGTGGAGTCCCGTTTTGCGGTACGCCACACCCCTCCCGATGAACAGGACCCCTGTTTCGATCGTAGGAGGTCCGTTTCGTCCGTTTTGCGGTACACCACACCCCTCCCGATCAACAGGACCCCCGTTTCGACCGTAGGAGGTCCGTTTCGTCCGTTTTGCGGTACGCCACACCCCTCCCGATCAACAGGACCCCCGTTTCGACCGTAGGAGGTCCGTTTCCTCCGTTTTGCGGTACGCCACACCCCTCCCGATCAACAGGACCCCGTTCCGAACGTAGGAGGTCCGTTTCCTCCGTTGTGCGGTACGCCAGGCCTCGTTTCCATCGCCTGTTCCGTCCAAGCCCTCCCGATGAACACGACCACACATTCCGTTCCGACCCAGCCGGTTGGCTCCCACGCGTTTCGTTGCCTCCCGATGAACACGATGCATTCCGTTGCCTCCCCATGAACACGACGCATTCCGTTGCCTCCCCATGAACACGACGACGACGCTGTTTCTCCGTTCCGACCCAGCCATGTCAACGAGCCCTCGCCGTACGTATGCGCGAGTAGGCGTTCGAGACCCCGCCCGTATGTACACATACGTGGCCGTATTTTTCTTTCTTGCACCCTGGCCGCTGTACGTACATGTACATGCTACGTGTGCGCCTCTACTACGACACGTGCGCGCCTCTACATCCACCAGTATATATGTACGTACACGTTCGCGACCACAATGACAACGCTACGTACGCTTCGACCAGGTGGGTCCCGACTGTCAGGCACTTCCTTGCGTGCGAAGATGTAGCTGGTGGGTCCCAGCAGTCAGGGGGCGAATCATTTTTTTTTTGCCCGGACGCACTTCCTTGCGTGCGAAGGTGTAGCTGGTGGGTCCCAGCAGTCAGGGGGGAAACATTTTTTTCGCGAAATACGATGGCCCGTCCGGTGGGTCCCCGCTGTCAGGTGGAGGAATAATTATTTTGCGCGTAATAAGGAGGCTCTTCCTTGCTGCGGCCGTGGACCCAGCTGTCAGCGTCTCCACGCACAGTACTCTTCCGATGGAAGTCGGTCGTTGACCACATTGACCACGCCGCGCCGAGAGCACCAGGGCGGTGGACGACGGCGAGGCCTAGGAAGGGGGCGACACGGAGGCAGGGAAGACTCGGCAGCTGTTTCCCACGTGGAGGGGAGTACGACTGTACGAGGGTTTACTGGTTCGTCTGCCGTTGCCGGAGAATAACAGCAGGTGTGGGTGAGTAGAGGGATGGCTAGGCCAGCGATGGGAGTACGGTGCGGCGGTGAGGCCTGCGCGGCAGCACAGCCAGCCGCGGGGAGGAGGGAGTAGGCAGTCCCCCCGGCGCTTGTTTGAGCGGCTGGAGCAGGAAGAGCAGAGATTGAAGAAGCACGACGGCCGTTGGATGGACATCCAACAGTCAGTGCTTGTGCGTCAACCTTTTTTTAGGAAAGCCTCAAATCTGTGGAAAACAACATACATCCCATCTGCCATTATTTCTAATAATTTATAGCCAATTTGCTAATTCTTAAGGTTTTTTTTGGAGCCCATATTCTTTTTGTTAGCATTACAGCCCATATTGTGGCCACGGTTAAAAAATTATACGAAATTTTGCATATTTCGGTGCTGTCCGAACTGTTTTTAATCCCGAAATTTCGACTCACATTCAAACTGATTTTAAAAATAAATGAATATCAACATAAAATTCAACAAATTCTCCACGCATAAAAATTAATGTAATTTAAAATCTTGAAATAAAAAATATATATTTGAAACTAATTGCCGGTTTGATGTGTTTTAAAAATGTACATCCCATTTCTCATTACTGATGGGCCATTTTCTCGGCTAGCCGAAGGAAAGCACTCCTCGTCTTCAAAGATTTGTAGCCCAACAGGCCTGACAAAGCGACTTACTTGGCAAATCACAAAAAAACTAGGTTGTGGCCGTGGACCCAGCTGTCAGCCTCTCCACGTATAGTACTCTTCCGATGGAAGTCGTTCCTTGACCATGTTGACCACGCCGCGCGGAGAGCACCACGGCGGTGGACGACGGTGAGGCCTAGGAAGGGGACGACGCGGAGCCGGGGAAGACGCGGCAGTGGAAGCCCGCGCGGAGAGGAGTACGAGGGTTCACTGGTTCGGCTGCGGTGTGAGGCTGCCGTCGCCGCAGGACCTGGCCAGCGGTGGGAATAGTAGGGGGTGGTGAGGCCTCTGCGGCAGCACAGCCGACCTCGGGAGGCAGGAGCATGCGGCACGACCGGCGCTGCTTTGGGCGACTGGAGCAAGAAGACCAGAGGTTGAAGAAGCACTACGGCCATTGGATGGACATCGTACGGTCACTGGAGCTAGAATCGTTCATATTGACTAAGTTGACAAAGCCCTTCATCCCCGTCAACTTAGTAGGCCCACAAGTCAGCCTCCCACCAAGGTGGGTCCCACCTAGCCGGGGGAGTATTCATTTTTTTTGTGCGTAATAAGGAGGCACTTCCGGTGGGTCCGAGCTGACAGCGGGGGGAACGTTTTTTCGTGAAATACGGTGGCCCGTCCGGTGGGTCCCAGCAGTCAGGGGGAAACGATTTTTTCGCAAAATACTGGTGGCCCGTCCGGTGGGTCCCCGCTGTCAGGTGGAGGAATAATTATTTTGCGCGTAATAAGGAGGCACTTCCTTGCGGCCGCCGTGGACCCAGCTGTCAGCCTCTCCACGTACAGTACTCTTCCGATGGAAGTCAGTCGTTGACCACGTTGACCACACCGCGCCGAGAGCACCAGGGCGGTGGACGACGGCGAGGCCTAGGAAGGGGACGACGCGGAGCCAGGGAAGACGCAGCAGTGGAAGCCCGCGCGGAGAGGAGTACGAGGGTTCACTGGTTCGGCTGCGGTGTGAGGCTGCCGTCGCTGCAGAATAACAGGGGGTGTGGGTGAGTGGAGGGATGGCCTGGCCAGCACAGCCGGCCACGGGAGGCAGGAGCAGGCGGCACGACCAGCGCTGCTTTGGGCGGCTGGACCAAGAAGACCAGAGGTTGAAGAAGCACTATGGCCGTTGGATGGACATCGTACGGTCACTGAAGCTAGAATCGTTTATATTGACTAAGTTGACAAAGCCCTTGGTACGCTCCAACTTAGTAGGCCCACAGGTCAGCCTCCGAAACGGTGCGCCCCAGATGTCAGGGGGAGGAATCATTTTTTGGGCGGCCGAAGCTAAGAATATCCGAGATTTAAGAAGAAGCACGACATCCGTTGGATAGACATCCAACGGCCACTGCTGCTAGAACCGTGTGTTGACTATAATAAGTTGACAAAGCCTTGCATACGCGTCAACTTATTTTTTTTAGGGGACACGTCACTTAGTAGGCCCACAAGTGTGTGGCAGAGAAGTTATAGCCCATTTGCGTTTTGTAAGAATGTACAGCCCATTTTTGAATTCTAATGGAATTTACAACAGCCCATTTACAGTTTGTTAAAAGTACAGCCCATTTTCTAGCTAGGACAATGATTAATAATTTCAACCAACCGCTGAAGACAGAATTCAATAAAATTTCCCACATTTTGATGGGATCTAAAATATTTTTATCCCGAAATTTCTAGTCAGGTTAAATATAAATTTGTATTACGTAAAAATCCAACGAAACATTGCGCGCACAACAATGAAAATTTAAGAATTTCAAAATCCATAAATAATATTTTATAAACTAATTTCGTGTTTGGTGCATTTTTTTATAGTTACTACCCAGTTTTTATAATTATATCCCATTTATTATTTTTTAAAGCCCATTTTCCTGTTAAGCCTAATGCATCCCTCCTAGGAAAGATTTGCAGCCCAGCGGGGCGGAGAATAACAAGTTGACCTTGCCTGGGTATTCCTCAAAAAGACGTATAGCTGGGCTAGCCAATTTCATCTTGAAAAAATTAGTATCTGAGCTGGATATCTGGCCTGGGCTAGACGGGCCACAGCCCGCCCAGTTAATACCCTGCTCTCCTCTGAACAACAACGAAATCATCACCAAGAAAAACTCTGCAGTGCTCACGCCTCAAAAACACAAATACTGCTCGAGCTGCTTGGTCCCAGCTGTCGGCCGCACCTTGTGCAATTCTCTCGTTTATATTGACTACATAGGTTGACAATGGTGTGGGACCGTGATGTCAGGAAACCAGGAGAAAGCAAAAAAATATAGTTGTATATAATAAGGAGGCACTTGCGTACGTACGGGTATGGCCCTAGTGGGTCCCTAGTGTCATCCAGTCAAAATAAAGTCATCTCCTGAATCCTCATGTTCGTTGACGATGTTAGCAATGCTCGGCGCCACGGCGAGCGCAACAACTCGAAGGACAACGGAGAGGGCCTCGCGGGCCCTACGGATGGTCTGATACAGCGCCCGCTACTCATTCAGGAAGCCAGGATCATCGGACACCGATGAGCACCTTCGAGAAACTGAGACGGCATGAAACGGTAAGGCCACGCTTGGGAGCTCTGGTTTATTTCAAACCTGTATTAACATACAAGTGTAATTTACTCATCATCGGAAACAACGCGTAAAATACAGGCGTAATGAAACCGAGGGCCCGAGGTCTGTAAGTAAAACCGGCGGGTTACGCATATAATTTGAGAGACCAGTGTATATTTTACGAGCACTGCTATATGGACGACATTACCAGACGATACATGCATGACGTGCGTATCATGCCATCCATGGGCAAGGCTGAAACAGCAGCTAACGGCTGGATTAGCAATTGTTCGAGTGTCATTCAGCGTTTTTATCGTGTGTGAAGTACTTCCGATACTTTACTAGTCGAAATCGACCAACCAAGCGCCTTCGCCCGAGACCATCTGCTTTAATTTACAAGCGTCAGTTTTACAAGCGGTTTTGGTTGGAAAACGACAATCCAATTACGGCCTAATATCATGAGTTGGTCGGAAGATCATATGGTTTCACATCTAACCTACCCGACTTGTCGTATAGGCTATGAATGAAACATCAGACGATGAACTTCTTAAGCATGGAAACAACAGAAGAGGATGATCTTCTTAACAAGCAAATCACTGGCATTAGATCGACATGCAAAACAATACGAAGCATTATTCTCAGGAGGCACGGTGAATAGCTCGTGATGCCGCATGCCACAACATTCCAAGCTCAACTTTGCATCAAACACAAGGCCTGGCATTACATAGACAATATTCAGAACAAACTCTTAACACAAGAATATCTCAGCAGAGTAACTATTTACTTCTAAACTGAACACAGGAATAGGAAAAAACACTCGACGCTGCTCACAGCAAGGGCATCCCACTCAAAAATATCAAATGCATGTCTTCTGGCTAACATCAATGAGCAAATTTTGACAAGGTTTTCCAATTCCAATATATTAAACTAACGTCTTCTTGCTAACATCAATGATTAAACTTTGACAAGCTTTTCCCATTCAAAATATGTAATGCCTATGATCGTGGAGTCCTGTCGTAGGTTCTTGTACTTGTTTGGGCACTTTTTGCCCAGGGCACTCCACGTGTTGTTAAATTGCCAATGGTCTCTGCAGACTAGTCATGTCACCGGTGTCTAATAATACTCTGTAAAGCTTCTCGGTCATTCCTTCTGTAATGTAGCGCAAACAGTGACTGCTTCTTTCTGCAAAGTGGAACGACCAACTGGACCCAGTAATGCAGCAGTTTGCCGTGGACACATTGGCTCCTTTTGTGCAGTTCAACTAAAATCGAAGTCGGAATAAAACCGAGCTTTAATTTTGATATCCCTGTAAGCAACAATAGGTATAAGGACAATTACTGAGAAATAAAGGGGGTGATGCAGAGTTTGTTGTAACAAAGCAACAAGCATCATGTCTGGGTTGGTCCCATTTTTGTTCACTACTTAATGGGAAAAGACAGCAATACAATAGCTTCAATTCAACATTTATTTAAAACAGTACCAATACAAGTAGCACAACATCTCAAAGCACACTGCAAAATCATGTGGATGGAGGCCTGTACTGACCTTTCATGAGACCAACAAAGGTAAAATATGAATCTCGATCTCCTTTTGTGCAGTTCCACCAAAATTAAGCAAAGTCACCGGTGTGACATTCAAGTTGAACTGCACAAAACACTCTTAAACATAAGTGTTTCGAGTAGCAAAGCAAAATGTCGTAATAGCAACAGGTTGAATCGATAGCCCTGTTTTAACAGAGGCAAAAAGGAAACAATTACTTGCCGATAAAGGAGGATGAAACAAACGGTGACAAAAAGAAGCATCTAACTTATCTTGGATGGAAAACAAAGTAGGACAGTAGCATTTCTAAAATGGTTGCATTGATTCATATTAACAGAGACATTCTCTTGAAACAACATTCGTTAAAAAATGTAATTTACTTTTAACAGTGGCATTGCTTCAATTTCCGGCGGCATTCGTAGATTAACAACAGCAAAATAGCTATATGGGACATGCCAGCACCATGTGCGTCCACACGTATAAATGGGTGATGCAGAGTATGTAGCCAAGGAGCATATATGCGCTGGTCCCATATTTGTTCTCTTTGAACCTTCTTCCTATGTGAGGGCAGCAAATCTAGTCCTGCACAAACTACCGACCCCCAGTTTCTTTCCCTTTTCAACAAAGAGGTCGGTTCCTTACAGATGTGTGTACTGGGTTACCCCCTTTTTCCCTTTTCGACCTACAAAGCGGCTGGATAGCCAGTCTATACTACTTTCCGCCCCTCCTTTCCTCATTGAACAACGTCCTAGATTCTTGTTCCAGCCCACCGCACCCTTCTTTCCTCTTTGAACCAAGACCTAGATTCGACTACAGATCGAAAAAGATCCACATGCAGCTAGAGCAACGACGGTTTCAAAGAAACTTATACCTTAGGGTCGTCGGGATGTGGAAAGGCGTGCGGCGGGAGGCCGGATCTGCCCACACTACGTACGGCAGCGAGGAAGAAGGGGTCGGTGGCCCTCCCGCACAGGCGCTGGGTGAAAGAGAACAGCGCAACCGGCAGTGGATTGCCTCCCTCGCCGAAGGCGATAGAGTGAACGCTGCACCTCCTCCCCTTCCCGGTGCGACGGGATACGGACGCCTCCTTCACCAGCTGTGAGGGGGGAGAGAGAGACAAGAGGCCAACGCAGTCTTGTTTAGATCTGGTGAAGAGAGGGTGAGAGACTGTGAATATAGCAAACCCTAGCAAATGAATGCTGAGCCTCCAGCGTGTAACATATATGTAGTGCGGCGAGCGTGTGGAGAGTGCAAACCCTAGCGAACAAGCGCTGAGGCTCCCGCTTATATATATACTACTGTAGTACGGACTGAGCTCCGGTGCCTTCACTGCACCTTCTTTTGGCTGTATGACAGGTGAGCTAGCCACATTTTGGGCCCACCTGTCATAAATCCAAAGGCAGGTGCACTAAGTCAATGAAGCTGCGTCCATATAGTACTCTCGTGTATACGACAAATATATAGTGGAGTGGTTTTCTTATTCTCTCCATAACAATCGTTTTAAATTGTGTAAGTACGAAACGAAACTCTTTATTTAATGTATAGTGAAGAAAACTAGTACTACTTCCGATGAACTAACGATCCACGCCCACGCGTCCTGGTCGCACTTCCTGTCCTTCACGTGTGGTACACTACCCTCCCTTAAGTGAACAACCACACATGGGCCAAATTATCGGAAACGTGTGAAGGTGTGTACAAATAAAGAATTTTAATTTCAATTATCGGAAAGGTTTGAGAGTATTACAAAGTTTGACTTCAGTCAAATCTAATATGCGGAGTAAATAAAAATGGAGGGCTACTACGTCCATCTGGGTTTTTAGTCCACACCATTTTTTAAATCAAAGTTATAGCTGGACAAATAAAATTATAGGGGAGCTGGAGACAAAGTTGTGAGAAGGCTTAGAAATCAATACAAAACTTATGCTCTTAGTACCAACGTTGATCCTTCTTCGAGGAAACATTTGGTTCATAGCCAATTGTGTGATAAAATTGCACCAACGTGAACAACGACTGCGTCTCCAACGCAACCAAGGGGAACTGACGAAGGATATCATCTTTGTGCGTAACAAGCAAAGAGCACTGATGGAAGACAAGTTGTTTTTCATTGAAAATCGATCAGCTTCACCAGCCGACGCAACCATGAGGTGCAACCATGAGCATCGATAGGTCATCGTGGTGGTGCATCATCCATTTGGCATCAAGTTTGGGTGAGGCACCTATGAAGTTCGACAAATCCTCACTGTGGTCTGTTTCTTCTCAGTAATCAAGCTTGTAGAAGGAAGAACCACGTGGCAGAGGACAGTGAGGTGGAACAACAATGGCCATCCAATTTTGTGCAGTTCCACTAAAATTGAGGAAGACATGCCCGGGTATGGAGACACGCATCGCAGTTTCCAAATATATAAAAAAGGGTTAGCAACGACATCTCAATTGTCAATAAGAATTAATGAAAAGTACACCAACAAACAGAAGCATCATAATTATCTTGATGGGAACTAAACCAGGACACCTGAGAAAAAAAGCATTTCTTCATTTAACCAGTGATAGTACTACCACCATATGGACAATGACCGCACAACCACCATGTACTTTTTGTCGAAACAACATGTATACCTCCACCGAGGCATAAATCAGGACAACTTTTCGAGTGGCATTTCCTTTATAACAGTACTAGTAGGTGATGTTGGACCAGCCGACGAACCCTAGCTACTATGCATGGGGAGTTGGGGAGTAGTCGCATAGAAGAAAACCCGCACGCAGCGACCTGGGGAGCTGGACCAGTACAAGAAGTTATACCTCAGGTGGGCGAGATGTCGTTTAGGCGGGCGGGCGGGATCTGCCCACACGACGGCAGCGAACAAGGGCGCGGAGGATCTTCGTCTGCGCCTGCGCCGGCTCCGAGAGGACGGTGCGCATCGGCTTCCTCCGTCGCCGACGGCGACAACGTCAATGCTGCACCTCCTCACCTCCCGCAACGGACGGGATTCGGCCGGATCTGTGACCACCGGTGAGGAGAGAGATAGAGTGGACAATGTCATCTTGTTTTGATATGGAGAGGGTGAGAGAGCGAGACGCGAGAAACTCTATCAAACAAGAGGCTATAATGGAGTAAAAAAATCTCTCCATAGCAGTGGTTTTAAATAGAATACGCGCGTTCCCGGAAAAAAGAAACGAAAACTGGCGGACAATTTTTCTAACGTACCAAGAAAGAAAACTCGGTCAAAAACACGCCCCCGCTTCCAGGTTGCGAGAGTCATAGTGCACACACACATAGACATAGACATGCATATCCGTGTTTACGTAAAATTCCATTTCCATCTCCATCTCCAATCATATTTGTCCAACTGGCACATTATTTACGTTGTTAATTATATACGCAGCAATATTAACGTACATCATCTCTTGTTTGCGCACGTCCGGACCGCTGCCATGGCCGGTCCTGACCAACCCGAACCCTCTTCATCACCCGCGCGTGCTTCCCGCCCGAAACGGTCAGTGCCGCATTCATGCCCGGCCAGAGCGGACGCGACCTCTCACTGGCGCCGGCATTGAAGCGGCGCGTCGGCCGAGAGAGCGTCGCCCGCGGCGCTTCCGGGTGCACGCGGCTGCTCTGCATTCAAAGGTCGCAATAGCCGGCTACAACATGCATGTAAAAAGTTCTTGGGAGTCTGTGCTACAGCTAGCTGTCCTTCCCCAACTCGTCAATCTCTTCCAGTAGTGCTAGTACTCCATGGCGCGATCCATCGACAAGCAGGCGGGAAAGTTATCGTATACTCGGTTTGCGGTGGGTGGCATGCCGAGCAACCGTGTGGGGTCGAGCCGTGGAGGAGGGTGAGACACGAACATGACAGACGTGATTTAAACGTTGGTTTTGCTCGATGGCGCGATCCAAAGAAACGAAACGTTGGTTTCTCTCCGTTTCCATTTTTTCTCCGAAAAAACGGAAACTTTCCACTCCATTTTCATTCCTATTCCAAGGTTGCCCCGTTACAACATTCCATCAAATACAAAGGAAAACTAACACGCATGCTGATGCATCTCAATGATTCACATATCATAGCCAATATTTACTTCACAACTAAAGAAAAAAGTTGTGAGAGCGTGTACGAAAGAAAAACTACTGATGGGGTCACTACGACTTAAACCCTAAACCCTAAACATGATTTAATTTCCTGGCCAGGTAGAACCTGTCGAAGGAAAGACAGCTGGCACCCTCGGATCATATGATGCTTTTGTGCAGTTCCACTAAAATCGACCTGAGCATCCCTGATGGCAAAGATATTGAAGAAGTGTGATTAGAATAATAGTACTGGCACTAGTTCATGACACATAAACTCATCACAAGTAGAAGCCGGTAGAAGTAGAGAAAGATCGACATGGAGATGGAGCTACGGCAGTGGAGCAAGCCGGCTCCAAAAGGAAGATGGACTACCTGGGACGTCGGCCTGTAGCTAGAAGGGCGGTTGGGACGCGGCATCAGCCCATACCGCGGTGACCCCCGATTGGGACGCACCGACTGTGGGTTTTCTCCCTCGCCGATGTCGACCGCGTCTACGCAGAACATTGTTCCCTTCCCCCAGCTGCGGGATCAGGCATGTCGTTCTATGCTTGTGAAGAGAGCAACCTAAGCAAGCAGGCTTGTAGCTTAGGCTCCTGCTAGTGTATATATAGTGGTTTTCTTTTTCTCTCCATATCAACCATTTTATATTGTGTACATGTCATTCAAGAGTGAAATGATGGTTGCTTCTTCCGACTAACTTACTGTGTGATTTGACTGCTCCTTAGTGGCCCCTACACGTACTCCCCCTACGTGTATGCAACAGTCACACGTACACATGGACGCAAAAATGCGCGCGACACCCTAATGCATGCATGTCCGAGCACACGACGGAACACACACGGTCACGCTCAAGTGCTCAACCTACACGTGCATGCACACACATACTCAGTCAGGGTGAGCTAGTGACCGTATAAACACCCGAAAATATATATATTGAGCGCAATGAGCGTATTATGAAGTCCACTGACCGTATTTTTACAAATATACAGTGACAGACAGTGTATTTATCTCGTTTGAAATTAAGACATTATTAATCGGAGAGGAGGCAGTATGGACTAGCATTACTTTGTTGTGTCCCGTCAACTTGCCGAACGAGGAGAAGGTTGCAGGACGGGAGAAGCTTGCGCGCGGTGGCTCGCAGGACAAGGAGAAACTTTTGACTATTGCAAGCTCTCCCTCGCTCAGGCGGTGGACGTGCAACAGTTAATTCGGTGTCAGATTGCTAGAAGCATACACTATACTACTAGTGCTATTATTGTTCGACTTCCCGAATAGGCGAACAGCCAAGCACAAAGTAAACAGGTCAGCAAACCTTGCGGCGCATCTTCGTGCGAACCGTGCGGCGCATCTTCGTGCGAACCATGCTTGCTGCACTTTGAATGTGGCCGAGAGCTGGCTTGATGAAACACCTCGCTTCCTACTTCTTTTTTTGCAGGGTACCTCGCTTCCTAGTGACCAGTGTCTTGGCTGATCGTCCTAAGAATGCTTATATATGAATAAAGCTCTCTCATTTACCCGCAAAAAAGATTAAGCCATATTAACCGGAAAGGAGGGATATGGACTAGCACTATTTTTTGGTGTGTCCCGTCAACTCGCAGAACAAGGAGAAGCTTGCAGGACAAGGTGAAGCTCGCTTACGCCTTTTGACTAATGCAACCTACCCTCGGTGGACATGCATCAGTCAATTCGGTGTCACATTGTCAGAGGCATACACTGTAGTACCCAACATGCGGAGTACCATCATTGTTCGACTTCATGAAGAGCAAAGAGCCAAGCGCAGTAGTACGAGTAGTACTACTACTAGAACCGCTTGGTGGAGCGTCTGTACTCTTTTTTTTATCTCTGATAAAGTACACGTTTATTCCAGAGAAGGGCGGAAAACGGCAGCCCAACATGTAATGAATGATATCGATCAACCTGTTGGAAATACGCCCTAGAGGCAATAATAAATGGTTATTATTATATTTCTTTGTTCATGGTAATTGTCTATTATTCATGCTATAATTGTATTGTCCGGAAATCGTAATACATGTGTGGATACATAGACCACAACGTGTCCCTAGTAAGCCTCTAGTTGACTAGCTCGTTGATCAACTGATAGTCATGGTTTCCTGCCTATGGACATTGGATGTCATTGATAACGGGATCACATCATTAGGAGAATGATGTGATGGACAAGACCCAATCCTAAGCATAGCATAAAAGATTGTGTAGTTTCGTTTGCTAGAGCTTTTCCAATGTCAAGTATCTTTTCCTTAGACCATGAGATCGTGCAACTCCCAGATACCGTAGGAGTGCTTTGGGTGTGCCAAACGTCACAACGTAACTGGGTGACTATAAAGGTGCACTACGGGTATCTCCGAAAGTGTCTGTTGGGTTGGCACGGATCGAGACTGGGATTTGTCACTCCGTGTGACGGAGAGGTATCTCTGGGCCCACTCGGTAATGCATCATCATAATGAGCTCAATGTGACTAAGGCGTTAGTCACGGGATCATGCATTGCGGTACGAGTAAAGAGACTTGCCGGTAACGAGATTGAACAAGGTATTGGGATACCGACAATCGAATCTCGGGCAAGTAACATACCGATTGACAAAGGGAATTGCATACGGGATTGATTGAATCCTCGACACCGTGGGTCATCCAATGAGATCATCGTGGAACATGTGGGAGCCAACATGGGTATCCAGATCCCGCTGTTGGTTATTGACCGGAGAGGCGTCTCGGTCATGTCTGCATGTCTCCCGAACCCGTAGGGTCTACACACTTAAGGTTCAGTGACGCTAGGGTTGTAGAGATATGTGTATGCGGAAACCTGAAAGTTGTTCGGAGTCCCGGATGACATCCCGGACGTCACGAGAGGTTCCGGAATGGTCCGGAGGTCAAGAATTATATATAGGAAGTCAAGTTTCGGCCACCGGGAAAGTTTCAGGGGTTACCGGTATTGTACCGGGACCACCGGAAGGGTCCCGGGGGTCCACCGGGTGGGGCCACCTATCCCGGAGGGCCCCGTGGGCTGAAGTGGGAAGGGAACCAGCCCCTAGTGGGCTGGGAGCCCCCCCATGGGCCTTCCCCCTGCGCCTAGGGTTGGAAACCCTAGGGCAAGGGGGCGCCCCACTTGCCTTGGGGGGTAAGTCACCCCCCTGGCCGCCGCCCCCCATCCAGATGGGATCCCTGGCCGGCGCCCCCCCCTCCCAGGGGGCCTATATAAAGGGTGGGAAGGGAGGGAAGATGTAACACAGCCTTGGGCGCCTCCCTCCTCCCCTGCTACACCTCTCCGTCTCGCAGAAGCTCGGCGAAGCCCTGCCGAGACCCGCTACATCCACCACCACGGCGTCGTGCTGCTGGATCTCCATCAACCTCTCCTTCCCCCTTGCTGGATCAAGAAGGAGGAGACGTCGCTGCACCATACGTGTGTTGAACGCGGAGGTGCCGTCCGTTCGGCACTCGGTCATCGGTGATTTGGATCACGGCGAGTACGACTCCGTCATCCACGTTCATTGGAACGCTTCCGCTCGCGATCTACATGGGTATGTAGATGCACTCCTTTCCCCTCATTGCTAGTATACTCCATAGATGCATCTTGGTGAACGTAGGAAAATTTTAAAATTATGCTACGATTCCCAACAGTGGTATCAGAGCCAGGCCTATGCGTGGTTACTATGCACGAGTAGAACACAAAGCAGTTGTGGGCATTGATGTTGCCAATTCTTCTTGCCGCTACTAGTCGTTTCTTGTTTCAGCGGCATTGTAGGATGAAGCGGCCCGGACCGACCTTACACGTACGCTTACGTGAGACAGGTTCCACCGACTGACATGCACTAGTTGCATAAGGTGGCTAGCGGGTGTCTGTCTCTCCTACTTTAGTCGGAATAGATTCGATGGAAAGGGTCCTTATGAAGGGTAAATAGAAATTGGCAAATCATGTTGTGGTCATACGTAGGTAAGAAAACGTTCTTGCTAGAAACCTACAAACCACGTAAAAACTTGCAACAACAATTAGAGGACGTCTAACTTGTTTTTGCAGCAAGTGCTATGTGATGTGATATGGCCAGAAGATGTGATGAATGATATATGTGATGTATGAGATTGATCATATTCTTGTAATAGGAATCACGACTTGCTTGTCGATGAGTATGACAACCGGCAGGAGCCATAGGAGTTGTCTTTATTATTTTGTATGACCTGCGTGTCATTGAATAACGCCATGTAAATTACTTTACTTTGTTGCTAAACGCGTTAGCCATAGAAGTAGAAGTAATCATTGGCGTGATGACTTCATGAAGACACAATGATGGAGATCATGGTGTCATGCTGGTGACGAAGATGATCATGGTGTCCCGAAGATGGAGATCAAAGGAGCATGATGATATTGGCCATATCATGTCACTATTTGATTGCATGTGATGTTTATCATGTTTTTGCATCTTATTTCCTTAGAACGACGGTAGTAAGTAAGATGATCCCTTATAATAATTTCAAGAAAGTGTTCACCCTAACTGTGCACCGTTGCGAAGGTTCGTTGTTTCGAAGCACCACGTGATGATCGGGTGTGATAGATTCTAACATTCGAATACAACGGGTGTTGACGAGCCTAGCATGTACAGACATGGCCTCGGAACACACGCAATACACTTAGGTTGACTTGACGAGCCTAGCATGTACATACATGGCCTCAGAACACGGAGGACCGAAAGGTCGAGCATGAGTCGTATAGAAGATACGATCAACATGGAGATGTTCACCGATCTTGACTAGTCCGTCTCACGTGATGATCGGACACGGCCTAGTTAAACTCGGATCATGTTTCACTTAGATGACTAGAGGGATGTCTATCTGAGTGGGAGTTCATTAAATAATTTGATTAGATGAACTTAATTATCATGAACTTAGTCTAAAATCTTTACACTATGTCTTGTAGATCTAATGGCCAACGTTGTCCTCAATTTCGACGCGTTCCTAGAGAAAACCGAGCTGAAAGATGATGGCAGCAACTATAAGGACTGGGTCCGGAACCTGAGGCTCATCCTCATAGTAGCCAAGAAAGATTATGTCTTAGAAGCATCGCTAGGTGATGCACCAATCCCACAGAACCAAGACGTTATGAACGCTTGGCAATCACGTGCTGATGATTACTCCCTCGTTCAGTGCGGCATGCTTTACAGCTTAGAACCGGGTCTCGAAAAGCGTTTTGAGAAACATGGAGCATATGAGATGTTCGAGGAGCTGAAATTGGTTTTCCAAGCTCATGCCCGGGTCGAGAGATATGATGTCTCCGACAAGTTCTTCAGCTGTAAAATGGAGGAGAACAGTTCTGTTAGTGAGCACATACTCAGAATGTCTGGGTTGCACAACCGCTTGTCTCAGCTGGGAGTTAATATCCCGGATGACGCGGTCATTGACAGAATCCTCCAGTCGCTTCCACCAAGCTACAAGAGCTTTGTGATGAACTACAATATGCAGGGGATGGAAAAGACCATTCCCGAAGTATATTCAATGCTGAAATCAGCGGAAGGGGAGATCAGAAAAGAACATCAAGTGTTGATGGTGAATAAAACCACTAAGTTCAAGAAGGGCAAGGGTAAGAAGAACTTCAAGAAGGACGGCAAGGGAGTTGCCGCGCCCGGTAAACCAGTTACTGGGAAGAAGTCAAAGTATGGACCCAAGCCCGAGACTGAGTGCTTTTATTGCAACGGAAGTGGTCACTGGAAGCGGAACTGCCCCAAATACTTAGCGGACAAGAAGAAGGCCGGCAACACCAAAGGTATATGTGATATACATGTAATTGATGTGTACCTTACCAGTACTCGTAGTAGCTCCTGGGTATTTGATACCGGTGCGGTTGCTCATATTTGTAACTCAAAACAGGAACTACGGAATAAACGGAGACTGGCGAAGGACGAGGTGACGATGCGCGTCGGGAATGGTTCCAAGGTCGATGTGATCGCCGTCGGCACGCTACCTCTGCATCTACCCACGGGATTAGTTTTAAACCTCAATAATTGTTATTTAGTGCCAGCTTTGAGCATGAACATTGTATCTGGATCTCGTTTAATTCGAGATGGCTACTCATTTAAATCTGAGAATAATGGT
This sequence comes from Aegilops tauschii subsp. strangulata, assembly GCF_002575655.3. Classification (NCBI taxonomy): domain Eukaryota; kingdom Viridiplantae; phylum Streptophyta; class Magnoliopsida; order Poales; family Poaceae; genus Aegilops; species Aegilops tauschii. The sequence goes on along the minus strand of NC_053039.3, from coordinate 91,323,059 downwards.
TGTTCTATTTATTTGAGAGATATGTTTTATGGTCATGCCCCGCTGGTCAATGGTTTATTTTTGATGAATCTCGAACGCGATGTTACACATGTTCATAGTGTGAATACCAAAAGATGTAAAGTTGATAATGATAGTCCCACATACTTGTGGCACTGCCGCCTTGGTCACATTGGTGTCAAGCGCATGAAGAAGCTCCATGCAGATGGACTTTTGGAGTCTCTTGATTACGAATCATTTGACACGTGCGAACCATGCCTCATGGGTAAGATGACCAAGACTCTGTTCTCCGGAACAATGGAGCGAGCAACCAACTTATTGGAAATCATACATACCGATGTGTGCGGTCCAATGAGTGTTGAGGCTCGCGGAGGATATCGTTATGTTCTCACTCTCACTGATGATTTAAGTAGATATGGGTATGTCTACCTAACGAAACACAAGTCTGAAACCTTTGAAAAGTTCAAGGAATTTCAGAGTGAAGTTGAGAATCAACGTGACAGAAAAATAAAATTCTTACGATCAGATCGTGGTGGAGAATATTTAAGTCACGAATTTGGTACACACTTAAGGAAATGTGGAATAGTTTCACAACTCACGCCGCCTGGAACACCTCAAAGAAACGGTGTGTCTGAACGTCGTAATCGCACTCTATTGGATATGGTGCGATCTATGATGTCTCTTACCGATTTACCGCTCTCATTTTGGGGTTATGCTTTAGAGACTGCCGCATTCACTTTAAATAGGGCTCCGTCGAAATCCGTTGAGACGACACCGTATGAATTATGGTTTGGGAAGAAACCTAAGCTGTCGTTTCTAAAAATTTGGGGATGCGATGCTTATGTCAAGAAACTTCAACTTGAAAAGCTCGAACCCAATTCGAAAAAATGCGTCTTCATAGGATACCCTAAGGAAACTATTGGGTATACCTTCTACCTCAGATCCGAAGGCAAGATCTTCGTTGCCAAGAACGGGTCCTTTCTGGAGAAGGAGTTTCTCTCGAAAGAATTGAGTGGGAGGAAAGTGGAACTTGATGAGGTGATAGTCACCCCTTACGAACCGGAAAGTAGCGCAGCGCGGGAAAATGTTCCTGTGGTGCCTACACCGACTGGGGAGGAAGTTAATGATGATGATCATGAAGCTTCGGATCAAGTTACTGAACTTCGTAGGTCCACAAGGACACGTTCCGCACCAGAGTGGTACGACAACCCTGTCCTGGAAATCATGTTGTTAGACAATGGTGAACCTTCGAACTATGAAGAAGCGATGGCGGGCCCGGATTCCAACAAGTGGCTAGAAGCCATGAAATCCGAGATAGAATCCATGTATGAAAACAAAGTATGGACTTAGACTGACTTACCCGATGAGCGGCGAGCCATAGAAAACAAATGGATCTTTAAGAACAAGACGGACGCAGATGGTAATGTGACCATCTATAAGGCTCGACTTGTCGCTAAGGGTTATCGACAAGTTCAAGGGGTTGACTACGATGAGACTTTCTCACCCGTAGCGAAGCTGAAGTCCGTCTGAATCATGTTAGCAATTGCCGCATACTATGATTATGAGATATGGCAGATGGAAGTCAAAACGGCATTCCTTAATGGCTTCCTTAAGGAAGAGTTGTATATGATGCAGCCGGAAGGTTTTGTCGATCCTAAGAATGCTAACAAAGTATGCAAGCTCCAGCGCTCAATCTATGGGCTGGTGCAAGCATCTCGGAGTTGGAACATTCGCTTTGATGAGATGATCAAAGCGTTTGGGTTTACACAGACTTATGGAGAAGCCTGTGTTTACAAGAAAGTGAGTGGGAGCTCTGTAGGATTTCTCATATTATATGTGGATGACATACTATTGATGGGAAATGATATAGAATTCTTGGAAAGTATAAAGGCCTATTTGAATAAGTGTTTTTCAATAAAGGACCTTGGAGAAGCTGCTTATATATTAGGCATCAAGATCTATAGAGATAGATCAAGACGCCTCATTGGTCTTTCACAGAGTACATACCTTGACAAGATATTGAAGAAGTTCAGTATGGATCAGTCCAAGAAGGGGTTCTTGCCTGTATTGCAAGGTGTGCAATTGAGCACGGCTCAATGCCCGACCACGGCAGAAGATATAGAAAAGATGAGTGTCATCCCCTATGCCTCGGCCATAGGGTCTATTATGTATGCCATGCTGTGTACCAGACCTGATGTGAACCTTGCCGTAAGTTTGGTAGGAAGGTACCAAAGTAATCCCGGCATGGAACACTGGACAGCGGTCAAGAATATCCTGAAGTACCTGAAGAGGACTAAGGATATGTTTCTCGTTTATGGAGGTGACGAAGAGCTCGTCGTAAAGGGTTACGTCGACGCTAGCTTCGATACAGATCTGGATGACTCGAAGTCACAGACCGGATACGTGTATATTTTGAATGGAGGAGCAGTAAGCTGGTGCAGTTGCAAGCAAAGCGTCGTGGCGGGATCTACATGTGAAGCGGAGTACATGGCAGCCTCGGAGGCAGCACAGGAAGCAGTCTGGATGAAGGAGTTCATTACCGACCTAGGGGTGATTCCCAATGCGTCGGGCCCGATGACTCTCTTCTGTGACAACACTGGAGCTATTGCCCTTGCGAAGGAGCCCAGGTTTCACAGGAAGACCAGGCATATCAAGCGTCGCTTCAACTCCATTCGTGAAAGTGTTCAAAATGGAGACATAGATATTTGTAAAGTACATACGGACCTGAATGTAGCAGATCCGTTGACTAAACCTCTCCCTAGGGCAAAACATGATCAACACCAGGACGCAATGGGTGTTCGATTCATCACAATGTAACTAGATTATTGACTCTAGTGCAAGTGGGTGACTGTTGGAAATATGCCCTAGAGGCAATAATAAATGGTTATTATTATATTTCTTTGTTCATGGTAATTGTCTATTATTCATGCTATAATTGTATTGTCCGGAAATCGTAATACATGTGTGGATACATAGACCACAACGTGTCCCTAGTAAGCCTCTAGTTGACTAGCTCGTTGATCAACTGATAGTCATGGTTTCCTGGCTATGGACATTGGATGTCATTGATAACGGGATCACATCATTAGGAGAATGATGTGAGGGACAAGACCCAATCCTAAGCATAGCATAAAAGATCGTGTAGTTTCGTTTGCTAGAGCTTTTCCAATGTCAAGTATCTTTTCCTTAGACCATGAGATCGTGCAACTCCCGGATACCGTAGGAGTGCTTTGGGTGTGCCAAACGTCACAACGTAACTGGGTGACTATAAAGGTGCACTACGGGTATCTCCGAAAGTGTCTGTTGGGTTGGCACGGATCGAGACTGGGATTTGTCACTCCGTGTGACGGAGAGGTATCTCTGGGCCCACTCGGTAATGCATCATCATAATGAGCTCAATGTGACTAAGGCGTTAGTCACGGGATCATGCATTGCGGTACGAGTAAAGAGACTTGCCGGTAACGAGATTGAACAAGGTATTGGGATACCGACGATCGAATCTCGGGCAAGTAACATATCGATTGACAAAGGGAATTGCATACGGGATTGATTGAATCCTCGACACCGTGGTTCATCCGATGAGATCATCGTGGAACATGTGGGAGCCAACATGGGTATCCAGATCCCGCTGTTGGTTATTGACCGGAGAGGCGTCTCGGTCATGTCTGCATGTCTCCCGAACCCGTAGGGTCTACACACTTAAGGTTCAGTGACGCTAGGGTTGTAGAGATATGTGTATGCGGAAACCCGAAAGTTGTTCGGAGTCCCGGATGAGATCTCGGACGTCACGAGAGGTTCCGGAATGGTCCGGAGGTGAAGAATTATATATAGGAAGTCAAGTTTCGGCCACCGGGAAAGTTTCAGGGGTTACCGGTATTGTACCGGGACCACCGGAAGGGTCCCGGGGGTCCACCGGGTGGGGCCACCTATCCCGGAGGGCCCCGTGGGCTGAAGTGGGAAGGGAACCAGCCCCTAGTGGGCTGGGCGCCCCCCATGGGCCTTCCCCCCTGCGCCTAGGGTTGGAAACCCTAGGGCAAGGGGGCGCCCCACTTGCCTTGGGGGGTAAGTCACCCCCCTGGCCGCCGCCCCCCATCCAGATGGGATCCCTGGCCGGCGCCCCCCCCCTCCCAGGGGGCCTATATAGAGGGGGGAGGGAGGGCAGAAGTAAGACAGCCTTGGGCGCCTCCCTCCTCCCCTGCTACACCTCTCCGTCTTGCAGAAGCTCGGCGAAGCCCTGCCGAGACCCGCTACATCCACCACCACGCCGTCGTGCTGCTGGATCTCCATCAACCTCTCCTTCCCCCTTGCTGGATCAAGAAGGAGGAGACATCGCTACACCGTACGTGTGTTGAACGCAGAGGTGCCGTCCGTTCGGCACTCGGTCATCGGTGATTTGGATCACGGCGAGTACGACTCCGTCATCCACGTTCATTGGAACACTTCCGCTCGCGATCTACAAGGGTATGTAGATGCACTCCTTTCCCCTCGTTGCTAGTATACTCCATAGATGCATCTTGGTGAACGTAGGAAAATTTTAAAATTATGCTACGATTCCCAACACAACCAACCATGCTCGAATATATCTTGGCCTCCGTGCGAGCCCGTCTGTGTGTTCTCGCTCCTCATCTCTCTCAAGGAACGGCGGGTTGGCTCTTTGCCATCAATTGAGATCGGTTTGCTCACACTCATGTCCCACATGTCAGTGATATGCCAAGAGGAGGTGCGTTGACCGACTGGCCATACGCGTACTTGGTTTTGCACCTTCATACTACTCCTCCCTCCGTCACAGCTTACAGGGCGCGCTTCATTAGGATGCATTTCTCTCAATGCATTTCCACCACCAGAGAGACTTTAGACGCGTTTGGTTTAATGCTCAATTAATTAGGGCGTGGTAACCGCAATCAAGTCCACAATTTTCTCTCCTTGTACTGTACTACTATGGAGTGGAGTAAGTGCATGCATGTGTGTACCCGCGGTGGAAGCACTGCATGCATGTGTGTACGCATTATTCCCTCTAGTAATAGACGCCGTGCTATAACTACCAATGCTATTTTTCAGGCCGATCGCTAGTCGCCTTGGTCCCACAGATTTTTTTTCTTTTTTCTAAAGCGCGTTGTATAAACAGTGACGGATGGAGTAGTATGAGCGGATTCAAAGAAGAGCGTATTGATGGTTGCTTCTTCAGAGCAACTTACAGTGGGAAAGGTGGGGTTTATGATTTGACTGCTCATTACTCACTATTAATGCGGCGCAACGACCGGGTTGAGTCTCCCATGCGGTTGTGCACTACCCCCTCGGTTCTTAAATATACTCCGGAGTATTTGTCTTTCTAGAGATTTCAACGAGTGACTACTCAAATATTTGTCTTTTTAGAGATTTCAAATGGACTGGCACATACGGATGTATATAGACATATTTTAGAGTGTAGATTCACTCATTTTGCTCCGTATGTAGTCACTTGTTGAAATCTCTAGAAAGACGAATAGAATATTTAGGAACGGAGGGAGTACACATATGAAGCAAAATGAGTGAATCTACACTCTAAAATATGCCCGTTTGAAATTTGTAAAAAGACAAATATTTAGGAACGAAGGAGTATAATTTTGTGCATGGCACATGGACCCGGATGATGAAGAGGCTTCTGGCAATGCTATCAAGCTCCATCATTTGTTTACATAATTGACGTACTATACAAATAATTTTCCAGCGACATGAAATTGTACAATGGTGTGAGCTTTCAGCTTTTGTTTTGCGTGTCTTGCCATCGATGCTCTTTCGGAAACAATAAAAATCTAACTTCCTTGCTAATGCATGTCAATTATTAGCAGATCAGAGCTAATAATTACATCACAACTGAAGACAGAGTTGTGAGAAGGTGTTAAATTAAAATTGATCCATGCTTTCATTGGCAGCAACGTCCCCCCAGCTCTGTCTAAATCAACAAGGCATGTTGGAAAAAAAGTAGCTGTCTGGAGCATGCAACATTCCGATCATTTTGTGCAGTTCCACTAAAATAGAGCTGAGCGTCCCTGTTCCAAAGATATTAAGTGTGATTACGATAATAGAGGACTGCTGATGAAACAATAAACACACAAATAGAAGCCGGTCACCTTTGCAGTCTCTCTTAAGACTAACTAATTGGAGAAGATTAGGCTCGGAGTTGGATGAGGAGGATAGAGCAAAACCAATCTCCCTTTGTGCAGTCGCACTGAAATGTAGAGACGTTGCCCATGTGACATTTTAGTACAACTACACAAAACACTCTTAAGAAAAAGTGATTTGTGCAGTTCACCAAAAGGTCGCAATAGCAACGAGTAGAAAGGAAACAATTACTGGCCAATAAAAGTTGATGACACATGCGACGACAAAAAAGAAGCATATTCCTTGTCCTAAGGGAAGATAACAACACGGTTGTGTTTGTCTAAAACGGTGTGAGGATGAGAATGCAATATGGAAAGTACGCCGGACGAGCTACGTTTTGGGCAAAGAACTATGGAAGATCCACATGCAGCGACGTGGGAAGACGGGCAGTGGAGCAAGGCCGGAGGGGATACCTGGAGGTCATTGGGATGTAACTAGGTGAGCAGCGGCGGGCGGAATCTGCGAGCAGGTGGCGTAGGCCCTGCCGCGCCGGAGCTTGGTCAGAGAGAACGGCGTGTACCGCAAATCGGGACGTGCTGCCTCGGCGCCGTCAAATGGAGAAACGATGCACTTCCTCCCTTTCCCCCAGTGGATGAGATGCGGCCGGATCAGTGACCAACGGTGAGAGAGAGAGAGGGGCCACCGCACTCCCTTTCCCCTGGCGGACGGGATGCGGCCTGATCAGTGAACAACGGTGAGAGAGAGAGAGAGAGGCCACCGCACTCCCTTTCCCCCGGCGGACGGGATGCGGCCGGATCAGTGACCAACGGTGAGAGAGAGAGGCCACCGCAGCCTTGTGTGAGATACTCTGAAGAGCGACAAACCAGGCAGGCAGGCTCCATTGTATATAGTGAGCGGACTACCTTTTTCTCCATAAAAATTGTTTTATATTCTGTGTACGTTCCATTGAGCGCTATAACTTTATTTAGAAATAACGCGGCAACGCGTCAAGTCGAACTTTGTTTCGTGCACGCGTGGTACACGACCTCCCTAGGTAAACAACCGCTACAGGCGTTCAAATTAGCACGTGGGCTGCCATTTCGTAAAGAAATGAGCTCCACCGTGTACCCGCACGGGTGTGGCTGGGCACGAAGCGTGAGTACGTGCACGGTGCACCTATTCTCTTCTTGTATACGTACACAACCTACATGGGGTTGTGTGAGAGAGATACAAACCTAGAGAGATATAGTGTGTGGGTTCTTGAGAGTTTTTGGGGGGGGGGTCAATCAAAAAATGTAACATATGCAATGTGTGTGAAATAGAGTCCTGGATATAACATATATATAGAGGGGGCGATCCACGAGAAGAGAATGGAGGTATCATCGGCTTGAGGTGTCCATAGAATCGAAGAGAGGGATGATGTGTGTGTGTGTGCGCGCGCGATCGATAAAGAGTGCCATCGAATTTGTGTGTGCCCACGTCAAAGATATAGAGTGGCTGGCCTACTGGAACGTGAGATGGGACATGTGCAGTTTGTCTCTGTGGCATGGATACCTACCTGCACGACTATCGGTGTGTGGTGGGGGAAGAGGGAGGCCCAATTAACTATAGAGGTACAATGGCTGGTATATGTGTGGAGGAGGAGAGAGGCCTACCTCATGTATTAAGGAGATCGATCTGCCTCATGTATTAAGGGAGATCGATCGGCATCCATGCATATGTGCAGGAGAGGAATAAGGTTGGGAGAGAGACAGAGCTAGAGTGTTGGAGGGGGTGGTAGTGGAGTTGCTTCTAACAAATGGTGGGATAGGCTTGCTAGACAAACGGAGGGCACGCCCGCAATATCAATAAGAGAGGAGATGGCTGCTTGTTGTCTGTGCACGTGTGTGTGAGAGACGGGTCAGGAAGCATGCACGAATGATGAGGGGGGACGATGTGGCTATGGTAAGCAGACGTAACTACATAGGAAGATCAATCGCCCTTTGTTAGAGAAAGGAGAGACATAACTTGTGAGGTACGTCGATCGATGGGGGGGGTAGTTAAAGTCGATCTAGGTATATGTTGGGAGATCGATCGGTATACATGCATGTGTGTGTTAGAAGCAAATGAGCACGAGGAGAAGGATAGATAGAGAGGGATGCATGTAGGAGGTGGTACGAGAGGCATACTATATCGAGGGGGAGGAGTGTGCGAGTATGAGAACGATGAAAAGAGTGGTGGGAGTGAGGCATGGACGGTGACAAGAGAAGAGGGGAAGCTTGTGTTTGTGCTAGGCACACCTGGCTAGAGAGGCATATCGATCGATGTGTGCCGTAAAGGAGCTGGGGGCCTACACACACCGTGGGTGAACGACCTAAAGTGAACGAATTTGCGCGATGGAGCTAGAGAATGATGAGGGAGGGTGAGAGGGATGCGGGCGTGTGCATGCACAAGAGAAAGTTAGCGCTGGCTACAAAGATAAGGGGGTTGTGTGGGTGTAAAAGACGAATAGAGATCATATATACTTCATTATAAAAAGCGAATTCAGATATTTGAAGAATTTATCATAGTGTTTCAAACCGACGCATGTGTGAATATATATAACGGTGATACACATGGTGTGGTTATGAACATGTTATACTACATTTAATATATTTTATCTCTACTCTTATAAAAAACGGAGTTGTTGATGATGGTGTGCCTGCCATCCTGCATTATAGGCCGTCCGATTTATATCTCGCGGATAGCAAGGAAACTATGATAGTTGAAGTTGGCAACAATCATGATTGTAGATTCTTATTGAAATAGAGAAACGAATTCAAATTTAGTTCGAATTGCAGCGGTAGTATAGACTTTTGGAATGCACTAAAATGTTGGTATGAGTAGGTTACATGCATTATACAGCAAGCGAAAAAATTTAATCGGACATAACATGGATTCATACTCCCTCCTTCCATCTATATAGGGCGTACTGAGATTTTTAAGACCGCCTTTGACTATTGACAAGATTAATAGTACATGACATGCACAATGTGAAAATTATATCATTGAAAGAACCTTTCACAGACGAATTTAACGGTGTGCTTTGTGTAAGTTGCATGTCATATATCATTGCTCTAATATTTGGTCAAAGTTAGCATCGAAAAACGCATTGGCCCTATATAGATGGAAGGAGGGAGTAGCTTTGAATAGCATTTGTATAGTAAAACGGGGCAAGACTCTCTCTTTGTGTGGTGTGAATAGTTTTATTTTTTTCGTTTTCTTTTTGGTTGAGGGAAGTGTGAATTGATTTGGTACGTACAAGTACAATATTTTTACACGTTAGGATTGTCCCTAAAATTCAACTCGCGTCTTGTTATATCCCGAAAATTCAGATATCGTGCTCCCAAAACTGGCGCCTTCACAACCCGCGCCTTGCTATCTTGAAATTACAACGCGCGCGAAAACTCCCTCCAGCTGCCAAATCCCGACACGCGAAATCCCCCTTCTAACCCTGAGCCGAAAGGGCCGCTAGTTCAAATCGGTGGGGGGTACTTTTGTAACACACCCTACATTTTGGACAAGCGCGTCCCTAAGTCATGCTTCACCCCCTCCCATCGCCCCCTTTTCGCCATTCGAAATCCCAGGCCGCCATAACCTCTCCGCTCCAGCCGCGAAACCCCACCCTCCTCCGTCCGCCACGTCCCCGCTGCCCAGCCGGAGCCTCTTCCCCGACGACGTCGTCCACCGCAACAGCTCGACGTCCCTCGTCCACCTCCCCGGATGAGGATCCGTCGTCCATCTCGCCGTCCCGCTGGTTCAGCCGCCCCGTCCTCCACCTCCAAGGAGCTTCTCCGATGATTGCCTCGTCTATCGCGGCTGCTCCATCCCCACGGCGCCGCCTTAACCTGCTCCACCGGAACCGCAGCATCCTCACCGACTCCTCGGACGAAGCTGAGGCCTACTCGGCACCACCAAAGAGGTTGTACACTCATCGCATCGCACCTTCTCCTTAACGCGACCTCCCGGCGCCGACGGTGCTCCATCCCGCACCCCCATGGAGCGGCTACCTTGAAGCCGGTGCCGCGGGCGACATCTCCATGGCGGCTCTCCCCCAGTGCGAGGCCCCTTCGGCGGCGGCGTCCATACCAGCCGGATCTACTGCTACTGCTCCGGCTCTCGCTCGATCGCTCGCTCGCCCAGCTGCTGCTGCTGCTCTCCCCCTCGCTCGTGCTGCTGCTCTGCTCCGATTAAGCCACACTTTAGTCGACTGAGTCGACTTTTGGGTCAGTCGATTTTCAGGGGTTGGGGGGGGCTCGCCGGAGTTAAGGAAGAACCACCCGCAGCGGGCACGGGGGCTCGCCGGAGAGGTGCCCCACTATCTATCTTAGGGTTCAGGGTGGGGGCGGGGGGCCTAGAGGGCTGGCCGGGGCGGCGGTGGCGAGTTGTTTCGGGGCGGCGAGGCGGCGCTGGGGCCGGCAGTTCGGCCGGTGGTGGCTGGCGGCTCAGGGGGGTGCAGGTTGAAGATGAACTGCAGGCCCTCCCTAAACTACATGTCAAGTGCCTCTCTGCTACCATTGCGTTCAGTTTCGACGGTAGCATTCAGATTCCACAGTAAATTTCAGTTTCGACAGTTAAGTTCAGAGTCAACATTTTTTCCTCATCTGTTGTAGTCAGGTGGTTTTGGTGATGTTAATTTTACATCCATTTTACGTCATCTATTGGAGATGCTATTAGAATCCCACTTGAGATTGACGATGTTTGTCTTGTGCTGCTTCAGCCTTGACGTCTTACGGCTCACCGGAGCTGCTCCAATGACAGAACGATCCATCACAACAGGGCAGTGCCCTGGACGCCGTCTACAGATTCCTCAGATCTCCCTCCACACCTCCGACAGCCACCTCTGCCTCAACTGCTTCAGCGACCAACCCAATGATGCTGAGGTCGACACGGCTACGGCAAAGAGGTTGTACACTTGTTGCATCACTTATTCTATACATTCACGTTGATCCATTAGGGCTATTTTGGTTCAACGGAAAAACGTCGATCCACTGGTTGTTACCATCACTCTAAATTTCTACATGCTCTCCTTACATAATCTCACCATATTTTTTTTGTATGCATGTCAGATATTGTACACAGTCATGTTGAACATGTAGAGAAAAAGCGAAGAGTTTTGCTTGGCAATACAATGTCATAACCCTCCCCACCCCTCTCCAGATTGTAATCCAGAGGAAGATATATGTTCTGAGGCGGATTCAGACGCCTCTGACCACTCCTATTTACCCCCAAGGTGTTTGCTCTACCTTGGCATGATGATGTTAGTCATATCATGCATATGTTGCCTTGCAGTGCCTACTTTTGATATCATATATGTCATCTACTTAGTTTAGACATGTTCTGTAGTGCCACCTGTTTAGTTTCTATATCATATATGGGAATTATGCAGTCTCATGTCTTTTAGCCAGCCATAATATGTGTGAAATGTGCAATGCCATCCTGTTTAACCAGGCATCATATATTTGAATGATATCTTGCCCATCCTTTTCTTCATTACATTTCCATTTGTTGACAATGTTTGTACATTAAACTACTCTTCCTGTGAATCAGCCATTTGGGTGGGAGATGGAAAAATCTTGAGTGAAAACAAGGCCTTCAGAGCAGACAGTGCTACCTGTCGAAGCAGATCTCTTGTTGGGTCCCGATAGCTCCTCAGAGATGGATTCAGAGATAGATGACCAGTCATATTCCCCCACTGAGGTGTATGCTCTAACTTGGCATGGTTATACTGCTCATATCATGCATACGGTGTCTTGCATTGCAGAGTTTAGACATCATATACACAATATTCAACACCATGTTCTTAGTTCAGACATCATATCGAATGCCCTCTGTTTAGCATATAAATCACATATGTGAATGAAGTGATGTGATCCTGATTACTTAGATAACATGTAGGTGAATTATGTCATGCGATCCTGTTTAGTTATTCATCATATCTTTGAATTATGTTATGAATGCTATCCAGTTTAGATAGACATCATATATGTGAAATTATGTCATGCTATCCGTTTTAGTTAAACAATATACATGTCAACTATTTCATGCCCTCTTTTTTTCACACTATCTATTGCATCTGTCTCTCATACAATGTCTGTACATTCAACTATGTTTCCTGTTTATCAGCCATTTGAATTGGAGCGGGTGATGCCAGTATCTAGCGGACTAAAAACACGGTCTTCAAATAAAACAGTGCTACCTCTTGGTGGAGATAGCACCCCGGTTGTACATGCACAAGAACCAGCCCTACCACACATAACCCAAACTCTCGCAGATTGTACCCCTACTGCGATGGACAGAGAACCAGCTTCACCCAATCTAACCCCAACCCCAGCCGATAGTAACCCAGTTCCTGTTGACATAGCACCATCTCCACCACAGAGCTCCCAAACAAGAGCAGTTAGTAAGGCAGATCCAGTGCCCAAAGGGCCAGTACTATCACGGCGAACCCCAACTCCACCAGTTAGTACGCCTATTCCTGTGGAGGAAGCACAACCAGCTAGTCGTAGTTTAGCATCTATGGCATTTGATGTTGTTAAATCGTATGTGCGTATCTTCCCATCTTGGAAATATTATACTGAAGATGAAGGAAAATGCCAGTTGGAAGTGTTTGTCCAGGAGTTATGTGTAAGTAATGTTATTCATGGCAATTACTTTGCTTCGTCCCATACATCCTACCTCCATGATGGTTATAATACAGCAAATTTTCCCATTTTTCTCTATAGAGAAGTACCGATTTGGAAACTCAGGATGAGGTAACCTGTGCTAATACCTCTGCTATCTTCAAGAATGCTTGGTGGCAGTATCAGAATTACCTGAAGGAAACGTACTTCACCGGCAAGAAACTCATCAAATTCCCTTACGTTCTCCTGAGACACATTTACTGGACGATGACTGGGAACGCCTTGTTCTGTAATGGTCCCGAACCAAGAATGTGGTAAGGTCTATGAGCTCATTTTCTATTTTTTAGTATTATATTCGTGTGTCTTACTGTACTCTGTTCATGTAGAACAAGTGCCTAAACCTGAAGAACAACTGTTCTAATTTAAGATTCCATTGCTATCATAGTTCAAAAAAGCGCTAGGCGTTAATTGTGCGTTTTGCCACCGCCTTGCGCTTTACTGACCAAAGCACATGCTTATGCGCAGTTATGCGCAATGTGTTTTGCCAACGCCTAGAGCCTAGGCGCGCTTAAGCGCTCGCTTAGGCGCGCCTTTTTTAACTATGATTGCTTTGCTCTTGTATCACTGTATTTACTCATACAAACTTATTTTTAAATTGAAGGATCCAATCGAAACTCCAATGGCACAGCAGGTATGTTCACGCATGTTTCTTTAACAGGTTTGCTCTTATCAATAGCTCTGTTGATTTCAATTTCAATTGTGTATACAGTTGAATTTCATATCATGCACATTGCTATTATCACAACAGAGCAAATAGTGTTGTTGTACATGTAGACCCGTGGTACCCATCTGAAATCTTGTTGTGCCGTGTAGTTTCCCACGCTTTGTATTCTTTCACTGCTGCTTTGTCTTGAACTGATATGATTTGAACTGTGTCTCTATTTTGATTTGGCAAGACAATGCAGTGACCATAGGACATAGATATATGTTTGTTTGATGCTTTTATTATGTACTAGTACTTGGCAATAGAAGACTTGGTAGTTTAATCCTGTCCACCTTACTAATGAACTGGTTCACCGAACTGAGTTTCATATACTAGTACATGCTAAACTTGTTATGTGTCTGCTTGTTTCTTCTTTTAGAATGCTGACATAATATTGGGGAAGAGTGCCTTATTAAGCAATGGTAAAGGAAGTAATGCAGATAAGGTTCAGGATAGTGACACATCCTTGTTGGTCTCCAACAAAGCTGATAAAACGGCGAAGGAAGACTATCTTGAAGACAGCGAGACAACCCCAAAGTCCTGTCTTGGTTTAGTGTTCGAGTTACTGGCCACTACCGCTTGCACAAGCTATTCAAACTCACTGTCTGAATCAGTTCGGTTTCTTGAGTCTCAACTACAAGCTGAAAGACATCGATCAGCTGTGCTGCGACAAGAAGCGGAAGGACTGCGAAAGTCCCTGGAGCATTCAGATGCATACTTTCTGGTGCAACAGCAAGCGTTGGAGGATTTTAGCGCCAAACAGGACAAAGCTAATCATCTTGCTAAGCTTATTGCCAGCATGGTGGATACCCAGGATAACGTTTCTTGAGCTCTTCTGAAGTTGTTTCAGTTATGCTCTTGTTTTGCTCCCGCGTTTATTTGCACTGGTGGCCAATTTTGACGGCCAGTGTATGTAATGTGCTGCTTTGTTCCCTATATTTGCACTGGTGACGAACTTTGATGCCCAGTGGATGTAATATGTGTAATAGCGGTAATAGGCTAGCGTTAATTGCTTGCTTATTTATTTCCTTATTGTCTTGTTTAGTTGTTTGCTTGTAGTCATTGCAGTTCTTTTTCCGTTTTTTTCTAGTGGCCACAATAGCCTATTTTTGGTAACTAGGCCAAAATAATCGTGGCAACACACGGACTGTTGTAACCATGGGCCTCCTGCAGGCCGTATGATCCATGGGCCTTCATCCAGCCGAAGGATCCATCGGCCTTCTATACGGGCCTTAGGGTCCATGGGCCTTCTACGGGCCGTAGGGTCCATGGGCCTTCTACGGGCCATACGGTCCATGGGCCTTCTACGGGTCGTACTATCCATGGGCCTCATACGGGCCATAGGATCCATGGGCCTTCTACGGGGCGTATCATCATTTCGCCAATCATGGGCCGTACTATTCGTGGACCATAACGGGCCGTTAATAGATCGTAGTTGATAACTCTATGAAAACAGCCCAACGATTTTTTTTTGACATGAAAACGGCCCAACGTATTAACGGTCCGCAAATGGGCCGACTGTAACAACGGGCTGAATTTAGCCCACAAGCAGAAAATGACAGTAACGGGCCGTATGTAACCGAATGCTGCAAATGAGCCCAAGAATCAATGGGCCCTGAGAAGGCCGAAAGATAACTTGGGCTGGAAACGGCCCAATGGAATAACGGGCCATTAATGGGTATAAAGTGATACACTGTTCATTACGGGCCAGTTTCACCACGGGCCGTTAATGGGCCAAGAGTTACAAAGGTCCTCATATGGGCCGAAAGAAGTCATGGGCCACACATGGGCCGGAAATTAAAACGGGCTGAATCATATTGGACGGCCCAGATGACGCTACTGGGCCTAATTCGGATAGGGCGTAACGGGCCCTGGGTTAGCGGGTTGTAAATGGGCTATATGCGAACAGGCCGTTAACGGGCTTTCCGTGGGCCGGCCCGCCACCTTTTGACCAAGTCAAACGGGCCGGCCTTTTCACAGGAATGGGCCTCTGTTGGGCCGTGTGTGACACCCAAGTTTTTATTTGGATTTTTCAAAAGATTTTATTTGACTTGAGGGAGGTGATTTAAATTTTTCTTCAAAAGAACTCTCCCTTTCAAATATTTTTTTATGGCAAAAGTTTTATTTGGATTCACCCAAGACCTGTCTTTGGTCTTGGAGGTTCTTGCTTTTTATTTGGACTCAAGACAAAATGCTTTTCACTTGGAAAAAAAATGCCTTTTGAAAATCTCTTTGAAAATTGCACTATGGCTTTTGGAATAATCCCTTGCCACTTTCAACAATTCCTTCTTGCCATGGCCTTAGTGCAAATCCTCTCTCCTAACCCTTCCCTCACCTTTGGATCATGATTTGCATCTAATCCAGCAAGTTGAACCTCCCCTATGTTTATTTTCCATTTAAATCTTATTCAAATAAATTTCTGTCTTCTATTCCATCCATTGGTGATTTACAAAGGAACTCTACTTTCTGTTTTGATTTCTGCCCCCAAACCAACTCTCCTCCCTAGTCCTTTGAACCCTCAACCAAGATCCATGAAGATCCACTGGTCTTCAGTTCAAATTTTTCAAACTACACTTGCTGCAAGTTTGGACCAGATTTGTCAAATTTGGTGAAATTCATTCAAAACTTTCTCCAAAAATTCCAAGTAAAATCAGGCAGCCTCTGGGTGCATTGAGTGGTCACCTCACCAAGTTACAGCCCCAGAAAAATTTATCTCATAGCCAAATCTTTCTGTCGAACACCTGCAGTGCATTGTCAATGTCAAGTTTCAGTTAAGTTCAGAGAACATTGCAGTGCACTGTCGTTTTCTTCAGAACCCGACGTCGATCTCACCAGTGCCACTGTGCCGCCTTGCTCCTCGTCCCCTCCCCCTTGTTCCTGCACCGCACGAACGCCTGGCACCTTGCGGACGTCGGCGACGAGCAGCAGAAGGTGCGCCGCCCCGTGACCGACGCCAGCGGCGGCTTTGCGGCCGCCAGCGGGAGGCACAGCGCTGACGGCGCCACCCAACGCCGCCCAAGCCACCGGAGCTCGCCGCGTGGCCTTCCACTCCCCCGAACGCGCTGCCGCTCTCGTCGTGAACCGCAGGGCGCGGAGCGCGCTCTATGCCGCCGTCGAGCCCGTGCGGCCATCTCACCGTGGACCGACGCCATTACGCCAAGACCAACTCCGTTTAGCTGTGGAATGACACCAGTAACCTCCACTGATGCTGCCTGGCCACTCAAACCTCCTGCCAATCCACTGCATCGCCGTAATTGCTCGCCGGAGATTCTCCGTTCACGGCCACCCCGTCGATCCGCCTATAAATAGAGGCCCCGAGCTTCAACTCGAGTACACACCAACCCTGCACTCCACCTAGGGCATGCCTAGCCACTGGAAGAGCCCCGAGGAGGTCTCCTTCCTCGACTCCGGCCGCCGCGACCCGCCACGGGATCCAGCTCGATTCACCCCCGTGTGTGCACCTCCGCCTCCCTTCTCTTGCCAGTAGCTTCACTATGCATCCCTCCTTCTGACCCGCGCTTCAATTCGTAGTTTGCAGCCCTCCACCGGAGTTCCCCACCATCACCCGAACCGCCGTCCGCCGGAGATAGTGTCGCCGTCGACGTGGTGCTCCCCGTTGATCGAGTCCACCACCCACCGACGCGGAAGAACAAGCTGAAGCTCTTGGTACCCTCCGATCCTCCCAACTCGCCGTGGTTCGACGCCGGTGTCCACCGCAGTCTTCGGGCGCCAGCGAGCTTTTCAAACCTGACATGTGGACCCCGCATGTCAGCCTCTGTTCTATTCTTTCGCGAACCGTTTTCTGTTGGCGCCTTCGGGCAAAATACGCTTTCTCTCTTTAGCTAGCGCATTCCTTACCGAAGCGTTTTCTGGTTTCTCAGTTTAAACCCTGGAACTTTTCTGTTTCATTACAAATAAGTCCCTGGACAGAAACCTTATAACTTTTTATTTAAAAGGGATTTTTGAGTGATTCTTTTTCTGACAGTCTTCAAATATTGTCTAGTTTTTTATGAGATTTATTTGGAAATTTTTTGGAGAAGTTTCTGTGCACACGTTGGTTTTCACGTTAGTGCCCGTTTTCGTTATTGCCGTAGGTCCCGGAAGAGGTGACGGAGCCGCGAACTTCGCCGAGCTAGACTCCGACTTCTTCGAACCAGGCAAGCATGTTCGAACATTTGATATGACAAGTGTTTTGCATGTTTTCTTGAAAGTTTGTGCGTGGCATATGAGTGTCGGTAAATACCTCGTTGCTTGTAAGGTAACTACCCGCGTGTTCCAAAGTTGCGATGATCTCTGATGAGAGATGGCCCAATCATGTGGTGACATGAAGGGCAGCAAGGTGGTACTGTTGTAGCATACCAGCCCTGCGTCATCCGACTTTCTCCGACGTTAACGTGGACGGAGTCACGTTATCATTCTTTTCCCCCGCATGTTCCATAGTTGCGATGATCTCTGATGAGAGATGGCCTAATCATGTGGTGACATGAAGGGCAGCAAGGTGGTACTGTTGTAGCATACCAGCCTTGCGTCATCCGACTATTTCTGACGCTAACGTGGACGGAGTCACATTATCGTCCTTTCCCCCTTCCGTGCTACCACATGTTTCATTTGCCAGGATGCGGTTTAGTAAATTCGTAACCTCTTTCTGTGTACACACCAAACAGAGAGGCCGGGATGATGGTACCTTGGCCCAGGATTAAAGCCAGTCATCCGGTCAGGGGGCATGGGTGTTTCCGGTTGGGACCGAGAGGGGGGCACCCCCTTAGAGCGCGCGTATAGAAATTTGATCCCATGCTATGCGAGGTTGTAGCCTCCCCGTCTCAAGGTTTTTCTTGAACGTGGCCGAGGGTGATCCCTGGCTTCGGAAGGTTGAATTGGGTGTGTACTGGTTAGACGTGTTTCTTCCAAAACACCGTAGACGGAACTAGTCCCTGTGACTACTGAAATCCGTTGGCTGTGGTTAAGTACAAACTCTGCAGAGTCAATTCCTTCCAAGTCATCGTATCCATGATCAAGTAGTGTAATCAGTATATCCATATCTATCCGCGTGAAAAACTTGTCCCCGGTGAACAAGCTCAAGTGGTAAATCCAGTTTAATTATTATTCCTGTGGATGGACTAAATTTTTATTCGTCTCGTACTTGTGATAATTTATGTTCCCGAACTATTAAATTATTGTACTGCAATATAAGCCCTTTATGTGACGTCGCGCAGACGTCCGACTGTGGCATGTTCGTCTTTTATTTTTTGTTATAAGCCCTTTATGTGATGTCGCTCAGACGTCCGACTGTGACATTATTATTATTCTTGCATTTTCCTCTCGAGGAGTCATTCAGACACTCGTTTGGCACCAGTATTACTATTCTTGCATTTTCCTCTCGAGGAGTCATTCAGACACTCGTTTGGCACCAGTATTACTATTCTTGCATTTTCCTCTCGAGGAGTCATTCAGACACTCGTTTGGCACCAGTATTACTATTCTGCAGTTTCCGCTCGAGGCGTCATTCAGACCCTCGCTTGGCACCCAGTATTTATTATCTCTATGTCTGAACACACTGGATAAATTGTTCATATGCTTCATGTTTACATTTGTTATATCTTATGTCCGAACTGTCTTGCGAGTACTTTCATAGTACTCACCTGGCTTGTTGATTTGGCCAGATGTTGACGAAGGCGATCTCTTGGATGAAGAGTTTGATAGCGCGTCCGACGCCTAGAGGAGTCCCAGTCAGTCCTGTGCGATCCCGGATATTGGTCACTTGTATTGTCTACGCTTCCGCCACCCGCAATAAGTCTCCTCGAGCCTCACTCCGACGCTCGAAGAGCTGTAGTCTTCAGGAGTCATATCACTCGCTTCGCGGTGATATTTCCACCACCGTTATTATCGTGAGTTAGTAGTAAGCCACCCTATCCGCCGTCTTGTTTTATTGGCGTGCATGTAATAAATTGTTGGGCATCCTCCACTCAACCTTGTATTATATTCAGTACTCCTGGTATTTTTCTTCTGTGACCAAGATATTGTCTACCAGTGAGAAGGAATTCTTCCTTACTGGTCCGTAAAAGGGATTGGTCTATCAATAATTATTTTATTGAAAAACCGGTCGTGACACCGTGCCACGTGTCGCCGTATCATAGGCGCCTTCGGTCCAATGAGCGGATGACATCTGTCCCAACGGTGAGCCGACACGTGTTTCCTCCAGCCAATGATGATTTTACACGTGGAAAATCCGCATTGGTCGGGGCTGTTAACAGGTTGTCGGATCCAAAACCCGACCCGATAGCTTAACGGCGTTCCGTTGCGGTGGATGCCATGTGTCGGTCACCCTTGACGAAAGCACTTCTGTGACACGCGATTTATCGTCAAGGAAGTGGACACTTCCGTGATGATAATTTTGGTAATGTCATGGAACACTTCTACAACAGCACAGGTATGACTATCTTGATTCTGTCATAAATTTGTCATGGATGTACATGCATGACAAAAAACGCGACCTACTGTGACAAACACGTATCATCACGGAAGTGTATTTTTTTTTGTAGTGTTCCTTCTTATGTAACCGACCCTATGTAAACCCTAGATCCCCCTGGTGCTTATATAAACCGGAGGGGGTAGTCCGAAAAGGACACATTCATTACCTTAGTCATACAGGCTAGACTTCTAGGGTTTTAGCCATTACGATCTCGTGGTAGATCAACTCTTGTAATACTCATATTCATCAAGATCAATCAAGTAGGAAGTAGGGTATTACCTCCATAGAGAGGGCCCGAACCTGGGTAAACATCGTGTCCCCCGTCTCCTGTTACCATCGATCCTAGACGCACAGTTCGGGACCCCCTACCCGAGATCCGCCGGTTTTGACACCGACATTGGTGCTTTCATTGAGAGTTCCACTGTGACGTCGACGAAAGGTTCGATGACTCGCCTTGTCCTTAAAGCAACATCACCTCTAGGGGAGTTCTGGCCCCAGGCCAAACCCTCCGGCTGGGCGGCTTTACTATGATCGCCCGTTCGGCCGTTGAGCCGACGATGACCTCTCGGGCCATCGAAAACCACCTTCGCATCAACTCCGAGCACTCCAAGTAGATGGATCCGGCAGAGTTTTCGTCCTTGAACGAACTCCTAGATCGCATCGCCACTTTGGGAATCGCCACTACGATCGGATTGGGCCTAAAACCGATCATGGAGAAATCAAGACTCCACCGGTCACCCACCAGATAGCGGTAGTTGAGGAGCGGGACGGTGAGTCTTCTTCTATATCAAAGACGGACTATGTTCGGATCGCCGATCAGGAAGAGTCGGACACTCGCCAGCGAAAGGATACAACCAGCCCACCGAACATAGAATCGGACGATAGTCCTAAACAATCAGAAGATATTCCCAAACCCGGACTGTTAAGTCCGGAAGGTCTTCAGACTCCGGATAATCGTTCAGGTCAGGGTTCAGATTTAATTCCACCCACCCGGACGTAGACGCCCTTATGAGCGTAAAACAGCAGTCTCAGGAAACGGTTCACCACTTTTGGGCCAGATTCCTCCTTGTCAAAGACAGGGTAAACGATTGCCTCGACGAGGACGCGATATCAGCGTTCCGCAACAATTGCGCGGACGAAGGAATCCTCAACGCCATCAATCACCGCCGCATACTGAAGTTCGCTGACTTAGCAACCATCGTACAAAAGTACATCGCGATGGAGAGCGCCTGGAAAACTCAGGCAGCTCGCTGGGAACCGTCGGTCCCAACTCAACTCCCCCTACAGGCGAAGAGGGCGCACCCCCGTGGCACGCCCAGTCCAGCAGTCAAGAAACATAAAACCACTATGCGGCAAGGCACCGTTCTAGAGGGGTGGCTCGATGGCCCATGCAAAATACATACAACACCAGACAACGTGGCAACTCACAACCTTAGAGCATGTTGGATACTACGGCAGGTAGCCAAGAGTAGCGAGGACATCCTCATCAAGGACGCCCCAGAACAGCATCCCCCAGAAGACGACGGCACAAGAGTATTTACGGTCTTTGAGACATTCACGTCAAACAACAAGCACAAAAGGGCACTTCGTGACCTCGTAGAAGTCTGCCAAATCGCAGCAATAAACCCTTGGAACGACATGGCTATAATATTTAATGCCGGTGACGAACCGAAGTACAGAACAGTCCGAGTGCCAGCCGCGCTAGTCCTCAGCCCCATCGTGGACGGGTTTCGACTTACCAAGGTCCTCATGGACGGCGGCAGCAGACTAAACCTCATTTATGAGGACACACTCCATAAAATGGAAATAGACAGGAGCCGCATCAAGCAAAGTAGCACAACCTTCCGAGGAATTATTCCCAGTCGGGAGGCGCGGTGCGCGGGCAAAATCACACTTGACGTAGTATTCGGTACGCCGGAGAACTATCGGTCCGAAGAAATAACTTTCCAAGTGGCCCCTTTCAGCAGCGGATACCACGCCCTGTTGGGGCGGGATGCCTTTACACGCTTCCAAGCTATACCCCATTACGGGTTTATGAAGCTCAAAATGCCCGGACCAAACGGTATAATCACTCTTGCCAGTGATCCGGACATAGCACTCCGCGCTGAAAACAAAACCGCATCCCTGGCCCTGGAGGCGCTATCTGAAGCCCTCGCGGCCAAAAAATTAACCGCACTACGCTCCACGATGGACAAGAACGATGTGATCCTCGACAAACGCCCCAAATCCACCTCCTTCAAACTAGCAGAAGAAATAGTCAAATTCCAGGTCCACCCAACGGACCCCAAGAAGACAGCATCCATCGAAGCGCAACTGAACCCAACAATCGACGCTGCATTACGAGAGTTCCTGCGCAAAAACTGGGACATATTTGCCTGGCACCCTTCAGATATGCCAGGGATCCCACGCAAGCTGGCCGAACATAGCCTCAATATATTAAGGGGATTCAAACCGGTCAAGCAAACACTGCGACGCTTTTCCGAACCCAAGCGACAAGCCATGGGGGAGGACCTAGCCAAGCTTATCGAAGCCAGATTCATTAGAGAAATCAAACATCCGGACTGGCTGGCAAACCTGGTGATGGTACCAAAGAAGGACAAATCCTGGCGCCTGTGTGTCGATTTCAAGGACCTCAACAAGGCTTGCCCTAAGGATCCCTTCCCCCTCCCACGCATTGATCAAATCATCGACGCCACCGCAGGACATGACTCGATGTGTTTCCTCAACGCATATTCCGGATACCATCAAATCAAAATGAAGGAGTCCGATCAAGTTGCAACAACATTTATTACCCCATATGGGCCATTCTGCTTCAACACCATGCCCTTTGGGCTCAAGAACACCGGCGCCACATACCAACGCATGATCCAAACATGCCTGGAGAAGCAGATCGGCAAGACAGTTAAAGCTTACGTGGACGACGTCGTCATCAAAACTAGGCACGTCGAAACACTAATAGATGAGTTACATCTTACATTCGACAACCTCCGTGCGTATGACATTAAGCTCAACCCGGAAAAATGTGTCTTCGGTGTCCCTGCTGGAAAACTGCTGGGCTTCATCGTTTCCAATAGAGGAATAGAAGCAAATCCAGCTAAAATCCGAGCTCTGTCACAGTTGGCTATGCCAACAGACCTCAAACAAGTCCAAAAACTAGCTGGTTGCATGGCAACGTTAAGTCGCTTCATCTCCAGATTAGGAGAAAAGGCACTACCACTTTATCACCTTTTACGGTGCACCGATAACTTTGAATGGACAGACGCGGCGACGGCCAGACTGGAGGAAATAAAGGCCCTCCTAGCAAGCAACCCAATCCTGGCCGCACCAAACGCTGGCGAACCCATGTTGCTATACATATCGGCAACACATCAGGTGGTAAGCACCGTGCTCGTCGTCGAACGAGAGCAGGACGGACACAAATTCCCACTTCAAAAACCAGTATACTACGTATCTACTGTTCTCACACCATGCAAATCCCGGTACCCCCATTATCAAAAGATAGCATACGCGGTCTTCATGGCATCACGAAAGCTACGACACTACTTCCAGGAGTGTTCAATCACGGTGGCCTCTGAAGTACCACTGAATGACATAATAAACAACCGCGATGCCACGGGCCGGATTGCCAAATGGGCTATCGAGCTACTTCCATTTGACATAACATACAAGCCCCGTCGAGCCATCAAATCCCAAGTACTGGCTGACTTTGTCACCGAATGGACAGAGGCCGAACTCCCTAAAGAGTATGGCACATATTCCAATTGGGTTATGTATTTTGATGGCTCCAAAATGTTGGCAGGGCTGGGAGCGGGCGTCGTGTTAATGTCCCCCACTGGAGATGGCGTCCAGTACGTACTCCAAATATTATACACAGACTCCAACAACGCAGCCGAATACGAGGCCTTATTGCACGGTCTTCGGATGGCCGTATCCATGGGCATACAATGCCTGGAGGTATGCGGGGACTCAAACCTCGCAATATCTCAAATAAACGGAGACTTTGATGCCAAAGATCCAAAGATGGAAGCTTACCACAATGCCGTCTTACAAATGTCGGCTCGGTTCGAGGGGCTTGAATTTCATCACGTCGTCCGAGAAAGTAACCAGGCGGCAGATGTCCTTGGTCGCATTGGCGCTAAGCGCGACCCCGTCCCACCTAACATCTTCCTGGAAAGGCTTTTTAAGCCATCCGTGGTGTGGCAAGGGGAGGGCGGCAACAACAGTCCAGATCCGAACACAACCCCAGATTCCGAACACACCGATATCATCGGGGGCTCAGCCACCGAAATTACACCGTCGGCCCATCTCATTATGGTAGTCATTGTCCCATGGACCGAACCCTTCTTGGCCTACATTGATAGGAAGGAGCTTCCCGAAGACCAGAATGAGGCTCGCCGCATTGTCCGGCGCTCGAAGGCCTACAAGGTTCACGACGGAGAGCTCTACTAGAAGAGCACTACAGGAGTTCTACAAAGATGTATCTCCGAGGAGGAGGGACGGCAGCTTTTGGCAGAAATTCACGCTGGTCTGGGCGGACACCACGTCGCAGCTCGGGCCCTTGTTATCAAGGCCTTCCGTACAGGGTTTTATTGGCCGACGGCCCGAGCAGATCCACAGGACCTCGTCCAACGCTGTGTCGGATGCCAACTCTTCGCCAACCAAAGCCACATGCCCCCAACTGCCTTACAGACTATCCCCACCACTTGGCCTTTCGTGGTCTGGGGACTGGATATGGTTGGACCCCTTAAAGGGGGAAGCCATAAGAAAAAATATCTGCTGGTTATGGTGGACAAATTCACTAAGTGGATAGAGGCTAAACCGGTCAAAAGGGCTGAGTCCGGCCCGGTGATAGACTTCATATCCGGTGTTGTGCACCGTTATGGTGTCCCACACAGCATCATCACTGACAACGGCTCTAATTTCACAGCCGACGAGGTAAAAACCTAGTGTACTAATTTGGGTATTAAACTCGATTATGCCTCCGCCTACCACCCACAAACCAACGGTCAAGTCGAACAAGCCAACGGTCTTATTATGAGCGGCATCAAACCTAGACTAGTGCGGTCTTTGAAAGAATCAGACAAGCACTGGGTTGAGGAGCTTGACTCCGTACTCTGGGGGCTGCGGACCACGCCCAACTGTACTACCGGATACACACCTTTCTTCATGGTGTATAGCGTAGAGGCCGCATTGCCCTGCGATATTATTCACGACTCACCTCGAGTGCGTATGTATGAAGAGAGAGAAGCCGAGCTTGATCGGTAGGACAGCCTAGATGCCCTGGAGGAGGAACGCGATGTCGCAAAATCCCATTCAGCATTTTACCAACAGCAGGCTCGAAGATATCAAAGCAGAGAAGTACGGGCCAAGACTTACAACATTGGCGAACTCGTTCTACGCCTGCCGAAGAAGAAAAAGGACAAACTCAAGCCCAAATGGGAGGGTACTTTCATAATTGATGAAGTTCTCACCGGAGGAGCGTACCGTCTTCATGATGCATAAGACAATCGCCTTGAGCCGAACCCCTGGAACGCGGCCAGACTCCGAAGATTCTATGCCTAGCGCCAAACCCCTTGTTCGTCTCCTCCTCCCCTGTAGTTTCCATTATTTTTTCTCTCTTTTCCGATTACTTTTTCCTTTCTCGCTTTAAAGCTTTGGTACGGCTAGATCGCACACCCCTGACGCATACATCTTTAAAATATGTATGTCCATTATACCTGGGGGCTTCTTGGACAGAAGCTTTTTATTATTCTTCCTCGAGCATCAAGCTCTTCACATATGAGTTCTTCCATATGTACCTTTTCTTCGCCATTATATGCATCGATATGACTTAAGTTTTGGCCAAGCTGGGTTGCCTGGCTCCTGTGCTTATGCCCTACGTTCCCGTTAGTTTGGCTAGGGCATAAAGGGAGCACCTCTGCGATTGTTACTGCCGGGTCATCAAGGGAATATTCGGTCAGTGAATTAAAGACATTTTTGCAATTACTCCATTGCAAACCCCCAGAAGTTACATACACTGTGATTTTTCCATCACAATTCGGACATGTACATTAATACATGCACACCCAGGGAAAGGAACCCTTAACGGAACTATTCTCTCTGGAAGATCTTTCTTACGATCTCAATGTAATATAACATAACTAGCAGAATACAACTTGTCTGTTCAAGCAACTATGACCCCTACGCCTAGTTTTCCAGGCATACCCCAGTCTATTCGGCCGCGAGGGTATTCGGAAACACTCCGCACCCTCGGGTCCGGAGGTTGAAGCGAAAAGGTCTGCCATGACAAATGCTATACAATTCAGCTAGAATTACATAGGGTAAGGAAAGTACATAGTCACTTGGACTCAAACACTTCCTACTCTATACCGTCCAACAGGTGGTCCAACTTACAATCCTGTTGGGAATATTTGGCGGCCACCTCTACTTGGTCATATACTAAACTAACGGGAATTTCTTCCCCATTTGACCCTAGCGGTCCAACCCGGGCCATGTGATTAGGATCCAGCTTGATATATCGTGTTTTCACCATGGCCCAGGCCTCTCGAGCACCCTCTCGGCAGGCCGATATCTTCCATAGTCGGATACGCCGCCGCGCTCCCTTGAACAGCTCTACAAGCTCCTCCATACTTCCTGGAGGGGAGGCGGATGGCCATAACGCCTTGGCAACACTCTGCATGGCTAGCCGAGCATGCTCGTGCACTTGCGACAGGCTTTGCAGCAGATCACTTGATGATCCGGACACCTCCTCTTCAGGACGGCCCGTCAATACGCCTGCAATCATAACTATATCAGTTCCATTTATCTCCGAACTACTCTAAAAATAGTTCAGATACATACTAAATATGTCGCCCCGCAGCTTCTTGTTCTCCTTCACGGAGTCGGCTAGCTGGGCCCGCACATCTTTCAACTCTTCACCCAACGCAGTGTTGGAATCCTGTAGCTTGTTCTTCTCGTCCCTGACGCGGGACAGCACACGCTCGCCTGTGGCATGTAGCCTTTTCGCCTCTCTTTCTCCCTCTTGGGCGATTTTCAACTTGTCTTCAAGTTGATCAGGCGATCCTATTATGCGATTAGCAACAGTATTAGCACAGTTGATATAAAATTATTATTCCTCGATGGAGGGGAACGTTACCGGAAGATGCCTTCTTGAGGTTTTCCGGTTCGGCGGTAGCAGCATTTAGCTGCACCCGACATTGCTCCAGCTCTTGGGCTAGCAAACCATTCTTCTTGGTAAAGGCCTGGTCATACAACAATCCTCAAATCAGTTGTACCAACTACTTTCAGTCTCGGGGGTTGCGGGCATATGGTTATCCTTTTTTGGACAAACAAAACTTACCTGCACATCTGTCAGATATTGCTTCGTGGCTCTTCTAAGCCCGTCTCGAGCAGCTCGGATGTATGCGTCGCCCGAGCTAAAGGCATTGAATGCCTCATCCAAGAACTTGGGGTCTCGCAAGACAGCCCTGCAGCGCCGATGGTTCATGTCGCTCTCTACCTCCGAGTTGGTGACGGGCATATTTTCCGAACCCTTGGCCGAAGAGCAGTCCGGCGTTGTTCCTTCACCGGCTCCAGTCTCCCCGATTGGATCTAAGTCCCGGTTGTTGGGAACACCACCGACCGGGTCCCCGAACACAGTTCGGCGAACCCTCTTCCTGCAACCAAACAAACACACGAGTCACAGTTGGATGCGGCCGTTGAAAAGCATGTTTATCCGTACCTCCTCAATGAAGGCCTGGCTGTGTCTTCACCCGCCTTCCTCTTCGAAGGCTTGCCTGGCGCGGGAGCCGATCTCTTCAAAATTGCTGAACGTCTCCCCTGTGAAGCACGATATAGTGCGGTGGGTGAGGCAGTATAAGAGCACTTTTTTAGAGAGGGTGTTTCTTAATTGTTTACATGTGAAGCAGGAAGAAGGCCAGGGTAGTCGGCGGTGACGGCCACTTCACTGCCGTCATAGCTTGTCTGGTAAAACACTCCCTCCGCAAGCACCACGAATATATCTAGATCCTCTTCAAACCCAGGATCTAGCTCCCGGTTGTGGATCTCCGGCTGTGGGGCTGGACTATGAAGTCCTTCGGTGACCTTCCGCCAGTGCTGTCATAACAAACATACTTGAAGTTTATCAAAAATAATCCGGAAGTGGAATGAGTGGAATAGAGGGGTTGAGGCTTACCCAACTAGGACGATCATATATAGAATACCCATCTCTGCACTTAATGCGAAGAAACTCCTCTTCCTCCCCTTTAAACAGCTCGGCCAATATTTTAGAGCGGCGGGGGTATCCGGACACTTCCGGCCATAGCGGGAGGCGTCATCCTCTCCATTATAGTGCCACATGGCAGCCCTCTGTATTGTAGCGGCTGAACCCCTCGCACTATGGAGATCGCCATTACCTCGATTATTGTGAGTCCGAACTGAGCGAGCATCTTTATCTTGCTCATAAGCTGGCGAACTTCTGCGATGTCACCCTCTTCAAAACTTCGAGGACGCCAACTGTGGCATTTCTTCAGCGGGACGCTCGCAAATTCAGGAAGACCCTTTCGAACTGGGTCGGGAAGCGCGACGTCCTCGATATAGAACCATTCAGAAGGCCATTCTTCGGGTGCCTTCCTTGGTGTGCCGGACAGTTATCTGGTATTGGCGATACACCATACTTCGGCTTCGCCCACTTCGAATATTGACCCCTCGTGATTACGCGGGGCAAGACAGAACAACTTCCTCCACAGCTCGAAATGAGCCTCGATACCCAGGAATAATTAGCATAAAGCAACGTAGCCAGCGATGTGCAGAACGGAGGCAGGGGTGAAGTTGTCCAGCTGGAGGCCATAGTATTCTAGAAGCCCTCGGAGGAACGGATGAATGGGAAATCCAACGCCCCTTAGCAGGTAGGGGACGAAACATACTCGCTCTCCCCCTGATGGATTGGGAAAGTCCTCTGCCTGAATCTCACCGTTGAAGGAATCTAGCCCCGCTCGAACAGGAACTAGATATGCGGGGGGAAGAAATCCCTGCGTCTGCAACTTCATCAATTGACTGTGGGACACTAAACACCTCTCCCACTCGCCTTTCTCTGGGCCGGAACGGGTGGAGGAGCTAGGGGCGCTAGCCAGGCTGGAATTGTTTCTCCTAAGCAGTTTCCGGGGATTTCCTCTGCGTGGTGCCGAATGGATCTAGGGTCCGATCTCTTTAATAGGCGCCTTTCCTTGCATGGACGGGGTGTTATCTGCAAAGATACCCTGACCTTCCACCTTCGCTCGACACGTGGACGGCAAAGTTATTTAACGCGCAGAAGCCGAGGGGAGCGACATTGAACCAATGGCCGAATACATCACTTGGAGATCATTAAAGTAGGAACCCGCCTTGCAACGCTGAAGACAATTTGTGTGCCGGACACCTCGCTATTGAAGACTGGTTCGAGGGCTACTGAGGGAGTCCTGGACTAAGGGGTCCTTGGGCGTCTGGCCTATTATCCATGGGCCGGACTGATGGACTGTGAAGACATGAAGGCCGAAGACTGTACCCGTGTCCGGATTGGACTCTCCTTGGCGTGGAAGGCAAGCTTGGCGACCGATTATGAAGATTCCTTCTTATGTAACCGACCCTATGTAAACCCTAGATCCCCCGGTTCTTATATAAACTGGAGGGGGTAGTCCGGAAAGGACACATTCATTACCATAGTCATACAGGCTAGACTTCTAGGGTTTTAGCCATTACGATCTCGTGGTAGATCAACTCTTGTAATACTCATATTCATCAAGATCAATCAAGCAGGAAGTAGGGTATTACCTCCATAGAGAGGGCCTGAACCTGGGTAAACATTGTGTCCCCCGTCTCCTGTTACCATCGATCCTAGACACATAGTTCGGGACCCCCTACCCAAGATCCGCCGGTTTTGACACCGACAGGGCCAACAACCACAACTATCCACGGGAAGCAGCTTGATCACGGCGACTCGGCATCTCGTCAATGAAAAGGAAGAGCCCTCCTGTGCCTTGGTAGAACATGAGTAGAACAGTGTCTCCAATTTTCCAATATGGATGCATTGCCACGAGAAGCGGGAACTTGTTAATTTGAATGGTTCCATTTCTGCGGGAAATGCAGTACCTTGCAATCACTTTAGCGTTATTAGCAGGCACAAGTGTAATTCGACCATGCCGGGAAATCGATCCAGGAACGCTACAGGGGGCAATTTCTGTTGACATGTAGAATAAAAAACAATTGTACCATATCATTGAAGATATATATAGTTTATGAGCATCAACATTAAAATAAGACTTTTTAGCAGCGTCTTGTGCACACAGTTGGTCTTGTTCAGTGTGTGCACCATAGGTCTAATTAATCCCATCCAAAATCCAGCGTTCATACGCTGTGCTATCTCTGTCAGATTATCAACAAAGTTTATGACATGCATCAAGTCCTTCCAGTGAAATTTGGTACGCTTAGTAACATACAGACCATTCACTATGCATCCAACATATCCTGCTTAAAAGGTGGAAAGGTATTATTTATTCAGAACATGGCAGAAGAACATATAGTGTGCATAAATTGGTAAATAGAATTTGTTACTACCTAGGAATAGAGTCAGAATATGATATCACAATTGGTTGCTTAAATAGTGATCAATTGGTTGCTTAAATAGTAATATGACAGCATGGAGAAAGTTGAAAGGACACTAACCTCGATCAGACTTTGATCGGCTGATGACGTTGGGGAAGTAAACATCCATGTTAATTAGACCAGGCTGTGGTGCACGCACTAGAATTTATTGCCAGCTTTCAGTTCATAACACTTAGACATTTTTCTCCAAAGGTCCGCATTAAAATAGGAGTGACCATCTTTATCAAGTTTTACGCTAACCGTCATTGTAAATCCATGCTGCGTTGTCAATATGACATCCTAGGGGTCGTCAGCAAAGTAAAGCCCAAGATTTCCTTCTACTCCTGTTCTTGCAAAGCAAGGGATGTACTGCTTCAAATGAAAATTAAGATCGTAAATTAGATATATTGAAATAATAGAGCAAGATGCAAATATGGGAGTAACTGATAGAACAGATCCATATATATAAATGAAAGCAAAGTACAAAAATATAGAATTAAAAATAGATAATGTAACAAAGATTTGATGCAAATATATAGATAATGTAGCAACAAACGGTATATGTTCACAAATTTAGGCCATGCCGACCGTGGTAGGTTGAGATTGAACATACCGAGCGCTCCCTGAAGTCATCCGGAATGGTGAGATAGAACTTCGTTTCCAAATGGCCACGACCACAGTTGCCCGATTGGTGCTCGCACTGTGGACACATGAATGAACACCCATGAATTAGCTAGAACAAAAATGATTCCACGGTGATTTCTGCCGGTTGATTAACAGCGACGGGCGGACTGTGATAAGAGATGAGTGAATATTTTGCTAATTAAGTTGATTACTTTCTCCATGAGAAAACTCCCCGGCCCAATCCCGCAGAAAACCCCAGTCGACCAAAGTCTAGAATGTCGGTGCAGATAGGCGATGGAAAGCGGTAGGGGCGAAATCCGGTGCCGTTTGGAGCGCGACCTACCCCCGCTGCCAACAGCCGTCGAGCTTAGGGTGCAGATTTGCGGAGGAGTCCGCGGCGAGTGAGTGGGGACGAAGTGGGCGAGGGTTTTCCTTTTCCTTTTACGTGTGCGATAGTAAATCACCGAGATTGAATGGGAATCCAAATTTCCTTTGTCCTTCATCCATGAGTTTTTTTTCTATGATGAACATAAACCCTGCTAATCACCGTGTTCAAATTTGACACTTTTCCGGGTTCATTTACAATATTTAGGGGATTATGTGCATTTTGTAGGCATTAATGCACATAATTCAAATTCAAACAATCGGTGCATGAAAGGGTGCACAAGAACGGTCTAGAAAAACCATACTCGTGGTATTTAGTAATTTCTCAAGCCTTTTAGAAGGAATGGGCAGAGATTTCAATGGAATGCGTGGCAATAGTCAACCACAAACGCGTCTTACTGGGTTATCAACTATAGAACAATGAAATATGTGCTTGAAAACATGACGGCTAGCATGGTGCCATGGTATGGCCTCACCGTGCCCTGGTTAAAAGCTGAGAAGGTTTGATTTATGTCGTCATGCACGCCCTTCATAAATCGAACCATCACAGAGGAAGTTCAATGCTTTCGAGAGGGAAATCACCAAGATTGAAGGGGAATCCAAATTTCCGTCCTAGTTTGTGATTTAGTTTTTTTCCAACGATCAACATACCGCCTCAAATGCAATGTGTTCAAATTTGACATTTTTCCGAACTCATTTACCATATTTAGGGGATTATGTGCATTTTCTAGGCATTAATTGTGCACATAATTCAAATCCGAACAATCGGTGCATGAAAAGGTGCACAAGAATGGTCTAGAAAACCATGCTCGTGCTATTTAGTACACTTTCATGCCTTTTACAAGGAATGGGTAGATATTTCAAGGAAATGTGTGGCAATAGTCAACCATAAACGTGTCGTTTACTAGGTTAACAACTATACAAAAATGAAATACATGCTTGGAAAACATGACGCCTGGTGTGGTGCCATGGTATGACCTCACCATGCCCTGGTAAAAATGTCTTCATGCATGCCTTTCATAAAATGAACCACACCGAGGAAGTTTGATGGTTTCGAGGGGGAAATCACCAAGATTGAAGGGGGGTCCATATTTCTTTTGTCCTTTGTCCACGAGTGTTTGCTATGATGTAGGTGGGAACGACACCTATGGGATCACTGGGACCCCTTCTACGGTTGGCGGGCACGGGGTGTGCAAAGAGCAGGTCTGGCAGGAAGCACAAAGATCGTTTACCCAGGTTCGGGCCGCGAGGATGCGTAATACCCTAGTCCTGCTTTGGTGTATGTATTTGAATGTTCTTGGGTTCTTGAGCTAGCTACGGTGCATGGGTAGCCCAAAAGATCCGAATCCTTCTCCTGGTCGCCTCAGGCCTCCTTTTATAGGCAAAAGGGGTTGCCACAGTGGCACACAGGAGGTGGAAAGGTCTATAGTGCTGGGGTACGATTCCTTGGTGCTGACCTTGATGTGGTTGCAGGAGGAGGACGGCAGCAGGAGGAGCCACTGGGGGCCACCCCCATCATGCCGCCCCATCAACTACGCCGCCCCGAGGGGCGTCCCCGGCAAGGGTGCCAAGCGTCGAGCCTATGCGTACGGAGGAGGAGGAGGAGAACCCGGGTGCTGGTGGCTCCGTCCCGACGCCAGATGTTGGTGGGGAAGGGGCTACTTCTTCCCAGCCCGGCACGGGTAAGTGATCCGCCTTCTGTCCTTGTTCATTCCTGTTTCTTCTTTTCTTCTTCTTTTTTCTGAATCTTGGTCTTGGCCTCGCCTCACTTCCCTTCTCGGCGTCTAGGTCCTTCCCCGGCGGACCCGGAGGACGTTGACACCGTCATCGAGGAGGTCGCTAGGGACGCCGCGGCCGAGGCCGACAAGATTGCTGCCGAGGAGGACGCCAAGGCTGCCGCTGAAGAGGCCGCCAAGGGGTCTGCTGAGGAGACCGGCAAGGCTGCTGCCGAGGAGGCCGGCGAGGGGCCTACCAGGGAGGCCGGCAAGGCCGCCACTTAGGAGGGGGCGGTCGACGACCAACCTTCCTCCTCCGCTGCTTCTGGCTCGGGTAGGTACTTGAGGGTGAGCGACGACCTGTTCGTCCACCTCCCAGGGACGGCGGGCACTGGGGCGCCCGCAGAGGGGGAGGTGTTTGATGACGAAGTGCTCGCCGCCGCCGGACTTGAAGTTGTTGATGAGCCGAGCGCCGGTGGCGGCGGTTCCCAGGAAGAGCGGATCCTTCAGGCCATGAGTGCCAACTTCCAGAAGCTCCAGGCGCTTCACCACACCCTCCTGGACAAGGCCAAGTCCAGGATGGTGGTGGTGGGCAAGGCGGAGGCGGACCTTGAGGAGCGCGTCACCGAGGCGCGGGCTTGGTTCCGCCAGGCCCACAAGGACTTGAAGGCCGCCCAGGATGTGTTGGCTGAGCGCAACCTGGAGCTCGTCATGAAGCAGGCCGACATCGAGAAGGCCCAGGAACTGGCAAAGTAGCAGGCCGCCCAGGCCGAGGCTGCTCGGCACCAGCAGCAGGCCGCGCTAAACTCCCAGGAGGAGGACCTTGCCGCTCGCGAGGAGAAACTTGATGCGACACTCCGCGGCAAGGACGAGGAGGTCGAGAAGCTTGTTGTGCAGCGGACCTAGGAGCTGGAGCAGAGGCACAGGGAGGCACTCGATGCCCAAGCCTTGGTCCACACCGGCAGGGTGAAGGAGCTGGAGGTGGAGCGGGACGGGCTGAAGGACCAGGTCCTGAAGCTGTCCAAGGAGAAGGACACGCTCAACGGTGCTCTGGTCGAGGCGCAGGGCGCAGTCCTCGGCAAGGCTGAGTGATACATCTCCAACGTATCTATAATTTTTTATTGTTCCATGCTATATTATATTTTGTTTTGGACATTAATGGGCTTTATTATACACTTCTATATTATTTTGGGGACTAACCTATTAACCGGAGGCCCGGCCTAGAATTGCTGTTTTTTGCCTATTTCAGAGTTTCGCAGAAAAAGAATATCAAACGGAGTCCAAACGGAATGAAACCTTCGGGAACGTGATTTTCGGAACGAACGTGATCTAGAGGACTTGGACCCTACGTCAAGACATCAACCAGGAAGGCATGAGGTAGGGGGCACGCCTACCCCCCTGGGCGCGCCCTCCACCCTCATGGGCCCCATGTTGCTCCACCGACATACTTCTTCCTCCTATATATACCTACGTACCCCCAAACTACCAGATACGGAGCCAAAAACCTAATTCCACCGCCGCAACCTTCTGTACCCATGAGATCCCATCTTGGGGCCTTTTCCGGAGCTCCGCCGGAGGGGGCATCTATCACGGAGGGCTTCTACATCAACACCATAGCCTCTCCGATGATGTGTGAGTAGTTTACCTCAGACCTTCGGGTCCATAGTTATTAGCTAGATGGCTTCCTCTCTCTTTTTGGATCTCAATACAATGTTCTCCCCCTCTCTTGTGGAGATCTATTCGATGTAATCTTCTTTTGCGGTGTGTTTGTTGAGACCGATGAATTGTGGGTTTATGATCAAGTTTATCTATGAACAATATTTGAATCTTCTCTGAATTCTTTTATGTATGATTGGTTATCTTTGCAAGTCTCTTCGAATTATCAGTTTGGTTTGGCCTACTAGATTGATCTTTCTTGCAATGGGAGAAGTGCTTAGCTTTGGGTTCAATCTTGCAGTGTCCTTTCCCAGTGACAGTAGGGGCAGCAAGGCACGTATTGTATTGTTGCCATCGAGGATAACAAGATGGGGTTTATATCATATTGCATGAGTTTATCCCTCTACATCATGTCATCTTACTTAAAGCGTTACTCTGTTCTTATGAACTTAATACTCTAGATGCATGTTGGATAGCGGTCGATGTGTGGAGTAATAGTAGTAGATGCAGGCAGGAGTCGGTCTACTTGTCTCGGACATGATGCCTATATACATGATCATACTTAGATATTCTCATAACTATGCTCAATTCTGTCAATTGCTCAACAGTAATTTGTTCACCCACCGTAATACTTATGCTCTTGAGAGAAGCCACTAGTGAAACCTATGGCCCCCGGGTCTATTTTCAATCATATTAATCTCCCATCAACAAGTTATTTCTAGCGTCGTCTTTATTTTGCTTTCTTTACTTTGCATCTTTATCATAAAAATACCAAAAATATTATCTTATCATATCTATCAAATCTCACTCTCGTAAGTGACCGTGAAGGGATTGACAACCCCTTTATTGCGTTGGTTGCGAGGATTTATTTGTTTGTGTAGGTGCGAGGGACTCATGCGTGGCCTCCTATTGGATTGATACCTTGGTTCTCAAAAACTGAGGGAAATACTTACGCTACTTTGCTGCATCACCCTTTCCTCTTCAAGGGAAAACCAACGCAGTGCTCAAGAGGTAGCACTGAGCAGCTTTCCGAGGCCAACAACTCCATCAAAGACCTCAAGCTGAAGCTGGAGGGCCTCGAGGGAGCGCTGTCGGAGGCCAAAGCCCGGGAGGAGACCCTGACCAAGAATCTGGAGGCCGAGAAGCAGCTGCAGAGGAACGACGCCGCCACCTACAAGGAATACGTGGAGGGCGAAAACCGCTGGCTCAGCCGCCTCGCCGCTGTTGCAGACAGGGCCACCATGCAGCTAGCTACTATGGGGATGTCGGATGTGAGGTACGCCTCGGAGCCAAACTTGAGCCCCAACTGCAACCTGACCATGTTCTTCGAGAGGGTTGTTGGTGCCCTGGAGCGGCTCCACTCCAACCGGGCGGCCTCTCTGGCCGATGAGGCCCGGAGGCTTTGCCGGGGTGCCATGACCAAGGTCCTCACCAAGGTGGCGCACTGGAATCCCAACCTCGACTTCGACGCCGCACTGGAGAACTGGCCGGAGGATGCGGACCTCACGGTGCTCAAAGAGCGTACCGAGCCCATCATCAGCCGCATCGATGGAATTCAGAGGATAGAGGGCCAGTGCCGGGATTAGGCATCCCGTCTCTCACCGCTGCTGCAGGTTCATGACCAAGACAATTTTTATCTTTAGTTAGAACCGCAGCAACAATTGATGTAATATAACTCTGCAGCACTTTTGATATTATGCATGCTATCTTCCTGTTAGATCTACCCTTGTATGTTCACGCCCTACGCTTGTTGAGATAAGGTCGCCGGCACGTAAGCCCATGCCGTGGTGCTTTGGGACGGATCCTTAGCACCTTGCCGGAAGGGCGCTTGCTGCCGGGCAAGCCACCTTGTTGCCGCCAGAGCGGTTGCTTGAACTGTCGAGCGGACTCGAAGCAGGACAAGAGCGATGCTGGCAACGGGTAGGCCACCTTGCCGCTACTAGCGCGGCCGTATGAACTGTCGAGTGGGCTCGAGACAGAAACAAAGGCGTTGCCAGCAGCGGAAGGGTCCCATCGCGTGCAGGTTCCCCGTACAAAGAACGAGATCTCTCGAGGAGAACAGCCTTAAATAAGTGAAAATAGCCAAGATTTCGTGCGACTTGTCTTTTTCGTCGTTGCGCGGGCGTTCACCGCATCCGCAGGCGACGACGCCCGCTTGGTCGTCTTCTTCCTCGGAGCCATGGGGATGAGGAACTGCTAGGCTAACTTCTAGACCGGATTTCACAACTGCGCCCCCTACCTGGCGCACCAAAGATGTCGGTGGGAACGACACCTATGGGATAACTAGGACCCCTTCTACGGTTGGCGGGCGCGGGCTTGTGCAAAGAGCGGGTCTGGCAGGAAGCACAAAGATCGTTCACCCAGGTTTGGGCCGCGAGGATGCGTAATACCCTAGTCCTGCTTTGGTGTATGTGTTTGAGTGTTCTTGAGTTCTTGAGCTAGCTGAAGGAAATATGCCCTAGAGGCAATAATAAAGTTGTTATTTATATTTCCTTATATCATGATAAATGTTTATTATTCATGCTAGAATTGTATTAACCGGAAACTTAGTACATGTGTGAATACTAGACAAACAAAGTGTCACTAGTATGCCTCTACTTGACTAGCTCGTTGAATCAAAGATGGTTAAGTTTCCTACCATGGACATGAGTTGTCATTTGAGTAACGGGATCACATCATTAGAGAATGATGTGATTGACTTGACCCATTCCGTTAGCTTAGCATTTGATCGTTTTGTATATTGCTA
The DNA here is from genome assembly GCF_002575655.3 of Aegilops tauschii subsp. strangulata. Lineage (NCBI taxonomy): Eukaryota > Viridiplantae > Streptophyta > Magnoliopsida > Poales > Poaceae > Aegilops > Aegilops tauschii. Next base: position 91,285,387 of record NC_053039.3, on the reverse strand, counting down.
TTGCTTTCTTCATGACTTATACATGTTCCTATGACTATGAGATTATGCAACTCCCGAATACCGAGGAACACTTTCTGTGCTACCAAACGTCACAACATAACTGGGTGATTATAAAGGTGCTCTACAGGTGTCTCCGATGGTACTTGTTGAGTTGGCATAGATCGAGATTAGGATTTGTCACTCCGATTGTCGGAGAGGTATCTCTGGGCCCTCTCGGTAATGCACATCACTATAAGCCTTGCAAACAATGTGACTAATGAGTTAGTTGCGGGATGATGCATTACGGAACGAGTAAAGAGACTTGCCGATAATGAGATTGAGCTAGATATTGAGATACCGACGATCGAATCTCGGGCAAGTAACATACCGATGACAAAGGGAACAACATATGTTGTTATGCGGTTCGACCGATAAAGATCTTCATAGAATATGTAGGAGCCAATATGGGCATCCAGGTTCCGCTATTGGTTATTGACCAGAGAGGTGTCTCGGTCATGTCTACATAGTTCTCGAACCCATAGGGTCCGCACGCTTAATGTTCATTGACGATATAGTATTATATGAGTTATTTATGTTGGTAACCGAATGTTTTTCGGAGTTCCGGATGAGATCACGGACATGACGAGGAACTCCGGAATGGTCCGGAGATAAAGTTTGATATATGGGATAATAGTGTTTGGTCTCCGAAAGGGTTCCGGAATTCATCGAAAGGGGTTCCAGATGTTTCCCGAAATGTTTGGGTACGAGAACACTTTATTTGGGCCAAAGGGGAAAGCCCACAAGGTTTTTGGAAAGTGCAAAAGGAAGCTTTGCGGAGTCCAGGGGCCTCCCTGGCGTCTGGGTCCAGACGCCGGGAACCCTGGCGTCTGGCCCTGGAGTCCGAGAAGGACTCTTGCCTTTTGGGTGAAACCGACTTTGTGGAGACTTTTACTCCAAGTTTCGACCCCAAGGCTCAACATATAAATAGAGGGGTAGGGCTAGCACCCAAGACACATCAAGAAACACCAAGCCGTGTGCCGGCAACCCCGTCCCCTCTAGTTTATCCTCCGTCATAGTTTTCGTAGTGCTTAGGCGAAGCCCTGCAGAAATTGTTCTTCACCAACACCGTCACCACGCCGTCGTGCTGCCGGGACTCATCTACTACTTCACCCCTCTTGCTGGATCAAGAAGGCGAGGACGTCATCAAGCTGAACGTGTGCTGAACGCAGAGGTGCCGTACGTTCGGTACTTGATCGGGACAGATCGTGAAGGTGTACGACTACATCAATCACGTTGATAAACGCTTCCGCTTACGATCCGAGAGGGTGCGTAGACGACACTCTCCCCTCTCGTTGCTATGCATCACCATGATCTTGCGTGTGCGTAGGAAATTTTTTGAAGTTACTACGTTCCCCAATAGTGGCATCCGAGACAGGTTTATGTGTAGATGTTATATGCACGAGTAGAACACAAGTGAGTTGTGGGCGATACAAGTCATACTGCTTACCAGCATGTCATACTTTGGTTCGGCGGTACTGTTGGATGAAGCGGCCCGGACCGACATTACGCGTACGCTTACGCGAGACTGGTTCTACCGACATGCTTTGCACACAGGTGGCTGGCGGGTGTCAGTTTCTCCAACTTTAGTTGAACCCAGTGTGGCTACGCTCGGTCCTTGAGAAGGTTAAAATAGCACTAACTTGACGAACTATCATTGTGGTTTTGATGCGTATGTAAGAACGGTTCTTGCTCAGCCCGTTGCAGCCATGTAAAACTTGCAACAACAAAGTAGAGGACGTCTAACTTGTTTTTGCAGGGCATGTTGTGATGTGATATGGTCAAGACATGATGCTATATTTTATTGTATGAGATGATCATGTTTTGTAACCGAGTTATCGGCAACTGGCAGGAGCCATATGGTAGTCGCTTTATTGTATGCAATGCAATCGCCCTGTAATTGCTTTACTTTATTACTAAGCGGTAGCGATAGTCGTAGAAGCAATAGTTGGCGAGATGACAACGATGCTACAATGGAGATCAAGGTGTTGCGCCGGTGACGATGGTGATCATGACGGTGCTTTGGAGATGGAGATCAAAGGCACAAGATGATGATGGCCATATCATATCACTTATATTGATTGCATGTGATGTTTATCTTTTATGCATCTTATTTTGCTTTGATTGACGGTACCATTATAAGATGATCTCTCACTAAATTTCAAGATAAAAGTGTTCTCCCCGAGTATGCACCGTTGCCAAAGTTCGTCATGCCGAGACACCACGTGATGATCGGGTGTGATAATTTCTACGTTCATCTACAACGGGTGCAAGCCAGTTTTGCACATGCAGAATACTCGAGTTAAACTTGACGAGCCTAGCATATGCAGATATGGCCTCGGAACACTAAGACCGAAAGGTCGAGCGTGAATCATATAGTAGATATGATCAACATAGTGATGTTCACCATTGAAAACTACTCCATCTCACGTGATGATCGGACATGGTTTAGTTGATTTGGATCACGTGATCACTTAGATGATTAGAGGGATGTCTATCTAAGTGGGAGTTCTTAAATAATATGATTAATTGAACTTAAATTTATCATGAACTTAGTACCTGATAGTATTTTGCTTGTCTATGTTGTAGATCAATAGCTTGCGAAGTTGTTCCCTGTTTTATTTTTGATATGTTCCTAGAGAAAACTAAGTTGAAAGATGATAGTAGCAATGATGCGGACTTGGTCCGTGATCTGAGGATTTTCCTCATTGCTGCATAGAAGAATTATGTCCTTGATGCACCGCTAGGTGACAGACCTATTGCAGGAGCAGATGCAGACGTTATGAACGTTTGACAAAAGCTCGGTATGATGACTACTTGATAGTTTAGTGCACCATGCTTTACGGCTTAGAACCGGGACTTCAGAAATGTTTTGAAACGCCACGGAGCATATAAGATGTTCCAAGAGTCGAAATTGGTATTTCATACTCATGCCCGTGTCGAGAGGTATTTGACCTCTGACAGTACTTTGCCTACAAGATGGAGGAGAATTGCTCAACTAGTGAGCATGTGCTCAGAATGTCTGAGTACTACAATCACTTGAATCAAGTGGGAGTTAATCTTCCAGATAAGATAGTGATTGACAGAGTTCTCTAGTCACTATCACCAAGTTACTAGAACTTCGTGATGAACTATAATATGCAAGGGATAACGGAAACGATTCCCAAGCTCTTCGTGATGCTGAAATCGATGAAGGTAGAAATCAAGAAAAGCATCAAGTGTTGATGGTTGACAAGACCACTAGTTTCAAGAAAAGGGCAAAGGGAAGAAGGGGAACTTCAAAGAAGAACGGCAAGCAAGTTGCTGCTCAAGTGAAGAAACCCAAGTCTGGACCTAAGCCTGAGACTGAGTGCTTCTACTGCAAAGGGACTGGTCACTGGAAGCGGAACTGTTGTAACACCCCGGATGTAACTTTCCATATTTGTAACTCCGACTCTTGCCATTTTCGGCTATGTGTTATGGTATTCCCTCCGTGGTCGGGTTTTGTCTTTCGTTTTGTATTTTTTTCATGTCATACATTTCATATCATGTCATCATGTGCATTGCATTTGCATACGTGTTCGTCTCATGCATCCGAACATTTTCCACGTTGTCCGTTTTGCAATCCGACGCTCCTATCTCCTCCGGCGCACCCCTCTTGTTGTCTTTTGTGTGCGGGTGTCGAACGTTCTCGGAATGGACCGAGGCTTGTCAAGTGGCCTTAGTATACCACCCGGAGACCACCGGTCAAGTTTCTTTCCATTTGGAGGTTGTTTGGTACTCCAACAGTTAACCGGGTAACCGCAAAGTCTGTTTGTGTGTTGCAGCAAAACCCCCCTAAAAACCAGCCCAAAACCCACCAAACTCTCTTCCATGTTGTAGGTCGTTCGATCACGATCGTGTGGGCGAAAACCGCACCTTATTTGGACTCTCCTAGCTCCCTCTACCTATTTATATGTGACCCTCCCGAAAAACGTTCGCAGATCAACCCTAGCCCTCTTCCACCTCGCGCCCGGACAAAGTTCCCCACCGCCGGACGTGTCCGCCGCCTCCGCCCGATGAATCGGGGGCCGCCACGTGTCACCGCCGCCTTCGCCGTCGCCGCCGGCCCGCCCGAGCCCGTGGGAGGCCCTCCCGGGCCCGAGCGCGCCCGCCGCCGCCCGTCCTCTCTCCTCCACCGCGGCCCCGCGCCCGCGCCGGCCAGCCACCGCACCACCCCGCCGTCGGCCGTCGCTGCCGCCTCGCCGCGCCGCCGCCGTGCGCTGCCGCCGGCCTGGCCCCGCCGCCCGAGCTCCTCCTCGCCTCTCCCTCCGGCCACTGCACCGTCCTCTCCGGCGAGCCGCCCGCGCCGCCGCACGGGAGCTTCTCCCTTGAGCTCTTCCTTGATCTGGATCGAGTCAACTGCGAAGGTTGACTTTTCCCCGTACCCCGAAAAATTTGGTTGACTTTTCCCCGTACCCCGAAAAATTTGCTAAGTCTTTGAATTTTTACGATATGTGCACATGTTCAACATTGCATAACTCTCTACATATAGCTCTGTTTCGCGTGTGTAATATGTCAAATTGTTCGTCTCGTGATGCTCTACATTTTGTTCAATTGCACCATGTTCATTAGAGGCCATCTTGATGCCCAAATCTCTGGTGCAAGAGTGCTAGTTGTTGTTGTCTGCTGATTCTTAGCAGAACTTGGAGATTTGTCATATTTGTATCATTTAATCTGTGCATCTTATGGGCATGAGCTCAACATGTGTTTTGTTGTATGCCATGTCATCTTTCTAGTGGTGTATGCCATGTATTTTTGTGATCTCTGTGGTGACTAACACAAGCATGCAAACTAGGCTCCGTAATGTTTCTGATTTCAGGTACTTAGTGAATTCTCTAAGTCCTTGTCTGTTGTTATTTTGTTGCCATGTAAACTTGATGCTACAGAGAGATACGTGCATATTTTAGAGATGATCAGTAAGGATGTTTTGTAGATATTGTTGTAATTGATCCATTAATTCCCTTGTCTGAAATTATGGAGTGCCATAGCATGACTCAATTTTGCTCTACTTTTGCTATAAAATATTTCTGGCAGATTGTTTACATGTTATTCAATTTTGCCAAGCTTATTGTAGTTGATCCATACATGCTATGTATTTGATCTTGCCATGGATAGCTTCATAAACATGCCATCTTGCTGTAGGTATGCTTGTTTTGTCATGAATTTCCTTGTGGTGAGTGCATCAAGCTCACCAACATGTCCTCATATTATTGTTTCTGCCATGCTCTGTTTTCTGCTAAGTCTGAAACCTGATAACGAAACTTGCTATGTTTACATGCTTGCCATCATATCTTCTGGTCCTTTTTGGCTTATGGTCAGTAAGGGACTTTTGTCATATGCATTTAGTAGAATACTGTAATGCCTTGTTTTGCCATGTTAAGTTCCTGTAGCATGTTGATTTCGTGCTCTGAACATTGCTACCTGATGTTGTTTTCTACCATGTCCAGTAATTTCACTAAGTCTGTGAACCTGTTATCTTTTGCACTTTTGCCATGCTTGTTTGAGCTTGTTATGTTGTGATCCAGCCGTAGCTCAGTGTTCATCTTTTGTCAAGATTCTCCTGTAGATTACTGTCATATGCTTTGTTGCTATGTTGGAGTGCTGTAGCATTGTTGCTTGTTGCATTTTAAGTGCTATCATGCTGTTAATCGCAGATTCGTGTCATTCTTGTTTTGCTTGCCATTTGCAAACCGTGCATCCGTTTCCGGTGATCTTTATATCGATTTCGACCGAAATCATCTCATCTTTCCAGTGGCATGCTTGGTTTGCCAAGTTACTGCCTTGTTCATCATTTTCCTTCCGGAGCACGCATATGCATCGCATATCATATCTTGCATATCATACATGTTTTGCATCATGTTGCTTGTGCATTTCTCGTGATTGATTGTGGTTCCGTTACTTGTGTTCTTGTCTTGGATAGAGCCGGGAGACGAGTTCGTGAACGAGGAACCGGTTGAGTACGCTTACGAGGATCAAGCTTTCGACAACTCTGAGAACCTTGCAGGCAAGATGACCACCCCCCCGAAATCACTTCTATCTTTGCTTTGCTAGTTGTTCGCTCTATTGCCATGTTGCGCTACCTATCACTTGCTATATCATGTCTCTCATATTGCCATGTCAGCCTCTAACCATCCTTTCCTAGCAAACCGTTGTTTGGCTAAGTTACCGCTTTTGCTCAGCCCTTCTTATAGCGTTGCTAGTTGCAGGTGAAGTTGAAGTTTGTTCCATGTTGGAACATGGATATGTTGGGATATCACAATATCTCTTATTTAATTAATGCATCTATATATTTTGGTAAAGGGTGGAAGGCTCGGCCTTATGCCTGGTGTTTTGTTCCACTCTTGCCGCCCTAGTTTCTGTCTTACCGGTATTATGTTCCTTGAGTTTGCGTTCCTTACGCGGTTGGGTGATTTATGGGACCCCCTTGACAGTTCGCCTTGAATAAAACTCCTCCAGCAAGGCCCAAACTTGGTTTTACCATTTGCGACCTAAGCCTTTTTCCCCCGGGTTTTCTAGAGCCCGAGGGTCATCTTTATTTTAACCCCCGGACCAGTGCTCCTTCGAGTGCTGGCCCAAACCGAGCGATGTCCGGCGCCCCCTGGGCAACCAGGGTCTATGCCAACCCGACGTCTGGCTCATCCGTTGTGCCCTGAGAACGAGATATGTGCAGCTCCTATCGGGATTTGTCGGCACATTCGGGGGCTTTGCTGGTTTTGTTTTACCATTGTCGAAATGTCTTGTAACCGGGATTCCGAGACTGATCGGGTCTTCCCGGGAGAAGGAATATCCTTCGTTGACCGTGAGAGCTTATAATGGGCTAAGTTGGGACACCCCTGCAGGGTATTATCTTTCGAAAGCCGTGCCCGCGGTTATGAGGCAGATGGGAATTTGTTAATGTCCGGTTGTAGAGAACTTGTCACTTGACCCAATTAAAATACATCAACTGCGTGTGTAGCCGTGATGGTCTCTTCTCGGCGGAGACCGGGAAGTGAACACGGTTTGTGTTATGAATGACGTAAGTAGGAGTTCAGGATCACTTCTTGGTCATTGCTAGATGACGACCGTTTCGTTGCTTCTCTTCTCGCTCTCATTTGCGCAAGTTAGCCACCACATATGCTTATTGCCTGCTGCAGCTCCACCTTATTACACCATCCTTCCCTATAAGCTTAAATAGTCTTGATCTCGCGGGTGTGAGATTGCTGAGTCCCCGTGACTCACAGATTCTACCAAAACAGTTGCAGGTGCCGATGATGCTAGTGCAGATGATGGGGTCGATCTCAAGTGGGAGTTCGACGAGGAACGTGGTCGTTACTATGTGTCTTTTCCTGATGATCAGTAGTGGAGCCCAGTTGGGACGATCGGGGACCTAGCATTTGGGGTTGTCTTGTTTTCATCTGGATTTTGACCATAGTCGGTCTATATGTATGTATTTTGGATGATGTATGATTGATATTTATGAATTGTGTGAAGTGGCGATTGTAAGCCAACTCTTTATCCCATTCTTGTTCATTACATGGGATTGTGTGAAGATGACCCTTCTTGCGACAAAACCACTATGTGGTTATGCCTCTAAGTCGTGCCTCGACACGTGGGAGATATAGCCGCATCGTGGGCGTTACAACTGCCCCGAGTATTTGGCGGATAAGAAGGATGGCAAAGTGAACAAAGGTATATTTGATATACATGTTATTGATGTGTACTTTACTAGTGTTTATAGCAACCCCTCAGTATTTGATACTAGTTCAATTGCTAAGATTAGTAACTCGAAACGGGAGTTGCAGAATGAACAGAGACTAGTTAAGGGTGAAGTGACGATGTGTGTTGGAAGTGGTTCCAAGATTGATATGATCATCATCACACACTCCCTATACTTTCGGGATTAGTGTTGAACCTAAATAAGTGTTATTTGGTGTTTGCGTTGAGCATCAATATGATTTGATCATGTTTATTGCAATACGGTTATTCATTTAAGTTAGAGAATAATTGTTGTTCTGTCTACATGAATAAAACCTTCAATGGTCATACACCCAAGGTGAAAGTTTATTGAATCTCGATCGTAGTGATACATATATTCATAATATTGAAGCCAAAAGATGCAAAGTTAATAATGATAGTGCAACTTATTTGTGGCACTGTTGTTTAGGTCATATTGGTGTAAAGCGCATGAAGAAACTCCATGCTGATGGGATTTTGGAATCACTTGATTGTGAATCACTTGATGCTTGCGAACCATGCCTTATGGGCAAGATGACTAAGACTCCGTTCTCAGGAACAATGGAGCGAGCAACTGACTTATTGGAAATAATACATACTGATGTATGCGATCCGATGAGTGTTGAGGCTCGCGGCGGGTATCGTTATTTTCTGACCTTCACAGATGATTTGAGTAGATATGGGTATATCTACTTGATGAAACATAAGTCTGAAACATTTGAAAAGTTCATATAATTTCAGAGTGAAGTGGAAAATCATCGTAACAAGAAAATAAAGTTTCTACGATCTGATCGTGGAGGAGAATATTTGAGTTACGAGTTTGGTCTTCATTTGAAACAATGCGGAATAGTTTCGCAACTCACGCCACCTGGAACACCACAGCGTAATGGTGTGTCCGAACATCGTAACCGTACTTTATTAGATATGGTGCAATCTATCATGTCTCCTACCAATTTACCACTATCGTTTTGGGGTTATGCATTAGAGACAGCTGCATTCACGTTAAGTAGGGCACCATCTAAATCCGTTGAGACGACACCATATGAACTGTGGTTTGGCAAGAAACCAAAGTTGTCGTTTCTTAAAGTTTGGGGTTGAGATGCTTATGTGAAAAAGTTTCATCCTGATAAGCTCAAACCCAAATAGGAGAAATGTGTCTTCATAGGATACCCAAAGGAGACAGTTGGGTACACCTTCTATCACAGATCCGAAGGCAAGATATTCGTTGCTAAGAATGGATCCTTTCTAGAGAAGGAGTTTCTCTCGAAAGAAGTGAGTGGGAGGAAAGTAGAACTTGATGAGGTAACTGTACCTGCTCCCTTATTGGAAAGTAGTTCATCACAGAAATTTGTTCTGTGACTCCTACACCAATTAGTGAGGAAGCTAATGATGATGATCATGCAACTTCAGATCAAGTTACTACCAAACCTCGTAGGTCAACCAGAGTGAGATCCACACCATAGTGGTATGGTAATCCGGTTCTGGAGGTCATGTTACTTGACCATGACAAACCTACGAACTATGAGGAAGCGATGATGAGCCCAGATTCCGCGAAATGGCTTGAGGCCATGAAATCTGAGATGGGATCCATGTATGAGAACAAAGTGTGGACTTTGGTTGACATGCCCGATGATCGGCAAGCCATTGAGAATAAATGGATCTTCAAGAGGAAGACGGACACTGATAGTAGTGTTACTATCTACAAAGCTTGAATTGTCACAAAAATGTTTTCGACAAGTTCAAGGTGTTGACTACAATGAGATTTTCTCACTTGTATCGATGCTTAAAAGTCTGTCCGAATCATGTTAGCAATTGCCGCATTTTATGAAATTTTGCAAATGGATGTCAAACCTGCATTCCTTAATGGATTTCTTAAAGAAGAGTTGTATATGATGCAACCAGAAGGTTTTGTCAATCCAAAAGATGCTAACAAAGTGTGTGAGCACCAGTGATCCGTTTATGGACTGGTGCAAGCATCTCGGAGTTGGAATGTACGCTTTGATAGTGTGATCAAAGCATATAGTTTTATACAGACTTGCATTGAAGCCTGTATTTACAAGAAAGTGAGTGGGAGCACTACAGCCTTTCTGATTAATATATGTGAATGACATATTGTTGATCGGAAATAATGTAGAATTTTCTGGAAAGCATAAAGGAATATTTGAAAGGAGTTTTTCAAAGAAAGACCTCGGTGAAGCTGCTTACATATTGAGCATCAAGATCTATAGAGATAGATCAAGTCGCTTGATAAGTTTTTCTCAATGAGTACATACCTTGACAAGATTTTGAAGTAGTTCAAAATGGAACAGTGAAAGAAAGAGTTCTTGCCTGTGTTGCAAGGTGTGAAGTTGAGTAAGACTCAAAGCCTGACCACGGCAGAAAATAGAAAGAGAATGAAAGTCATTCCCTATGCCTCAGCCATAGGTTCTATAAAGTATGCCATACTATGTACCAGACCTATTGTATACCCTGCCCTGTGTTTGGCAAGGGAGTACAATAGTGATCTAGGAGTAGATCACCGGACATTGGTCAAAATTATCCTTAGAGAACTAAGGAAATATTTCTCGGTTATGGAGGTGATAAAGAGTTCGTCATAAAGAATTACATCGATGCAAGCTTTAACACCGATCTGGATGACTCTAAGTCTCGATCTAGATACATATTGAAAGTGGGAGCAATTAGCTAGAGTAGCTCCGTGCAAAGCATTGTAGACATAGAAAATTTGCAAAATACATACGGCTCTGAATGTGGCAGACCCATTGACTAAATTTCTCTCACAAGCAAAACATGATCACTCTTTGGGTGTTAATCACATAGCAATGTGAACTAGATTATTGACTCTAGTAAACCCTTTGGGTGTTAGTCACATGGAGATGTGAACTAATCACATAAAGATGTGAACTATTGGTGTTAAATCACATAACGATGTGAACTAGATTATTGACTCTAGTGCAAGTGGGAGACTGAACGAAATATGCCCTAGAGGCAATAATAAAGTTGTTATTTATATTTCATTATATCATGATAAATGTTTACTATTCATGCTAGAATTGTATTAACCGGAAACTTAGTACATGTGTGAATACATAGACAAACAGAGTGTCACTAGTATGCCTCTACTTGACTAGCTCGTTGAATCAAAGATGGTTACCTTTCCTAGCCATAGACATGAGTTGTCATTTGATTAACGGGATCACATCATTAGAGAATGATGTGATTGACTTGACCCATTCCGTTAGCTTAGCATTTGATCGTTTTGTATATTGCTATTGCTTTCTTCATGACTTATACATGTTCCTATGACTATGAGATTATGCAACTCCCGAATACCGGAGGAACACTTTGTGTGCTACCAAACGTCACAATGTAACTGGGTGATTATAAAGGTTCTCTACAGGTGTCTCCGATGGTACTTGTTGAGTTGGCATAGATCGAGATTAGGATTTGTCACTCCGATTGTCGGAGAGGTATCTCTGGGCCCTCTCGGTAATGCACATCACTATAAGCCTTGCAAGCAATGTGACTAATGAGTTAGTTGCGGGATGATGCATTACAGAATGAGTAAAGAGACTTGCCGATAACGAGATTGAGCTAGGTATTGAGATACCGACGATCGAATCTCGGGCAAGTAACATACCGATGACAAAGGGAACAACGTATGTTGTTATGCGGTTCGACCGATAAAGATCTTCATAGAATATGTAGGAGCCAATATGGGCATCTAGGTTCCGCTATTGGTTATTGACCAGAGAGGTGTCTCGGTCATGTCTACATAGTTCTCGAACCCGTAGGGTCCGCACGCTTAACGTTCGTTGACGATATAGTATTATATGAGTTATGTATGTTGGTGACTGAATGTTGTTCGGAGTTTCGGATGAGATCACGGACATGACGAGGAACTCCGGAATGGTCCAGAGATAAAGTTTGATATATGGGATAATAGTGTTTGGTCTCCGGAAGGGTTCCGGAATTCACCGGAAAGGGTTCCGGATGCTTCCCGAAATGTTTGGGTACGAGAACACTTTATTTGGGCCAAAGGGGATAGCCCACAAGGTTTTTGGAAAGCGCAAAAGGAAGTTTTGCGGAGTGCAGGGGCCAGACACCAGGGTCCCTGGCGTCTGGGTCCAGACGCCGGGAACACTAGCGTCTGGCCCTGGAGTCCGAGAAGGACTCTTGCCTTTCGGGTGAAACCGACTTTGTGGAGGCTTTTACTCCAAGTTTCGACCCCAAGGCTCAACATATAAATAGAGGGGTAGGGCTAGCACCCAAGACACGTCAAGAAACACCAAGCCGTGTGCCGACAACCCCGTCCCCTCTAGTTTATCCCCCGTCATAGTTTTCGTAGTGCTTAGGCGAAGCCCTGCGGAAATTGTTCTTCACCAACACCGTCACCACGCCGTCATGCTGCCGGGACTCATCTACTACTTCGCCCCTCTTGCTGGATCAAGAAGGCGAGGACGTCATCGAGCTGAACGTGTGCTGAACGCGGAGGTGCCGTACGTTCGGTACTTGATCGGGACGGATCGTGAAGATGTACGACTACATCAACCGCGTTGATAAACGCTTCCGCTTACGATCTGCGAGGGTACGTAGACGACACTCTCCCCTCTCATTGCTATGCATCACCGTGATCTTGCATATGCGTAGGAATTTTTTTGAAATTACTACGTTCCCCAACACTAACTACGGTGCGTGGGTAGCCCAAAAGATCTGAATCCTTCTCCTGGTCGCCTCGGGCCTCCTTTTATAGGCAAAAAGGGTTGCCATAGTGGCACACAGGAGGTGGAAAGGTCTACAGTACACAAGCTTATCGCCTGTCGGTACGAGACAAGACGCATTAAATGCGCCCCCTTAGGTGTCCCGTTGCTTTATTGGAGGTGGCAATGAGGCCGTCCCATCCGTCGCCGCCCCGCTCTGCTCCGACACGCGTCCAGGCCAACAATGCATGCGGTGCCATGTAGGCTGGCAGGCTGCTGAGATGGCGTGGTTGTAGGGTCTTCACGAAGATCTGCATGCCACCATGCAGGTGCTTGTTGAGCTGGCCTGGAAGCTGCATGTCGCCACGCAGGTGCCTGCCCAGCTGGTCGGGCTGGCGGCTGCATGGGAACGGTGGTGGAGTCTTGGCAAACGCGGGCCCGGCTGTGGCCATGTAGGTGTCTTCGGCAAGAGCCTTGCTGGGTCCCCGGCAAGGGTCTTGCCGTGGCATCATAATCATCCCCGGCTAGCGCCTTGCCGGGGGTCTCATGGATTTCCTCGGCTAGGATCCCGCCGAGGATAGTCGTCTTCTGGTCCTCATCTGATCTCGTGTGTTTATGATCTTGACGAAGATCTGCATGCCACCACGGAGGTGCCTCCCGAGCCCTGGTCCCAATGTGGTTGTTGGAAACCCTTGGGCTCGAGGGTGGCGCGCCCCGCTGGCGTCGGGCAAGTTGCCTCGGCAAGGCTCTTGCCGGGGCTACGGAGGCCACCCGGCAAGGGTCTTGCCGGGGAGTCCGCCTCGCCCCTTTGCTCTTTGTGGTCTCTGGTATTGGCGTTGCTCTGATCTCCTTGTGCCCCAGTTCCCCTTTTCTGCCCTGCTCAGTGTGGCCGCGGGTGCGGCTCCGACTGTCCGTGCACAAGTAAAGGGGTCAAAAGGAGATGCCCCTACTTTTGTACGCCGACATATGATGAACATACAACCTGCAAATCACCATGTTCAAATTTGGCACTTTTCCGGGTTCATTTGCCATATTTAGGGGATTATGTGCATTTCCTAGGCATTAATGCACATAATTCAAGTTCAAACAATAAAGGGTCCACAAGAACGGCCTGGAAAACCATGCTCGTGCCATTTAGTAAATTCTCATGCCTTTTACAAAGAATGGACAGATATTTCGATGAAATGTGTGGCAATAGTCAACCACAAATGTTTGTTTGTCGGGTTTTCAACTATAGAAAAAATGAAATAAATGCTTAAAAAACATGACGCCTCGCATGGTACCATGGTATGACCTCACCATGCCCTGGTAAAAATTTGAGAAGGTTTGGCTTATGTCATCATGCACACCCTTCATAAATCGAACCATCACCAAGGAAGTTCCATGCTTTCGAGAGGGAAATCCCCAAGATTGAAGGGGAATCCAAATTTCCGGTCTAGTTTGTCATTCAGTTTTTTCCAACGGTTAACATACCGCCTCAAATGCAACGTGTTCAAATTTGACATTTTTCCGGGCTCATTTGCCATATTTAGGGGATTATGTGCATTTTCTAGGCAATAATGGACATAATTCAAATTTGAACAATGGTGCAAGAAAAGGTGCACAAGAACGGTCTAGAAAACCATGCTCGTGTTATTTGGTACATTCTCATGCCTTTTACAAGGAATGGGCAGATATTTCAAGGAAATGTGTGGCAATAGTCAACCATAAACGCGTCGTTTACTGGGTTAACAACTATACAAAAAATGAAATACATGGTTGGAAAACATGACGCCTGGCGTGGTGCCATGGTATGGCCTCACCATGCCCTGGTAAAAATTGGAGAATGTTTTCCTTATGTCATGATGCGCGCCTTTCATAAATCGAACCATCACCGAGGAAGTTTCATGGTTTCGACGGGGAAATCACCAAGATTGAAGGGGGGTCCAAATTTCCTTTGTCCTTTGTCCACAAGTTTTTTTCTACGATGAACATACAACCTGCAAATCACCGTGTTCAAATTTGGCACTTTTCCGGGTTCATTTGCCATATTTAGGGGATTATGTGCATTTCCTAGGCATTAATGTGCATAATTCAAGTTCAAACAATCGATGCATGAAAGGGTCCACAAGAACGGCCTCGAAAACCATGCTCGTGCCATTTAGTAAATTCTCATGCCTTTTACAAGGAATGGACAGATATTTCGATGAAATGTGTGGCAATAGTCAACCACAAATGTTTGTTTGTTGGGTTTTCAAGTATAGAAAAATGAAATAAATGCTTAAAAAACATGACGCCTGGCACGGTGCCATGGTATGACCTTACCATGCCCTGGTAAAAATTTGAGAAGGTTTGGCTTATGTCATCATGCACGCCCTTCATAAATCGAACCATCACCGAGGAAGTTCCATGCTTTCAAGAGGGAAATCCCCAAGAATGAAGGGGAATCCAAATTTTCTTCATTCTTTGCCCTGGAGTTTTTTTCTACGATGAACATACACCCTGCAAATCACTATGTTCAAATTTGGCATTTTTCCGGGCTCATTTACCATATTTAGGGGATTATGTGCATTTTCTAGGCATTTAGCGCATATAAATCCAATCCAGCTACAAGTGCATGGGTGTGATGTGATGGACGTGGATTGCCGTTCGATCATGGCGCATCCTACAGTGCACACGCGCGATCCGCGTGGCTGGGGTTCCAGCCAATCATAACACAACGCACAATAGGCCCAGCGCACACTGTTTCCGGAAGCGACAGAGATGAACCGTGTGCAATAATGAACGAGCAAAATTGTGAGGGAAGCCAAATTTCTGTTGTCGCTTGTCGTTGAGCTCTTGAATACCACCGCACTGTACGGCTACCCGGTCCCTCCATCCCAGAGCTCTCTCCAGGCGTCGTCCATGGCACCGCGGCGCACAGTAACTGGTAAGGAAGCGATGTCATCCCGCCGCGTCGCGTTCCTCGCCGCCCGCGACCACACACATGGTAAGGAAGCAATGGCATCTCGCCGCGCCGAGTTCATCGCCGCCGGCGGCTAGACAGTTACATGGGCGGACTTTGAGGCTGCCATGGCCGAATGGGTGGTGGATCTAGAGGCAGTCAAAACTGCACAGAAGGAGCGGAAAAGGCATAAAGCAGTCAAGAAAAGAGAGTCCCGCCGCCGCAAGAAAAAAGAGGCCGCACGCCGTGGTGAGGAGAGCTTGACGGAGATCGAAGCACGGTGGGTTGCCGCCTACAAGGCCGGGAAGGAGAACGCCGGCGTCTGGCCAGCATGCCCCGATGGCAGCATGTGAGAAGTAGTTTAAGTTTGTAGTATTAGAGCAAATTACCAGTAGTACATTAAGTTTGTAGTATTAAGGTACAATGTCGGTAAGAGCATCCTTTGAGGGCTTTGAGCGTTTATTAGCATGTGTGTTCGTGTGCATTTTTTGCGTTAATCATTAGAAGATCACAAAACACACGGTTTCTATGCCGTACCCGTCTGCGGTTTTTTGCGTTAATGACCCATAAGTCAGTTACCTGTGCGATGTTTCCTAATAAACCAGGCGTACCATTGACCAGAAAAAATTAAGTACACGTGTACATTTTTTTGCAGACGGGATCTGCCAACTCTCTTTTTTCTCGCACACGAGTATTTTACGCGCTTCGTCTGTGTTGTGTGTTTCCCCCGCCCAAGTTTCAAGTTTCGCAGCGAAATTTTCATTAGGCGCGCGATTTCAGAATTTATTCCTCCAACCACATCCCCACCCTCAGTACCCCCCCCCCTCGCGCCTCCCCCTACCGGCATCTCAAACCACCGCCGCCGCAACCACAACTTCAACCACATCTACGTTCTGCTCGGATCCAGTCAGGTAACCCACCGATCTCTATCATGGCCCGGCCTGATTGCTTAAATGGCGCCTGCGAAACATCCTCATGCCTCCAAATCCCCCCCCCCCCGCCAGGAGCTGATGGCGGTCCATGGCGTGATGGCCGTTGTGCGTGTTGACCCGGAGGAACACCTCGCCTCCGCCGCCGCTGCCGACATGGTGCAGGCTCTGGCCCAGATGAAGTCCCCCAGCGACTACCCTCCAGGACTTAACAGGTAAGATCTGACCAGCTAAATCTTACCAATACCACTTGCAACGGCTATGATTTGTACGGTTGATGTATTAAGCATGTTCGTGCCTTGTTTATTTTAGTACTGCACACTGTGTGATGTTCAAATATTACCGTGTCCAGCTCAATTTCACCAATACTAGCAACAAACTTACAGTACATGACTCAGAATATCACTAGAGATGTTGCCCATTTGCTATTTTTAGTGGATGTTAACCCTATTGTACTTAACATGTGTGTCCATGTACTTACGCAGGGTCATAACGGCTGATGCTTTTGTTTGCCGTCGAGGTGAGCTGCATCCCATGTCTTACAGTATTTCACATAATTTGTGCATTTGTAGTTTAACTTCTACCATTTACTGGTTGCCTGTAGGTACACATGTCAGTGGCACTAATCCACGCTTCGATCTGGAGGAACAGCTCGCCTCTGCCATCGCTGACTTTGGGCAGGCTCTGGCCAAGATGAAGTACCCCAGCAACTACCTCTCAGGACTTACCAAGTATGTACTCACCAGTTCAATCTTACCAATACCATTTGCAATTAATGGCTATGTTCTGTATGGTCGATGTATTAAGCATGTTCTAGTAAACATGCCTAACACATTTTTGCTACTTTCCCTACCTTTTTAAGATATCTGGGCCATTCTCTGCTCTGGCAGCACCTGCTTTGTGATGTTTAACTATGCCAATTGCATTTTTATCAGTACCGGTTTCAATGTCTATTAAGTCTGTTGCAATTAACAGTTGAATCCATTTTTAAACAGTTGTATTTCAATGGCTACAAACTTACAAAACATGACTTAGGATGCTGTTAAGCCTGTTGCAATTAACAGTTGTATCCATTTTTTAATCTGTCCATTTGCTACCATGCTACTCTTCGCAATGAATATATACTAGAGATGCTTCCCATTTGCTATTTTTGGTGGATGCTAACCCTGTTGTACTTAACATGCTTGTCATGTACTTACGCAGGGTCATAACGGCCGATGCTGTTGTTTGCCATCGAGGTTAGCAGCATCCCATGTCTTACAGTATTTCACATCATTTGTGCAATTGCAGCTTAACTTTTACCATTTACTGGTTGCTTGTAGGTACACATGTCAGTGGCACTGACCCACGCTTCGACCCGGAGGAACAGCTCGCCTCCACCGCCGCTGACTTTGGGCTGGCTCTGGCCAAGATGAAGTGCCCCAGCAGCTACCTTTCAGGACTTACCAAGTATGTACTCACCGGTTCAATCTTACCAATACCAGTTGCAATTAACGGCTATGTTTTGTACGGTCGATGTACTAAGCATGTTGTGGTAAACATACCTAACACGTTTTAGCTATTTCCCTACCTTTTTATAGACAACTGGGCCATTATCTGCTCTGGTAGCACCTGCCCTGTGATGTTTAACTCTGCCAATTGGATTTTTATCAATACCGGTTTCAATGGCCATTAAGCCTGTTGCAATTAACAGTTGTATCCATTTTTAAAGAGTTGTATTTCAATGGCTACAAACTTACAAAACATGAATTAGGATGTTGTTAAGACTGTTGCAATTAACAGTTGTATCCCTTTTTTAATCCATCCCTTTGCTATCGTGCTACTCTTTCGAAATGAAGATATCACTACAAATGCTGCCGTTTTATTGCCATTTGCTATTTTTGGTGGATGTTAACCATGTTGTAGTTAACATTGGCTTTTCATGTACTTACACAGGGCTACAATGGGTGATGCTGTTGTTTGCCGTTGAGGTTAGCTGCATCCCATGTCTTATACACCATCTATTCCTAAATATAAGTATTTTTAGAGATTCCAATATAGACTACAGAAGGAGCAAAATGAGTGAATCTAGATTCTAATCTAAACTATATCTATAATTCTATATACATCCGTATGTAGTTCATATTGAAATCTCAAAAAAAAATACTTGTACTTAGGAACATAGGTAGTTGTATTTTACATCATTTGTGCAATCTCAGTTTAGCTTCTAACATTTACTGGTTACTTGTAGGTACATATATGAGCGGTACTGATCCACGCTTCGACCCTTTTGCGTATGGGGCAATGAGATATTCACGAACAAGCGTCAAGTGAGGAAACTAAGAAAGATTGTTAGGCGAAAGAAACGGGTGATTGGAATTAAGCTCTTTATTTACACTTTGTCGAAGACAACACTGAACTTTAGGATGGTAAGTAATGTGTTGCCTTTTCCCCCTTCCCACAACAAGTTACTCTATTAGACCTCAGTATCTGATATTTTTCCCTTTTCAGTGGTTTCCGAAGCTATTTACTGATGATTACCTTGCAAACTACATGACCGGAGTGGAGGCAACTAAGGTTAAAGTATATAATTCATGCTACCATGATAATGCTCTAGAAGTCTTCCTGAAGGCGGTGAAGGATGGGCGGGCGATCGTCACAAGGGTTGGACAAAAGTGTTCGTGCCTATGGCATGCAGGAAGGCACATTATGGGCATTCCGCTTCTTCAACACCGTCAGCAGTCAAAATGATTTACACTTGTCTCTTCACCTTTACCGCCTTTAAATATTGTGGTTCATCATAGTTAATTGCTGACTAATCATGTAATTACTGAACATATTGTACTGACAATTTTATTTATGGATTCGTTGTTGAACCATTGTGCTGAGAATTTGAATTGCACGTTTCATATTTCAAAATTTCCAATTCGAATAATAAATTACAGGCAAAAATAAAAAGAGAACAGACGGTCATGGAACTTTGCAAACGGTTCTGGCAGTAAAAGCGCTTGTGATGGATAGCCCAATGCCACACAGTTTTCTACATCAAATCGTGAGTGATGTAGTTAATGAAAGCAAACAGTTAACCAAGGCAGAGCGTGTGTGATAGTTACACCTTTCACACACGAGCGTATACATAAAACTGTGTGGGATGTACATACGAACGGAAACGTTTTCCCTGGATTGACTGTGTGGGATGTACATAAGAACGGAAACGTATTCCTTGGATTGACTGTGTGTGATATACATACGAACGGAAATGTTTTTCTGGGATTCACCGTGTGGGATGTACATACCTACGGAAATGTTTTCTCGGATTACCGTGTGGGATGTACATACCTATGGAAATGATTGGGTTTCGATGCCTCGCTCGATCGCACACGGCCCGAGCCTGTGTCCCAGGAGGGCCTATTCCCGACGATTTCTGGGTCGTGTGGGAAGGACCTCCCTATCGCCCACACTCACTTGGCGACGGTTCCAAATGTCGTCGCGGAAAGGGGTTAAAAACCATTTGCATAGCACCGACGCGTACGAGTGCATTGATCTTTTTGAGAAGATAAATAACATGTTTCTTCAGTTTTTCAAAATAAGCATTGGTGATTTTCTATGTTGCTATAAACCCATTTCCCCTACAATTGTTACTGATAGTTTTAAATATTATAGGATGGACGGAAGTGTTCTTGGAGTGGGTTGATCAAGAGAGGCCACAGTCTTTGAAGATGTGCCTAGCAAAGCTCTGGAGCATGTATGAGGAAGAGAACAGAGGTAGGCTTAGAGAAAGTGTTGTCAACGTTGAAGAATATTTGAATATGCGGGATAAAAAGAGGAAGGTGGAGAATGAGCTCAGATTTTTTAAATCAGACTTTGCTAAGATGGTGTTGGCGAAGGAGGAGGCACTTTCCCAGTTGGCCTGTGCAAAACAGGTTATTACTGAACTGAAAGCAGAGGTGGATAAGACGAGCCTGGATGATCTCAATTAGGGAATGAATATATTGTTCTAGTATTGTTCTTATGAAGTTGAACTAGCTATATGTTGTACTATGTTGTTTTCATGTAGCTATCGTACTGTGATGTTATAATATATTTATGTGCCTAATATGAAATTGGCAAATAGTTGTTCGATATGAAATGTGAATTTGCGTAATACTGGAATTATTAATTGTAAACTAATAAACCTGCTAAATGTGTCATGGAACTTTGCAAACGGTTCTAGCAGTAAAAGCGCTTGTGATGGATAGCCCGATGCCACACAGTTTTCTTCATCAAATCGTGTGTGATGTAGTTGATAAAAGAAAACGGTTAACCAAGGTAGAGCTTGTGTGATAGTTACACCTTTCACACACGAGCCTACACATAAAACTATGTGGGATGTACATACGAACGGAAACGTTTTCACTGGATTGACTGTGTGGGATGTACATAAGAACAGAGACATATTCCTTGGATTGACTGTGTGTGATATACATACGAACGGAAACGTTTTCCCTGGATTGACTGTGTGGGATGTAGATAAGAACGGAAACGTATTCCTTGGATTGACTGTGTGTGATATACATACGAACGGAAATGTTTTGCTGGGATTCACCGCGTGGGATGTACATACGAACGGAACTGATTGGGTTTCGATGCCTCGCCCGATCGCACACGAGCTCATTTTGCCCCAGCCTATGTCCCACGAGGGCCTATCCCCGACGATTTTTGGGTCGTGTGGGAAGGACCCCCCTATCGCCCACACTCACTTGGCGACGATTCCAAATGCCATTGCGGAAAGGGGTTAAAAACCGTTTGTATAGCACCAACGCGTACCAGTGACCTAACGGTCATATCATTGAAGGGCATTTATGTCTTATCATGTCGGGCTGCTCCCTGGCTATAAATAGTCGCCCCCTACAACCACTAGCTGGTTGGCTACTCCGAGAGAAACTGACACTTGTCATTGAGAGCATCCCATACTACGAGGACTTTGAGCGAAAATCATTAGTGATGAAAACCCAAACCGAAACACCTACAACCCAAAGTGGTTGAGCGTCACTGAAGAGATTAAATCTATGTGGAACCGACGCTTGTTACCTTTAAGGATTGTGCATCCTCCAAATGGTTAGGCATCATGGTCTAGAGCATCCAAGAGGAATTGTGGATCGTCGAGTGACCGAGTCTGTGAAGGTTTGGAAGTCACCTGAAGACTTACCACAAGTGATTGGGCGAGGTCTGTGTGAGCTTAGCTCAAGGAGAATACGGTGAGGGTTGTGTGTCCTCAGGTTTAAATACCTAGCCGCTCCAACCAGACGTACAACTGTCACAGTAGTTGGAACTAGTCTACTGATGACCCACAAGTATAGGGGATCAATTGTCGCTCTTCTCGATAAGTAAGAGTGTCGAACCCAACGAGGAGCGGAAGGAAATGACAAGTAGTTTTCGGTAAGGTAATGTCTGCAAGTGCTGAAATTGTAAGTAGCGGAGTAGTTTGATAGCAAGATAATTTGTAACAAGCAAGTAACGATAGTAGTAACAAAAGTGCAGCAAGGTAGCCCAATCCTTTTGAGGCAAAGGACAGGCCAAAATGGTCTCTTATGATAAGCAAAGCGTTCTTGAGGGTACACGGGAATTTCATCTAGTCACTTTCATCATGCTGGTTTGATTTGTGTTCGCTACTTTGATAATTTGATATGTGGGTGGACCGGTACTTAGGTGTAGTTCTTACTTGAACAAGCCTCCTACTTATGATTAACCCTCCCGCAAGCATCCGCAACTACGAGAGAAGTATTAAGAATAAATTCTAACCATAGCATTAAACTTTTGGATCCAATCGGTCCCTTACGAAATAGCGCATAAACTGGGGTTTAAGCTTCTGTCACTCTCGCAACCCACCATCTAATTGCTACTCCACAATGCATTCCCTTAGGCCCAAATATGGTGAAGTGTCATGTAGTCGACGTTCACATGACACCACTAAGGGAATCACAACATACATACTATCAAAATATCGAACACATATCAAGTTCACATGATTACTTGCAACATGATTTCTCCCGTGACCTCAAGAACAAAAGTAACTACTCACAAATGATAAACATGCTCATGATCAAAGGAGTATTAAATAGCATAATGGGTCTGAACATATAATCTTCCACCAAATAAACCATATAGTAATCAACTACAAGATGTAATCAACACTACTAGTCACCCGCAAGCACCAATCTATAGTTCTGGTAACAAGATTGAACACAAGAGATGAACTAGGGTTTGAGATGAGATGGTGCTTTTGAAGATGTTGATGGAGATTGCCCTCCCCTAGATGGGAGAGTTGTTGGTGATGATGATGATGATTTCCCCCTCCGGGAGGGAAGTTCCCCCGGCGGAATCGCTTCGCCGGAGGGCAAAAGTGCTCCTGCCCAAGTTCCGCGAGATGGCGGCGCTACGTCCCGAAAGTCCTCTCCTCATTTTTTCTAGGTCAAAATGACCTATATACCAGAAGATGGGCACCGGAGGTGGGTCGAGGAGGCCACAACCCACCAGGGCGCGCCAGGGGGCCCTGGCGCGCCCTGGTGGGTTGTGCCCACTTGGTGGCCCCCCTCTGGTAGTTATTGGCTCCAATAATTCTTAAATATTCCATAAAAAATCCCTGTGAAGTTTCAGCTTGTTTGGAGTTGTGCAGAATAGGTGGCCTGACGTAGCTTTTTCAGGTCCAGATTTCCAACTGCCAGAATTCTCCCTCTTGGTGTGTACCTTGCAAATTATGAGAGAAAAGGCATTAGTATTACTCAAAAAGCATTATTATGGGTGAAAACATTATAAATAATAGTAAGAAAACATGATGCAAAATGGACGTATCAACTCCCCCAAGCTTAGACCTCGCTTGTCCTCAAGCGGAAACCGAAATTGAAAAACATGTCCACATGCTTTCAGAGAGAGGTGTCGATAAAAACAAAATACGGACATAGAAGCATCATGTTGATTATTATAACATCAAAAAAATTAAACATAGGACTTTTATCATATACTTCTCATGAATAAGTAATAGTTCATCACACAATCGAAGTATAAAGCAAAAACTCTATTAGAAACCAACAAACTATGTTCTCAGTCAACTTTGCAACTACAATTCATCATCTTTTCAGGAAGGGTCACGTGTCGGAGCCTTTAGGCAAGTTCACATACTCAACCATCATATAGTCTTCTATGATTGCTAACACTCACCTTGTACCCATGAGCAAAACATTTCAACCGGACACATAGAAAGATAGGGGCTTATAGTTTCGCCTCCCAACATACTCACCTCAAGGGTGGTGTCAACAATAATAACTCATGCTATCTATATTCAACTGGACATATATGCCTAGATCTTTCCTCACCACATGATGCTTGCCAAAGGAGAAAAAATAAAAAAGGAATAGAAGGAAAACTTTGACTCTTTCCATAAAAGTAAATACATAAAAGTAAAAGTTAGGCCCTTCGCAGAGGGAATCAGAGGTTGCCATGCGCTTATTTGTTTGTATGCTCAATCCCTTAGTGTAAGAGAACGTCGCGTTGTATTGCCCCTTAAGATGACAACATTTATTATGCAATCTGTCGCTTTTATTCTTTGTCATCCAAGTTCGTACAACGCTCAATTTTCTCTTACACAAAATGATCTCACACATTTAGAAGCAATTTTATTGCCTTTTTGCACCGATGACAACTTACTTGAGGGACCTTGCTCAATCCCTAGGTAGGTATGGTGGACACTTGAAAATAAGATTTGGGTTTAAGGGTTTTTCGATGCACAAGTAGTATCTCTACTTAGTGCAGAATTTTTGGCTAGCAAAGATAGGGGCAAGCATCACATGTTAAAGGACCTATGACAATATGACTTCTATGTGAATATAAACAAACATAAACCATTAAGTTGTCTTCCTTGTCCAACGTCAACAATTTTGGCATATAATATTTTGATGAGGGCTCACAATCACAAAAGATTTCTAAGATAGTATATTTATATGTGAATCTTCTCTTCCCTTATTAATTCTTTCATGAGTTGCATCATTGACTAATGCTATGTTTGTCAATCTCTAATAAAATTTTCCACTTATACTTTTGCTTATGTGGTGCTATCACCTACCATAGGATTAGTATATAATCTTATTAATTTATTTCCTTCTTTTTATTTATTTCCTTTCTCTTTTTATTTCTTATTTCTTTTCTTTATTTGCAACATGAAAGTAAAGAAAGCAAAAAAAACTCAACCTAACTTTATTATATAACTTGCACACGATTACAAGGATAGATCACTAAGCAACTCTCAAAGAAGAAAGGATCGTACTGAGCTTTATTTCATCTAAAGCAAAAAATCGAACTAAGATAAGTAAAAGCAAAAAGATAGTGGGATGATATGATACTGGGGCACCTCCCCGAAGCTTGGCGGAAGCCAAGGGGAGTGCCCATACCCGATACTCAGTTCTCTTTTGGTGGTGAAGAAGATGGTGGTGATGAAGTAGAGGTCTTGTCCTCGGATTTCCATGGCAGTGGTCCACCATCATAAGAAGAGGAGTGAGTCTCACGGGTCCTGCAACTAGCAGCCAAACTCATACCTTTAAACCTCGCCTCATATTCAAAGACTTGGTTTTGAAGATCATAGATCTGGCTTTGGAGGAAGTTGATTTGCTCGTTGAGGGTGAAGATGATGTCCTTCATGGGCTTGCCATCCACCTTGAGATCACGGGAGAGGTCCGTAATCATAAGGTGATTGGCGTTGAGTCCACGCTCCACCATCCCCTTGCACTGGAAGACGTCTTGCTCCCCAGCTTCAAGCCTGTCCTCCACAGTTTCCGTCCCCTTGGGACATGACACGTCGCGGAGATGAAGCAACCCCTCATGCATCTAGATGACCTGAGGGTGCTGCACCACCTCCCGCAGATATGGGTTGATGACGTTCTTGAAGAACTTGTCCTTGGAGGAGCTTGAAGAGGCCATGGTAGATGGGATCTGACAGAAAATAGCAAGGAAAAAGAGAACAAAGGATTTTCTTCGCGATACGGTGGTTAACAGGTTCGGGAAGTATATATAGATTTTTTTATCTTAGAGGACAAGCATATGGAAGAAAAACGGGGTACAGGAGGTGTCCCAGGTGGGCACAACCCACCTGGGCGCGCCACGCCCTGGTGTCTTGTGCCCACCAGGGGACGCTTCCTGGAAGTTTCTTTATTTCCAAAATTCTAAAATTTCCAAAACTGATAAAAAAATATTTTTGCGGATTTTTCGGAGTCCGTTCATTTACCGTATCACGTACCTCTTTATTTTCACGATTCTGGGGTGTTCTGGAAAGACTCTTTTATGTGTTCTTCCAGTGTCAAAGTTTGGATAATATTACTTTCAACACTAATAGGCGTACCTGAGATATAATGCTTTATTCGTTGCCCATTGACAACCTTCGGGTTAGTACCTTCGAAATTATTTATTTTGATGGCTCCAGACCGGTAAACCTCCTCGATGACATATGGGCCTTCGCATTTTGAGAGGAGCTTTCCTGCAAAAAATCTGAAATGAGAATTGTACAAAAGAACATATTCCCCAACTTTAAACTCATGCTTTTGGATTCTTTTGTCATGCCATCTTTTAACCTTTTCTTTGAATAACTTTGCATTTTCATAAGCTTGGGTTCTCCACTCATCTACTGAGCTAATATCAAATAACCTCTTTTCACCAGCAAGTTTGAAATCATAGTTAAGCTCTTTGACTGCCCAATATGCTTTATGTTCTAACTCAAGAGGCAAATGATAAGCTTTTCCATAAACCATTTTATAAGGAGACATACCCATAGGATTTTTATATGCTGTTCTATAAGCCCAAAGTGCATCATCTAGTTTCTTAGACCAATTCTTCCTGGACCTATTGATAGTCTTTTGCAAAATTAATTTTATTTCTCTATTGCTAAGTTCAACTTGACCACTAGACTGAGGATGATAGGGTGATGCAATTCTATGGTTAACATCATACTTAGCAAGCATTTTACAGAAAGCACCATGAATAAAGTGTGAACCACCATCAATCATTAAATATCTAGGGACTCCAAACCTTGGGAAAATAACTTCCTTAAGCATTTTAATAGAGGTGTTGTGATCAGCACTACTGGTTGGAATATCTTCTACCAATTTAGTAACATAATCAACAGCAACCAAAATATGGGTATACCCATTAGAGGAAGGAAAAGGTCCCATGTAATCAAATCCCCAAACATCAAATGGTTCAACAGCAAGTGAATAATTCATAGGCATTTCTTGACGCTTACCGATATCACCTATTCTTTGACATTCATCACAAGATGAGACAAACTTACGTGCATCCTTGAAGAGAGTAGGCCAATAAAATCCAGACTGCAATACCTTGTGAGCAGTTCTATCTCCAGCATGATGCCCTCCATAAGCCCCGGAGTGACATTTCTATAGGATTTGTCCCAGTTCATGCTCAGGTACACAACATCTAATAATACCATCTACTCCTTCTTTATAAAGATGTGGGTCATCCCAAAAGTAATGTCTTAAATCATAGAAGAATTTTTTCTTTTGTTGGTATGTAAAGCTAGGTGGTAAATATTTAGCAAAAATGTAATTATCATAATCAGCATACCAAGGAGTACTATGAGAAACATTTATTTTAGCTAACTGCTCATCAGGAAAACTATCATCAATAGGAAGTGGGTCATCAAGCACATTTTCAACCCTAGACAAGTTATCAGCTACGGGGTTCTCAGCTCCTTTTCTATCAATGATATTTAAATCAAATTCTTGTAACAAAAGAACCCAACAAATAAGTCTAGGTTTAGCATCTTTCTTTTCCATAAGATATTTAATAGCAGCATGGTCTGTGTGAACAGTTACTTTGGAATCATATAAGGTCTAAATTTATCACAAGCAAACACCACTACTAAGAATTCTTTTTCAGTAGTAGCATAATTTCTTTGAGCACTGTCTAGAGTTATACTAGCATAATGAATAACATTCAATTTCTTATCAACTCTTTGTCCTAGAACAGCACCAACAGCATAATCACTAGCATCACACATGATTTCAAAAGGCAAGTCCCAATCAGGTGGTTGAACAATAGGTGCAGATATTAAGGCTTTCTTAAGTGTTTCAAAGGCTTCTAAACAATCATCATCAAAAACAAAGGGAATATCCTTTTGCAAGAGACTAGTGAGAGGCCTAGAAATTTTAGAGAAGTATTTGATAAATCTCCTATAGAAACCAGCATGACCTAGGAAACTACGAATACCTTTGATGTCCTTAGGACATGGAATTTTCTCAATTGCATCAACCTTAGCTTGGTCCACTTCAATATCTCTTTCATAAATTTTATGACCCAAGACAATGCCTTCATTAACCATAAAGTGGCACTTCTCCCAATTCAAGACAAGATTTGTTTGTTCACATCTCTGCAAAACTCGCTCAAGATTGCTTAAACAATCATCAAAAGACTTCCCATAAACAGAAAAGTCATCCGTGAAAACCTCAACAATCTTTTCACAAAAGTCAGAGAATATGGCAGGCATACATCTTTGAAAGGTAGCAGGTGCATTACATAAACCCAAAGGCATACGTCTATAAGAATAAGTTCCAAAGGGACAAGTAAAAGTGGTCTTTTCTTGATCAGGTTGAGAAACAGGTATTTGTGAAACACCAGAATATCCATCAAGGAAGCAAAAGTGTGTGTGCTTAGATAATCTTCCAAGCATTCGATCAATAAAAGGCAAAGGGTAATGATCTTTTCTAGTTGCTTTGTTCAATTTTCTAAAATCAATTACCATTCTATAGCCTGTAACAATTCTTTGTGGAATAAGCTCATTCTTATCATTAGGAACAACAGTAATACCTCCTTTCTTAGGGACACAATGAACAGGACTTGCCCATCTACTATCAGCTATGGGATAGATTATACCTGCTTCCAGAAGTTTTAATATTTCCGTTCTTACCACTTCTTTCATCTTCGGATTTAACCGACGTTGGTGATCAACAATGGGTTTAGCATCAGGTTCCATATTAGTTTTGTGCTGACATAGAGTGGGACTAATGCCCTTTAAATCATCAAGAGTATATCCAATAGCAGCTCGGTGCTTCAACTTTCAATAATCTTTCTTCTTCATGTTCTAAAAGGTCAGCCCTGATAATAACAGGATATATTTTCTTTTCATCAAGATAAGCATATTTCAAAGTGTCTGGCAATTGTTTTAATTCAAACACAGGATCACCTTTAGGTGGAGGAGGACCTCCTAGAGTTTCAATAGGCAAATTGTGTTTAAGTAGAGGATGTTGTTCAAAGAAAATTTTATCTATTTCATTTCTTTCATGCATATGTAAATCATTTTCATGGTCTAGCAGATATTGTTCTAAAGGATCAGTAGGTGGAATAGCAATAGAAGCAAGACCAATTAATTCATCCTTACTAGGAAATTCTTTTTCATGAAGATTTCTACTAAACTTGGAAAAATTAAACTCATGAGACTCATCACCAAAGCTAACACCAACAGTTTGTTTCTTACAATCTATCTTAGCATTAACTGTGTTCAAGAAAGGTCTACCAAATATAATGGGACAGAAGTCATCTTATGGGGAACCAAGAACAAGAAAATCAGTAGGGTATTTTATTTTCCCACACAAGACTTCAATATCTCTAATAATCCCAATTGGTGATATAGTGTCTCTATTAGCAAGTTTAATAGTAACATCTATGTCTTCTATCTCAGCAGGTGCTATGTCTTTCATAATTTCTTGATATAAGGTGTAAGGAATAGCACTCACACTAGCACCCATGTCACATAAACCATGATAACAGTGATCTCCTATTTTAACTAAAATAACAGGCATGCCAACAACAGGTCTATGTTTATCCTTTTTATCATGTTTGGCAATTCTAGCAGCTTCTTCACAGAAGTGAATAACATGCCCATCTATATCTTCTTCTAAGAGATCTTTGACCATAGCAATGCTAGGTTCTACTTTAATTTGTTCATTAGGTTTAGGTGTTCTAATATAGCTTTTGTTAACCACAGTTGAAACTTTAGCATGTTCCTTTATCCTAACAGGGAAAGGTGGTTTCTCAATATAAGCAGAAGGAACAACTGGATCAACATTATAAAGTATAGTTTCTTCTTTAATTGGTACCGGTTCCTTAATTTCTTCTTTAACAGGTGGTTGATATTTAAACCACTTCTCCTTAGGGAGTTCAACATGAGTAGCAAATGATTCACAAAAGAAGGCTACTATCTCAGAGTCAAGTCCATATTTATTGCTAAACTTTTGAAAAGCATCAGTATCCATAAAAGATTTAACACAATCATACTTAAGTTTAATACCTGACTCTTTACCTTCGTCGAGTTCCCAATCTTCAGAGTTGCATTTAATTCTTTCCAAAAGATCCCACCGAAATTCAATAGTCTTCTTCATAAAAGAACCAACACAAGAAGTATCAAGCATGGTTTGATCATTACGAGAAAGCCGAGCATAAAAGTTCTGGATAATAATTTATCTCGAGAGCTCATGATTGGGGCATGAATATAACATTGACTTAAGCCTCCCCCAAGCTAGAGTGATACATTCTCCTTCATGAGGCCAACAATTATATATATAATTCCGATCACGATGAACTAGATGCACAGGATAATTTTTTTGGTGGAACTCCAATTTCAAACCATTCCAATTCCATGATCCAATATCATCGCATAGCCTATACCATGCCAATGCTTTTCCCTTCAAAGATAAAGGGAAAACATTTTTCATCATTTCATCCCTGGGTAAACCTGAAAGCTTAAACAGTCCACAAATTTGTTCCACATATATCAAGTGCATATCAGGATGTTCAGTTTCGTCTCCTGCATAAGGATTAGCTAGCAGTTGTTCTATCATACCCGAAGGGATTTCATATTCAATATTTTCAGTAGGTGCAGTAGGTTGAGGGGTAGCTAATTGTGGTTCTGGACGACGTGAAGATACCCCCAAAAAACCCCTCACACTACAGGAAACAGCTACTTTGCCGTCTGCCATGGCGGACGGCAAAGACCTTTGCCGTCAGCCGCGGACGGCAAAAGGCTCCGGCAAAGAAGGCTACGGTAAACAGCTGCTTTGCCGTCTGCTTCCTGGCGGCGGACAGCAAAGGCTCTTTGCCGTCTGCGGCGGACGGCAAAGAGGGCGGACGGCAATTTTTGCGCTGTCAGTCCGTTAAGTGGCTAACGGCAGACCTTTGCCGTCCGCCGCAGACGGCAAAGAGCCTTTGGTCTTTGCCGTCCGCCTTATGATGTCATCTACACGTCACTAGATGGCAGGTTCTTTGTCGTCTGCCACTGTAGGCAAACTGACCAGGTTCTTTGCCGTCTGCCTCGGACGGCAAAGTCTTTGCCGTCTGCCACTGTAGGCAAACTGACCAAATGGGTCAGCTCCCAGGAAGCACAGTTGGCTGCCACGTGGCTTCTTTGCCGTCCGCGGCAGACGGCAAAGAGCTCTTTGCCGTCGGTGGCAGACGGCAAAGAGCCTGCATATTGTCTGTTTTTTCTGTTTTTTGTTAAATCCCACAATTTGCACAGAAAATATATATGACATATAGATATATTTCACAGGCATTCATCACATAAACAAGTTCATACATCATTTCATACATAAACAAGGTCCATCCATCATTTCATACATAAACAAGTTCCATCCATCATTTCATACATAAAGAAGTTCCATCCATACATAAAGTAGCACTCCATAGCTAAGGTGACTAGAATGAGAAGACAAGAATGAGAAGACAAGAAGAAGAAGAGTAGAACAAGCACTCCATCCAGCACATAATGAAATCTGCAAAATGGCAAAATAAGAAAGTTAGAAATGGATCGTTTTTGAGGTAACTAAGGTGAAATGGATCGTTTTTGAGGTAACTAAGGTGAAATGGATCTTTTTTAGCTCACTTAGGTCAAATGGATCGTTTTTGAGCTAACTTAGTTGAAATGGATCGGTTTTGAGCTAACTTTGTTGAAATGGATCATTTTTGAGGTAATTTAGTTGAAATGGATCATTTTCAGCTAACTTAGGTGAAATGGATCATTTAAGAGCTAATTTAGGTGAAATGGATCGTTTTTTAGCTCACTTAGGTCAAATGGATCGTTTATGAGCTAAATTAGTTGAAATGGATCGTTTATGAGATAACCTAGGTAAGATGGGTCATTTTGGAGTTAACGTAGGTGAAATGGGCCATTTTAAAGCTAACGTAGGTAAAATGGATCATT
Organism: Aegilops tauschii subsp. strangulata; assembly: GCF_002575655.3. Taxonomy (NCBI): domain Eukaryota; kingdom Viridiplantae; phylum Streptophyta; class Magnoliopsida; order Poales; family Poaceae; genus Aegilops; species Aegilops tauschii. The sequence continues at coordinate 91,253,857 of NC_053039.3, read as the reverse complement.
TAGGAGCTAATCTAGGTAAAATGGGTCATTTTTGAGCTAACTTGGATGAACTGCATCATTTATAAGCTAACCTAGGTAAAATGGGTCATTTTGGAGGAAAATAAGCTAACTCTAGGTCATTATGGTAAGCATATTGGAGGAAATAAAGCTAAGTCTAGGTCTTTATGCATTTGTTAAGCAAAACACTAGAGAAACTTACCGTGATCAGGGAGATGTAGGAGCGGGGTGGCTAGTGCCGCTACCTGGAGAAGGATCGTGCGATGCGTTTCTGGAGTTAAGCTGCAACAAAGATCATTTCCAATGTCTCGTTAGCATTACGACACTCAAATGTTAAGACTACCAACTAATGTCCATTCAAACTAAACTCACCGTGCTCCCAGGAGCAATCACTGGCATCGGCGGAGCGGGCTGACCGGACTTCTCGCACACAGACTGCACATTTGGTTTTCAGAACAGAGTCATACTAGTTAGTAATGAGACTCAAATGTTAAGACTAGCAAGTAATCTGCAGAAGAAACTTACCACAAGGAGCTCGTACATGGCCCTTGCCTGCATGTCATTCCGTGCCCTCTCCTCCTCCATCATCTTTCTCGTCCTCTCCTCCATCTCCCGCTGCCTCTCCGCCGCCTCCGCCAGAAGTTTCTCCGTTCTATCTCTCTCAGTCTGTATAGCAGCCTGCAACACCACTCACATGACCATTTGTAATCATTGATGGAAGCGCACACAATGTAATGGAGAAAGATAGCTGAGTACGTATCACTAACCTTGATGGCGAGTTGCACTGGCCGTTCACGAGGCCTTATCTCAGGAGCGGAGCTCGACTGGCGCGCCTTGATCTCCGGGAGAGTGCTAGGACAACGGATAAGTCCATCTCCAATGGCTATGGAGCCATGGGACCTCCCGCCACCAGATATCATCACCAGCTCTGGATCAATGGGACCCTGGCTCGGGTTAAAGTCCTCCCCTTTCCTCGCCTTCCCCTCATCTCTATATCTCACGAGCTTGTTGTGGGAGGAGATGTTGGTGAAGTTGTTTGCATCATCGAGGTCAGACTGAGAGAAAGCCTTGACTTTCTTGTAAGAGCTAGTGTGGGCCATGGCATACAGGTCGTACACCTCTGGCACCTTATCCGCCTTATTGTGGCGTGCCTAAAAGAGAGAAACAATGAAAATTAGTAACTAAAGGGCTCAAGCTAGCATGATGAATGAATTGCATGAATCATGAAGCAAACCACATACCCAGTTGCGCCCGAACTGATATAAGTTGGAGCTGCCTTGATGGTGTGGCACACCTTCCATTTGGGCACGTTTGTCCTTGGCCTGGTTGTGGAGGGCTAGCCATTCTTGTGAGCACCACTCATCGACCAACACCTCCCAACAATCCATCCGATCCGCACACCATCTCGGAGGCGCCTAAGTTAGCAAATAGAAACTTGAGCGCTACGGCTAAGAATTACTAAATGAAGGAACTTAAGTAGAAGGCCTTAAGAATTACCTTCATGTACTGCTCCTTACTCAGGAACTTATCGCGGCACGCCGGCTTGGTCTTCTTGATACCACGCAAGGCGTAGTAGTCTCGAACAGCCTGCACCCGAGCCTCGTGCCGTAAGTTCTGGAGTAGGCGCTTGCAGACGTTCTCGATAACATTTGCGCACTCCTCCTCGTATCCCTCCTCACACCTGTAGAATGTCTGCAATCAAATGAGACAATATTGATTAGTACAATTAATAACTAGCTAGTTGAAGATTTTGAAATGTGTAAAGGAGAAATTACCCAGAACGTCCTGATCACCATGTCTGCCCTCGTGTCGCACACGACACCGTCGATAATGACATCCGGCGGGGCCGGGGCAGCCACGTAGTGCTCCCAGCTCAACCCAAGCTCTGGAATCCGACCCTCACCAGGCAACGTGACAAACCCCGGGAAGTTTTGCCGGCAAAGAACTCCAAGGACGGAGTTGGGCCGGCGGACACTATGATGGTGGTCCCAACCCCTGCAGCATGACAAGGCCAACGCATTAGTTATTTGAAGAAACGTGAATGCAGAAGGTACAAAAATATTAAATGCACTTACGTACCTCTCCCCATCAGGGAAGATCAACCACCTCTGCTCGCGGGTCGCCGGCACGGACGGGAGCCGTGTAGCACCACGCTGGTAGACGGTGCCACCCTCCTCCTCAAGATCAGTCGGCTCCCCGCCATCATCAGCATGGCCACTCGGCTCCTCGGGCTGATCCGGCCAGGTACCCCATCCGGACGTGTGCTCCTCCGGGGTCTCGTGGGCCGAAGGCCAGTCGACCCGAGGCTCGTGGGCCCAAGACCCGTGGACCGGAGGCTCGTGGACCGGAGTCCGTGTAGCCTCCTCCTCGGACGAGTCCACCCTAGCAGTCACGTGCTCGGGTGAAACAGCTGGGGGTGGCGGCGAGGAAGGCTCCCTAGCAGTCACCCTACCTCCTCTCCCGCGACCACGTGCCCCACCTCCTCTCTTCCTACCTCGTCCCCTGCTGGGCACCGCGGTGGACGAAGAAGGGCCCGGCGGTGTGGACATACTGTCCAGCAACGCTCGGCGAAGAGGTACGTCTGGAATCGAAGACCTCAGACCACGCGCCGAGGAAGAAGGGGCCTTGGCGCGCTCCCGACCAGCGCCCACCATCTTTCAACACCTGCCATGACAAACAGTAAACGAAATTAGTACAACATAAAAAAAAGACCGACATGAATAATAATATGTGTATCAATTAAGTGTATCATCATCAAGTACAACATTAAAAAATTTAATACCTGACACTACTAATAATCTCGATCAGTATCATCAATAAATGCATAATCATCATCATCACTATAATCAATGACGGGCTCATAGGGTTCAGTGGCATCAACATGTGCAAGGCCACCTTGACGTAATCGGTCAAGCAATGACAGGTCATCCGCAGCAGTAACCTCTTCTTGTTCCGGCTCTTCTTGTTCCTCCTCTGGGGTGATGTCGGATTCACTGTCGCTGTCTACTTCAATGTTTTGGGGTGAAGTATAGCGGTTCTTGAAACGCTTTTTGGAAAGACATGTCTCTTGGAAGAATTCTCCTTCATATGTGTCTGGGTTAATGTGAGGTTCATAATCCTCTTCCTTTGGGGGAGATAGTCTAGCACGTGGCGGCACTTCATAAACGACATCCCAACCTTTCAGATTTGGATTAGTTTGGCAGGCCCACGGTAGATAGAATACTTGGGTCGCCTGTTGAGCCGTAATATAGACATCAGGAACATCTAAATGGGTGCTTTGGTTGATTTCAACTAGCCCTATATGTTCATGAGTTCTTCTAGTCTCCTTCGGCTGAAACCAATAACATTTGAAGACTACGACATTCGGTGGGTTTTCACCATAGAATAGAAGTTCATAAATTGCTTCAACTCTCCCATAATACTCGGTACCTCCTTCGCCGATAGCAGATACACAACAATTTGTAGACTTTCGGTCGGCCATAGATAGCTCTTTGCCATAGGTACGAAAGCGATACCCGTTGATGTCGTATTTGTCAAATGAACGGACCTTATAGTCAAAACCATTAGCGACTTGTCTCAATTCGGCGTCCATAGACTCTGAATTAGCCTACAAGTTTAATATGAAAGGATTGTTGCATTACGCACAAATTAGCGAATGAAACCGGGATAGCCGCCTACAAATTAGCCTACAAGTCTAATAGAAATTACCGTTTGTTTGAACCAAGAGATGAAACCGGGATAGCCGCCACCTTGCTTTGCGAGAAGCTCATACTCTTCGACAGAATCCTTTTGGATCACCGCTCCATACGAGAATAAGGCGACGTATCGACTGTATGAAATATCCAGGAATAAGAGCAGTTCAAAGGAAATAGAAGTTGCGAAACTATGTACCGAGAACTTACTCGATGTACGGCCGCACTTCTATCAGGTTGTTGAAGATATACAACGAAATGGTCCGCCATTGTTCGTTATCCAAAGATACTGGATTTGAAACACTGGCTGGTGCGAGATTCCCTTTGAATAGGCTGAGGTTGGATCCACCCTTTTTAGGGTCGTCAGCATTGTACCGAGGCTTCGGATTATGCAAATGACGATTTTTGGCTTCGTAGTGTGCTGTCACGAAGTTTGCCGCCTCCTCAGTGATGAATGCCTCAGCCATCGATGCTTCAATTCTACGTTTATTTTTACATTTTTGTCGAAGCGTCTTCTGCATCCTCTCAGTTGGGTAGCACCAACGATTTTGCACGGGCCCCCCCAATCTTGCCTCGGTCGGGAGATGCAAAATCAAATGTTGCATTGGATTAAAGAAGCCCGGTGGAAAGATCTTCTCTAACTTGCAGATCAACTCCGGCGCCAACTCTTCCATTTCTTCTAGCACGCTAGGCGATAGTTCTTTCGCACAAAGAACACGGAAGAAATAGCTGAGTTCTGCCAGTACTAGCCATTCATCCTCAGGGATGAAGCCACACAACATCACCGGCATTACCCGCTCAATCCATATGTGCCAATCATGACTCTTGAGACCAAATATCTTCAATTTATCAAGACTGGCTCCCCTCTGTAGATTCGCTGCATACCCATCAGGGAACATCAACTGCATTTTCACCCACAAGATAATTTCCCTCATAGCCGGCCTTCCAAGATTGAACCATGCCTTTGGCTTCGTCCAGTTCTGCTTTCCTTTCGGTTCTTTCATGTTTTGTAACGGCCTGTCACATAGCGCCTCCAGATCGACTCTAGCCTTAGTATTATCCTTTGACTTCCCATCTATGCCGAACAATGTACCAAAAAGTGCCTCGGCGATATTCTTCTCAGTGTGCATCACGTCGATGTTGTGTGGGGAAAGGAGGTCTTTGAAGTAAGGCAGATCCCATAAGCATGTTTTGTGAGTCCAGGCGTGCTTAGAATTATACCCCTTGAAGTACCCTGGACGCTCGGGATCTGGCTCGAGAGCGTTTAACTGATCCAGGGTCTGTTGGCCTGTCAATGCATGTGGTGCAGAGTTTTTGACAACTCTACCTCTGATGAAGTTCTTCTTGTCTTTCCTGAACTTATGGCGAGGATTCAGGAACTCTCTATGCATGTCGAAGCAAGAAAACTTGCGACCGGCCTGAAGCCAACGAAACTCAAGAGCTCCCTTGCATGTGGGGCACGGGAACCTTCCATGCACACACCAACCAACGAATAGCGCATACGCCGGCAAGTCATGCGTCGAGTACATGTACCAGACACGCATTATGAAGTTCCGTTTGCTATAGGCATCGTATGTCTTGAACCCATTATCCCAGGCTTCTTGCAATTCGTCCTTAAGCGGTTGCATGTACACATTCATATTTTTCCCCGGATAGTTGGGCCCTGGAATTATCAACGTCAGGAAAATGTTCTTTCTTTGCATAATCTGTCCGGGGGGGAGATTGAGTGGAAAGACAAATACGGGCCAACAACTGTATTGGGCTGCCGTCATACCAAACACACTGAACCCATCCGTGCTGATGCCGACTCGAGGATGCCTCGGATCTGCCGCTTTGTCACCATGTAATTCATCAAACTTTTTCCACGCAACACCATCCGATGTGTGTACAATCATCAGATTCCCATCTGCATCTAGTTCGGTTCTTTTGCCCGTTTTGTGCCATGTCATCTGTCTGGCCGTCTCTTCGACCATGAAAAGACGTTGAAGTCTTGGTACGATTGGCATATACCGAAGAACACTAACGGGGATTTTGGTCTGTGTCTTCTCACCCATACCGTTGTCTACCACAACATACCTGGAAGACTTGCAAATGGGACAACAGTTCAAGTCCGCATAGTCAAGCCTAAACAAGACACATCCTTTCTCACAGGCATGTATCTTATCATAGGGCATCTTCAGTGCACGGAGGATTTTGTCCGACTGGTACAGGTTTGCAGGCATTACATGGCCTTTGGGTAGAAAGCGTCCAAATACTGTCATCATTGCATCGTAGCATTCTCTGCCCAAGTTGAACTGAGCCTTCAGAGCCATTACTTGTGAGATGGCATCCAACTGACAAAGCTCAGTGTGCTCATGGAGCGGACGTTTTGAAGACTCCAACATTTCATTGAAGGCCTTTGCAGATTCCTCCATCTCCTCGTCCGAATCCCGAGCATCATCAAAGTCTTGCACCATGTTTTCCATACCGGTACCATGCTCGTCGGTGCGACGACGATCCACCTCAGCTCGGTCACGTTGGGCAGACTCACCATGAAATGTCCACACCGTATAATCGGGCGTAAAACCACTCTTCTGCAGGTGTTTGCCCATTTCAGCCTCTGTCCTCTTTTCCCAATTGCCGCACCGTAAACAGGGGCACCAGGTTTTCCTCTGGCCATTTGCAAATGCGGCTCGCACAAACCCCTTGGTTTTTGTGAACCATTCAGTGCTCCATTTGTTCTGACCAGTGTGACCGGTGTACATCCACGCACGATCACTCATCTTGACTTTCAGAGCTACTAGACACACAACAAATATATATATATAATTCACCATGTATGTATTCATCAGTTGATCTACTTTGTCAATTTTATTACGTCCATGCAACCTACACTCTAATAGGTAATGATAGGTCCTAATCCCACCCGAGTATGTTTAGATTGGGTTCATTTTCCCATGCTATGCCCCGGATCCTGCGCAAAATTTCGGCAGCACCTCCCCGCTGTTCTCCTGATACACGTCTCTGCAATAAACAGAGAGGATGTGTACCCGGAGAACAACAGGGGAGGCACTGACGAAATTTATGCGTCGGATCCGGAGCAAAGCATATGGGAAAACGAACCCAATCTAAACATACTCGGGCTGTCCATGGATAGCGTTGGACAATTCGAAAGAATCAAGGTTATAAATATGCAAATGCATGCATATTTATAACTATGACGCTTTCGAACGGGAGACACATATTGGTTACGCATACTGATGATTCAAGACACATATATATCTAGCTATCAAGTTTCATCGGAATAGATCAAATAATTAATGGGGGAGGAGGACATGTCATTTGTGCTCACCCACGAACGAAGGGGCAGAGCTCGTCAAACGCACGGCGAGGTCGTCGAACACCAAACCTCGCAGCGATGAAACAACTGTTAAAACTACCCGATCAACACAATTATATATGATGTTTTTCATAACAAAATCGAAAGATATATGACCTAACTAATAATTCACAAATATATGACCCCGTCGGCTTCTGGAAGGCCAAAGAACACCTTTTCAGGGTCGGGGTCTCGGGGTCGGGGTGTCGGGTCGGGGTGCCGGGTCGGGGTCGGGGTGCCGTGTCGGTGTCGGGGTCGGGGTGTCGGGGTCGGGGTCGAGGTCGGGGTCGGGGTCTCGGGGTCGGGGTGTCGGGGTGTCGGGGGTGTCGTGTCGGGGGTCGGGGTGTCGTGTCGGTCTCGGGGTGCCGTGTCGGGGTCGGGGTGTCGTGTCGGTCTCGGGGTGCCGTGTCGGGGTCGGGGTCTCGGGGTCGGGGTGTCGGGTCGGGGTGCCGGGTCGGGGTCGGGGTGCCGTGTCGGTGTCGGGGTCGGGGTGTCGGGTCAGGCTCGAGGTCGGGGTGTCGGGGTCGGGGTCGGGGTCTAGGGGTCGGGGTGTCGGGGGTGTCGTGTCGGGGGTCGGGGTGTCGTGTCGGTGTCGGGGGTCGGGGTGCCGGGTCGGGGTCGGGGTGCCGTGTCGGTGTCGGGGTCGGGGTGTCGGGTCAGGCTCGGGGTCGGGGTGTCGGGGTCGGGGTCGGGGTCGGGTTCTCGGGGTCGGGGTGTCGGGGGTGTCGTGTCGGGGGTCGGGGTGTCGTGTAGGTGTCGGGGTGCCGTGTCGGTGTCGGGGTGCCGTGTCGGGGTCGGGGTGCTGTTTCGGGGTCGGGGCTTCGGGGTGTCTCCTCCTCCTCCTCTTCTTCTTCTTCTTCTTCTTTCTCCTCCTCCTCCTCCTCCTCCTCCTCCTCTTCTTCTTCTTCTTCTTCTTCTTCTTCTTCTCCTTCTCCTCCTCCTCCTCCTCCTCCTCCTCCTCCTCTTCTTCTTCTTCTTCTTCTTCTTCTTCTTCTTCTTTCTGCTCCTCCTCCTCCTCCTCCTCTTCTTCTTCTTCTTCTTCTTCTTCTTCTTCTTCTTCTCCTTCTCCTTCTCCTTCTCCTCCTCCTCCTCCTCCTCCTCCTCCTCCTCCTCTTCTTCTTCTTCTTCTTCTTCCCCCTTCTACTTAACCTAAACCTAAACTAACCTAAACTAAAAACCTAAACTAATTAAAACTAAACTATTTAAACTAATTAAACCTAAACTTAAACAGAAAAAAAACAAAAAAACAAAAAAAAACAAAAAAACAGAAAAAAAAAAAAGGGAGGGAGGAGGGGCTCACTGTGGGGGAGGGCCGGGGCGGGGCCGGCGACGGAGGGCCGGGGCGGGGCCGGCGACGGAGGGCCGGGGCGGGGCGGCGGGGGCCCGGCCGGCGGGGGGCCGGGGCAGGGCGGTGGAGGAGGCGGGGCGGCGGGGGCACGGCCGGCGGGGGGCCGGGGCGGCGGGGGGGATGGGGGCGGGGGGCCGGGGCGGGGCAGTGGAGGAGGCGGCGGGGGGCCGGGACGGCGGGGGGCCGTGGCGGCGGTGGGGCGCGGGGCGGCGGGGGGCCGGGGCGGGGGGCGACGGGGCGGTGGGGCGGCGGGGCGACGGGGCGGCGGGGGCGACGGGGCGGCGGCGCGCGGCGGGCGGCGGCGGCGGCGGCGGGGGGGGGGGGGGGTGGGAGGAGAAGGGCGAGGCGAGGACGAAGTGAGTAACGGGCGGGGGGTACCTGCCGTTAGGCAAGTGCCCTCTTTGCCGTCCGCCAGCCTTTGCCGTCCGCCTTTCTGCCTCTTTGCCGTCCGCTAGGTGGGCCGTTAGGATTTTTTCAAACGAGCGGGGGGTGGGGGCCACCACACTCTTTGCCGTCCGCCAGCGGACGGCAAAGACCTGGCAGATGGCAAAGAGCTTCTTTGCCGTCAGCCTTTTCTTTGCCGTCTGTTTATGTGTAGCTGATGGCAAAGAGCTTCTTTGCCGTCAGCTAGCAGACGGCAAAGATCTGGCAGATGGCAAATTAGCTGATTCCAGTAGTGTCAAAGGATTGTTTTCCATAGTAACAAGTGACAATAAATTTCAGCACACTATATAAATCTTTCCTTACCAAATTGCACTTACCAAAGGCGCTTCACTCCCAGGCAACGGCGCCAGAAAATAGCCTTGATGACCCACAAGTATAGGGGATCAATTGTAGCTCTTTTCGATGAGTAAGAGTGTCGAACCCAACGAGGATCAGAAGGAAATGACAAGTAGTTTTCAGTAAGGTAATGTCTGCAAGTGCTGAAATTGTAAGTAGCAGAGTAGTTTGATAGCAAGATAATTTGTAACGAGCAAGTAACGATAGTAGTAACAAAAGTGCAGCAAGGTAGCCCAATCCTTTTGAGGCAAAGGATAGGCCAAAACGGTCTCTTATGATAAGCAAAGCGTTCTTGAGGGTACACGGGAATTTCATCTAGTCACTTTCATCATGTTGGTTTGATTTGTGTTGGCTACTTTGATAATTTGATATGTGGGTGGACCGGTGCTTAGGTGTTGTTATTACTTGAAAAAACCTCCTACTTATGATTAACCCTCCCGCAAGCATCCGCAATTACGAGAATAGTATTAAGAATAAATTCTAACCATAGCATTAAACTTTTGGATCCAATCGGTCCCTTACGAAATAGCGCATAAACTAGGGTTTAAGCTTCTGTCACTCTCGCAACCCACCATCTAATTGCTACTCCACAATGCATTCCCTTAGGCCCAAATATGGTGAAGTGTCATGTAGTCGACGTTCACATGACACCACTAAGGGAATCACAACATACATACTATCAAAATATCAAACACATATCAAGTTCACATGATTACTTGCAACATGATTTCTCCTGTGACCTCAAGAACAAAAGTAACTACTCACAAATGATAAACATGCTCATGATCAAAGGAGTATTAAATAGCATAATGGATCTAAACATATAATCTTCCACCAAATAAACCATATAGTAATCAACTACAAGATGTAATCAACACTACTAGTCACCCGCAAGCACCAATCTATAGTTCCGATAACAAGATTGAACACAAGAGATGAACTAGGGTTTGAGATGAGATGGTGATGTTGAAGATGTTGATGGAGATTGCCCTCCCCAAGATGGGAGAGTTGTTGGTGATGATGATGACGATGATTTCCCCCTCCGGGAGGGAAGTTCCACCGGCGGAATCGCTCCGCCGGAGGGCAAAAGTGCTCCTACCCAAGTTCCACCTCGAGATGGCGACGCTCCATCCCGAAAGTCCTCTCCTCGTTTTTTCTATGTCAAAATGACCTATATACCAGAAGATGGGCACCGGAGGTGGACCGAGGAGGCCACTACCCACCAGGGCGCGCCAGGGGGGCCCTAGCGCGCCCAGGTGGGTTGTGCCCACATGGTGGCCCCCTCTGGTAGTTATTTGCTCCAATAATTCTTAAATATTCCATAAAAAATCCCCGTGAAGTTTCAGCTTGTTTGGACTTGTGCAAAATAGGTGGCCTGACGTAGGTTTTTCAGGTCCAGATTTCTAGCTGCGAGAATTCTCCCTCTTGGTGTGTACCTTGCAAATTATGAGAGAAAAGGCATTAGAACTACTCCAAAAAGCATTATTATGGGTGAAAACATTATAAATAACAGTAAGAAAACATGATGCAAAATGGACGTATCATCTACCAAATCATTGTCTTCACCAAGCTATTGGTTCTACTTCCTCAACCCTTTCATTTCCTCATTCATGTGTTGATGAACTTGATCATTACTGTTTGAAGACTTTGACTGAAGACTTTCTCAATTTCCTCAATCCTATTTCTTCAGTCATCTTATCTTCAACCTGCTTATCCTGTTTTCACGCTACCTGTACTCTGAGCTTGTTTCATATCATCATGATGACTGTGTTACTGCCATGTTATACTTGCACCTGAGTACTTATTCTGCTGCTTGTAGTTCGTCGCTTAGAATTTCCTCAGTGACGAATTTGTAAAAATTGCCTATTCACCCCCCTCTAATCGATATAACACACTTTCAGTTCCGAGCAGCGGCGCGGTGGCCACCCCCTCCGGTGGTGCCACCGAACCCAGGACCACGAGGTCCGGAAACGGAGGCGGAGTCAGAGCGACCGTCACCGCATTGGCTGGACGAGGCGATCTGGTGCCAAGAGGAGACGACACGCGCAAAGCCCGCATGAGATCGACCCCGAAGTTTGCCAACCCGACAACCCGCCGCTCGTGGATGCGGTTGTTGCTGCCGCTGATGGGGGTCAGCGGACGTCGTGATAGCGGGCGACTCATCGGAGGAGAGGAGAGGAGAGCAACGGGTGGTGAGAGAAGAGTGAGGAAGCGTGGTGTGAAAGGGAGTGGGCGGTGAGACAAGAGAGGGGGAGTTATGAGCCATCTTGTCCGTCTCCCGCACTCCCCGAGGCGTGCAGCAAAGAGCCACGCATGGCCGCGCTCAGCCTGGCTGTGGAGAAACTGCCGATTCGGCAGTAGCTCATGGGCCTGGCTCGAGACTGCTTTAAATTTCGTGCGGGCTGAGACGTGGGTGCAGCCTAGGCAACCAAACAGCTTATTTTCGTCATGCACGGGTCTGGTTGGCCCAAATGCGAGCAACCAAACGTGTCATTAGTCTGTTAAAAACGTGTCATTAGTTTTTATCCCTAGTATCTTAGGATTTCGGACGGTGTCAATAAATCTCTTGTTTCTCTCCTGCCTAAGAAGGATGGGGCATTGGATGTGGGAGACTTTCGGCCTATAAATCTTGTTCACGGAGCTGTTAAGATCTTCGAGAAGGTACTAGCCTCGAGGCTTGTGGTGGAGCTGCCGAACCTTGTTGGAAATCATCAAAGTGCATTTGTCAAAGGAAGATCGTTGCATGACAACTTCATGTTAGTCCAGAGCATGGCTCGTCGTTTGCATGCGTTGAAGAACCCCGATGTCCTCTTGAAGCTCAACATTTCTAAAGCATTTGACTCGGTTCAATGGCCCTTTCTCTTGGAAGTTTTGGAGCGGTTTGGTTTTGGTTCTAGGTGGAGGTCATAGGTGTGTGGGATATTAGCTACTTCCACCACCAGGATAATGTTGAATGGAGACCCGGGGCGCAGAATATATAATTGCAAGGGGCTGCGGCAGGGAGATCCTATCTCACCGATGCTCTTTATCCTCACCATGGAACCACTACAAAGGCTATTTGAATGGGCAGCCAGCAGGGGTCTTTTGCAGCCCTTGGCGACAACGGGTATGAAGAAAAGGCTCTCATTTTTTGCGGATGATGTAGTCATGTTTACCAAGCCAGAACCGATGGATCTTGCAATCTGCAAAAGCATCTTTGATCTTTTTGGTGAGACGTCGGGCTTGCGCATAAACATGAGGAAATCCGTTGCACTACCGATACGGTGTTCGGAACAATGCATCGCTATGGCGAGTGAGGAGCTTGGCTGTCCAGTGGGATCGTTCCCGGTGCGTTACCTTGGACTGCCTTTGTCCATAAGAAAGCAATCAACGACACAGTTGTAGTATCTGGTGGATTAGATGGCGAATCAGCTGCCAAAGTGGAAGGCTTCCCTTATGCCTAAAAGTGGTAGGCTTACATTGGTGCACTCTGTTCTATGTGCGATGCCCATACATGCGATGATGGCATTGGATCTTCCTATCAAAACGGTCACAGCCATGAATAAGGTGTATCGAGGTTTCTTGTGGTGTCGGAAAGCGGAAGCAAACGGTCGAAATTGTGCGGTTACATGGGATGCGGTGTGTGCCCCCAAATGGGCAGGAGGCCTAGGGCTGCCCAACCTGAGATGGATGAATGTGGCAATGCAAGCCAGATGGTCGTGGCTACAAAGGACGGACAGTGATAGACCGTGGAGTGAGTTTCAAATCAAAGTGCTAGACGACTCGATGCGAATCTTTCAAGCGGCAACAAGGTGCACGCCGCACAATGGCTTGGACACGCTCTTCTGGGAGGATAGGTGGCTTGACGGACGGAGGATTCAGGAAATTGCACCGGTCATCTACAACATGGTCCCGAGCCGTGTTAGGAGGACGAGCCAGCTTGGTCAGGTGGTGACGAATGGCTCGTGGGCTGATTGCATTAATCCCGATCTTGGCACACATGCACTACAAGAGTACTTGGAGCTTTGGCACAGGGTGCAGGCATGGGAATCCACGGAGACTGGCCCGGATGAATTCACTTGGTCCTGGGAAGCAAATGGGCAATACTCAGTGAGATCAGCATACGCTGCCAAGTTTTGGGGCCGGGAGGTGATACCGACTACGGAGTTAACATGGAAATCACGCGCTCCGTCACAATGCAAATTCTTCACGTGGCTAGCTTTGCGTAACAAATGTTGGACGTCCGACCGGCTTTCTAGAAGAGGGTTGCCGCATCAAGACAAGTGCCCACTTTGTGACCAACAGGAGGACACAATAGACCATGTGCTGCTAACCGGCATCTTTGCCAGGACAATTGGGCGGTGATTTGCACTGCGTTGGGGAAGCCTGAGTGGACACCAACCCCGCATGATACACTACAATCTTGGCTGTGTACGAAGCAACGGTTGAATACGATGGTCAAAAAAGACCTGCATGCTGTCTTACTACTAGCAATGTGGGAGTTGTGGAAACATCGGAACGCTGTGGTGTTTGACGGTGAGTTGCCATCGACCCACCAGCTCATGCGGAGAATAGAGGCAAAAGGAAGGATTTGGGCGCGTTCTGGACTTATGAAAGGCAATGTTGACTTCGTGCTTGCGGGTTTAGCGAGGTGGGTTAGTGGGGAGGAGTAGTCTAATGTGTACTAGGTGGAGTGGTGTTGTACATATGTGTGAGAAATCACCACACTTGTAATTGACTGGTGGAGGCTTTCTATGCCTTTCCTTCTTTAATATATGATATGCACACTCGTGCATATTCGAGAAAAAAGAGAGTGTACATGGTGTACATGGGCGACGCTGCCTTGTCCCTTTTTGGCTGTGTACATGGTGTACATGTGCTCCGTTGTCGCTGTACGGGAGGGCTGCCACCCCGCCCAGCATGCTCGTGGTGCTGAGCACCAGATGGAGATGCCCGACGCGCTCTTGAGCTTCTCCTCGTGCGCCGACCGTAGACTGGGCTCCCTCGCCCGCGCACCTGAGAGATCACATGCTCCCAGGCAATAGAGAAGAGGAGATCGAGGACAAGCATGAGGTAGCGCCACAGCCCGCGTGGCTTGCCTTCATCTTCCGCGACCACCATGGTGACGCCACCCACTTTCCTTCATCCATCATGAAGCGGGAGTGGCCGTGGGCCGTGGTGTCCGGCGAGGTAGAACGGGATTGCAATGTCCAGCGAGGTGCAGGAAGCTCGAGGTTGCTGGCGAGGTAGATCAGAGGCATCGTGGCTGGCTAAAGGGACTCGTGTGGGTTTGCCGTGGACGGCACACCCAGTGCATGCAATGCGTTCGATGAAATGCCCCACTAAGTCAATGTGAGAAGGAAGAAGGTGGGAGAGAGAAACACTGCCATGTGGATGAAGACCGGTCAAAACCACGCTGAGTCAGCAGTGATACCGAAACAATCGAGACAAGGAACTAACTTGTCCGGTTTTAGGAGTTAAGGGTGTAAGTTGTCCGGTTTTAAAATTAAGGACTAAATCTAAACTTCGCTACAAACTGGGGATGAAAAATATACTTGTCATAACGGTGCGACAAAGCGCGCATTTGTTTTTAGTCATACCATTTCTTACTTTGGTGTTCTTTTCTATTTGCGTGTTTTCAATTACGCGTTAACCGGGGAAGGAACACGTATTGGCAGGAATGTGTATTCTAAACAATGGAGGTGCCACATGTCCCCCTTCCGGATAGACCCATGCCGACCATCGCGTCACGCTCCGGTGCCACGTGGCCCGCCGACATCACGGGCCCACGGACTTAATCGTCAACAACCTCCAACCTCTAGTTACAAGTCTTCGTGTGATAATGGTAACAGTGTAGCACATGACTTTGAACTTGACTGACCGCTGGGCCCCACCTCGCCGCGGAAGATTCTAGCCCCTCGGGAGAAGGCTCAGTGACTCGCCGGCGAGATGATCGTGTCGGCGCTCGCGACGGCGGTGGGCGTCAACCTGGGCCTGACCGTGCTGCTCGTCTCCGCCTACTCGCTCCTCCGCCGCCGCCCGCCGTTCGTCTCCGTGTACGCCCCCCGCCGCCCCTACGCGCCGCTCGAGTCCTGGATCGCCGCCGCGTGGCGCCGCTCCGAGGACGACATCCACGCCGCCGCGGGGCTCGACGGCGTCGTCTTCGTCCGCATTTTCGTCTTCAGGTCCCCCATCCCCTCTCACCAGCTGTGCTTGTTCGTTCCCTTGGCTTTGTTACTGAATCCGAGGGTGCTGCGGGGCTATGGGAGCAGCATCAGGCTTTTCGCCGTAGTCGCTGTGGTGGGCGTCGGCGTGCTCATGCCGATAAACTTCATGGGGGACCAGCTGCGGCTGATCGACTTCACCGACCTGCCCAGCAAGTCCGTCGATGTCTTGAGCATCTCCAATGTCCTGGACGGGTCCAACAAGTGAGATATTTTAACCCCTGATTTTTTATAATTTTGGTGCGCTTATTTTGGGAGTTCTACATGTCATGGTTAGTGTCTGAAGGTGAATTTAACTGGTCAGTTAGCCCCATGATATATAATTCTAGAGTAGTTTACTTTTGTAACTAATAATACTGTTTATGCTGTTCAGGTTTGGTATTATAGCAGGTTAATTCTCCTCATGCTGCAGTTTTTTATTTCATGGAGTGCATATAAGGAGTTACACTTTTCTGAGTGCTTGTCTAGTGTTGATGAACCTGATGACCAATCTCCATGCGATATAATTGTTTTGTGTTCTCTACGTATTAAATGGCCAGTGTAATCAAAATTAGGTAGCTATTCCAGAATTCTGATATCTACAGCTATTCCAGAATTCTTTTCAAGAATTCTGATATCTACAGCTATTCATATCACTTATGTTGTTTTATAACATGTAGA
The DNA here is from genome assembly GCF_002575655.3 of Aegilops tauschii subsp. strangulata. NCBI lineage: Eukaryota > Viridiplantae > Streptophyta > Magnoliopsida > Poales > Poaceae > Aegilops > Aegilops tauschii. The sequence goes on along the minus strand of NC_053039.3, from coordinate 91,237,819 downwards.
ACTGTAGATTAATAGATGATGCTGCATCTCTGTTTTAAAAAAGAAACATTGTTAAGTATTCAGTACATAGAATTTGATTAGGATGGTGTGGAACAGCTCTAACCACTCTAATCACGGGGGCTTCACGTTGTGGCATTCTCCAGGGCTTCTTGCTTATGCAAAACATTTCGTTGGAGTCTAATTAGATGTTTCTATTGGAAATTATCTTCCTGTCTGAGCTCTAAGTCATGCTTATTACATGTGGTAACGTGCTTCACAGATTATGGCTTCACTTCTCTGCTGTGTACATCATAACTGGAGTCGCATGCTACCTGCTCTATTATGTAAGTAATTTAATGTTTCTTCTACTTTTTGTTTAGTTTTTAATTTGCATTTTCTTTCTTCATTTGTAACATGATTCCTTGTGTATCAGAGTATCAGTTGGACAGAACGCATTATCCTTTTATAATGAATACATGCTCATTGGATCTGGCATCTGTTTATTACGTACTTTGTTTGTAAAAAAAAATTGGTGCTTGACTGGTTTCAGTTTTCTCTGTAAGCAATACTTTGTGTTTTTTCTTTGCAGGAGTACAGATATATTTCTGGCAAGAGGCTCGAGTATTTTATGACATCGAAGCCACTACCTCAGTATTTCACAGTTCTGGTTCGAGCTATCCCTATAACTGATGGTGGTTCTGTGAGTGATGCTGTTGATAAGTTCTTCAAAGAGTATCATTCATCCACCTACTTGTCACATACTGTTGTTCATCAAACTGGCAAACTCCGCCGCCTTCTTGTAAGATTCAGTTCCTTTGGATACATTTGTATTGCATAATTATGAACAGATGTCCATGAATAATCAATGTTCCTAATAAAACGTTTATATGGGCTGTCTATCAACTTCTTACATGACATAAGGGTTGCTGGGGAATATAGTTGTATGAAAAATACTAGCATGAGGTTTACCGAAAAAGGCTTTCGCCCCGCTTTATAAATAAAGCAAACCACCGAGCACAAAGTCAAGAAGGTACCAACCGAACACACACACACAACGCCACCGCAGGCAAGGTCCAACACACACGCACACAAACACTGGTTCAGCTGTGGGCACAGCACAACAAGCCCAACATAGAAAAGAGGCACGCACAACACCTAAACGGCGGTGGCGGCGAGGTAGAGAAGATCTAATCCGGCTCTGGTGGTGGTGGGGGAAGCGGAGGAGACATCCGGAGAGCCATCGCGCGAAGCTGGGTGATGATGGAGGTGATGGCGTCTCTCTCCCTGGGGCGTCTAAGCGGCCGCCAAAGCTGCAAGTAACCAGACCATTTGAACAAAGCGTCAGTAGCGCGACGAAGAGGGACATGTTGAATTACAAGCTTATTCCTAATAGTCCACAACGTCCAGGCTAGCACACCGATGGTCGACCACTTAATGTGGCGAGACGCGGGTGGCAACGCCTGAAGTTTGTCCAAGAGAGCGGGGAAGTTGTTGTGGTCCCAGCTTCCACCCACTAATTCACGGAAACAGCTCCAGAGGAACTGCGTGGACACACAGGTGAAGAAGATATGGTTCGTATCCTCTTCAGGCCCGCAGAGCGGGCACCGCCCATCACTAGGGCCGTTGCGCTTCAGGACCTCTACGCCGGACGGAAGGCGGCCGCGAATCCATTGCCACAAGAATATCCTAATCTTCAAGGGGAGCCGGATCGCCCAGATGGTGGTGAGAGCCTTGGGACCCGGCGAAGGGGCTATGGCCTGGTAGAGAGATTTAGAGGAGAATTGTCCAGATGGCTCTAGCCACCACCTGGTGCGGTCCTCTCCTATCTCCAGATCCGGCTCGTGCAAAGCAATGCAGTCGAGCAGGTCCTACCAAGCATCATTCTCCGCCGGTCCAAAAGGTCTCCGGAACGCGAGGTGCCCTAAGTCAATAAGGGCCACCGCAACAGAAATCCGCGGATCTACCGCGATGGAGAACAGGTCAGGGAAGCGAGCCGCGAAGGGGGAGTCCCCAGCCCATCTATCGAACCAGAACAGCGTGGCGGTGCCAGATCCAACCGCAATCGAGGTCCCGATGCGGAGGACTGGGAGGAGCTGTATGATGGATTGCCAGAACTGGGACCCACCGGACCGCTGGCAGAAGGCGAGTGGCTGACCACGGAGGTATTTCTGCTGGATGATGCGAAGCCACAAGCCACCCTCTCCGTTCACAATCCGCCACAACCACTTAATCAGGAGAGCTATGTTCATCCGTTTGGAGGACATGATCCCGAGTCCGCCCTGATCGCGAGGTTTACAGATCTCCGACCACCGAACCATGTGGTACTTCTGCTTGTCGCCCTCGCCAGCCCAGAAGAAGCGCCCCTGGACTGTGGCAATCTCATGGTGCAGAGTCTCAGGTAGGCTGTAGAAGCTCATAGTGAATAGGAGCAAGCTGGAGAGGGACGAGTTAATGAGCACCGTCCGGGCGGCCTTAGATAGCCAGCGGCCTTGCCAAGGTTCACTGCGGTGCTGGAGCTTCCCCATCGTGGGGCGCAGCTCGGCCACCGTGAACCTCGAGTCGCTAATGGGGATCCACAAATAAGTCATGGGGAAGCACCCAAGCTGGCAGTTGAGGCGATCCGCGATGCTCTGTCGTTCGTCTTGGGGGTATCCCAAGACCATGACCGCACTCTTATCGAAGTTGATCCTGAGGCCAGACATCTGTTGAAAGCAGAGCAGGAGGAACTTCAGGTTCGTGATGTCGTTCGCAGAGCCCTCCACGGTGTCATCTGCGTATTGGAGTAGGGAAATCCCATTTCCGCCAACCAGATGCGGTACAATGCCCCTAATATGCCCCGCAGCCTTGGCCTTATCTAGGATGGCTGCCAGAGCATCAACAACCATGTTGAAGAGGAACGGAGAGAAGGGATCGCCCCGATGGATCCCATAGAATGTGGGGAAGTAGGGACCAATCTCGCCATTTATGTTCACCGCAGTCCGGCCCGAGGAGACCATTTGCATCACGCGGGTTACCCATCTATCGTCGAATCCCTTCCGGAGCAAGCATTCCCGAAGGAAGGGCCAGCTGACCGTGTCGTATGCCTTGTGGAAGTCCAGTTTCAGGAAAACTGCCTTGAGGTGTTTGGTGTGCACCTCATGGAGTGCTTCGTGAAACACCAGGACTCCCATCAAGGATATACCGTCCCTGGATGAATGCCGACTGATTCGGGTGGGTGATCCGGTCCGCTATTGGGGCCACCCTAATGGCGTACCCCTTCGCAAGGATGCGGAAGATGACATTGATCACCGTGATCGGGCGGAACTGGCGGATATCCGAAGCTCCAGTTATTTTGGGGATGAGGGTAATAATCCCAAAGTTCAGCCTGGTAAGGTCGATGGAACCAACATAGAACTCCTCAAAGAGGGCCATCACCTCCGGTTTAATCACCTCCCAGAAGGTCTGGAAGAACTTCACTGGGAGGCCATCCGGGTCAGGGGCCGACGAAGGATTCATGCCCTTAATGGCTGCCCAGACTTCTGCCTCGGAGAACGGGGCCGTCAGGGCCACATTGTCCGCCGGCGAGACACGTCGGTGGGCCGGCCAAATGTCGTGCGCGAGGGCCAGCCCTCCCCGAGGGGAGGCAGCGAATAGGTCTCTGTAGAAGCCGTCTACATGGGCCCGGATGTCCTCCGGCTGCTGCAGGAGGGTCTCTCCATCCCATAGGAGAGGGATGGAGTTACGGCGTCGCCGGCCGTTGGCGATGGCCTAGAAGTAAGCGGTATTGGCATCCCCCTTGAGGACCCAATTCTGCATACCCCGCAAGCGCCAGTAAGCCTCCTCATCTGTGTAGATGATCGTGAGCTGATCCTCTAAATCATATCTAAGCATCCATTCCTCGGCAGATAAACCCGCGCCGCGGAGATCGAGTGCCTGGGTGGCCTCTAGGAGGACTTTCTTGCGCTCTCGGATATCACGGCCCACGTTAGCACCCCATCCTTTCATGAATTGCCGTGACCGCTTTGCACAGAAGTGCCAGGAGTCAACGGCCGAGAGGGAACGATGGGGAGCCTCGCGCGCCTCTTGCCACCTAGCGACCACCGCAGCGGCAAACCCAGGCTGGTGCAACCAGAAGGTTTCGAATCAGAAGCGGGGCGGCAGGGGAGGACGTTCGTTCTCCGAAGAGAGTAGGAGGGGAACGTGATCGGATCCAATCCGAGTAATCGCCCGGAGCGAAGCTAGGGGGCAACGAATGTCCCACTCAGGAGATGCGAAGACCCTGTCGAGGACTGAGCGGGTCGGCTCCGCTTGGCGGTTGGTCCAAGTGAATTTGGCTCCTACCCTATCAAGCTCGAGAAGCCCCATGTCTGCAATGCAGTCATTGAACATCTGCGTCCGGGGGAAGTTAACCAAGTTGTTACTCTTGTCGTCTTCCGACCGGATGAGGTTAAAGTCGCCGCCCACCACCACCAGTAGTTGGGCGGCTGCAACCTTACGGCGAAGCTCAGCGAGGAAAGCTTCGGAACGTTGGTGATCGGCCGGGCCATAGACCGCTATGATCTCCCATTTGAAGTTGAGGGCCCGCTCGAAGATCTCCATGCTAACGAAGAACTCGCCTCGGTCCATGCTTCCTACCTCAAAGGTGGCATCCTTAACCCCTAGAAGGATGCCACCCGAGTGGCCCGCGCTCCCACTAGAAGGGAGCTAGTGCCAAGCATATAGATCGGAGCTCAAATGCTCGAGCTCCGATAGGGAAAATTCCGTACGCATCGTTTCGTAAAAAAAGAGTCTCTTTAGTCCCCAACTCTATGGATTTTACTTTTTGGCTCAACACCCTGTTCTCGACGTTTGCTCGGGACGGGAGGCTATGAAATAGTTGAAAGCAGATGCAACATTAAAGAAAGTCAATCTGGATGGCCACAGTGTCGATTCGTTCATTGCGCATGTACTCTATCAGTTGGCGGCGTCGGCCATCTTGGCCGAAACCGTGGATGTTCCAGAACAGCGTACGCATCACGAGACCATCGGGGGGCTGCTTGACCCCAAGACTCGAGATGCGCTCTGGGTGCGAAGGGCTGCGGTGCGGGAGCGGGTGCGGCCGCGGATCTCAGCAGGATCAGCCAGCGCAAGCTGCGGGGCGCGCGGGATGGCCTCAGTAGAGGGACCCGAGGCGGTCTGAAGGCGCGCGCGGGCCTCAGCAAGGCGATCATCCAGGAGGCGGAGCCGACTCAAGAGCAGAGAACGAACATGTAGCGGGGGTAGCTGGGATGGACGGAGTACCTGGCTCAAGGTTCCGGGCAGCGGCCCGGAGCTCCGCCCGCTCGGGGATAGGAAGAGCTGGGCTGCCCTCCGGCCTGGCCGCCTCGCTCCGTGCACTGCGGCGAGAGGACGTCAACCGGGTCGAGGTCGATCGGCCCCGCCTGGAGTAGGCCGCACGCCGATGATCCCACGGGGGCGGTGCACGAGGAGGCCAGGGGCAGGGCCGGTGGAGGCGATATCTGGTCGATGAACAACCTTGTTTCGTTGAATTTATTTAACTAAATCAACTCAGTATGTATTAATTTGTATATTTTTTACAACGTGATCTAAATGCACTCAGTATGCAATATTTGCATAGGTCAACTTTCATGGATGTCAAAATTTTATAAGCTAACCACATAGCATTCTTACTCTACACATAGCAATATACTCCCTCCGTCCCATAATATAAGAGCGTTTTTTGCACTAGTATAGTGCCAAAAACGCTCTTATATTATGGGACGGAGGGAGTAGCATTCTTTTTTGACAACCAATCTGTTAATAGATTTTTGTATGCATTTATTCTCAAAGAAATATATTGGATGTCATGTCTGTCCAGTGAAGTGTTCTGGGTCGATATTTCACATATACATGTAGTAATTAACTAGTTACTGATTTTCTATATAAGCATGCCAACTGGATGCTTATCCTCATACTTCTAACCTTCTTAGAACATTTTATTTTCATGTGAAAAAAACTTTGCTCATCTCCCCTAGATGTATATGATAGTAATGGCACACTGGTTTGTTTGCTCTCCCGAACTTCGTAAGGAACACTGCATTCTAGCTTGTTGAACAGTGTCCCGTTTCACTTCTTCTGATTGCCTGTTTGATTTCTATCCAGAATGAGACCGAAATTATGTGGACAAAGCTAAAGAACCTAAAATATGTACCACAACGACCTTCTACTGACAACCCTCCAAAAAAGTTTCTTGGACTATTTGGAAGAAATAATCCTATTGGGAAATATCAGAAAAGGCTGGAAGACCTAGAGGAAAATGTTAGAATGGAACAATCAGATGCTACTAGGAGACGGGTATGTATTTCTGTTTTTTCTTTGGTCTTGGCTAAGTTAACTATGGTGTATTGATTAGTTTATCTTCCTAGTTGTCCTTTGGTTCTGACAAATGAAATGCAAACATATTGATATTCTCTTATCTATACTTAATGTTTCATAACTCTTCAGGAGATTCCCGCTGCTTTTGTTTCATTCAAATCTCGATATGCTTCAGCGAATGCAATTTACATAAGGCAGTCAGACAATCCAACTGAGTGGCAAACTGAGCATGCTCCTGATCCTCATGATGTTTATTGGCCTTCCTTTTCTACATCATTCATGGAACGGTGGATATCCAAATTTGTAGTATTTGTAGCTTCAGTTCTCCTGATAATCGTGTTTCTTCTAGTTGTGGGATTTATTCAAGGGCTCACTTATATGGAGCAACTTGAGGCATGGCTGCCTTTCCTGAGGAACATACTGGAAATGTTAGTTTCTGTTCATAGATTATAATCATATATGTTTCTCTCATTGGTTCTTTATTTTGTTATCTGGAAAGGGCCTAGTCAGCATCTATGCTCAGATGCTGAATTAGTGATACTAGTGCTAGCCGTTCTTATTATGTTGGTTTTATTTATCCAATGTATGGCACATCAGAATGGCTAAACACCTGACCTTTGTCTTCTTTGATCTTTCCAGAGCCATTGTCAGTCAATTGGTTACTGGGTATCTTCCCAGTGTCATTCTTCACTTCCTTTCCTCTTATGTGCCCTCAATAATGAAGCTATTTTCGACCATGCAAGGATTTGTGTCTGTCAGTGGGATTGAGAGAAGTGCTTGCAACAAAATGCTTCGGTTTACCATATGGACTGTGTTCTTTGCAAATGTTCTTACTGGCTCAGCCTTAAATCAACTTAACATATTCGTTGATCCAAAGAAAATACCTGAACGGCTTGCGGTTGTTGTACCTGCACAGGTAGGGCATGTGTTTTTTGATTGTCGTCAGCATGACAAGTTCAGTTTGGTATATACTACGAGAAAGTTACCACAAGTTGCTTCTGAGATTGTGCTCTCCCCTCCAAGCTTCATAGAACATGGACAATAACCTTTCTGTTGACATGGATAATATACTTATACAGTTACATCGATACAATTCTGTACTTTGTTTTTTCGTAAATAGCTTTAATAACAGGCTTCCAAACCTTAGCCTTCATCAACCTTCTTTGTTTTGTCGACGTCCTTGGCTCCTTGCTGTGGCTACTTATCCACTTCAATATATACCTGCTTACACAATTTTCACTTGTGGCATATGGTATTAGTCCATGCCAGAGCACGTGTGTTGCTAAACAATCATTGGTTTCATGATGATTCTGCAGGCATCTTTCTTTATTGCATATGTGGTGACTTCGTGGACAAGTATAACATCAGAACTCACTCAAACTTCTGCCCTTCTGTATCACTTGTGGGGGAGCTGCGCAAAGTGTTGCAAGAGGGAAGACTCAGAAGCTCCATCGATGCACTATCATAGTGAAATTCCTCGGATTCTCTTGTTTGGACTTCTCGGGCTCACGTACTCCATTGTAGCTCCACTTATCCTCCCATTTGTGTTGACTTACTTCTGCCTTGGCTACTTCATATTTCGCAATCAGGTGAAAACGCTGCAGATTATTAATCGCCCCTTTTAGCTTCCTGTTGCTGCTACACATCGTAGCGTGATCTCTTTGTGCATGGAGGTTGAAATGTGGACTTCAATATCTAGGTCTTCCCAAATTTTGGGTAGTGAACTACTGTTTTGAGGAACTTTGGATAGATATTTCCTGGATTTGGCCGCCAGTGTTGCAATGATTGATTCATTGCTGTCGCCATTTATGAGCGGATAAAATCAAATTGATGTGGTCTAAGGCGTATGATGCGAGCCTACCTTTCTCTTAATATGTTTAGGGCAGAACCAAAGTGTTCCTTTCTGGAAGATGAACTAGATCATCTAGTGGTGGAATTTAACTAGAACCTTTCTTGATAAACGTGGACATGCCTTGAAACTATGTAAAATTAAATATGTAATATGGAAAATATAGTTGTTGATTGAACTATACTTCCATATATTGGGAGGCTGACAGTAGTATATCAGGTGTCCTGGTTACACCTGTTCTGAGGAGTGACTGCACCACGAGATAATTTTGCTGGGTCAAAATTGCCAAGTAGAAGACATATTTTCCATGTGCAATTGTTCTTTACTGCTGGATAAATTTGTCAGAAGTAGTGAAATACTTGCTTCAGCTTTATAAACTGGATAGCGCAATTTGCATATGTTTAACTTTATCATTCATCAGTTTAAGTATCTACAGTTTGTAACTTTGCTACTACAAATGCAGCTTTGTAATGTGTATGCACCCAAGTATGACACCGGTGGAAGATTTTGGCCCATTGTGCACAATGCAACCATATTTTCTCTTGTGCTGATGCATTTGATTTCAATCGGAGTATTTGGAGTAAAGGAATTTCCACTTGGTTCAAGTCTGCTGGTGCCTCTGCCGATTCTCACACTTCTGTTCTATGCATACTGTGGAAACCGATTTTACCCCATCTTCGAAGCATACTCTACCGAGGTACTTTTTTATTAGTTTCTCCTTTTGTAAATGCATAGGAGGCCACTCTATGTGTGCACCTGTTTACCTTAGCAACAGCAGCTGCTGTTTTCTTATTTGGAATCTTTAGATATCATTTCTGTGGCATACAAACCCTTCATGTCTCACTTTTGTTCATGCAGTCATTGGTAAACAAAGATATACAAGAACAAAGCAAACCAGAGATGGCAGAGTTCTTCAGCAGTCTTGAAACAGCCTACTGTGACCCAGCACTGAAGCCTATCCAGCGGTCTTCGAACTCTGATGAACGTACTTCACCACTCTTGTCTTCTGTCTAGATCCAGACAAGTCATAGGTGGCATCCTGGCTCCCACGGTGTGAGATTTTTGTTTGATTTTGGGTTTTTGATGATCAGGTACATATAACAGTACAGGTGTGCTTCTTGTTGTGTTTTTTTACACGGTGAAGCAAAACTTAGGACATGAATCCTTGTATTATTATGTTGTACATTTTTCTTTAGGACATAAATCCTTGTATTATTGTGTTGTATATTTTTCTTGGAGGAGTTTGCTGTGCATATTTTTGTGTATCAGATTTGGTGCTCGCTTTGTAGAGATGAATAATACATTTTCTCTTAAGTTTTGGGTTGGCAATGCAAACTGTTTGAACCGACCATGCAAGTTGTAGATCTTAAGTTCCATGCAACCTACTTACTGTCTCTTCTAACTATGTGTTTATGTGGATATTGTTTTACTCCGTATAATTCAGTATATGAGATTTTCTGCCACTTGGAGCAATGTGATCAGGAGCTGCTGTTTTTCCTCCTTCAGTCCTTCTTAAGTGCATTTAAATATGGCCGCTCTGGGTATATTTATGATACTTCAACGTCAAGGTTGAGTTTCTCTAAACACAAAAGCCTGCTACGGTGTGGAACCGATCAGGGTGCGGCGTTCTGCACCCATATTCTGTTATTACCCAGTTATACGCTGAGGTCAGTTGACAAGCTCATACTACTCTGCATTCACATTGGCTTTGAAAATGTCTTGGCAACACAAAACCGTACTGTTTCAACCTGGCCAGGTGTTATTTTTTTTCTCAACGGCTCTCAGATGTACCCAACAAAGATATGCTTGCATCAGTTGATCGTACTCCGTCGTCAAAATGGCCCGAAGTAGCAAGATTATGCGTTGCTGCTTTGTCTTAACTGTTATCAGATTCAGTAGAGTTTGCCTTGTCTTGGATCAATTATGCTTCCACCATGGCCGATTATTCTACTGCTTGGCCGAACCCCAGAGAACATATTGTGTGATTGGTTGCCCACTTGGAGAGAATACGGTGGTGGGACTCTGTCCTGGGCAATCTTGTGCCATTTGGCTCTCCTTTTATCTTGTTCATATAAAATGTGTGGGTACTGCAGGACCTCTAGTGCTAATATGGCAAGCAAGAACCCGTGTCAAAGCAGGAACCCATGTGAAGTGGTCGGTGTAAACCCATATGAGATTGTTTGCCATTTGGAGGCTGGAGCTATGTGATCAGGAGGGCCAGGTTTTTCTCCTTCAGTCCTTTTTAAGTGCATTTAAACCCGGCCGCTCTGAGTATATTTATGCTACTTCGACGTCGAAGCCGAGTTTCTCTAAACACTAAAGCCTGCTACGGTATGGAACCGATCATGGTGTGGTGTTCTATCCATGCCTACATTGTGCTATTACCCAGTTATACGCTGAGGTCAGTCGACAGCCGCATACTCTACATTCACACTACACTGGCTCTGAAAATGTCTTGCCGCGCCTACCATTTTTGGAATGTCCGAGGCCTTAACTCCGGCGCTAAGCGCACCGCCGTCCGCAGCGTGATCTCCGCTGCCGCACCTACCATAGTGTGTCTCCAAGAGACAAAGCTCGCGCATGTCTCCGACGCCATAGTTTTGGAAACGCTCGGTCCGTCCTTTGAGGACTTTTACTTCCTAGTTCCTCCCCGCGGATGGCACACGCGGTGGTATCCTCCTTGCTTGGCAACGAGCTACCATCTCCCTCTCCAATCCCCTCATCGGTGAGCATCACATGACGGCCTTGGTCTCCTTCTTGGCCGGCGAGGGCCATTGGTGGCTCACCGGGGTGTATGGGCCTCAAGATGATGACGCCAAGCTTGAGTTCCTTGCCGAGTTACACGACGTGCGCGAGTCCCGCGTCGGCCCATGGCTTATTGGTGGAGATTTCAACATGATCACCTCGGCCTCGGAGAAGAACAACTCTAACATCAACCGGCGCTCGATGAGCAGATTTAGGCGCTTCATCGCCGATGAGGAGCTTCGAGATCTCTATATGCACGGCCGACGATATACTTGGTCCAACGAGCGCGACGCCCCTACTCTGGTGTGTAATGACCGCATTCTTTGCACCTCCGGTTGGGAGATCGCCCACCCGCACTGCCTACTCCGCTGCCTCTCCTCCGCGGCCTCCGATCACTGCCCGCTCCTTGTCGACTGCGTGGCCCGCCCTCCGGGAGCACGACGTTTCCACTTTGAGAGATTTTGGCCAAAATTGGAGGGTTTTCACCAGGTGGTTAGTGAGGCTTGGGCCTCTACTCCGCCGGACGCCAATCCCTTTAGACGGATCGTGACACGTCTCAAGGCGACGGCCAGGAGGCGGCAAAGCTGGAGCGCACGCACGATCGGCAACGTGTCCTTTCAGCTTACGGTGTCCCGCGAGCTCATTGCGAGACTTGACGCTGCTCAAGATCTACGTCCGCTTTCCCCCCTCGAGACCTGGTTTCGCCGGAAGCTCAAGGCGTCCTACCTTGGCCTTGCATCCCTCGAGCGATCCATCGCTAGGCAGCGCGTGAGCCTCTCTTGGCTCCGGAGCGACGACGCAGCGGTTTCCTACCTCAAAGTGCACGCGGCCCACCGCAAGCAGAGGAACCTTATGACGAGTTTGCGCGTCGACACCCAAACCGTCACCGACCACGATGAGATGACCGAGGCCGCCTTCACCCACTTCTCAAACGCCCTTGGCAGCACCTCCGATCGCGACATCACGCTTGATCTTCATGCCCTTCGGGTGCCGCAGTTCGATCTTCTTGCGCTTGACGCGCCTTTCACCGAGGAGGAGATTTGGAACGCCGTCAAAAGCATGCCGACGGGAAAGGCGCCTGGTCCCGATGGATTCACCGCCGAGTTCTTGGTTGCCTGCTGGGAAACGATCAAGCCCGACTTTCTCGTGGCTTTCGACAAGTTCCACGCCATGAATGGTCGCGGTCTGCAGAAGCTCAATGAGGCCCTTCTTCTGCTGCTGCCCAAGCGTGCTGATGCGCACTCCCTCTACGACTACAGACCCATCAGTCTCATACACATCTTCGCCAAGCTGGTCGCGAAGCTTCTTTCTCTCCGTCTCGCTCCTCGGCTGAATACCATGGTCTCCACCAACCAGAGCGCGTTTATTGCGGGGCGATGCATCCACGACAACTTTCTGCTCGTGCAGCAGACGGCTCGTCTCTTGCACAACCTGAAGGCGCCACGCATGCTTCTCAAGTTGGACATAGCTTGTGCGTTCGACAGTGTTTCTTGGCCCTTCCTCCTGCAACTTCTGCAGCACCTGGGGTTTGGCCCACGTTGGCGTGAGTGGATTTCCATGCTTCTCTCCACGGCTTCCACGAGAGTTCTCATCAACGGCCACCCAGGGCCTCCGATCGACCACGCTCACGGCCTTCGTCAAGGCGACCCGGTCTCGCCCATGCTCTTCACCTTGGTCATCGACGTGCTGAACTCCATGCTGCTGCGTGCGGTTGACCTTGGCCTCCTCCATCGCTTGACCAACCGTCACGCAGCTTCGAGCATATCCCTTTATGCCGACGATGTGGTCATCTTTTGCCACCCGGACCCTCACGACCTCGCCACGATTCGCAGGCTCCTCCACGTCTTTGGCCTCGCTTCTGGGCTGCACACCAACTTTGACAAGTGCTCGGCCACTCCTATTCAATGCACTGAGGATCACACTGCTGCTATAGCCGTGGAGTTGCAATGCCCCGTCACTCACTTTCCCATCACCTACCTCGGGATGCCCCTCTCAGTCCGCAAGGCCTCTTCAACAAGCTTGGAGCCGATCATTGACAAGCTTGGGCGCAAGCTCTCTACATGGCGGGCATCTATGCTATCCAAGGGAGACCGCCTATCCCTTGTGCGCCATGTCCTTAGTGCCATCCCCGCGCACTTCCTCATGGCCATCGCCTTCAGCAGCACTACCATTAAGAAGGTGAACCGGATCATCCGCGGATTCTTATGGGCTGGATCGGATAAGGCCAATGGGGGCCAGTGCCTCGTCAACTGGCAGCGTGTATGCCGGCCGATCTCCCTCGGTGACCTCGGCATCCGAGACATCCAGCGTACGGGCATCTCCTCCGCGTTCGCTGGCTATGGCTGCAACGTACCGATGCTACTCGCCCGTGGAGCCACCTTCACATCCCCCATGATGCGGACACGAGTGCAATTTTCAGAGCCTCCACGACTTGGCAACTGGGAGCTGGAGATTCTTGCAGATTCTGGACCGACCATTGGATCACTGGCAGGTCCGTGGCCGAGATTGCCCCTCTCGTTCTAACTCTTGTCCCAAGACGCCTTCGGAAGGAGAGATGCGTGCGTGATGGGCTGCAGCAGCGCTCTTGGGTACAGGATATCCGAGGTGCGCTCGGGCCGGCGGCCATGTTGCAGTACGTCGAGCTATGGCGTTCGGTGCGGCACATTGCGCTCTCTAGCGAGCCGGACACGCTACGCTGGCGTTGGACCTCCTCTGCTACGTACACGACAAGCTCCTGCTACAAGGCCCTATTCTTTGGAGCCTGTGAAGACCCTTTCTGGCGGCTCACTTGGCGACCTTGGGCTCCTCTCCGCGTCAAATTCTTCCTATGGCTGGCCATGCAAAACCGTTGCTGGACCGCGGAGCGCCTGGCTCGCCGCGGACTGCCCCACAACGACGCCTGCGTCTTGTGTGACCAGGAGGATGAGACCATGCACCACCTTCTTGCCGGATGCTCTTTCTCTCGCCAAGTTTGGCACGAGATCCTCGGCTGGGCCCGCGTGCCCATTAGCCTCCCGGACCACGACACGCCATTCCAATTGTGGTGGCAATCCTCTCTCGACCTCGCGCCCACTTCCATGCGCAAGGGCCTAGCCTCCCTCATCATCCTCTCAGCCTGGTGGATTTGGAAGCAACGAAATGCATGTATCTTTGACAGAGCGACGCCATCGATTACCTTCACATCCGACACCATCAAGGACGAGGCGCGTCTATGGGCCAAGGCGGGCGCTACCGGACTGCAAAACATTATCCCGGGCGCGTAGTCTCTAGTTTCTAGCCGTGGGGCTGAGCACACCCCTATCTGTTGTGCTCCTTCGCTTGTTCACCATGCCTAGTGCGCACATGGCATTGTAAGCGTTGTAATCCCATGCTTGTACTCTCCTTCTATCAATACAAAGATACGCACCTTGCGTATTCGCGAAAAAAAAAAATGTCTTGCGGCCATAGCAAAACCATACTGGTGAAGTGTTCCTCCTTTTTTCATCGTATATCTAGTACAATCAACTGATGCAAGCATATCTTTGTTGGGTACAATTGCGAGACATAAGGGCGTCAAAATGACCCAAAATAACAATTGAGATCAACCGAGTAGCAGGATTATGCTTTACTGCTTTGTCTTAACTGATATCAGATTCAATAGAGCTTGCCTTGCCTTGGATCAATGATGCTCCGATTATTCTACTGCTTGGCTGGACCCCAAAGAACAAATTATGTGATTGGTTGGCTGCCACTTGGAGAGAAGACGAAGGTGGCACTCTGGTAATCTGTCTTCCGCAAATCTTGTGCCATTTGGCTCTCCTGTCCTCTGTTATATAAAATGTGCAGGTACTGCAGGGCCTCTACTGCTAATGCTAACTTGGTAAGCCAAACAGTCCGTGTAAATCATTGGCTAACAGTGGTGCGCCATTTGTCCTCTTCACGGGTAGGTTGAACAGTGCTCCATGACATGCCTTCCTTTGTACCTAGTCACTGTCATTTACTCGTTAAAACATCAGCTCACGTATCCTGGGTCACAGAGCACGAAAAGGCATTCTGATGTGACACAATGATTTATTTCCTGATCTCTGTTTCCTGGCCAAAACTCATGGAATTCCCAGTGCAGTTGCAAGCTTGACCTTGTCAACCATATCACTACCAGGTAGTAGACCTGACCTTTGGTTCACAGAGCTTGAAAAGGCATTCTGATGAAAAGGAATTCCCAGTGCAGTTGCAAGCTTGACCTTGTCAAACATATCACTGCTAGGTAGACCTCACCAGGAGTGCAGGACAAAAAAGATGGCCAGCTACAAAGGTCGAGAAGCTCAGTCCGCAGCTGGGGCCAAACCGCTAGACGTTCACAAGTTGCATGTCCTAATTCTGACGAGGACATCAAGAGTACTGGCATATGCCACCAAAATACTCCTTAGAACATCGGAGGATGATCTTCAATTTTCAATTGGCGTGGGGGAGGCGCATCGGAGACACCGTCGTCGTCATGCATGACAAAACGCAGACGGGTGGGAACAAAATCATTTTTTTTTGCTGGTAGGGAACAAAAACAAATTGACAGCCGGATTTAATTTTAACCCCCGCTCTGGTTGATTAAGAAGCCGGTTAGGGGTCAAGAATTTCAACCCCTAGGGTGGTTGTTTTGTTCTGCTTACGTCGTCGCTCTTGGACACAGGCGTTAACTCCATGGCTGCAGCTCAGCATGCCTTGGGAACTGAAAACGGAAATTTGGAAATCATGTGTAAATAAAAAGCACACGCCCGTAGTGACTGCTGACTTGGTCGTGTGTTATTATGCAAGTTAACTAGATTCCTTTTACGAACACCGCCTACAGATTAGACATATATAGCGACACCACCCCACGCGCATACTCACACACCGTCAATTGATGACCTATCCAAGGACATATACCTCCTTTTGATCTAAAATAAAACGTCTTATACTCCTTCCGTAAAGATATATAGGTGCAGTGATTTAAACGCTTTTATATTTTCTTACGGAGGGAGTAATTGGGAGTACATGCTAGTCTTAGAAAATGTGACGGTCAAATTTGCATAATTTTGTCTGTTGAGCCCTCGCAATTTTTTTTGTCTGTTAAGGTATTTAAAAACTACTCACAGTAAGATGAAAACAACATTCAGATTTAACGCAAAATATACTGTGCATATGAAAAGTAAGAACAAAAGATGTATATTCGAGGCCATCACTGTCAAAATCATGTATTTCGAACCAAGATAGTACTACTACTGTATTGACTACCGAGCAAGAAGCAGTTTGCGGCGTCCGGGGCATGTCAGTTGGACTGTGCTTAAGACAGTTACAAAATTTTACAGCATCTCTTTTTCAGATACCATCACTTGTGGCCTTGCTATGTGAGTGTCCTAGTGGGACTGCAAAACATCAACTTCACTAAACACTTTCTGGTAGTACAAAGTGAGATCATCAATTCCCACTTTTTAACCTTTCCTTTGACGTTGCAATCCAAGTAGTGTGCATTGCTAAGCAAGCTAGTTAACAATAAGAAGAGCCAAGTTGGCTCAATCAAAGAACACACTACCAAACTACCTAGTTGCTCAACTGAGGTCTCATATTGCACCGCATATGTATAATATATGCCATACACACATCATCGTCAAAATGCCCTGGATTTTGCACACTAAGACATGAGCTAATCGCCAAAAGGTAATATCTGGATGTCGCCGAACTGGTCAAAGAGCGGTGTACCTGTCCTGCATTATTTCCCTTTCATTGCTACGGTGAAAGTGACAAACATCAAATTCTTGTGCGACAATGATCTACGTTGCAAACCCGGGATGATAAAATACATTGGTGTAATTTATGTTCTGAGAGATTAACAAAAGATCAATGATTTGCACAACATGCCATAATATAATTGTTTTTATGTAAGGTTTGTATTTGAAGTATTATATCCTGAAAACCCAGCCCTTGAATGGGCCTCGAGCCAGCGATCATGTTATAAATGCATCTTGGCATCAATTATATGTACTATGATACATCTCACAGGGTGTATTCTAAAGAGGGAAATGGTGATTTCATACCATTCATATCAAGTGTTTTTATGATCACGATCCTAGAATAATATCAATAGCAATCCGGCCATGTCAAAATGCTCGATTTATGGACGACTTTCAGTTCTGATCGCATGAGGAATGATTGATCTAGCCACATCGTGGTGAGACAAGAGGGATCTAAATAAGAGATGAAGCATAGTTAAGGGGAAGCACCATACACCAGAATTCACGTGTTGGAATGAAAGGTGGGAAAGGGGTCATCGCTACCTGATGGCTTCGCCTCTACCCCGGCTAAGTAGCATGGATGATGAGGGAACATGCATGGCAAGGTGGTGTTAATGAGCGACGCGAGGAGGATGTGGTGGGAGGGGTAGTACGAAAATAGCGTACGCTGGCATATTTTGACCCTGCCACCCCTCCCTCGTCGTACCAGACCTAAATCATTTTCTTAGGCCGGGTTGCAACAACCTGAAAATGCCAACCGATCCCATCTAACCAGAGGGACGAGAAATATAATTATATTAATTCGGTACTACAATAATTTTTTTAGTAATAAAAACAACATTGCTTCTATTTTTTTAACACCATATCTTTTTTGAAGAATTTTAGGCTTTTGGGCGGGGTTAAAAATTGGAGCTCATAGCCATTATGACTTGACGGCAGGGCTTTGGGCCAACCCGCTGAGCCGAGCTGACCATGCTTAGGTCTACCCTATACAAACTTTGAGCCTTATCATAGTGGTTTAATCATCTTTCTTGCATATACAGATCATTTCACACAAAAGTTTAGCCCGATGAGGAATCAAAGAGGTCATGAACTCAAAATTTCTTGGCTCGCATACCATATTGAGTATCCATGCAGCAATACACTCCTACGAAAAAGGCCAGCAAGATATACACTCATACTTTGAAGTCCAAAAGGACTAGGTGTACCTAGCTAGTTCTACACCAACTAAATCATATATGTATAGTCACATGAACCTGTCAATGACTAGGCCAACACGACCACACCCTCATCCTTAGCTAAGCAGATTCAAAAGACAACTTTTCACAGCATGAACACACGAATTAACTAGAGATCCAATCTCTCACTAGATCTCCTTGTCCCCCCATTTGTTGAACACCACAATTTACAGATGCAATGTATTTTTTGTATTCCCAATCAGTGCTACTAACCCATCACCATTAACAATATAAATGCAGCAGATTGCATATAAATACTTATAATAAACTTACATGAATTAATATGAATGCACAAATGAGCTATAGGCTAGTAGCGCACACACAAGCAACAAAAGGCATCTTCCTCATCCTCGCTTGTCTCCACTCCTTCCTCTCCTCCCCTATATATACTCCCTACCTGATCATCTCTTTTCAGCCTCCAGTCCATACTCCACGCCGAGCCGGATCGATGGTTCCATCCATGGCGAGGAAGCGCAAGGCATCCGACGACGTCTCTGACGCTGACATCGACGTCGGCATACCTCTATCACTAGCTTCGACGGACGCGTGGACGACGTCCACGGTTGCGGCTGCGACGGCGGCGAGGCAGCAGCAGCGGGGTAGGAAGCGGTTCGTGGGCGTGCGGCAGCGGCCGTCCGGCCGGTGGGTGGCGGAGATCAAGGACACGATCCAGAAGATCCGCGTGTGGCTCGGCACCTTCGACACCGCCGAGGAGGCCGCCCGCGCCTACGACGAGGCCGCCTGCCTCCTCCGCGGCGCCAACACCCGCACCAACTTCTGGCCCCGCCCCTCGCCGCCTGCCGCCTTGCAGCCGCCGCCGCCGCCGGCTATGTTGTCGATGCAGGCGCCGGCGTTGCCTTCCAAGGTCTCCAACCTCCTCCTCCTCCGCCTCAAGGCCCGCAACCAGCAGCTCCTCCTCAACGACGCCACGGCGCCGCAAGAGGCTGCGCTGCTGCAGCAGCAGATGCAGAAGCAGATGTCCTCGTCGACGTCGTCGTGCCAAGAATCATACATCCATGGCCGTGACGACGAGTACTGCTTCCAGGTAGACGACTTTTTGAGCGAGGAGTGCAACAACTCGCCAGAAATGGAGGAGGAGGAAGAAGAAGAGGTGGAGGAGGAAGAAGAGGTGGAAGAGGAGGAGGAGCTGGACTTCCAGTTCATGGACAAGCCGGCGGCGGCGGGAGACGAGGACGCCGGGCTCTGCTCCCCGTTCGAGATGGTCGCCGCAGAGCTCGGCGGCTCGGCGCCGGTGGAGGCTAACGACGTGGACGGCGAGCCTGCGACGGCGGTGCAGGAGGCGATGAGGAGGATGGACTACGAGAGGAAGGTGTCCGCATCGCTCTACGCGCTCAGCGGTGTGTCCGAGTGCCTCAGGATGCGCCTCGGCGGCGGCGCCTCCGCCGCGCGCGATCAGCTGTCCGGCCTGCGCGAGGCGTGCCGCAAGAAGCAGAGGTTGGCGGTGCAGCAGCCAGCATCGGAGCAATCCTCGGAACCAGCTGCTGCTGCTGCTGATCATGGCACGGAGGAGGACGGTAAAGCTTACGTGCAAGAGGAGTGTTCAGGCAGCAGCAGCGGCAGCAGCAGCCTCACGGAGGCGGGGAGCTCGTCGTCACTGGAGGCAGCGAACGGCAGCAGCGACGGTGACGTGCTGCTGTGGAGCTCCCTGGACCTGGCGCCCATCTGCTACATGGCATAGGCTGATCAGTTTTGTTGTTGTGTTCCATGGTTGCAACTTGCAGTTAGGTTGTGTTGGTGTGGAATTCATTTTGCTCCATGCATGGCAGATGGCTCATATGAGAAGCCCTGGCCATCACTTGCTTAATTACCAATTTATTTTGAGAAACAGTGGTAATAACAATAGAAACGAACTTGCATGCACCTCGGCTGGTAGTGCTTCAAAGTAGAACTCATCTGCATATGAAACTTGCATTGAGATTCAGAGAACAGAGCCTTCGTCACCGTTGCATCCCCTCCAGAGCCGCCACCGCCGGCGCTTAGCCGGAGTTGAGAGGGTGGGGTCCTAACCCCTTTTGTCATACATGGCACAAGTACCAGTTTTCCCATGGACACCACTCTTCAACCTCAAGGCCACCAACAGGCGTCAGCAAGAATGCACAGATGAGGCTTACAAGAATCTTTCCACACTTAATTTTCTCATGTGGATAACTTTAGAAATCTGTTCATGCATGGAGTTGAATTCCTCAAGTTCAGATATTGTGGTCAAAATATACAGTACTAGTATAGTGCCAAAGAAACAGTCAAGAGTTTATCATATCATTCTTTTGCTCTTCTCTATACAACAGTGTGTGTGATACACAAAACTAACACTGATAATCTGGAAAAGCTCAAGCTAGAACTTTGCAGATGCACTCAAACCTCAGAATCTCCATCATGCTGAACTTGTTAATGTTTTTGGCTATAAGAGCAAAAGGCTATGAGCGTCCTAATAAAACTGGGCGAACCGCCTTAGTGAAATCTTCATGAAACTTCTGCTCTGAAAACCTTTGAGCACGCTTCCGTGCTGCTGCCGCCATTTCTCGCCTCTCTGGCTCCGGCATCCTCAAGACCTTGAGGATTGCCTCCGCAAATTCTTCCTTCCTGGAGGCCAGAAACCCTGTCTCCCGGCTGTCCTCCTCTAGCACAATATCCATCATTGGTCCTGCAGATTTATGGGCTGCAAAAAGTAGGCAATGTTATTAAATGTTCAATGTCAGCATGATCACCCCCGCAAAAAAAAAAGTCAGCATGATCAGCTCCAAGTGCAGCATCATTCGGTCATGGTTCTAGAAATTCATCTTTGCCTTACCTTTGACACCCAAAAATTGCAATGTGGAGTACATTCAAAGAGGGATTTGTTGTTCACAGCAAAGAAAAATGTAATGTTTTTACAATAATTGCAATCTGTAACCCAAAACTTCGAACGAAACAGCTATAGTGCAAAGCATGCATAGCATCCTTTGGAAAGTGAAGTTGAGGACATCAACCAGAGATCAATAGGATACTTGCTCAGTTACTCACCAATTGGAATAGCACCAGCAGCCATGTACTCGACGACACTTATTCCAAAATGCTCATCTGTCATTGAATGGAGCCCACAAATTGCACCACCAAGAAGCTGTACCAGGTCTCTGTTTCATGCAATAATATACCTGTTAATTACTAGACAAAGAAAAGGTGGTTTCTAGCTGTAGTTTCAAAACCAAGACCTGTAAGAGATATCCTGGTGGAACTCTACAAGCTCATCTATGTGAAGCTCCACAGATCTGTCCTTAAGCTTTTGTAATCTTTCCAGATCCTCTTTATTCCGGCAACTGCCAGCAAATTGAAGTTTTGGCTTAAGAAAGTCTGAATCTAGCCTTTCAAGAGCAAGTGCAAATGCCTCCAACTGAAGACCATGAGCCTGAGGAGAGCAGAGAGCAAAAGGGTAGAGCTACTTTAGTGAGTGAACTGTAAGATCTTGTAACAGATTTTGTTGCAATAGTAAGTTGACATACCTTTTCAGGACGGAACTGTGCAACTGATATAAGAACAGGAGGTGTAGTTGATCTTTCCAGGGGAAGCATCTATTTTATTCATCAAATGTTTATTGTGAGTACAAACCAAATCTTTTTGTGTAATTAGATTTTAGCCTAACAACAAGAATGCCGAAGTAATTTTAGTCGATGACTTGCATTCATAACGTGTTCACATGATCACAGCACATAATTGATTGTGACTGATGGGAATCTAGACATACCTGCAGGGCGGAAGTATCGCATGGAGGGTATACCCTCTTAGTACGCTCTGGGACTTTCCAAATATTTACAATATGGGATCTTGTCCATGAGGAATTCACCATCACAAGATGTGCACAGGAACCAACTAAACCATACAACCAACTGAATATGGTGTAGTACAGAACTTTGCATCGAGACAACCAAATGCTACAGCCAAAAGAACATCCAATTAGTACAGAACTTTGCATCGAGATAACCAAATGCTACAGCCAAAAGAACATCGAATTAGTACAGAACTTTGCATCGAGATAACCAAATGCTACAACCAAAAGAACATCCAATTAGTTTTGCATGGTTGATATCATTGATACATGCTATTGAAAATATAAAGAATATTATTCTTTTGTCGACGCACAATCCTGTTAATTCAGACTATATCAATAGAGGAAAGAAACATATGTCAAGAACACTGACCATATCATAGACTGGGCCAAGAGAACATGCATGTTTAAGTAACACGTTTTTGGACATTCTTTTGATCATGCACAGTAAGATTTTAAACTCCCAGATACAATAATGCACCACTGTTTTCCAAATTACGATACTCCAATAAAAGGAATTGAATCTAAAATTGTTCCCATACCTTCCAGAGATAAGAGAGTTGTTATTGTACATTGATTTGCGCTGCTTAACACGTTCGGCCATATCAGAACTGATCGTGGGATAATGAGTGTAGCAGAGGACCTTGCAACCAAACAGCCAAGCCAGTGGATACGTAAAAGCATAGCCACTTGTATCAAAGTAAAACTGCGGGGTGAATTTGTTAAGAGCCTCCCATGCGAGATATACTGAGCCAAGACTTTGCCCGATCATTGTGAAGCGCGGATATGTGCTTGCTTCGATCCACTTTCTCTTGTTCAAATAAACGACCTGAAAATGCAGTTCAGACATTTTAATGCTCTTGCCAGTACACCACATTTGTTTTGATTAAGTTCCAATTGAATGCAGACTTGCAGTAGTATGTCATTATGTTAAGTAGTACTACAGCACTAGACTGCATTTTTCTCATTTCATAACAGAAGTAGAATGCAGTGTTAAACTAACCGGGAGGTCGTCCAGATAAAAATTTACAAGAAAAAGCAATCAGAACGGCAAGAGGGTCCATTGCAGAACTAAAGCAAGCTCAATTTGCAAGAAGCAAAGCAGCTACGACTAGGACCGTCTCCCGAGATCCAATTTCTACTACGCAAGAAACTGCGCTCCATGGGGCCGTGCCGTACCTGCGGCGGGCGGAGGAGGCGGACACCGAAGCGATCGAGCGCGCGGGCGGCGAGTCCATCGGGGGACGCGTCCGCGTCGCCGGTGAAGACGGCGCAGGGGAGGTCGGGGCAGAGGTCCTGGACGGCGCGCACGGCGCACCAGAGCACGCGCTCCCCGCCACCGCCGTCGTTGGTGTACGGGTGGAAGAACCCCGCCGCGGCCGCGGGGTCGGGCGCGCGGCTGCGCAGGAGGCGCAAGAGGTGCCGGAGGGCGAGAGCGAGGAGGGTGGAGACGAAGGTGAGAAGGCCAGCGAAGATCGCCATGGATGCGACGCCAAAGTCTGGGTCGGTCGGACTTCGAGAACAGTATAGTTTTTTTTTCAGGGGGTATAGTTTTTTTTTCAGGGGTATAGTTTTTGAGTAAAATGCAAGAGTTCTTTTCCAAAAGTGTCGATTGGGTCCTAATTTTTTTTAAATGCACATCTGGGTCCTAATTTTTTCTAAGTTGTTCACCCGAGGTCCTAATTTCGTCTGACCACCGCTGACCAGCTCGCGTGGCGCTTTGACCGCCGCCACGTCGACTCGAGGGCCCACACGGGAGATTTCCCGCGGTTGGAGGTTGGGAATTTAAGCAGTTTGGCCCCTGGAGTTTATGCTTTCCTCGTTCCCGGTCCCTAGGTCTTCTGCTCGCTCTCTCCCTCTCTTTGGCGCCGCGCCGTCACCGCCATGTCCGCCGCCGCTAGCTCGTTTGCCGTGAAGCACCGCGGGAAGAAGGCTGCCCAAGCGCCTCCTCCACCTCCGGCATTAGCCCTTTTCTCGCCGCCCATCTCATCGCCGACCCAAGCGGGTATGCTGCCGTTGGTACCATGCCCTAGCTGCCGCATTCGATCTACAATTCGTCTTGTGTCAAAATCGGAGGCAAATCCTGGCAGGATTTTCTACAAGTGCCCCAATCACCATGTAATATCTTCTACAAGTGATCGATTTGATGTTTCTGTGTTTCTTTTTGGCTGAATTTTTTTACTCAATTTCTGTCAGATTCCACCAAATCCTTGCCAACATTATTATTGGGAAGATGGACCAGACAACTATTTTGATTTTTTGGTGAGAGGTGGGTACGTCAGTCCTGCATTGAGTAGTTTTGATTCGACTGGTGTCATTGCAAGTGAAGAAACAGAGGTGCAAGAGGAATGTGCAGGAGCAAAGCAGAGCACTGTTGAGACTGTGGTGTATGCAGAAGCAATTCAAAAGATGAATGAGCTCATTTTTCTATGTAGGAGTATTCTCAGTGCACTTGTTGTACTGATTGTAGTAGTGGTGTATGTAGGATTTAAGAAGTGATGTGGTAGTATGATGTATCCAGTGTTCAATGCTTGTTGGTGTATCCAGATGTTGATCATGTACTGTTGCAATGAAATTGAACTAAAATTTGGCAGCATTTTGGTTGTTTTTCTGTACTTTGGCAGCAATTTTTACTAGCATTGACAGCACAAATAAACAGTAATATACAAGGCCTTTCTTTTACTAGTAATTGAACTTAAAAGCAGTCTGAAAGATAGATAGATGGATTCAACATTACAAGGTCTTGAAGTTGTGCAACAAAAGTAGGAAATAGCATTACATTTCCATGGTTTGTGTGAAACCCAAAGCCACATCTCAGCATGAGGTTTCATTACAAACCATCTTGTTTCCTAAGCAAAAGAAAAACATCCTACACTGCTTCTTTCCATAACACCTTTGTAGATCTTCACTTCTGAGTTGTTGGGGCTTTGTTCTCCTTAGTTTTATTCACTTTCTTCCTTCTCTTCAAACCTAGTGTAGCAGTAATATGGCTTCTTGGAGGTGGCAGGGCATCTCCGCAGTTTGCAATGAACTGGCTTTCTGGTAGAGGAGCTGGCACTGCTGTTTGAGATTGTTGAGTAGCTATAGCCTACAAACCAACCAGACATGTAGTTAGTAATGTAGGTGAATTTCTGGAAGAACAGATGGCATTGCATTTATTAACATTGCATTTGAATAAAAAGCTCTCACTTGGTCCTGTAAAATCTCAATCACAGTAGATGAAGCAAGATCATAAGTCATAGAAGAAGATATCATATTAGATGTACTTCTGCCCACTTGTGGACATGCCTTTTTCTGCAAAAAAAAATCAGAAATGTTGTTGAGCATTGCAATTTCAGAAATCTGTCAATAGTTAAGGGAAACATTTAAGGGAAATGCACCTTGCAACTGGGCCTTCTCTTAACTGGTAGTTTAGTTCTTTGTTGTGTTTCTGGAAGCACAACCTGAATTGGCACATGTTCTTGTACTGCTGGCTCATCTTCTGTTGTTGGCACATGTTCTGTTGCTGCATGTTCTGCTGCTGGATCATGTTCTGTTGCTGCCTCTTTTGATGCTGGCTCCTGTTCTGCTCCTACCTCATGTGCTGCTCTAGGATCTTGTGTTGTTGTTGGTTGTCCTCTACCTAGTTCAGGGCACTTTCTTTTGTTGTGTCCTGGTTGATTGCACACACTGCAGTGCCCAATAATGCCATGTCTGCTCATCCTAGTTCCATTGTCCTCCTCTAGTGGGTTCTTCTTTCTCTTCTTTCCAGGCCTACCAACTTTCTTCTCATAGCTTGGTGGCAGCATTTGAGGCCCATTAGTTTTAGGCCACACTCTAGGATCACTACATGGCATTATGATCTTGCCATAAGCAGCTTTGAAAGCATCAATGTTGTAGCACTTGTTGACAACATCCTCTAGTTTAATTCTTTCATGTCTTAAACATGCAACTCCATGTCTACATGGAATTCCAAAGAGCTACCATGCCCTACAAGAGCACTCCTCCTTCTGTATGTTCACATCATACTCCCCAACCATGCCCATAACATGAAATATGTGTTGTCCAGCTGGTAATGCAGTGCAGTTGTTGGACATGTTAATATTTTTGTCTAGTTTCTTTCTAATTTTGGGACAAATTTGACCACACATCTCCTCAGATTCCAGATTCTTGCTATAAAACCTAGTCATTAATTGGTCCTTGATCTTCTTAAGACAAGTAACTATAGGCATTTCTCTGGCATCAAGTATATACCTATGAAATCACTACAGTTAGAACAAATGAAATGCTACAGTACTGACAATATGAAATGGTACAGTTCCAACAGTATGAAAGGATGCAGTATGACAATTTAAATGATATAGTACTACCACTTACTTGTTGAACACTTCACAGCTGTTGTTCAGAAGCAAATCACACTTTGCGAGTTCATGGAAATAGGCCTTGCACCACTGCCTTGGGTCAATTGCATCCAAGTACTCATAGGCCCCCTGGTCCAGCTCTTTCATCTCTTGCATGTACTTCTTCCAGTCTGCCTCATGTGTAGCTCTTGCAATTTGCCACAATTTATTCTTGAATACATCACCTTTCCAGTTCTTTGCAAAGTTTTGATGCAGATGCCTCACACAAAATCTATGTTGTGCATGAGGAAATATTGCATTGAAAGCATTGATCAATCCCTACATACATTGTAGAATAAACAAATGAAATGCTACAGTATGATAATATGAATAGCTACAGTATGATAATATGAAATGCTACAGTATGATAATATGAAATGCTACAGTATGATAATATGAAATGCTACAGTATGATAATATGCAATGTTCTTACTACCTTCTGCCTATCACTCATCAATGTCCATGGTGCTGTGTTTTGTATGTTCAAATCCTCCTTCAGTGTGTTCAAGAACCACTTCCATGTGACAGTATCTTCCACTTCTACTATGGCAATTGCAATGGGAAAGATACAATCGTTAGGATCAACTCCAATAGTTGTCAGCATCACTCCACCATACTTGTTCTTAATGTGACACCCATCAATGCATATAATGGGCCTACAAGCCAGCAGAAAACCCCTTTTGCATGCATCTTAGGCCATGTAGCAGTTCTCAAACTTTCCATTGTTTGCATTCACAAACATGGTACTCCGGGGTTTGATCTTCTGATTTCAGCTGCAAAGTCCCACAGTAAATTATACTGCTCAAGTTCATCTCCATGAATTTTCTTTAGTGCAATCCTCCTTGCTCTAGCTAGCTTACTTCTAGTAGGTTGCATGTTGTAGTCCAACTGAACAAGTCTGCCAAAGTTCTGCAGTGTCATCTTCTCATCTTCTCTAAATGTTTCCACATACTTGCTAGCCAAATATCTTGCTGTAAATTGCTTGAGTTCCCACTCTCTTTCACATGTATGCTCACCCACATACTTCTTCACAACCCATGCTTTGGTCCTGCTGTCAGGTGCAGCAAGTAAGAACCAGGGACAATCTCCAACACAACCTGCCCTTATCCTCTGCTTATCATTCTTTATGTAATGAATTTGCACTCTCTGCTTCACAATGTACTCTTGAATTGCTGCTCTTAATTCAATGACAGACAAGAACACCATGCCTATGTGAAAACTGACTTCTTTCATGTTCTCAGGCCTCCACCTTTTCAGCTTCACTTTATTTTTCATTTTTTTCCTTCCTTGTGCATCTACTACTTCCACTTCCTCTGCTGAATCACTATCTTCAAGCTCTGGATCTTGTAGCTCCTGCAGTTCATCTGTATCATAGTCAGTGTCCTGCTCCCATTCAGATTTCTTCTTTTTCTTCTTCTCAAATTTTTCATCAACCCATTCTTCATATAGATCATCATCATCTTTGCCTACTTCATTGTCAGAGTCGACCCAGTCTGAATCCCATTCACTGTCATCACTGTCACTGTCACCGTCATTTTCATTGGGGATTTCTTCTTCTACCACAAGTTTCCTCCTGCTTCTTCTAAGCTCATGTCCAACATTTTGTCCCACTGGTGGAACACTTCTACTCCCTTCATTGTTGTTGCCTGCATTAAATTGGTTCAGTCTGCCTTTATGAGCTTTCACCTTAAACCTGGGACTTCCTCTTATTCCACTGCTAAACCCAGGAGATTTAGGGCTTAGTACAGGAGGTAGCTCAGGTGTACCACTAACATGAATATCATCAATTACATTGTCAAAGGCCATGTCTTTGTGATCAACAAACAACTGAAAGTACTGGAATTTTGGAACAACTGTTGTCATGTGCAAAGTGTCAGTGTCACAGTCCACAATCCGCAGTCCATCGCCTAAATTCTTTCCAGGCAGTAACCTGGTCACTATATCCCAGTTGCTGCATAAAATCAGTGAGACAGAGAGGAGACCATGTATCTACTTCACAACCATCGAACAGAGCAACTTTCCCATCGACATACGTCTTCGATCGGCCAAATCCGCAGAAAAATCCAGCATAGTTGATTTCTACGGTAAAAACCTCCTCTTGTGGTCCTAGGTATCGAGGGATTCAGTCAAATACTACCATCGATTCGAGCTAAATCAGAATCCGCAAAAAAAGAGGATTCAGGGTTAGGGTTACGGGCACCACACTGACCGTATCGCGGAGGAGGATCTCCGGGTCGCCGATGCACGGGCGCCATCCTAGCGGCGCCGCCGCTGGACAAGCGCCTGCGATGGCCGCCTGCCTCTTCTCAACGGACCACCGCCATCGATCTCCCCTGTTTCGCCAGAGCAGAGAGAGGTGGAGAAGAGGAGAGGAAAAGGACTATGGCTGCGGAGAGATTAGGGTTGGGGGACTCTTTTGAAAAAACGCACGGCTGGTCGTTATCCCGCGTGGGCCCTCGAGTCGATGTGGCGGCGGTCAAAGCGCCACGCGAGCTGGTCAGCGGCGGTCAGACGAAATTAGGACCTCGGACGAACAACTTAGAAAGAATTAGGACCCAGATGTGCATTTTGAAAGAATTAGGACCCAATCAACACTTTTGGGAAAGAATTAGGACCGTGCTTGCATTTTACTCATAGTTTTTCTTTGAGGGGTTCGAGAACAGTATAGTTTTTCTTTTTTTTCACTTGGACACAACTGTTATTCTTTGAGCGGTCTGAGCTCAACAGTAAAATCTGAAAAAAAATGTTGAAAAAAATCTGAATATTATTGCAAGCAACATTGATGTTTTTCCAACACGTGTGCACAGTTCGCTATGAAATCACATTCGTGTAGGTGTGGGCAAAAAACAAAATTGATCTGTGGTTTCCTAGCGAAGTTTTGCATGCATGTTGAAAAAATATCAATATTTAATGCCAAAAAAACAAATTTTTAAAATTTTGTTTAACATTTTTTTGGATTTTATTGTTCACCCGAGCTCATGTGAGCTCGGGTGCAAAACAACACTGTAAAATCCAAGAAAAATACAAAGTAACTCTTATGACTAAGAATTACAATAAAATCTGTTGGAAACACCTTCTTCGATGTATCAATCTTTACTTGTAGAAATACTCCAAAGACTTGGGCAAAGAGTCTGCAATTGGACTGGAGCAACAATTTTGTCACTTTTTTACCCGCACAAACATTATCAATAATGGATTTTGAAAACCCCTTGACTCGCCCATCCAACCTTGATCATGAACGTACTTGGGCAAGGGATGATCCCCTAGAAGTGCATGACGTCGGATCACAATATATTCACCATTGTGTCGATGAAAGATTTCAACTTCACAAATAATCAATCCAACAAAAAAAGTTTGACACCATAACATAAACTTATCAGATCCGAAAAATCGGATCTGCAATGACAGAAAGTTCTCTAACGTCATGGCACCGTAAAAAATACGAGTAAATTTATTCTCACAAAATACGATGACGAAAAACATAAAACTCTTGAAGATGTGAGGTCACCCCACCTCTTAGTGCCAAGATGGCAGCCGGAAGCAAGGGGCCACAAAATCCCTTGCGACGGGGGCGGCAACAGCTAATGAAACCGCAGGAAGTCTAAACTTCAAGCGATCTAGGAAGAAAAAATGGAACTCTAGAACAATATAGTAGGCTTTGGGTTTTGAGTTCTGGGTAATTCGACAGGGAAGGCTATTAGGGCATATCTCTCTTTAGTTGGTTTTGATGTTGATGACACTGCACTTTGCGGACTAACCGCGTGCGTTGAGCATTTCAGATATTCTTATATATGGCACACGATGGTTTTATTCCCCTCGGATAAAGAACGAGCGAAGAGAGATTTTCCAGCGTTTCTTTTCATTGATTTGAGTCATAGTGACGGTGCTCTGCACCAGGGGTGGCTCTCTCGAGGGAGCACGACCTTGACGTCTACAAGGGGCCCACTTGGCCCAATACAAGGAAGAAGCCCTAGGGAGCGATGGGGACCTTCGTGCCCTCCAAGGCTAAGGGCGACGACGCCCAAGATCGCATCTACCGCCATGTAAACCTTAGACCTTCCTTCCTATATAAAGGAAGGTCAGGGATCTCTCTGGATTATCTATTCTTAGATAGACAAACTCTCGGTAGCAATCTCATACAGCATTGTAACCCCTCACACAAGGTATCCATCCATCATGAATAACAAAAACAAGCAGGACGTAGGGTTTACTCTCCGGATGCCCGAACCTAGATAAACCCTTTGTGAGACCTCCAATCTAAGACTTCTAGCTGCGCCCGGATCCCTACCAAGGGATCTAACGGTATTTTGCATCGCCAGTTGGCGCGCCAAGCACAAGCGGAGTTGGCTAGAAACTGATCTTGGGCCAGATCTGTTTCGTCCCCCGATGACCTCTCGCCGGGAATGAGCCCATTGTTTAGCTCCCTCATCTTCATCGTCAACGAGATGGGTCGGGTCAACATCAACCCACCGACCCACCCTATTACTACAGGATCTCCAGCAAGAACCCACAGCGGTTGCACCTGATCTGGAGGGCATGCATCAGCGACAGGATCAGCGGGAACCAAGGGTCACCTCAGTCACACATACCCGGAGGAGCCGGAACCAACCATCCAACTCGTCACGATGGTCTGCGGCAATTGGCGCCTCGTCCACACACCAGAAGATTGCCTCATTGCCGACCTCAACACTAGCAATGACACCAATCTATTTGACATCATCTCGACCTCGGACAATGAAAGCTGCGATGAGGGACCACTCTGCCTCACGGACGAGGACAAAAACATCGGCCCTCAACCCATCAACCAAGTCACCTACTCCGACCTCTAGGGAGAATCAGAATCCCCCCAAGCTTAGAGGCCGCTGACACCACCGACCAGGAGACATCTTAGTCAGAAGCTCCACCGGCAATCTTCCTCCATCAAATTATGATAACGAAACCAACCATGAGAGTACCACAGGCAGTAGTAAAGACATGGCCCACCTCCTCACACCTGCCTGCGTCGGGGTCGATGGCCGTCATGATGCAACCACCCACCGACCCCATCGCAATACCCTAGCAGCAGGTTGACACGGGCCTCCCAGTAAGCTCACCGTCGGGATTCCCCACAACTACGACGGCCTTAAGGAATGCGGCATCCACGTTGTCGCCCATAAAAGGATACGCCTTGAATTACCTCACAACGCCCATCACTGGCACTGACTGACGTCTAGGACACTGGGGGCCATCCGCGTGTCCCAACTAAACGCGCAGCTCACACTCCAGCAAAGGTCACTGGAGGCCTCAGCGTGCGAGGCGCGTTGGAAGGCGGTAACACAAGAACGCCTATGTCGCGCCCCTCGGTAACCGCGGAATATCATCAACAATCTCGTTAACCTCGGATGAGTGCAAGGCATAGGAATGAACCAGCTGACAAGGCTGCACCACCACCAACTCCAGCTCGCGACCTCCAAACAACGACATCACAGGCGGACCAGCTCCAGGCTACGCCAGGAGATCCCAAACTCTCGGCCAGCCTTACCCACATACTCCACGGGATGATGAAACTTCATGATAACATCTCTTGCTCAAGGGATAGGCTCGCAGGCACTGACAGCGCCTTATCCGCTGCCAACCACCCTACCCGCTAGTGCCCACAAGAATCAGTAGAACGACCAGAGGTCATAACGGCGATCAGGGCCACAAACCTCTGACAACCCATATCGGTCGTCGCACTACAAAAGCGGCCAGCCTTGCCACCAATGAGCCCTGCACCAGTAGGACAACCAACCCTTCAGCATGATGTAAGCGCGAGTAGTAGGGACTTACAGACTAAGCCCGGGGGCTCCTTGTTGGGAAACATAGTAGAAAACAAAAAAAATCGCCCTATGATCAATCGGGAGCAATACGAAGATGCATATAGGGTTTGGATCAACAATTGTTACCGACTCCGGAGTACAGCGAAAGTAGACGAGTCGGTGTAGATCATACTTGGAGTCCCTCGAACCGTTGATGACGATCCCGCGAACCGCCCTCGAATGGTCCATTGAACAGAAGACCGAAAGCATGGCCTCTCTACTTGATTGCAAGCGTACAGTCTTCACGATCCGACATTGCTTCACTGTCCAGAGCTAATCATTGCCAGATAATTGGAGGGGGGAGATTAGAACCACACTGGGCTTCTAATTATGAGGATTAGAGGGACTAGGTCTAGCTCTGTTTAGTCAACTTGGACCAACTAGAACTAGATGAACTAGAGGAGGCTCCAAAACTTGTGTGTCCAAAAGGGCCAAAGTCCTCAAGTATATATATGTTGGAGGGAAGGGAGAGGGGGCGCCACAAGGGGAGGAAAACCTCTCCCTTTGGCCGGCCAAGGAGGGGGACCCCCCCCCCCCTCCAATTTGGCCTCCCATTCCTTCTACAAGGAGGAAGGGGGCGCCTCCACCTATTTGGGCCCAAGTGGCCCAAGTAGCTCTCCACCCTCTTGGCCTTTTAAAGCCCGTTGATATTAATATAAATATAAAAGCCTCCCAACTATTATTAGAGCCTTTTATTATTAATTTAACATCTCTGGAAACATTTTCCATATATATATTATTTATCGGTAATACCTGGTATTGCCCGATAAACCCCGAAACCCTTCCTTTGACCCCAAAATACAATGGTAACACCCATGGGTATACCAAATTTGGACATGTAATTACGAACTATGCCATCGATGTGGCCATGACAATGGGCATGTGCGTTGAAATCCATACAAGCTCATAGTAGATAGGCCATTATATGACGTTTTTTTTAAATTGTGGCATTGCAAGCCATGATTTTTCCTAGTAACTAGTTCACACAAAGGGCTCCATGCACAAGGATTTCATTTTTGAGACTTTTTTCATTTCCTTTGATTTTTTTTCAAAATGAGGTCAAACTTGCAAGGTTGACCAGACCTACTAAACTATTGGGAATTTCAACTTTTGTTGTGCCCAGTGCCTACACCACCAATTCAAAAGGTAAAAATGATTTTTTTGCCAATTTTCAGGACATACATACATGACACTTGTAGTTCAAATTTGAGCTAGTTCGGATAAATATGTAGAAATTCGGTAAATGGATGAAATATAGAAATAAAGCTTGAAAATTCATGAAACTTGGGCAATGTGCATCCATTGTGGTCTACTTTGGATGAAAAATGGAAGGACCCAATTTTATTACTTTTTTGTAGCACTTACTTCACAAAAAGGTGATTTCTGGGACTTGAAAAATGGAAAAAATATGTTTTTATTCCAAATATATATACATAATTGCTATGCTAACATTATCCACAATGGTAACACCCATGGGTGTGCCAAATTTGGACATGTAATTATGAAGTATGACATGGATGTGGCCATGACGATGGGCATGTGCATTGAAATCCATACAAGTTCATAGTATAGATAGGCCATTTTGTGATGTTTTTCCCAAAATTGTGATATTGCAAGTCCATGATTATTTTTCAGTAACTAGTTCAGACAACAGGGCTCCATGCATAAGGATTTCATTTTTTGAAGCTTTTTCATTTTCTTTGATTTTTTTTCCAAAATGAGGTCAAACTTGCAAGGTTGACTAGACCTACCAAACTGTTGGGAATTCCAACTTTTGTTGTGCCCAGTGCCTACACCACCAATTCAAAAGGTAAAAATGAATTTTCCAATTTTCAGGACATACATACATGACACTTGTAGTTCAAATTAGAGCTAATCGGATAAATCTGTAGAAATTCAGTAAATGGATGAAATATAGAAATAAAGCTTGAAAATTCATTAAACTTGGGCAGTGTGCATCCACTATGGTCTACTTTGGATGAAAAATGGAAAGGCCCCACTTTATTACTTTTTTATAGCACTTACTTCACAAAAAAGTGATTTCTGACAAAAAGTAACCGGTCTACCTGGGCTCTGGTTATATTCAGTCAACACGGGATTTTTTCTCCAAAAAATGCATCTCTCTCTCTACTCCAATCGCCGCCCGCACTACAAAAAAATACACTTCTGTGATGATACGTGTTTGTCACAGTAGGTCACGTTTTCTGTGATGCATGTACATCCATGACGATTTTATGACAGAATCAAGATAGTCATACCTGTGTTGTCGTAGAAGTGTTCCATGACATTACGAAAATTATCATCACGGAAGTGTCCACTTCCATGACGATAAATGGCGCGTCATGGAAGTGCTTTTGTCAAGGGTAAACGACACGTGGCATCCATCATAACGGGTCGCCGTTAAGCTATCGAGCCAGGTTTTGGATCCGATAACCCGCTAACAGCCACGACCAATGCCGATTTTCCACGTGTAAAATTCTCATTGGCTGACGGAACCACATGTCAGCTTTGCGTTGGCGCAGGTGTCACTCATCCAATGGGCGAGATGCGCCTATGATATGGTTACACGTGGATCGGCCTAAAAGTGGCCCATAAAGATTAAATGGACCGGCCCCACAAAAGGCCCACAAGATTTTATGGACCATAATGGGCCGACCCAGCTAAAGGCCCACAAGATTTTGCAGACCATAATGGGCCGGCCCAGCTAAAGGCCCAACATTCCCAGCTAAGGTCCGTACGGCTAGTGTCAGATCGGCCTGTCAACGGCCCGTCCTAAACTTGTCGGCATCGCGGCCCATGGTCACTTCTGGCCCGTTAACAGTCCGCTAAGTGTTTGGGCCGAATTATGGCCCGGTGTATTTCCGGCCTGTTAAAGGTCCTGCTTCATTTGGGCCCATTTATAGGCCATTGAAACTTTCAGCCCATAAACAACCATGAAGGATTTGGGTCATATTCGGCCATGTCTGATATTCGGCCTGTTAGAGGCCCACTATAGATTTGGGCCACTTTCAGCCTGTTGTGATTTTCGGCCTGTTAACGTCGGACGAAATTCATGGGCCATATGTGGCCGAACATCACATCGGGCCTATTAACAGCCCATATAAAACTGACACTAATCAAGCCCGACCGAACTTCCAGCCTGTTAAAGGCCCGTTTAGTAGGTCGGCGCATTTACGGCCCGTCTGAATTTCGGCCTGTGAACGATCCGCATTGTAAATGGGCCATCATTTTGGCCTGCTAATGACCAGTGGGTTATTTGGCACAATCAGGGCCCAATCTCACTTTCGGCCTATTAAAGGCCCATGTTTTTTATGGGCTCGAGATATTTACACCTGTAAACGGCCTATTGTTACTGAGGGCCCAAATTATGTTTAGGCATGTTAAAGGCCCACTATGGGCACAGGCCTACCAGAAAAATATGAAAGCTTATGTTGATTGAGGCCCAGAGATTTTTAGTGGGCTACATGCAAATTACGGCCCATAATCGTTTTTAGCCCAATTGGAATGGGCCCGACGAATGTTGGCATGTTGGGCTCCTACGAAGCTTTCGGCGGAATACATTACTAAGATAAACCTACACTATACAAAAATAGTGTCATAATTACTGCAACCTTTGGCAGCATCATAAATGTTGTATCACAACAAAATAAATTCCAACCATACAACAAAAGGCCTGTTGGCACAAAGTTTACAGGCCTTGCAGATAAAAGCACCATCAGATGTATAGAAGCACAGATCATTTGACCTGAGTGCTAATGTTTCAGGATGTAGAATCTAATGGAGCAGCATGATCTTCCCCTTTTTTCCGCGGTTGCTCTTGAACAACGAAGCAAATGTCTGATAGTTTGGTTTCAAAACCATTCATATCTTGACGGCATTTGTCAACCACTATTCTTATTTCCGAAACGATGTCCATTAGGGATTGGACTTGTGTCTGGAGCACAGATATATCACTCTGTCTAGCCGGAAGATTTTGTTCAGTAGGCGATTTGGACGAGGTTACCTTGACAACCAACCCAGAATTACGCAGGAAGGTGCTTTTTGCACTGTTAGTGGAGAGATACGGACGCACTGCAACAAGAGGTGACATTGTGCCTGTGGTAGCCTCGTCACCTTCAGGTGGTTGTGGCTGTTGAATCATTTATTCCTAGCTTGCTGAAAGTTTGAACTTGTAGATTAGTGTACCAGATAAGTTACTACTAAGACAAAAAACAAACAAAGTAGGTTTCACGTTTATACGTAACTTATTTTGGTGAACTACTGTAATACATTAGCATGTATTGTAGTGCCAACTACATAATACAATCACTTTCGGAACATATGTCCATGTAGCATGCCTACTGTATTGTCTATTTCCTCACATTTATTGACATCTAAGGATAAAGAGACATGGTTTAAAGTAGGATGAACATAGTATGACATCATTCATATCATGGGCAAACAGATATAAAACAAACAGGCTATTGTATCATTGTGTGCGCACGTGAACATCACAACTAGATTATGGATCAAGACCAAAAGAATATCCTTCATCTCTTTTAAACCATGTAAGGTGAAATGATACGTTAAGACAACTGTGTATAAAAGTGAACAGAGTAACTAACATTGGCTGCAAACAAAGTAGTTAAATGAACACATCACAATACCAATCAGTTCAACGGCAGGAGGAGCAAGGACTTACAACAACGGCTTGAACTCGTGTGCTCATGCCCTTCATCTTGCTGGTGTGGCAATCCTTGAAGATTTGCACTACATTCGGTTCAGGTTCTTTTTGGTACGCGCGGGCTTTCCTCTGTATTTGGAACAAGTCAATATAGATACGATAATATGGCACAGAAAAAGAAGGAACTAGCAGCTATTTACAAGAGCCTCGCAGTGTGCAATATAGCTATGAGATCCTACTATCGGTTGGAATTTCACTTTAGAACGGTTGGTCTTGTTCTTCAAACAGTTAGCCTAGAAGAAGATACACGTGTAAGGCACATACATAAATACAAGTTCAATATGTGGTCTGATCAAATACATGTACCCTACCTGATACTTTGGATCAGACCAGTGTTTAACAAGGGCTGTCCAGTCTTCATCTGTAATATATTCCACTGGAGATGTTTGGGCGATTTCATTGTTAGCCTTGCCTTCAAAGTGAGATTTTCTAAGGTGGTACCGATACTGTCGCAGAGCAGACTGGAAAACATGAGTGCATGCTTGTTTAGTTGCATCATCTTTCGGATCCAACTTGAACCTCATCCGTTGAAAAAAGAATGTGAGTCTTATTAGGAGGAAGCTAGAAAGTATGGGACAGAGCAAGACAATGTTCCAAATTGTGATGAATAACATTACTTACGGATAAATGGTCAAGGAAGGTGTTAAACTGGGTATTGTCTTTCTCATTCCTGTACCGGATCCACGTTGGGAGGATACGTGCATGACACCTAACGGCAACGACTGCCTCTGATACTAACTTGGCTGACTCTGTGGCATCACGTGGCTTTTTTTAACTTGCCTCAAAATGGATCTCCATTCTTCCTCCTTTAGATTTTGTTAATCCATCAAGCATTATCCCTGATGTCTATTTCCGCTTGCGCCATGGTGCTAGTTCAACAACGAATATGGAAAGTGTTAGTGCACATCAAACTGTGAGAGTACATATAAAGGAGCATGCAACTGTAACTTGACTCGGTCAGGTACCGTCTTGGTGTTGATGCTCATGAGGTTCATATGACCTTGCCAAGTCCTTCTGTGTCAGCAGTGCTTCGGAAGTAGTGTTAGGTGTGAAGGCAGCTTGGGAACTGGCCAGTTCCGGAGCAAACGAACGAGTAACTCGTTGAGATGCTGGTACAGTTGAAGCGGATGCTGCAGCTGCTGGAGCAGGTGATACTGTGTTTGTAGATTTAGCCGGTGGACTTGGACCTTCTTCTGCACTATAAGTACTAGAAGAATCTCGAGGGAAGATCCTTTTCCGTTTCACCCGACGAGTAACACCATTCCCTACTATATTCTTTTCCTTGCTCTTTTTTGACTTTACCATGTCAAGCCGTACCCACAACACAAAAGAATAAAATCGCTCTTCAGAACTCATTGATGCATGATACACACAAGCAATACTTTGATGTAAGACAACCGTATGAGGATGGAATATGTAAGAAAAACAGTGCGGCGTGACATATTCACAGCTACGATGTGTAAACTAAGTAGAAGGATTTTCAAGAAAATAGAAGTAATGCAAGCTAGACACCATATGAAAGATGCAACCAATATCACTCTGCCAAGTTAAAAGTGTCTTGTCATAAGTGGCATTTCAAAAAATTAGAAATAGTACAACGTAGAAATCAATGCAAGATGCAACTACTATCAAACTGCCATGTTAAAAGCGTCCAATCATGAGTGACTGATGCGGTATACACAACAGCAGTACTTTGATGTAAGAACATGGTATGTTAGATAAATGTAGTGTATTCTAGACACAGAAAGGCATGTCATATGCACATGTATAACGTATAAACTCAACAGGTGCAATTTAATCAAAATTGAAGAAATACAGGCTAGACAACATATGCAACATGAAACCAATTATCACACTGTCAACTTAGAGCAAGCACCTGCGATGCTGGAGTACGGGAGATGAACTCATCATGTAGACTAAACCCGGGTAAAGGTCGGGCCGGGCCGGGTTACGGGCGGGGCTTGTAAAAGCCAGACCTTCATTTCCCAAGCCCGAGCCCGGCCCGAAGCCCAAAATACTCCCTATTTTCAAGCTCGAGCCTGGCCCGAAATCAAGCCCGAAGCCCGAAAGCCCGGCCCGAACGCTGTTTTTTAGTGTATGCACGTGCAAACCCGGCCCAAAGCCCGAAAGCCAGACCCAAAATACAGAAAAATGAAGCCCGAGCCCGGCCCGAACTATCTTCCGGGCTGCAAAACAAGGCCCGAGCCCGGCCCGAATGTCAAGCCCGACCCGGACCGGCCCGGGTTTTTCAGGCCGGGCTCAGGCCGGGTCGTCGGGCCGGGCTGCCCATGCCCGGGTTTAATGTAGACTGATGTCAACTACGCAACTTTATTCTTGTAGACACATGTTCGGCCTCCAAGCGCAGAGTTTTGTAGGATAATAGCAATTTTCCCTCAAGTGGATGACCTAAGGTTTATCAATCCGTGAGAGGTGTAGGATGGAGATGGTCTCTCTCAAACGACCCTGCAACCAAATACAAGAAATCTCTTGTGTCCCCAACACACCCAATACAATGGCAAATTGTATTGGTGCACTAGTTCGGCGAAGAGATGACGATAAAAGTGTAATATTGATGGTAGAAATATATTTCTATAATCTGAATAAATAAAAACAGCAAGGTAGCAAATAGTAAACGGGCACAAAACGGTATTGCAATGCTTGAAAATGAGGCCTAGGGTCCGTACTTTCGCTAGTGCAATCTCTCAACAATGCTAACATAGTTGGATCATATGATTATCCCTCAAAGTACAATAAAGAATCACTCCCGAGTTCCTATTAGCGGAGAACAAAAGATAGAAATTGTTTGTAGCATACGAAACCACCTCAAAGGTATTCTTTCCGATAAATCTATCCTAGAGTTCATACTAAAATAATGCAAGCTATTCTTTCCGATCGATCTAATCAATAGTTTGTACTAAAATAACACCATATGACACACATCAACCAACTCTAATGTCAGACACTCCAATGTCACCACGAGTATCCGTGAGTTAATTCTACGATATGCATCCAACAACTTCATGATCATAATATTCAATCCACACAAAGAACTACAAGGAGACCCCAGAGTTTCTATCGGAGAAAAGATAATAAAACGTGCATTAACCCCTATGCATAAATTATCCCAATGTCACCTCGGGAATCCGCAAGTTGAGTGCCATAACATACATCAAGTGAATCAATATGATACCCCATTGTCAGCTCAAGTATTCATACCACAACACATACATCATGTGTTCTCATATCTGAATATTCAATCCGACAAGACAAAACTTCAAAGGGTAAAGATTCAATTCATCACAACAAGAGTATAGAGGGGAGAAACATCATATGATCCATCTATGTTAACAAAGCCCATGATATAGATCACGAGAAAGAGAGAGAGAGAGATTAAACACATAGCTACTGGTACAAACCCTCAGCCCCGAGGGTGGACTACTCCCTCCTCATCGTGGTGGCCGCCGGGAAGATGAAGATGGCCACCGAAGATGATTCCCCCTCCGACAGGATGCCGGAACGGGTCTAGATTGGTTTTTGGTGGCTACAGAGCCTTACGGCGGCGGAACTTCTGATCTAGGTTAACCCCGAAGGGTTTCGAAATATTTGGGAATTTATAGTGTAAAGAAGGGGTACGGGAGGCCACCGAGGTGGGCACAACCCACCTGGGCGCGCCTCGGGGCCCATGTGCGCCCTGGTGGGTTGTGCCCCCCTCGGAGCACCCCCCAGGTGCAGCTCTGGCCCATTGGAAGTGTTCTGGTCCATAAAAAATCCACAAAAAGTTTCATGGTGTTTGGACTCCGTTTGATATTGATTTCATGCGATGTAAAAAACAAGCAAAAAAACAGCAACTGGCACTGGGCACTGGTTCAATAGGTTAGTCCCAAAAATGATATAAAGTTGCTATAAAATGATTCTAAAACATCCAAGAATGATAATATATTAGCATGAATGCTTCATAAATTATAGATACGTTGGAGACGTATCAGCATCCCCGAGCTTAATTCCTACTCGTTCTCAAGTAGGTAAATGATAAAAGAAATAATTTATGAAGTGTGAATGCTAGCAAAGTGCACAAGTTTGATCAATGACAATTTTAATCACTTTTCCTAGCATCATAACATCAATTCTTTCTTATAAAACTTCTCATGTTGTAGTAGCAACCAATTCACATGTTAAGGTTCAAACAATGAGCTCTCTTGAAACTCAACAACCTATGTTCTCAGTCACCAAGCAATTGTAATTCAACTTATTCAACAGAGTTTAAGTAAGATCTCCACATACTCAGCCATCATATAGTCTTCTATGATTGCTAGCACTCACCGCATACCCATGAGCAAAACGTTTCAACCGGACACATAGAAAGATAGGGGCTTATTGTTTTGCCTCCCAACGTATTCACCTCAATGGTGATATCAACAATAATAACTCATGCTACCCATATTCAACTGGACATATGTGCGTAGATCTTTCCTCACCACATGATGCTTGCCAAAAGAGAAAAATAAAAAGGAATATAGAGAAAAACTTTGACTCTTTGCATAAAAGTAAATAGTGAAAAGTAAAAGATAGGCCCTTCGCAGAGGGAAGCAGAGGTTGCCATGCGCTTATTTGTTTGTATGCTCACGTTGTATTGCCCCTTATTATAGCAACCTTTATTATGCAGGTTGTCGCTTTTATTCTTTGCCATCACAAGTTTGTACAACGCTCAATTTTCTCTTACACTAAATGATCTCACACTTTTAGATGCAATTTTTATTGCCTTATTGCACCGATGACAACTTACTTGAAGGATCTGCTCAATCCTTAGGTAGGTATGGTGGACTCTTGAAAACAAGATTTGGGTTTAAGGGTTTTTGGATGCACAAGTAGTATCTTTACTTGGTGCGGAACTTTTGGCTAGCAAAGATGAGGGGCAAGCACCACATGTTGAAGGATCTATGACAATATAACTTCTATGTGAATATGAACAGACATAAACCATTACGTTGTCTTCCTTGTCCAACATCAACAATTTTGGCATATAATATTTTGATGGGGGCTCACAATCACAAAAGATTTCCATGATAGTGTATTTGCATGTGAAAGTTCTCTTCCTTATACTAATTATTCATGAATTGCTTGTACGACCAATATTGTGATTGTCAAGCCTCAAAAGATTTCACTTTCTAAACCCAATGTGATGCTACCACTAGGCATGATATGATTTCAACTTCATGATATTCAATTTATTCAACAATTTACTCATAGGATATAAGTGAAGCACAAGAGCAAATGACAAGCTACTCCAAAAAAGATATAAGTGAAGATCAAGCGAGTAGTTAAGTAAATAGGTAGCTATTTGAGGACTCTCTCTTATTCAAAAACTTTTAGATCTAAGCATTTTATTGAAACAGCAAGCAAAACAAAATAAAATGACATTCCAAGAATAGCACACATCATGTGAAGAAGCAAAAACTTAGGCTCAACCAACACTAACCGATAATTGTTGATGAAGAAAGGTGGGATGCCTACCGGGGCATCCCCAAGTTTAGATGCTTGAGACTACTTGAAATATTATCTTGGGATGCCTTGGGAATCCCCAAGCTTGAGCTTTTGTGTCTCCTTAATTCCTTTTATATCACGGTTACCCTAAATCTCAAAAGCTTCATCCACACAAAACTCAACAAGAACTCGTGAGACAAGTTAGTATAAACCAATGCAAAAACCTTATCATTCTCTAGTGTAGAAAATCACTAAAATTATTATTCAACATTGCATACTAAATGCCTCTGCAAATTTAATACTCCTATCCTCAAATAGGATCATTAAACAAGCAAACATATGCAAACAATGGAAATATAACAGCAATCTGCCAAAACAGTACAGTCTGTAAAGAATGCAAGAGTATCAATACTTATTCAACTACAAACATTATGAAAATTTACCACATTGTAGAAAATTTATCAGATCTTATTTTGTAAAAAGTTTCAACATTTTATCACATTCTGACTTTTCTAGGGAATTTTTGCAACAGTGGTAAACTTTCTGTTTTCAAACAGCAACATGTATACTTGCAAAAAAGCATGGCAAAGGCTATCATTGCCACTTTTATTGAAATAAAAGATGCAAAACATTATTCTAAATAACAGCAAGCAAATCCTAACAAAATAAATTGACGCTCCAAGAAAAACACATATCATGTGACGAATGAAAACATAGCTCCAAATGAGGTTACCGATAATGTTGAAGACGAAAGAGGGGATGCCTTCCGGGGCATCCCCAAGCTTAGTTGCTTGGATCTTCCTTTAATATTACCTTGGGATTGCCTTGGGCATCCCCAATCTTAGGGTCTTGTCACTCCTTATTCTCCTCATATCGACATCTCACCCAAAACTTGAAAACTTCAATCACACAAAACTTAACGGAACTTTGTGAGATAGGTTAGTATGATAAAGAGCAAACCATTTCACTTTGGTAGTGTCAAAGACAAGATTCATAATTGTTTCCACACAATGCCTACTGTATCATATCATTTCCACAATTTATATTTAGCAATATAAGCCATAGAAACTAGAAAACAAGCAAACTATGCATTGAAAACAGAATCTGTCAAAAACAGAACAGTCTGTAGTAATCTGTACTCTAACCGTACTTCTGCTACTCCAAAAATTCTGAAAAATTAGTAAAGCCTGAGAAATTTGTCTATTAATCTTCTGCAAAAAGAATCAGCATTTTATCAAGCTTCTGTTAGAAATGAGAATTGTTTTCCTGAGCGTAAAAATTTCTGTTTTTCAGCAAGATCAAATCAACTATCACCATAGACCATCCCAAAGGTCTTACTTGGCACTTTATTGAAACGAAAGCAATAAAACATGATTACTACAGTAGCATAAGCATGTGAACACACAAAAGCGGTAGGTAAAATTGTTGGGTTGTCTCCCAACAAGCGCTTTTTAATGCCTTTTTAGCTAGGCATGATGATTTCAATAATGCTCACATAAAAGATAAGAATTGAAACATAAAGAGAGCATCATGAATCACATGACAAGCACATTTAAGCCTATAACCCACTTCCTATACATAGGGACTTTGTGAGCAAACAACTTATGGGAACAAGAATCAAATAGCACAGGAAGGCAAAACAAGCACAACTTCAAGATTTTCAACACATAGAGAGGAAACTTGATATTATTGCAATTCCTACAAGCATAAGTTCCTCCCTCATAATAATTTTCAGTAGCATCATGAAGAACTTCAACAATATAACCATCACATAAAGCATTATTTTCATGACATAAAAGCATAGAAAACTTATTACTCTCCACATAAGCAAATTTATTCTCATGAATAGTAGTGGGAGCAAACTCAACAAAATAACTCTCATGGGATTGAAAATTAAAATCATGACGACCAGTTTCATGGTTATCATTATTCTTTATAGCGTACATGTCATCACCATAATCATCATAGATAACAACTTTGTTCTCATAATCAATTGCAACCTCTTCCAAGATAGTGGATTCATCATTAAATAAAGTCATGACCTCTCCAAATCCACATTCATCAATATAATCATCATAAATAGGAGGCATGCAATCATCATAATAAATTTTCTCGTCAAAACTTGGGGGATTAAAAATATCATCTTCATCAAACA
This sequence comes from Aegilops tauschii subsp. strangulata, assembly GCF_002575655.3. NCBI lineage: Eukaryota > Viridiplantae > Streptophyta > Magnoliopsida > Poales > Poaceae > Aegilops > Aegilops tauschii. The sequence continues at coordinate 91,193,536 of NC_053039.3, read as the reverse complement.
TAGCATCCCCAAGCTTATGGCTTTGCATATCATTAGCATCATGGATATTTAAAGAATCCATACTAACAAGATTGCAATCATGCTCATCATTTATACCAAACATTCTATTGAATTCTTCTTCTATCAATTGAGCACAGTTTTCCTTTCCATCATTTTCACGAAAGATATTATAGAGATGAATAACATGAGATAACCTCAATTCCATTTTTTGTAGTTTTCTTTTTATAAACCAAACTAGTGATAAAACAAGAAACTAAAAGATTCGATTGCAAGATCTAAAGATATACCTTCAAGCACTCACCTCCCCAGCAACGGCGCCAGAAAAGAGATTGATGTCTACTACGCAACTTTATTCTTGTAGACACGTGTTGGGCCTCCAAGCGTAGAGTTTTGTAGGACAGTAGCAATTTTCCCTCAAGTGAATGACCTAAGGTTTATCAATCCGTGAGAGGTGTAGGATGAAGATGGTCTCTCTCAAACGACCCTGCAACCAAATACAAGAAATCTCTTGTGTCCCCAACACACCCAATACAATGGAAAATTGTATAGGTGCACTAGTTCGGTGAAGAGATGATGATAAAAGTGTAATATTGATGGTAGAAATATATTTTTATAATCTGAATAAATAAAAACAGCAAGGTAGCAAATAGTAAACGGGAACAAAAACGGTATTGCAATGCTTGAAAATGAGGCCTAGGGTCCGTACTTTCGCTAGTGCAATCTCTCAACAATGCTAACATAGTTGGATCATATGATTATCCCTCAAAGTGCAATAAAGAATCACTCCTGAGTTCCTATTAGCGGAGAACAAAAGATAGAAATTGTTTGTAGGGTACGAAACCACCTCAAAGCTATTATTTCCGATCAATCTATCCTAGAGTTCGTACTAAATAACACAAGCTATTCTTTCCGATCGATCTAATCAAGAGTTCGTACTAAAATAACACCATATGACACACATCAACCAACTCTAATGTCACCTAGATACTCCAATGTCACCACGAGTATCCATGCGTTAATTCTACGATATGCATCCAACAACTTCATGATCATAATATTCAATCCACACAAAGAACTACAAGGAGACCCCAAAGTTTCTATCGGAGAAAAGATAATAAAACGTGCATCAATCCCTATGCATAAATTACCCCAATGTCACATCAGGAATCCGCAAGTTGAGTGCCATAACATACATCAAGCGAATCAATATGATACCCCATTGTCACCTCAAGTATTCATACCGAAAGACATACATCATTTGTTCTCATATCTGAATATTCAATCCGACAAGACAAAACTTCAAAGGGTAAAGATTCAATTCATCACAACAAGAGTATAGAGGGGAGAAACATCATATGATCCATCTATGTTAACAAAGCCCATGATATAGATCACGAGAAAGAGAGAGAGAGAGAGATTAAACACATAGCTACTGGTAGAAACCCTCGACCCCGAGGGTGGACTACTCCCTCCTCATCGTGGTGGCCGCCGGGATGATGAAGATGGCCACCGAAGATGATTCCCCCCTCCGGCAGGGTGCCGGAACGGGTCTAGATTGGTTTTCGGTGGCTACAGAGCCTTCCGGTGGTAGAACTTCTGATCTAGGTTAACCCCAAAGGGTTTCGGAATATTTGGGAATTTATAGTGCAAAGAAGGGGTACGGGAGGCCACCGTGGTGGGCACAACCCACCTGGGCGCGCCTGGGGGCCCAGGCGCGGCCTGGTGGGTTGTGCCCCCCTCGGGGCACCCACCAGGTGCAGCTTTGGCCCATTGGAAGTGTTCTGGTCCATAAAAAATCCACAAAACAGTTTCGCAGTGTTTGGACTCCGTTTGATATTGATTTCCCGCGATGTAAGAAACAAGCAAAAAAATAGCAACTGGCACTGGGCACTGGTTCAATAGGTTAGTCCCAAAAAATGATATAAAGTTGGTATAAAATGATTGTAAAACATCCAAGAATGATAATATATTAGCATGAATGCTTCATAAATTATAGATACGTTGGAGACGTATCATAGACTTGGGACTTCAACTTCATTAGCAGTACCAGTGGCAAATCTAGAGAGTCTCTGTTTGCGTCGGTTCGGAGGACCACCAACATCCCCTAACTTACTCTTTTCCTTCCTATTTTCTGATATTGCCTTATGAAGTCAAAACCACAAGAAGATGAGTAAAATTAGCTCTGCATAACTGGTTGATGCATGATACAGACGAACACTACCTTGATTTAAGGCAAGCGCAGGATAGGAGGATGGAATATATACAAAAAAGACAGCATTGCATATTCACACGTACGATAGGAGGATGGAATATGTATGAAAAACAGTAAGCAGATGGCATTTCAACAAAATTAGAAGAAATGAAAGCTAGGCACCATATGAACATGCAACCAATATCACTCTATCAGGTAAAAAGTGTCTCATCGTAAGTGCCATTTCAAGAAATTAGAAGCAGTACAAGCTAGAAGACAATGCAAGATGCAACCTACATCACACTCCCAAGTTAAATGTGTCTTATGGGTAAGTGATCATTGCAGGTATAAGTTGTAAGCTACGCAGATGCAATTCAACAAAATCAGAAGCAATACAAACTAGACATCATACGAAACACGCAACCACACATAACAGTTCCAAGTTAGAGCAAGCACCTGTGATGGTGGAGTAGGGGAGATGTGCTCATCATCTACACGTATGTTCTAGAAACAGGAACACGTGTCATATTCACACGCATTATGTGTAAAGTAAGCAGATGCAATTCAACAAAGTTACAAGCAATACAAGCTAGACATCATACGCAACATGCAACCACATATAATAGTGCCAAGTCAGAGCAAGCACCTGTGATGGTGGAGTAGGGGAGATGTGCTCATCATCTACACAGCTACATTGACTGTCCAGCCTTGTGCTGTCTTGCGAATCTATTTGGGAGGATGGCGGAGTAGAATCTGTAGAGACCCTCTGTTTGAGTTTCTCCGAAGGACTACCATCATCCACTGCCGAACTAATTTCCTTCAGTTGTATTGATTTTTCATTGTGAAGTCAAACCGATAAGAAAAAGGAATAAAATTCGCTCTTCAGAACTCATTCATGCATGATACTGACGAACACTACTCGGATGAAAGGCAAACACATGATACAAGGATGGAATATGTACGAAAATCAGGACGACGTGACATATTCACACCTATGATGTGGTAACTAAGCATAAGGCATTTCAACAAATTAGAAGCACTGCAAGCTAGACACCATATGAAAGATGCAACCAATATCACTCTGCCAAGTTCAAACTGTCTGGCGTTTCAACAAATTAGAAGCAGTACATGCTAGAAATCATATGCAAGACATAACCAATATCACAGTGGCGACTTAAAGGTGCCTTATCATAAGTGACTGATGCGGGATATGCAAGAACAGTAGTATGATGTAAGAACATGGTGTGATCACATATAGTATGTTCTAGAAATAGGAATATGTGTCATATTCACAGACATTATATGTAAAGTAAGCAGATGCAATTCAACAAAGTTAGAAGCAATACAGGCCAGACATCATACGCAACATGCAACCACATATAATAGTGCCAAGTTAGAGCAAGCACCTGTGATGCTGGAGTAGGGGAGATGTGTTCATCATCTTGTAACATCCCGAATTTTCAATTTGGAATGTTATGCATTAGATCATCATTGCATATCATATTTTATTGCATTTTTGGCTTGATCCTAGAAATTCTACGCAACTCAAGGACCCACGGAGAGAGTTGGGGATTTCGTTATTTTCATATTTGAGTTTTCTCAAAATTTTGAAAAGAGGATCTGTTGAGGATATAACCATTAGAGTCACCCGCCCAGGAGGAGCCGGGTTACTCATAATGGTCATCACACGAAGCCCAGTACCAAGCTTGAAGACGGCGGGCCAATAATGGGCTTAAGACCCGGAGATGGCTTAAGGCCCGTAGTGATAAACCGCCGTTATAGCAAGACTTGTAGTGTAAGGCAAGAATAGTTAGGAGTCCGAGCCAGACAGTGTTATGAGCCGGCCGGGACTCTGAGAGCCATTGGGCGTCAACCTCTCTATATAAAGGGACGACCCGGCGGCGGTTCAGGGACAGATAAGAGAAGATCGATAACCAGGCAGGGCGGTTTAGCTCCTGGTCGTCGAAACCCTAATCAAGACAACCTCAACTGGACGTAGGCTTTTACCTTCATCGTAAGGGGCCGAACCAGTATAACCCTCGTGTTCCTTGTCCCGTTTAACCCCTTAAGCTTCCTAGTTGCAATGGCTCCACGACTAAGTCCTAGCACAAGGACATCTGCCGTGACAATTCCACGACAGTTGGTGCCCACCGTGGGGCTGCGCACGGTGGATTTGAGTTCTTGAAGGGCAGCTTCGAAGGGCTCAAGGGATACACTGTGGGCCGGATGACCAAGAGTCGTCGCGGCAAGCTCTACATCGACGATGCAACCTGGGGCCCCGACGCCAGCTCAATCGAGTACGGGTACCGGGTCCCCTTCGGCGGAATCCATGTCTTCATTGGCAAGATTGGTGAGCTGGGCCCTGAGCCGGATCTCTGCACCGATCTCATCAAGACGGCTCAGCGTGCACGACCCGCCCGAGCTCTACCTGTCTTGAAGCATGCTTTCGTGGGATGTGTCCATGGAGGACTCTCTGAAGGATCTGGATCTGGTGATGAGACGGCCGCCGGCTCTGATGGCGAGTCGGCTACGGATGAGTCAAATTCGTTATATCAACTTCAGGATGGCAGGCTCAGGGGCTGTTCCGATGGCGACAGCATTCCGGACCCCTTTGAGCCGCCGAGCCGGGTTGGAATCTTCATGGCCGGCGCACAACCTGTTCAAAACCCCACCCCCGGGTCAGGAAACCCTGTGCCCTCGCCGGCTCAGGTGCTGATGGATCTCACAGACAAGATGACGGTCCTGTTGACCGCTACGGTCGCCCCGGCGGATCAAGTTCAACATGACGCGGAGGTGGCACAGTTAAAGTTGGATCTAGCAAAAGCCAAGGAGGATCTGGCGGCGGAAGGGATCAGGATGGCTGCAAAGAGGGCGGCTCTCGACGCCAAGACTCAGCTGATTCAGGCACAATCTTTCCGGCTCACGATGGATCAAAACGCGTCCAACGAGGTCATGAGAAGGAGGCATCAAAAGGCCCAATCTCGAATCCCTCCGGTTTACGATCCTCGAAACCTCTTCAACACGCCTGGTGCGGGGCCTAGTAACCCACCGGAGATCATAGCGCCCGAGTCTGGAATGCCAATTCAACCTCAAGTGATGGGGCCTCCCCGGGTGAACCCTGCCCCGCCTCAGTACGTGCCAATACCCCCGGGTCATTATGCCAACCCGTTGGAAAACATGGTCGCCGCAGCTGGCGGCTCTCCCAATTGACGGTGACTCTCCGACGGCGGTTGAAACCCGCCGGGTCAGAGAACTCCTTCAGACGGCTCTGGCGCAGCAAGAGGCGTATTCTTATAGCCGGGATAGGATTCACTCAACCCCTCGTCCAGGCCGGAGCCCGAGTTATAGCAGGCACATGGTTTTAGCGACCGGCTCAAGCAATGTCCGACGCCATGACTTGCCCCCTGGCCATGGCCCGGATCATAATGGAGCTTTTCATGCGGTGGACCAAGACAGAGCACGGCAAGAGGCGGAGCAGGTGCCTCAGTTGACGGCTTACCAGCCACCCCCGGCTTATCCGACGGCTTCCATCGACGTGGGTATACCTACAAGTACTGGAGGTGTTCCTTGTCTGGTGCCGGCTCTCCGTAACGAGCGTCTGCCCAAGGATTTCAAAGGGCCGAGGAAAGTGCCTAACTACACAGCTGATTTACAACCCGGAGCCTGGATCGAGAGTTATGAGATGGCCATGGAGTTGCTGGAGGTCAGCGAAGCGGCAATGGCTAAGTACTTCACCATGATGCTAGATGGGACTGCCCGCACTTGGTTGAAAGGGCTGCCACCGAATTCTATCGGGTCTTGGGCTGAGCTGAAAGCCCGGTTCATCCAAAACTTCAAAGATACCTGTAGGCAGTCTATGTCAATTGTGGATTTGACTAACTGTAAACAGCAGGAGGGTGAGTCCACAACCCATTGGGTTCGCCGGGTCAAAGAGATAATACATTCATCTGATAAGATGGATGCCGGTTCTGCGGTCCTAATGTTGGAGCAGAATTGTCGTTTCCTGCCCCTGAAGATGAAACTCGGGCGGCTCAAGCGTGATTGCAATGATATGGGTACGCTGATGGCGGCTCTCGTCAAGTACGCCGACTCTGATAGTACCAAGGACCCCGCGTCAGATGATGAAAGGACAGGGAAGGGAAAGAAGAACGGCAATGGCAAGGGTCCTCAGCATAACCCGGCGAACCAAGGAGGTGGCAAGCGTAAGGCTGATGGCAGCATGGAGTTTGTAGCTAACGCCAGCTCACAGGGTAACAACCAGCGATGTAAGGGGAGGCCACCCCCCGAGCCGGCGGGTCAGGCCCGACGCTGGAGCAGTTGTTGAATGAGCCTTGTCCAAGGCATGGCTCTAGGGAGAAGCCAGCTACTCATTTATGGAAAGATTGTGCAATCATGAAGGCCTTTAAGAATTCTAATGCCTTTAATGGTAACAATGGCTCGGGCGGCGGCTTTCATGGCCTGGGTGGCGGCTCAAATTCTAATCCTCAGAATGTTCAAGGGGGCTTTAATCAGCAGTCCGGCCAAGGTCATCAACAGCAGCAGGGGGATACCAGACCAATCCAAAGCAGCTCAATGGTGGACAGTATCATGTGTTTACCACCAGTCTGTGCAAGCGGGATCAGAAGCTTCATAAGAGGGTTGTGAATGCTGTTGAGCCGGCGGTTCCACGCTATTTAAGATGGTCTGAGCAGCCTATTGTGTGGAGAAGGAGGATCACCCTCCCCGGGTTGATAATCCGGGTCACCTGGCCCTGGTGGTGGCTCCCCAGGTGGGAGGATATAAGTTCACTAAGGTGCTCATGGATGGAGGCAGCAGCATCAACATCCTCTATTATGAGACCTTCAGTCGTATGGGGTTGATTGATAAGAATCTCAGCCAGTCCAATACTGTTTTCCATGGCGTGGTGCCTGGTAAGTCGGCGTATCCAGTGGGTAAGATTGAGCTGGAAGTGGCTTTTGGAGATGAGTACAACTACAGGGTGGAGAAATTAACCTTTGAGGTGGTTAAGATAAGAAGTCCATATCATGCTATATTCGGGCGGCCGGCTTACGCCAAGTTCATGGCACGGCCGTGTTACGTGTATTTGCAGCTCAAGATGCCGGGTCACAATGGGACCATTACGGTTCATGGCAGCCGCAAGATAGCCTTGGAGTGTGAAGAAGGCGACGCGGCTTATGCAGAATCTGTTTGTGCAACAGAGGAGTTGAAGTTTTACAAGGACAATGTTGACCCAACAGATATGACATCTCTGAAAAAGCCGACCACGGAGCATGAGCCGGCAATGAAATTTAAGTCAGCTGATGAGACTAAACTTGTTGATTTTGTTCCAGGTGACTCATCTCAGCAGTTTAGCATCAGTGCCAATCTGGATCCAAAATAGGAAAGCGCGCTCATCGAGTTCATCCGTGAGAATAGGGACATTTTTGCATGGAAACCTTCTGACATGCCAGGTGTACCTAGAGAACTCGCTGAGCACACTCTCAATATTGATCCAAAATTTAAGCCGGTCAGGTAATTCCTTTGGCGGTTTAATGAGGAGAGGCAGAAAGCCATTGGAGAGGAGGTGGCCCGGCTCTTGGCGGCCGGGTTTATTGTCGAAGTCTTTCATCCAGAATGGTTAGCTAACCCGATGCTCGTGCTCAAGAAGAATGGCACCTGGCAGATGTGTGTGGACTATACGGACTTAAACAAGGCGTGTCCGGCTGATCCTTTTGCTCTCCCCCGTATTGATCAAATCATTGATGCTACGGCGGGTTGTGAACGCTTAAGTTTCTTGGATGCTTATTCTGGATACCATCATATTAAAATGGCAGTTAAGGATCAGGAGAAGACGGCGTTCATCACTCCCTTTGGAGCCTTCTGTTATGTGTCTATGCCTTTTGGACTCAAGAGTGCACAGGTGACTTATCAACGTTGTGTGCAGAATTGTCTTCATAACCAGATTGGGCACAATGTGCATGCCTATGTGGATGATATCGTGGTTAAGTCCAGGGAGAAGGAGACCCTGGTAGATGACCTTAGAGAAACCTTTGATAATCTCCGGGTTTACAAGATGATGCTTAACCCGGCCAAGTGTGTTTTTGGTGTTCCTGCAGGCAAGCTCTTGGGTTTCCTGGTTTCTAACAGAGGCATTGAAGCTAACCCGGAAAAGATAAAGGCAATCACCTCTCTGGCTAAGCCGGCGTGCATCAACGACGTCCAGCGTCTAGCAGGCCGCATCGCTGTTTTGAGCCGGTTTATAAGCCGTTTGGGTGAAAAGGCCATGCCACTGTACCAGTTGATGAAGAAGACTGATGATTTTGTCTGGAATGATGCTGCTAACACCGCTTTTGAGGATTTGAAGAGACAGCTGGCTGTGCCCCCAGTCATTGCTGCTCCGGTTGACAAGGAGCCCTTATTACTGTATGTGGCTGCTAACACACGAGCCATCAGTGTGGCTGTGGTGGTGGAGCGCAAGGAAGAGGGTAAGGAGTACCCGGTTCAGCGGCTGGTTTACTATGTCAGTGAAGTGCTCATTGAGTCCAAGCAACGATATCCACACTGGCAGAAGCTTGTTTATGGGGTGTTCATGGTGAGCCGGAAACTTAAGCATTACTTCCAGGGTCACCCTATCACTGTGGTTAGTTCTGCTCCTTTGGGAGATATCATCCAAAACAGAGAAGCCACAGGAAGAGTGGCTAAGTGGGCTATAGAGCTTGGGCCTCATGGTCTGAAATACGTGCCACGCACTGCTGTCAAATCTCAAGCTTTGGTGGATTTCATCAACGATTGGACAGAGCTATAGGTGCCTGAAGAAAAGCCGGATAATACATATTGGACTATTCACTTTGATGGGTCTAGGCAATTGGAGGGCTCGGGGGCTGGAGTTGTATTGGCTTCCCCTAAGGCTGACAAGTTTCGTTATGTGCTACGGTTGATGTTTCCTTGTACTAACAATGCAGCTGAGTACGAGGCTTTGCTCCATGGTCTTCGGATGGCTAAGGAGATGAGCTTGACCCGGGTAAGGTGCTTCGGCGACTCAGACTTAGTGGCTCAACAAGTATCAGGAAAGTGGGATTCCAAGGACCCTCTCATGGCGGCTTATCGCCGTGAAGTTGATGCCATTGCTGGACATTTTCAGGGTTACCAAGTAGAGCATATCGATCGCAGAAAGAACGAGGCGGCTGATGCATTAAGCCGGCTGGGCTCTCAGCGAAAGCCGGTGCCGCCTAATACTTTCTTGGACATCCTACATAACCCTTTTGTTAAGTTACCTACGGAGGAAGACTTGGTTGTCCCTGACCCGGAGGCACAGTTGGTGGCGGCTCTCCACATCACCCCAGACTGGACAGTACCATACTTGGCTTACATGACCCGGGGAGATTTGCCTGAGGATGAAACTTTGGCCAGACAAATAACCCGGCGGTCTAAGTCAATGGTCATTATCAATGGTGAGATGCATCGCCGCAGTGTTACTGGAACGTTCCAGCGCTGTGTTTCCCCTGAGGAGGGTCAAGAAATCTTACGTGAGATTCACGAAGGGGATTGTGGCCATCATGCCGGCTCAAAATCTCTTGTGGCCAAGGCTTTTCGTCATGGTTTTTATTGGCTGACAGCTCATGCTGATGCGGAGGACTTGGTCAGTAGATGTGACGGTTGTCAGAGGTTCTCGCGACGGGCTCATGTGCCAGCTCAGGAGCTGAGGATGATTCCAATTACTTGGCCGTTTGCGGTCTGGGGGCTTGATATGGTTGGGCCTTTTAAAAGATCCAAGGATAAGAAGACCCACCTCTTGGTGGCAGTTGACAAGTTCACAAAGTGGGTTGAGGCAGAGCCCGTTAGCAAGTGTGACGCAGCCACGGCGGTTCAGTTCATGAAAAGGGTGATATTTCGCTTTGGCTTTCCACACAGCATTATAACTGACAATGGGACCAATCTGTCTAAAGGCGCCATGGAGGAATTTTGTCAATGAGAGCATATTCGACTTGATGTTTCATCAGTGGCTCACCCTCAATCCAATGGTCAAGCTGAGAGAGCTAATCAGGAGATTTTGAAGGGTATCAAGCCCCGGCTTTTGGTCCCTTTGCAACGGACGCTGGGTTGTTGGGTGGAGGAGTTACCCTCCGTGCTATGGAGCATCAATACTACTCCTAACAGATCTACGGGTTACACGCCTTTCTTCATGGTTTATGGAGCGGAAGCAGTCCTCCCTAGCGATATCCGTCATGACTCACCTCGAGTGGCGTCTTATGTTGAGGCGGATAATGAGCGAGCGCGCCGAGATGCTCTTGACTTGTTGGACGAACAGCGTGATGTGGCAGCAGCTCGTTCGGCGATTTACCAACAAGACCTGCGCCGTTATCACAGCCGCCGGGTTAAGTCCCGGGTCTTCCAGGAAGGTGATCTGGTGCTCCGGCTCATCCAAGATCAAACAGATGCACACAAGTTATCCATGCCTTGGGAAGGGCCCTTCGTGGTCAGCAAGAACTTGCACAATGGGTCATACTACCTTATCGACGTTCGGGAGCACAAAGATTCACGCAAGTCGGAGGAAGAGACCCGTCGGCCGTGGAACATAGCTCAGCTTCCGCCTTATTACACTTGAGCCACCGGCTCTCATAATGTACATCTTTCTATAGCCATGTATATATTATGATCAATAATAAAGCAGGACCTCTGTCCTTTTATCCTCCAACGGTAAACGTGTTATTTCTGTTACAAACATCACATGGTCACTTGGAGGTGGATCTGGCTTATGATCGTATTCGAATCTAGCCGTAAACAATATGATCACTTGGGGGCTTCCTGTTCAAACATAGGTCGTATTCGAACCAAAGAGAACATAGCTGTCGATACCCACTTGATTTGCAAATTGCCGAGCTCATTGGGGAGTTTTCTTTGATCATATTTGAATCATAGCTCAACCCCCTTGGGAACCGACATGGATCGTATTCGAATCAGCATCGTTAAACAACTCTTAAGGTCATTTGGGGGCTTCCTGTTCAAACATGGGTCGTATTCGAACCAAAGAGAACATAGCTGTCGGTACCCTCTTGATCGGCATCGCCAAAGCCACTGGGGGCTATATGATCACATTCGAATCTTAGCTTAACCCCTTTGGGACGGTTTTCTGGTCGTATTCGAACCGGAAGCCCCTAAGTTTTGATCTTCTGACTTACAACAAGTTCTTTTGGTCACATCAACAGTGTGCAAGGGCGGCTTTTATTCGCCGACTTAATTTTGATTCACAACGTTGATAACACATAGTAAGTATTCTTGATGTTGGTAAACCAGAGTTGAGATCTTCACCTCATTATTCGGGTTACATAAACCGGAAGTATACTTGAAGGCTTATAAGTACATTGTTATGTTTACATCAAAGATATAATTAAGGGCCAGTCTTTGGTGACCTTTGTTCATATTCCGGGTTATACATATGAGGTCTATGACTCTCAGTGCGGTAAGCCGCCTAGAGACTTGTGATTTGTTTTCTATGCAGGATGGTTAAATACAGCTATTCGAGCTTAAGGAAAATAACTGATCACTTGTAACCCGGAGGAATAAGAAGAAGCAGCTTCAATAGAGTTAAACATTCAACATGTGCATGATGGCACGACAAAGTTAATTGTTTGTCCTACTCTATTACAAGACTCCCCAAGTCCAAAAGGTGAGGCATTGTTTTAAAGGTGTAACCATGAGCCGCCTAAAGGATGCTTGCTGGGTCGAAGCTTCTGGCTCATCCCTCTCCGCTCCTCCGGCTGTTCCCATGACCTGGAAGGTTAACGATTTCCAGTCAATGCCGCTCAAAGCTTCAAATTGAGCCTCCTCGTCAATTAACCCCGCCGGGTCAACTTCTGGGGCGAAGGTATGCTTACGAGTCGGAGGGATCAAGCTGATGGCTTCATAACGTGGAGCGGGGATCCTCTAATTTTCCGCGTCGTAGCCTGGCTGATACTTGGTAAGGTCGGTGTCATTCCCAATCTGGGTGGCCACCGGGCGCACGCTCTTCACACAGGCAGCGAAGTCTTTTTGGTCAAAGGGGGTGCCGTCCTCCTTCAGGTTGGGGTATCCAAGAGCGATGTCGGCCGGGTCTAACTCCGGGAGAAAAGCCTTGGCCCGACTCAGCGCAGCTATTGTCCGGCTCTTGCAGAGGCCCGTCTTAGCTCTTGGAACCGCTGAGGAAGAACGGCAAGCCGCCTGAGGACGTCCGCCAGGTGAGTCGGAACCTCGTTGGACAGAGCCACAACGGCTAACGCACGCTGTGACCCGGTGTAGAGTTGCTCCACTAAGGTGTACACGGCCTTCAGCTTGGTCAGAACATTTTGATTGAGGTTGGCGCTTCTGGGACCTGTTTAACAAAGTCAGGTAAGCCGCTAGGCATAAACAATGTAACCTTGTTGAAAGCTTGCTGAATGACTTACTGAAGATTGCGGCAACCATCTGTGACACATGGCGTTTTAAGCCGGAGAGTTCGGCGGTTCTCTCCGTCAGAGCAGCCTCCGCCTGTTCAGCCCGGCTGACCAAAGCAGCTTTCTCCTCGGCCCAATTCTTCCTTTCAGTTTCAAACTTCTTCTTCAACTTCTCTTGTGCAGCAACACTGAACTCAAATTTGGCGTTGGCCTTCCGGGTCTCAGTTTCCTGAGTCTTCAGGCGGTCTTCAGCTCAGAGATTTCAGATTCAAATGTCTTGCAGGCAGCCTGTACAAATTCCGGGTTATAGTATGAGTGACTATTATGCAACGTTAAAGTCCCAAGCACTTTACAAGCAAAGGCACTTGGCACTTGGGGGCTAATGTATGCTGAAAGATTCAATTGGAGATTGCCGGGTCATGAAGGTAAGCCGACAGCTAAGTCTACAACGTACTCAATCATAAGTAATAGACTTGGGGGCTAGCATGGTAAGGATGGCTATGGAGTAAGCAAGAGAGTGTACCTCAGATTTTTGCTGTATCTGCTTTACCATGTCAATCTCCAGGTCCCGACTGTTGTGCACCTGATTAACGTAGCCAGAGACGATATCTCCAATGCTCAAGCTAGCATAGTTGGTGATATCCAGCTTGGCCCTGCGGCGCTCTAGCAACTCTTCCTTGGCAGAGCATCTGGCCAGCATAGTGGGTCTTCCCGGCTCAACGTATTCAGTCCGGGTAATCACCACATCCGGGTCATCGGCCGGTTGAGCTGAGCTGGGGATCTCCGGGTTAGTAGAGGTCTCTATGACTGGCTCGTCGGTTGGAGCGGTGGCTTCAGGAGCAGAGGCAGATGGCGGATCTTGAGCCGAAGCCTCCGGTTCAGTCAGGACCGGCTCTTCGACCGGTTTATTCTTCTTCGCCCTCTTGCTGAGCTTTGCTTGAGCACTGAAAGGACAAAAAGTTAGTACAAAAGCATGAGTAAAGATAAAGCACAACGTAAGATGATCATCATTACCCGGGAGCGGTCTTGAAAGCCGGCAGGTTAGATTGCATAGAGTCACCAGAGGAAGGTGAAGTTTCCTGATAATTTGAATCAGACGAATTGAGCGGTTGACGAGTGATGCCCGCTAAAGTATGAAAAGGGTATAAGTTGGAGATAACCTCTCCGGCGTTTCCTTGACGCTTTAGGTAAGCCGGAGGAGAGGTCTGCATCCTTGTTGGCCCGGGTTTGTCTCCGGCTCTCATGGATCTGTTGCTTCAAAAGAAATTGAGGATCTTGATAAGCTAAAGGATGCGAAAATCTTACTTTCCGGGTTACTCTTCGGACTTTCAGCCTTGGCAAGGGGTCCGAGTCGGAGGAAAGTATAGTTACCTCTTCAGTTACCGGGTTACTCGCTTCGGTGTCATCCTGCGGATAATCAAGTCAATAAGGTGGTTAAAAGACAGACGAAAAGCAGAAACAAAAGAAGAGTCTAAAGAATCAAGGGTTACCTCTGACTCGGAGCTATCATCCAGCTGAAGCAGCTCTGAGGCGGTAGGCTTGCTTCCCTTTTTGCGGGGAGCGGCTCTCCTGGCGGCTTTCTTAGCCTTTCTGGCTTTTTTAGCCGCCTCATGGTCATACTTGACCTTCCAGAACTTATCATTAGCCTGAAAAATACAACAAAGACTCCTTAAGGTTCAGATGAAAACTATCCAAGGGAAAGTAAGGTGTTCAGGTCAGTGTCTTACCGCTAGAGCCGGGTTAGTTTTGCAGAAGGGGCTTAAGCCGGTCCTCCCGCAGTCTGTCAAGTTCTCATTCAAGAGGGACTTGGTCATGTCGTCAACGACATCTTCAGGTAGATCATTGCGGCTGTGCCGCAGAGGGTCATCTTTCCGGCCCGTGTAATCACACATTAAGCCGGGGCGACGGCTCAAGGGGATCACCCGCCAAAGAGATCCAGACCCAGACCAAATCAATGCCATTGAGGCCATTTCCCAGGAGAGCCTTGATTCTTATTGATGGTGGGGATCAAAGGTTGACGCTCAGCTTGAGATAGTTTATCTGGCAGGGGGTGATTTGGCTCCAGACGCAGGGCACAAAAGCCGGGCAGAGGGCTCTCGTCAGCCGGAGAAGTATCCTGGCAGTAGAACCATGTCTGGTTCCAGTCCTTCGGATGGCTTGGCGGCTCAGCATAAGGAAAGAGGCAGTCTCTCTGTCGTTGAATGGAGATTCCACCAAGTTCCAAGCTCGTCCCGTTGGTGCACTCGTTCTGGCGGTTCAGATAAAACAGCTCCCTAAAGAGCAGTAGGCTGGGCTCTTCTCCAAGATAGACTTCGCAGAATACTTGAAAATTGCAAATATTCGACACGGAATTGGGTCCTATGTCTTGCGGCCGCAGATCGAAGAAGTTCAGAACATCTTTAAAGAATTTTGAGCCAGGCGGTGTGAAGCCCCAGCTCATGTGATCAGCAAATATCACCACCCCACCATCTCTTGGTTGAGGTCTCTCCTCCGACGGGTCAGGGGCACGATAAGACATGACCTCCTTCTTGGGCAGGTAACCCGTCTTCACGAAATCAGCTAAGGTTTCATCAGTGACATTGGATCTCATCCAGTTGCACGTAATGGGTGCCTTGGGAGCCTTGGGCGACATTGTGAAAGATGAAGCCTATGACAAAAGGAAATGCCCGGTTCAACTATAAGCCGGAAGAAGTTTACGGTTCAGCACTCAAAATGGCGGCTTATGAAGGGGACTAATGACATATGGCTAATTGTGTCGGGTTATCTAAGCCGCTGTGGGTGTCGTGAGTAATTCAAGTTGTCTATAGCTTTATCATAAGTGAGCCGGAAAGATTATAGCGCGTGGCCTCTTTTAAGCCGGAAATGTGAGCTGCCATAGCTAAACAGATGCAATTTTTGACTAAGTATCATGCAAACAAGTTTCACAGATCGCAGAAATTACTTTGGATCAAATGGTCGGCTAAAAGGAAAAATTTCTAGACCTAGAACTGACACAGAGGAAGTTCATAGGCTCGAACGGGGCTTCTGTGTAGTAGAAAGGATCTATGTGCATTTGGGACGGGTGCGAAACAGCTACCGCAGCAGTTCTATACTGTCTAAATATCAAGAAGGGGTGTAAACAGTGGGATCTATCAAGTGTTCGTGATGAACGGCGACGAACACCGACGAACTCGAAGATCACTAATGCAGATCTAAGGAACAGGGAGGAGAAAGCTTACAGATGCGGAGTTACTGCGGAGGTTCGTCGCGTTTTTCTGGTCACGTCAGGTTGATGCAGCGGCCTGAATTGGTGAAGACGAGGAGACCCGCGGCGGCGGCGGCGGAGCTCGAGCGGCGGCACAGTAGCGAGAGGAGGAAGAAGATGGAGGCGACAAGTGACAGAAGACTCATGGGCCGGGCTTATTTATAAGGTGTAGCTGATAAGTGGGCGCGAGAAACGAGGAGGCCACGGCGCGATTATCTCGCCACAGAAGCGCCTCAATTTTCGGGATGACCATTAAAGATAAGATCCGTTGTGATATAACGGAATAAAGAAATGAACTTAATGGAAGATGACGTCATGGCGGGTTACCAGGAATCCAGAAGATGACATCACGGCGGGTTATAACTTTCGCACGAATATAAGCCGGAAGATTTTCTCTCTCACAGGAATTGAAGATTGACATGAACCGGTTCAAATCAATCTGGGGCCTAATGTTGAGGATATAACCATTAGAGTCACCCGCCTAGGAGGAGCCCAGTTACTCATAATGGTCATCACACGAAGCCCAGTACCAAGCTTGAAGACGGCGGGCCAATAATGGGCTTAAGACCCGAAGATGGCTTAAGGCCCGTAGTGATAAACCGCCGTTATAGCAAGACTTGTAGTGTAAGGCAAGAATAGTTAGGAGTCTGAGCCGGACACTGTTATGAGCCGGCCGGGACTCTGAGAGCCGCTGGGCGTCAACCTCTCTATATAAAGGGACGACCCGGCGGCGGTTCAGGGACAGAAAAGAGAAGATCGATAACCAGGCAGGGCGGTTTAGCTCCTGGTCGTCGAAACCCTAATCAAGACAACCTCAACTGGACGTAGGCTTTTACCTTCACCGTAAGGGGCCGAACCAGTATAACCCTCATGTTCCTTGTCCCGTTTAACCCCTCAAGCTTCCTAGTTGCGATGGCTCTACGACTAAGTCCTAGCACAAGGACATCTGCCGTGACAATTCCACGACAGGATCGTTTGATTTTAATTATTTTCTCTTCGAATATTTCTTTTATAAAAATAAAAGAGAGAGGATAAAATGACTTCCTCAAAATAAAGAAATATTGGAGATTTAATATTTTATTCGGAGTTTTATCATTATTTTATTTGAATTAGGAAAAATATGCATTTTTCAAAATTGCATTAGAGTCCCAAATAAATGTTCACCTTGTCCGCTAGATTTTTAGAGGACGGGGAAAATTTATTTCAGGATTTTTGGGGTCTGTTTAGTTTTTTTTTTTGTTTTTCTCCGCGGAATTATTAAAAAAAAATCAACCGACTTACCGGGCCGTGTCCGACCTGGACACTGCGCCCGGGCGGCTTTATTAGCCGAGCCCGCGACCCCGCCGAGGCCCAAGTCACCCGCCCCGCCGAAACCCTAGCCCCGCCGCCGCCGCAGACGCCGCCCGCCGCCGACCCGCCGGAGCCGCGTCGTCGCCCCGCCACCCTGCCGCCGTCGCCGGAGTTCGCTGGAGTTCGTCGCCGCCGCCGATTTTCTTTGCCGGTTCGGTTTTTTTGGTAAAATCCTATATGCGTTGTTTTATTAGATCGATTTTTTTTCGGTTTAGTTATTTAGCGAACGCCCGTTCTTACGTTCGTTCTAACGAACGGTTTTCACCGTTTAACCGCAGACAGCGAACGTTCGTTCGTTAGCCTGTTCGTCAGTTTTTCTTTTTCTCGGATTTTTCGCGATTATTTTCGATCGTGATTTCTGATCCGATTTTCGTTTTAGTTTATCTTTTCGCTCGTTTATCGGAATCAGGCGATTCAAGCGCCTAGAGTTTCGTCTCGAAGCCCTCTTTCTGTTTAATCAACTTAAACAAGTTTTTGCTACTGTAAAATTTGACTTTAGTCCAGATTAGTAATCAAAGCTTGTTTCTTTCGTAGTTTGAGTTTCGTTGCTTCGTTTGATTTGATTCTTTTTGCAAACCAGAGTTCTTAAGTTGAACTTTCTGGTTAGATCTCTTATTTGAGTTTTACCCGTGCTTCTAGTTGAGTGTTTATTATGCTTGTTTGTTTGCGATAGGGTACCCGGAGTGCGAAGCGTGCTGCTACGAGTCTCTAGGTTTCACGGAACATCAGCAAGGCAAGTAACACTTTGATCATACCTCTTTACTACCCAGTTTTATTGCATTAGATCAATCCTCTAACAATTGCATGGTTAGGATCTGATTAAATTGTGGGTTTGGGAAGTAGATGAGGTAGTACCTATTCACCCGTTTATTATCAAACCTATGGGAGTTACTTCTACGTTGCTTATATTGCTATGCTATGCTCGTAGACGTGGTTTGGGTTTGAGTGTATTCATGACAGATGTGAGTATTGTTAATTAATGGTTAACTTAAGGTGGCAACTTTAATACACATCTGGGTGGATTGAGGCACCTGGGGAACCCAGTGTTGCCTGTATTTTTGGAAATCCCGGGGTACCGTGTGATTCTCCTATGGACTGCCACCCAGGCTTAAAGGGATCATAAGATTATTCATGCTAGAAACTTCCGTGTGCAGCCACAAGCCATTATGGGCTCTGGCATAGTTGAGTAAGTTGTGGGAATCCTTTCCAGGATGGGCTAGCAGATGTAGGGGATTGTAGGTGTACAGGTCTATCTATCGGTTAAGGGACCTCTTTGGAAAGACTGTGTCTCGGTCATCCGTTTCTCAAACATTATGTAGTGCGAGAATTCCAACGGAGGAGATTGAGTCTTGTGGGGAAAAGTGCACAAACCTCTGCAGAGTGTACAAACTAATCATGGTTAGCCGTGTCCTCGGTTATGGACATCTTGAGTATCTGGTTCTTGGATTATCATGTGGATCTCATCACTCTTAATATAATTTGATTGGGTTTAATGATGATGCTTAATTGGGATTGAGTTGGGTGAACCTTCTCAATGTTTAACAACCACCATGATAGTTAAATAAAATTTATTCCTTTGTTGTAGGGAAAAATAGGCTTTTCGCAAAACATATTAACCATACAGCCTCCACCAGCCATATATGCATGTAGTGATAGCATTATTCTGTTCATTACTCTCTTGTGTTACATTGCCAGCATATTCCATGTGCTGACCCATTTCGGGCTGCAACGTATCATGTTGCAGACTTCTCAGACGACGAGTAAGGAGCCATAGGTCGTTGTCTTTCACTCAGTGATGCCGTTGGAGTTGATGGACTCACTTTATCTTCCAAGCCTTCCGTTGTTATCGTATTAGATGGCCTTAAGCCATATTTATTGTAATAAGTTCTCATTTTGAGACATTCGATGTAATAAGTGTGTGATTGCTACTTTGTTATAAATCCTCAAGTACTGTGCGTGTCAGCATTACCGATCTAGGGATGACACTGATGCACAGAGATCAGACTGTTTGAGGTCTGGTCGCTACAAGATGGTATCAGAGCACACGCTGACTGTAGGACACGATCACTAAGCTAAAGCCCTAGATCACTACTCTCTTCTCATTTCTGACTCATCTCCATTTTCTACTCTTTAGGATGGCGGACGCAAGGAACAAGTTCGCACAACCGGATGAAGACACACTTTTTGGACGCCACTTGAAGGAAGTCACTAGGTACCTGAACATCGGAATACCAAGCTTCACCGGGACTTACAACGCCACTTTACCAGAAGAGGAGCGCTAGATGATTCAAGTTCAAGTTCCAGGAAGGACATTTATGCCAGTTACTGAGCCCATAGAGTTTTCCTTTGATGCACCAACCTGGAGTCTAGGAAAGAGTATGGCAGCCCACATCACCATGGGACGCATTGGAGAAGTTTACCACAAGGATCTCAGGATACTATCTACCAGATTTGTGGGCGCCGAGATGAGCAATGGGAGATGATCAACACGAGGAAGGATAGATCCATTGCAGCTTTCATCTAGGAGCTAAACCAGCACATTCGACGACAGGAGAACCAGATGTGCGCAGGCATGACAGATTTGAAGAAGGCGATGACAAGGATCACAGAGCTGGAGGAAGAACTCTAGTCTACACGCGATGGTTATGAGGAGGAAATCGCAACACTATTGGAGAAGAATGACGACCTGATAAAGAAGATCGGAGTATTCATGGGAGATTCTGCGCCAGGAGGAGAAGACGACGATTCCACTTGCCCGGAGAACTACATCATCATCGACGACACCGACTCGGACCCCGACGATAGCGATGATGACTTTGTTGATGAAGCTGGAGCGGATATCATGGAGTCTTCGACCGATCAATTTTTCTAGTCGACCACCATATCAGTAGTAGTATTCCACCATGTATATAGTATAGTCCGAGCACTTTTGTAACGATAGTTCTAGACCGATTGTATGCCCTTGCTTGATTGATTGAGTGATATGATTGTGTTTGTCTCATGTGCATATGGGTAGTGTTTTCCCCTAGACATCATTCTACTCTGTTTTCTCATCTTTTCTAAACCCAACAGATGCCTCTGAGACGCGACAATGGATTTGCTTTCCCACCGGAACTCACTCAGTTGATCCAGCAGCAGAATGCATTGATGCAGATACTAGTCCAGAATCAGAATCAGGGGAACAACAACAACAACAACCCACCACCACCACCACCACCACCTGTTGATCACTTAGCCCGTTTTCGAAGGTTGAATCCGCCGGTGTTCTCCAGTAGCACCGAGCCGATAGTTGCAGATGATTGGCTCCGCAAGATTGAAAGGGAGTTGACCACTGCAGGATGCACATATGCGGAGAGAGTGCGTTTTGCCGCACATCAGCTTGATGGACCCGCAGCATCATGGTGGGAGAATTTCACAGCCACTTACCCCATCTACACTGTTACATGGGACCAGTTCCAGCAGGCCTTTCGCACTGCCCATGTATCAACATGAGCTATGGCCATGAAGAAGCGCGAGTTCTGCAACTTACGCCAAGGAGGACGCACAGTTGGCCAGTATGTGGATGATTTTAGTAAGCTAGCACGTTATGCCCCAGATGACGTCGCTATAGATGCAGCTAAGCAGGAGAAGTTTCTGGAAGGACTGAATGATGAGCTGAGCATGCAGTTGATGGTGGCAAATTTCAATAACTACCAGGAGTTGGTAGATAGAGCTCTCATGATTGAAGGGAAGCATCAGCAGATTGACAACCGCAAGAGGAAGTATGGACAAGGGAAGTATAATTCTGGAGCTCAGCAGAGACCCCGTTTCACCCCGAACTCGGGAGGACCCCTTCAGCATAACCATGGAGGTCACAATCACACTGGAGGAAGTTCGCACAACCACAGGGACTCCAAGAACGGGAATGGTAATGGAGGAAGCAACGGCCAGAACCGTTCCAACCCAGCAACACCCGCCAAGAAAGATCTAAGCCATGTTACTTGCTACAAGTGCCAGAAGACTGGACATTACGCCAATGAATGTCCTGAAGCTAAGAATGGAAACGGCAATGGAAGTTCTGGGAAGAAGCCCAACCCTTTCAACAGGGGACAAGTGAACCATGTTAACGTGGAGGAGGTAGAAGCCCAGCCAGATGCAGTAATAGGTAAGTTTTTGGTTAAGTCATTTACTGCAGTCATTCTTTTTGATACTGGTGCATCGCATTCATACATATCAAGGGGATTTGTGGATAAGTATAAACTTCCCACTAAAATTCTTAGTACACCTATGTTAGTGAGCTCGCCAGGAGCAGAGTATATGGCAAGCCAAGGATGTTTTCAGATGCCATTGACCATAGGTAGGCATGTTTTCCCCTCAGATCTGATAGTTTTGGAGTCGCAAGGTTTGGATGTGATTTTGGGTATGGATTGGCTATCGATGTATGGAGGAAACATCGATTGCGCCAGTAAGTCGATTTTGCTCACCACCCTAGAAGGAAGAAGGATCAAGTATGTATCCCAGCATGTGCCGAATAGGACTCAAGTAAATTCTTTATCAGGAGTTGTACAGGAGGAAGTACCAGTGGTGAAGGATTTCCCGGATGTATTTCCAGAAGAGTTGCCAGGCATGCCACCGGATAGAGACATTGAGTTTTTGATTGAGCTTTTGCCAGGCACAGGGCCAATATCTAAGAGACCGTACAGAATGCCCGCAAAGGATTTGGAGGAAATTAAGAAGCAGATTAAGGAGTTACTGGATAAAGGTTATATTCGCCCAAGTTTGTCACCTTGGGGATCACCAGTGCTTCTAGTGGAGAAGAAGGATGGATCATTGAGGATGGTTGTTGATTATCGAGGATTGAATGAGGTGACAATCAAGAACAAGTACCCACTGCCGATGATCAATGATTTGTTTGATCAGCTGCAAGGAGCTAAGGTGTTTTCCAAGATCGATCTGCGATCAGGGTACCACCAGCTAAAGATTCGAGAGCAGGATATACCTAAGACAGCTTTTACCACGAGGTACGGGCTATATGAGTATACCGTTATGTCATTTGGCCTGACTAACGCACCTGCCTACTTCATGAACATGATGAACAAGGTGTTTATGGAGTTTTTGGATAAGTTCGTTGTGGTGTTCATTGATGATATTCTGGTCTACTCGAAGAATGAAGAGGAGCATAAAGAGCATTTGCGTTTAGTACTTGGGAAGCTCAGAGAACATCAGCTATACGCCAAGTTCAGCAAGTGTGAGTTTTGGTTGAAGGAAGTTGGATTCCTTGGACATGTTATATCCGGAGAAGGAATAGCGGTAGACCCCACCAAAGTTGTCACTGTGACAAATTGGGAGGCACCCACGTCAGTTGGAGAGATCCGGAGTTTTCTTGGACTCACAGGATACTACCGGAGGTTCATAGAGAATTTCTCGAAGATTGCAAGGCCTATGACGGAGTTGTTAAAGAAGGACACCAAGTTCAAATGGACTGAGGAATGTGAGGCCAGTTTTCAGGAGTTGAAGAAACGCTTGGTTACATCACCAGTGTTGATTCTGCCAGATCAACGCAAGGATTATGAAGTGTATTGCGACGCTTCTCGTCGAGGACTTGGAGCCGTACTTATGCAGGAGGGAAGAGTTGTTTCATATGCCTCACGACAGCTTAAACCCCATGAGTTAAATTATGCTACGCATGATTTGGAGTTAGCCGCCGTAGTGCATGTGTTGAAGACTTGGAGACATTTCCTCATTGGAAACCATTGTGAGGTATACACTGATCACAAGAGTTTGAAGTATATCTTCACGCAGAAGGAGTTGAATCTCAGGCAAAGGAGATGGTTGGAACTCATTAAGGATTATGATATGAAGTTGCATTATCATCCCAGAAAGGCTAACGTAGTAGCCAATGCGTTGAGCCGCAAGAGTCATGTCAATACACTCATGACCGGAGAGTTACCCAAGGAGTTAGCAGAGGATCTTCGCGAGCTATGTTTGGAGATAGTTCCGAGAGGCTATGTAGCAGCATTGGAGATTCAATCTACTTTGATGGATAAGATCAGAGAAGCTCAGAAGACGGACAAGGAGATTGCCGAGATAAAGGAAAGGATGAGCAAAGGAAAGGCTAAAGGATTTCGTGAGGATGAGCATGATACCTTATGGTTTGAGAGGACCGCGTATATGTGCCAAATGATCAGGAGATCAGGAAGCTGATTTTGCAGGGGGCCCATGATTCGCCATATTCGATTCACCCAAGAAATACTAAAATGTACCTGGATTTGAAGGATAGTTTCTGGTGGATCGGAATGAAGAAGGATATTGCGGAGTATGTAGCAGTTTGTGATGTATGTCAGAGAGTGAAGGCAGAGCATCAGAAGCCAGCAGGATTGCTACAACCATTGCCGATACCCAAATGGAAGTGGGACAAGCTAGGCATGGATTTTATCACGGGATTTCCCAGGACTCGTTCAGGCTATGACTCGATATGGGTTGTAGTCGATCGTTTGACGAAAGTAGCTCATTTCATCCCGGTGAAGACCACTTACACCAGTGCTAAGTTGGCAAAGATATACATGACCAGGATCGTATGTCTGCATGGAGTTCCGAGGACCATTGTATCAGATAGAGGAACCCAGTTTACCTCAAAGTTTTGGAATCAGTTGCATGAAACTTTGGGAACCAGGCTAGAGTTCAGTACAGCTTTTCACCCGCAGACAGATGGACAGACTGAGAGAGTCAATCAGATTTTGGAGGACATGTTGAGAGCTTGTGCGCTAGATTATGGATCTAGTTGGGACGACAATTTGCCTTACGCAGAGTTCTCTTATAACAACAGCTATCAAACCAGTTTGAAGATGGCCCCTTTCGAAGCATTGTATGGAAGGAGGTGCAGGACACCGTTGCTATGGGACGAAGTTGGAGACCGACAGTTGTTTGGACCAGATTTGATTAAAGAGTCTGAAGAGAAGGTTAAGCTGATTCGCGATAGACTCAAGGTAGCCCAGTCCAGGCAGAAGAGCTATGCGGATTCTAAACGCAAGGAGACAGTTTACGAAGTTGGAGACAGAGTGTATCTTCGTGTATCACCACTCCGAGGAGTGAAGCGCTTTGGAGTTAAGGGAAAGTTAGCACCATGTTTTGTGGGACCATACAAAGTTTTGGAACGTATGGGAGAAGTTGCTTACAAGATGGAATTGCCCGAAGGATTGTCTGGAGTTCACGATGTGTTCCACGTTTCTCAGTTGAAGAAGTGCCACGCAGAGATGGCTGATATCCCTCTGAGAGATACAGTGCCACTAGAAGTGATTCAGTTGGATACCGATTTGACCTACGAGGAGAAGCCAGTCAAGATTCTCGAGTTTGCCAGCCGAGTTACACGCAGTAAGGTTATCAAGTTCTGCAAGGTTCAGTGGAACCACCATACCGAAGGTGAAGCCACCTGGGAACGAGAGGAAGACCTACGGAAGGATCACCCTCACCTATTTTCTAGCCAACCGAATCTCGAGGGCGAGATTCATCTTAAGGGGGGTAGGTTTGTAACATCCCAAATTTTCAATTTGGAATGTTATGCATTAGATCATCATTGCATATCATATTTTATTGCATTTTTGGCTTGATCCTAGAAATTCTACGCAACTCAAGGACCCACGAAGAGAGTTGGGGATTTCGTTATTTTCATATTTGAGTTTTCTCAAAATTTTGAAAAGAGGATCGTTTGATTTTAATTATTTTCACTTCGAATATTTCTTTTATAAAAATAAAAGAGAGAGGATAAAATGACTTCCTCAAAATAAAGAAATATTGGAGATTTAATATTAAAATCAAATAAAAAATTTATTCGGAGTTCTATCGTTATTTCATTTGAATTAGGAAAAATATGCATTTTTCAAAATTACATTAGAGTCCCAAATAAATGTTCACCTTGTCCGGTAGATTTTTAGAGGACGGGGAAAATTTATTTCAGGATTTTTGGGGTCTGTTTAGTATTTCTTTTATTCGTTTTTCACCCGCCTGAGCCACGCCGCCGCACCGCCACCCCGCCGTCGTCGCCGGAGTTCGCCGGAGTCGCCGGAGTTCGTCGCCGCCACCGGTTTTCTTTGTCGTTCGGTTTTTTTGGTAAAACCCTAGATGCGTTTTTTTAATTAGATCGTTTTTTTGGTTTAGTTATTTAGCGAACGCCTGTTCGTACGTTTGTTTTAACAAACGGTTTTCACCGTTTAACCGCAGACAGCGAACGTTTGTTCGTTAGCCTGTTCATCAGTTTTTCTTTTTCTCGGATTTTTCGCGATTATTTTCGATCGCGATTTCTGATCCGATTTTCGTTTTAGATTATCTTTTCGCTCGTTTATCGGAATCAGGCGATTCAAGCGCCTAGAGTTTCGTCTCGAAGCCCTCTTTCTGTTTAATCAACTTAAACAAGTTTTTGCTATTGTAAAAGTTGACTTTAGTCCAGATTAGTAATTGAAGCTTGTTCCTTTCGCAGTTTGAGTTTCGTTGCTTCGTTTGATTTGATTATTTTTGCAAACCGGAGTTCTTAAGTTGAACTTTCTAGTTAGATCTCTTATTTGAGTTTTACCCGTGCTTATAGTTGAGTGCTTATTAAGCTTGTTTGTTTGTGATAGAGTACCCGGAGTGCGAAGCGTGCTACTACGAGTCTCTAGGTTTCATGGAACATCAGCAAGGCAAGTAACACTTTGATCATACCTCTTTACTACCCAGTTTTATTGCATTAGATCAATCCTCAAACAATTGCATGGTTAGGATCTAATTAAATTGGGGGTTTGGGAAGTAGATGAGGTAGTACCTATTCACCCGTTTATTATCAAACCTATGGGAGTTACTTCTACGTTGCTTATATTGCTATGCTATGCTCGTAGACGTGGTTTGGGTTTTAGTGTATTCATGATAGATGTGAGTATTGTTAATTAATGGTTAACTTAAGGTGGCAAATTTAATACACATCTGGGTGGATTGAGGCACCTGGGGAACCCAGTGTTGCCTGTATTTTTGGAAATCCCGGGGTACCGTGTGATTCTCCTATGGACTGCCACCCCGGCTCAAAGGGATCATAAGATTATTCATGCTAGAAACTTCCGTGTGCAGCCACAAGCCATTATGGGCTCTGGCATACTTGAGTAAGTTGTGGGAATCCTTCCATGATGGGCTAGCAGATGTAGGGGATTATAGGTGTACAGGCCTATCTATCGGTTAAGGGGACCTCTTCGGAAAGACTGTGTCTCGGTCATCTGTTTCTCAAACATTATGTAGTGCGAGAATTCCAACGGAGGAGATCGAGTCTTGTGGGGAAAAGTGCGCAAACCTCTGCAGAGTGTACAGACTAATCATGGTTAGCCATGTCCCCGGTTATGGACATCTAGAGTATCTAGTTCTTGGATTATCATGTGGATCTCATCACTCTTAATATAATTTGATTGGGTTTAATGATGATGCTTAATTGGGATTGAGTTGGGTGAACCTTCCCAATGTTTAACAACCACCATGATAGTTAAAGAAAATTTATTTCTTTGTTGTAGGAAAAAATTTGCTTTTCGCAAAACGTATTAACCATACAGCCTCCACCAGCCATATATGCATGTAGTGATAGCATTATTCTGTTCATTACTCTCTTGTGTTACATTGCCAGCATATTCCATGTGCTGACCCATTTCGGGCTGCAACGTATCATGTTGCAGACTTCTCAGATGACGAGTAAGGAGCCATAGGTCGTTGTCTTTCACTCAGTGATGCCGTTGGAGTTGATGGACTCACTTTATCTTCCAAGCCTTCTGCTGTTATCGTATTAGATGGCCTTAAGCCATATTTATTGTAATAAGTTCTCATTTTGAGACATTCGATGTAATAAGTGTGATTGCTACTCTGTTATAAATCCTCAAGTACTGTGCGTGTCAGCATTACCGATCCAGGGATGACACTGATGCACAGAGATCAGACTGTTTGAGGTCTGGTCGCTACACATCTACACAGCTACGTTGACTGTCTAGCCTTGCGTTGTCTTGCGAATCTTGTTGGGAGGTTGGCGGAGTAGAATCTGTAGAGACCCTCCGTTTCAGTTGCTCGGAAGGACCACCATCATCCAATGCCTTACCAATTTCCTTCCACTTTATTGATGTTGCATTGTGAGGTCAAACCGACAAGAATAAGGAATAAAATTCGCTCTTCAGAAATCATTCACGCGTGATACTAACAAACACTACTCTGATGAAATATGTATGAAAAACTGGACGGCTTGACATATTCACACCTATGATGTGGTAACTAAGCGGAAGACACTTCAACAAATTAGAAGCACTGCAAGCTAGACACCATATGGAAGGTGCAATCAATATCACTCTGTCAAGTTAAAATGTCTCGTCATAGGTGGCGTTCATCAAACTAGAAGCACTACATGCTAGAAATCATATTCAAGACGCAAACCAATATCACACTGCCAACTTAAAGGTGTCCCGTCATAAGTGACTGATGCAGGATACACAAGAAGAGTAGTTTCATGTAAGAACATGGTGTGATAGACAGATATAGTATGTACCAAAAAATGGAAAGCGTGTCATATTCACACGTATCATGTGTAAGCTAAGCAGATGCAGTTTACACTAATTAGGAGCAATATAAGCTAGACACCATATGCAACATGCAACCAGATATCACACTACCAAGTTAGAGCAAGCACCTTGGATGGCGGAGTAGGGGAGCGGAGACTTGGAACTTGTAATGCACTAGCAGTACAAGGAGAATCCATACAGATGCTCCATTTACGTTGCTGCAGAGGACCACCATCATCGCCTTCCTTACTCTTTTCCTTCCTCTTTTTTGATTTTGCCTTGTCAAGTCAAACCCACAAGAAAAAGGAATAAAATTTGCTCTTCAGAACTCATTGATGCATGATACTGACGAACACTACTTTCATGTAAGGCAGCCGCATGATAGGAGGATGGAATATGTATGAAAAACAGGACAGCATGACATAATGACATGTATGATGTATGAAGTGTAAACTAAGCACAAGGTGTTGGAACTAGTTAGAAGCAATGCAAGCTAGAAACCATATGAAAGATGAAACCAATATCACTCTGCCAAATTAAAAGGGTGGCCTAACAAATGTATTTGACCAAATTAGAAGCAATACATGGCAACAGGCTAGAAATATATGCAATATGCAACGAATAAAGGTGTCTCATCGTAAGTGATTGATGCAGGATACAGAAGAGAGGTAGTTTCATGTAAGAAAAGGGTTAACAGATAGATGTAGTGTGTACCAAAAATAGGAAGGCATGTCATATTCACAGGTATAATGTGTAAACTAAGCAGATGCAATTTACCCTAATTAGAAGCATTACAAGCTAGACACCGTATGCAACATGCAACCACATATCACACTGCAAAGTTAGAGCAAGCACCTGCGATGGTGGTGTAGGGGAAGTGCGGTCTTCAAGTACAGAGCTACGTTCAATATCTTCATTTAGGCTTGCTGTTTCTTGAGAATCATGTGGAGAGGATGAAACTGCACTCTTTATAAGAGTAGCGCGTCTCATACTAACTCACGGGCGTGACTGTCTCATCATAAGCGATAGATGCAGGATACACAAGAACAATAGTTTGATGTAAGAACATGGTGTGATAGGCAGATGTAGTATGTACCAAAAATGGGAAGGCGTGTCATATTCACATGTATAATGTGTAAGCTAAGGAGATGCAATTTAACAAATTAGGAGCAATACAAACTAGGCACCATATGCAACATGCAACCAGATATCACACTGCCATGTTAGAGCAAGCACCTGGGGTTGTGGAGTAGGGGAGATGAGATTTGGAACTTGCACTATAGTAAGAGTAGCAGGAGAATCTGCAGAGATCATCTGTTTCGGTTGCTCCAGAGGACCACCATCATTCCGTGCCTTCGTCCTTTTAGATTTTGCCTTGTCAAGTAAACACACAAGAAAAAGGAATGAAATTCGCACTTCCAAATTCGTTGAAGCATGATACTGACGAACACAACTTTTATGTATGGCAACCACATTGTAGGAGGATGGAATATGTACGAAAAACGCTAAGTAGAAGGCATTTCAACAAATTGGAAGCAATGCAATCTAGACACCATATGAAAGATCCAACCAAAATCACTCTACCAAGTTAGATGTGTCTCATTATAAGTGGCACTTGAACAAATTAGAGGCGATACATGTTTGAAATGATATGCAAGATGCAACCAATATTACACTGCCAACTTGAAGGTGTCTCGTCAGAAGTGATTGATGAGGGATACACAAGAAAAGTAGTTTGATGTAAGAACATGGTTAATAGAAAGACGTAGTATGTACCAAAAACAGGAAGGCATGTCATATTCATAGGTATAATGTGTTAACTAAGCAGATGCAATTTACCCTAATTAGAAGCATTACAAGGTAGACACCATGCATATGCAACATGCAACCACATATCACACTGCCAAGTAAGAGCAAGAACCTGCGATGGTAGTGTAGGGGAATTGCGGTCATCAACTAGAGAGCTCCGTTGACTATCTTCATTTAGCCTTGCTGTTTCTTGAGAATCATGTGGGGAGGATGACACTGCACTCTTTAAACGAGTAGCGCGTCTCACAGTAACCCACTGGGGTGACTGTCTCATCATAAGTGATTGATGAGGGATACAAAAGAGCATTAGTTTGATGTACGAACATGGTTAATAGACATATGTAGTATGCATCAAAAACAGGAAGGCATGTCATTATCAAAGGTATAATGTGTAAAGTAAGCAGATGCAATTTAACCAAATTGGAAGCAATACAAGCTAGACACCATATGCAACATCCAACCACATTTGACAGCGCGAAGTTAAAGCAAGCACCTGGGATGGTTGTGTGTGGAAATTGAGATCATCAACTACAGAGCTACGTTTACTGTCTCCATCTGCTGACACTACACCCCTTAGAGTGCTGAAATGCTTAGTGCTTATCTTCGAATTACACTGGAGCGACTTCTGTCTTTTCTTTTGTGTATTCATCAACACTGCGTCAGAGTCTGAAATACCCATGCATAAAAAACAATAGTGTGAGTATGGGTGAAGTGTGTGCACAAGTAGTACAATCTAAAAGTAGCAGATAGCAGGTCGGTGAGAAATAAATGACGGGAGACATATGATAGCTCTACAACATGCATGGCACACGAAATTACTAGATTCTAGGATTTTGAAATATGAGCACAGGGATTGCTGGGAAATGCAGATGCTCCTCCAGCACACCACAGGGTGTGGTCCTATGGAAATAATAGTCGACTGAAAGCAAATAGGCCAGTCCATTTTTTCTGCACCGTCCGATGTGCAAAGAACGGGCAGATCGCCTTCATCTACCTCCAACCAGTCAGTGTTATGATCTTCCTCGAAATGCCAGCGACCACCGGCACAGTCCCCTGCCTCCGCCCTCCCCTCGACCTCACCGCACCACCATGCTTGGCACCGCCCCGGCCATCCCTTCAAGCCCCACTGACCTCCAGATCAGGTGCAAGCAGCTCCTGCGCCCCACACCCCTATGATACACACTGATGCGCCGCTTCCCCGGCGAACAGACGGACTAGGTGCTCCGCATGCCTAAGTGGGTGTCACTTCTTTTAATTGCGATTCAACTGACCCTGAATTGAAATCTAGGCGGGCTACTAACCTCTAGCCAAGGTGAAATAGTAAATGGGAAGAAACCTTGTGCATTTAGTATCACGAAGAAGATGCAGTAAGAAGCGCTCAACTAGTTTCTTTCGTGGGATGAATACGGTGTGAGTAGAGACGTAAGATTTGCACGAATAAGGGAAGATGAGTACCTCTTTCTGCTAGTAGTGTTGTGTCCTCCTTCTATTTTTCCAATGATCTTCTTGTGTTTCGCTGGAAACGAGAAGTTGTGGAGGACGGTGGAGCCTTGGACGAACCCATGGCCGAGTTGTTGAGTGTGGTGCGGTGGCCGTCTGTCGGCGGCGGGGAACCATATCCAAGGCGGCGAACGACGACGTAGCAGGAAGAGCTCCGGTGCGGTGGATAGTTGCGACAGTGGAGCGGCAACGGTGAGGCACAGGACGGCGTGGTCGAAGTGGTTCTGGTATGATGCACGTCGGCGTCGGCGTCATGGAGGCAGCTCTGCCTCAGCTTCAGCTGCTAAGTCCTTGAGGGCGTTGCGGTTGCGGTTGCGTTGGACGACGGCGTCGGGGTACCGGCTCCGGCGTGATGGAGGAGGGCAGCGGTGGATTGGGCACGATGGGGTGGAGGACGGAGGAGGCTAGGGTTTCGCGGCTGGTGGAGAGGGCGTTTTGACGCCCACGGAGTATGAATGGGGAAACAGAGGGCAAGCTATTAAATCTAGGGATAATTAGATTTATGCCCCTAGTTGTGTCCCAGTCGTCTGTTTTACCCCTAATTCCCAAAAGTCACCGGTTCTGTCCAAGTCACTTTGCTCCTCTTATGCTTTTGCCCTTTGACCGTTTGACCGTCAGTTTGAAAACTTCATAACTAATTCATACTGAATTAGAAAAATGCAAATAAGATACCAAAATGTTCAGAAAAACATCACCTATATGTCAATGTCATTTGCATTCATGAAAAAAGTGTTGGAAAGTGCACATCCGAGTTTTAGCTCTTTTGATACCACCATGAATAGTGAACTCTAAAAAAATTCAAAAAAATATGGTGGCGAAGAACAACAAATGTTCTAAGTGCTTGCCAAGTTTCATTAGGGAACGACATTCATGGAAGTCGTGGCAAAAAAAATAATCTATTTTGGAGTGCTGATTGTTTTTTTTGTCATGGCACCCACGAATGTTATTCCCTGATGAAACTTGGCAGGCACTTAAAACATTTGTCATTCTATGCCACCAATTTTTTTTAAAAAAAATTTGAACTTTTTTAGATTTTACTATTCATGGTGGTAGCATAAGAGCTAAAACTCAGATGGGCACTTTCCAACACTTTTTTCATGAATGCAAATGACACTGACATATAGGTGATGTTTTTTAAACATTTCGGTATCTTATTTGCATTTTTCTGATTTAGTATGAATTAGTTATGAAGTTTTCAAACTGATGGTCAAACGGTCAAAGGGCAAAAGCATAATAGGAGCAAAGTGACTTGGACAGAACCAGTGACTTTTGGGAATTAGGGGTAAAACAGACGAGTGGGACACAACTAGGGGCATAAATCTAATTATCCCTTAAATCTAGGCCGATACGACCGATATATAGGCCGATATATCACTTTTGGGACTCTACCAATATAAACATAACATATCATTTTGTAAATATCATTTTCAAACATATCATCCGATATGGACTGAAATATTGACCGATATGACCGATATATAGCCCGATATGTCCACTGATATAGAACGATATGTAGATGACAACAATTATTTATTAGAATGCAGTGAAATAAGATTATGCATTTGCAACTTCATTATATATAATCAAAGTCATGCACAATGTTTCGTACAAATGCATATGTATCATATTGGTTTTAATCATAGAGAAAGGATTTTATGAATCTTTCCTTCATAGTTTCTTAATCAACAAGTTAATAAACCAGGAATCTAAAAGTGTTATGTTAAAGCATTAACATCATACATTTTGCTTTACTAAAAACAAATGTTGAACAAGAATAATGAAGTAAAAAACTAGACATGTTTTCTCTGATATATCACCCGATATCCGACATCCGATATGTCGAAGCCAAACCGATACGTACCCGATATCCGATATTTTGAAGAGGGGGGAACTAAGTGGGAACAATGTTTCGGTTTGGGATGCGCTTGTTTGAAATTTGGGGAAAGTTACAAACTTTGCCCCCATCTAAATTTTCGGACATATTGCGGGTTGGGGGTAGGACAGTAATCTCAGGTGTCCCAAATGGTGGGCGGATAGATTTCGGCCGAGCGCATGGGTATTTAGGCGCCCATGGCGTATGAATGCTTCTCAGAGGCGGTTGAGACTGGTGTCTTGGTGAAGTTACAAACCTACCCCGGTTTAGACCTTTGGACATCGGGCTGATAGGCTACATGGGCCAGAGTCAGGACAGTAATTTCCTACCACCAAACATTAGTCTCACACGGTTTCGGGTGACCAGAGGCTTATTTGGCGCTTCATTCAATATTTGGGAGCAGAAGCATTAACGTTTCGGTTCTCTTGAATTGAACTTTCAGGATTTGTCAAACTTCACAAATCTTGACTCTTGAAAATCCTAAAACTACGATTATTTTGGAATGGAGGGGGTACATTTGAATATACATTGTACACGAGTATATATTAGTAAAAAATATGCAACTTACCTCAGTTCATGCATGGTTCCAGATATAATCACCTTGATTGCAAAAAAATAGTTAGACATGCGTATGAATACATAGCATGTTCAAACGCAAAACAAAGATTGATGCCCCCTTTTAGATCTAATTTACAAATGCCAGTATCTCGGATTCAAATAGATGAATGCACTTCCTATGAATTCGAATCTTCGAAACCCCCTTTATGTTGAATTCAACATGTATTCTATTTCGTAGCTAGAAATTTGGAATGTATCCATGTAAGTGACAAATGTATAAAGTGCTTCACACTAACAACATGGAGTGCACTAATTAACGTTTATATATGAATTGCAGAAGCAATGCATTGCCTGTATTTCAAACCGCTCTCACTCTATAGATCGATAATATGAAATAAACACATGCACATGCTAGAATTCAATAGAGTATGGGTGTCTGATAGACCGATTTTTGTTCATACGCAAATTGCAAAATTCATGATCTCATCCAAAAATAATAATGTCATTTATGTTTTAATTTAATGCGTAAAACCGCCTTTTACACGTAGATGCACTATGCCTCGCCCCGTTCTCACACAGGCGCTATATATCTCCCTATCTAATGCATAAGTGCACACACTTTATATACATCGGCATTTCTCTTTCACACATGCTCACAATCTCTCCCGGGGTGTCGGGGTGTGATGTCCACTACGCAACTTCATTCTTGTAGACTCGTGTTGGGCCTCCAAGCACCGAGTTTTATAGGACAGTAGCAATTTTCCCTCAAGTGGATGGCCTAAGGTTTATCAATACGTGGGAGGTGTAGGATGAAGATGCTCTCTCTCAAACGTCCCTGCAACCAAATACAAGAAATCTCTTGTGTCCCCAACACACCCAATACAATGGCAAATTGTATTGGTGCACTAGTTCGGCGAAGAGATGGTGATAAAAGTGTAATATGGATGGTAGAAATATATTTTTATAATCTGAATAAATAAAAACAGAAAGGTAGCAAATAGTAAACGGGCACAAAAACAGTATTGCAATGCCTGAAAATGAGGCCTAGGGTCCGTACTTTCACTTTTGCAACCTCTCAACAATGCTAATATAATTGGATCATATAACCACCCCTCAAAGTGCGATGAATAATCACTCCAAAGTTCCTATCTAGCGGAGAACATACGAAGAAATCGTTTGTAGGTTATGAAACCACCTCGAAGCTATTCTTTCCGATCGATCTATCCAAGAGTTCGTACTAAAATAACACCAAATAATTTCAGATTCATAATACTCAATCCAACACAAAGAACCTTAAAGAGTGCCCCAAGATTTCTACCGGAGAAACAAAAGACGAGAACGTGCATCAACCCCTATGCATAGATTACCCCAATGTCACCGCGGGAATCCACAAGTTGAATGCCAAAACACATACCAAGTGAATCAATATGATACCCCATTGTCACCACGCGTATTCATATGCAAGACATATATCAAGTGCTCTCAAATCCATAAAAGTATTCAATCCGATAACAACGAAATCTCAAAGGGAAAAACTCAATTCATCACAACAAGATAGAGAAGGGAAAACACCATATGATCCAACTATATTAACAAAGCCCGTGATACATCAAGATCATGCTACCTTAAGAACATGAGAGAGAGAGAGATTAAACACATAGCTACTGGTACAAACCCTCAGCCCCGAGGGTGGACTACTCCCTCCTCATCGTGGTGGCCGCCGGGATGATGAAGATGGCCACCGAAGATGATCCCCCCTCCGGCACGGTGCTGGAACAGGGTCTAGATTGGTTTTTGGTGGTTATAGAGGCATGCAGCGACGGAACTTCTGATCTAGGTTAACCCCGAGGGTTTTTGGAATATTTGTGAATTGATAGGGTAAAGAGGGGGTGCGGGAGGCCACCGAGGTGGGCACAACCCACCTGGGCACGCCTGGGCCCCCAGGCACGCCCTGGTGGGTTGCCCCCCTTGGGGCACCCCCAGGTGCTGCTCTGGCCCATCCTGGGTGTTCTGGTCCATAAAAATTCTCCAAAAAGTTCCGCGGTGTTTGGACTCCATTTGATATTGATTTCCTGCGATGTAAAAAACAAGCAGAAAACATCAACTGGCACTGGGTCAATAGGTTAGTCCCAAAAAATGATATAAAGTTGCTATAAAATGATTGTAAAACATCCAAGAGTGATAATATAACAACATGAATACTTCATAAATTACAGATACGTTTGAGACATATCAACATCCCCAAGCTTAACTCCTACTCGTCCTCGAGTAGGTAAATGATAAAAGAAATAATTTATGAAGTGTGAATGCTAGCAAAGTGCATAAGTTTGATCAATGATAATTTCAGTCACTTTTCCTAGCATCATAACAACAGTTCTTTCGTATAAAACTTCTCATGTTAAAGTAGCAACCAATTCACATGTTAAGGTTCAAATGATGAATTCTCTTGAAACTCAACAACCTATGTTCTCGGTCACCAAGCAATTGTAATTCAACTTATTCAACAGAGTTTAAGTAAGAGCTCCACATACTCAACCATCATATAGTCTTCTACGATTGCTAACACTCACCGCATACACATGAGCAAAATGTTTCAACCGGACACATAGAAAGATATGGGCTTATAATTTTTCCTCCCAACGTATTCACCTCAAGGGAGATGTTAACAATAATAACTCATGCTACCCATATCCAACTGGATATATGTGCCTAGATATTTTCTCACCACATGATGCTTGCCAAAAGAGAAAAATAAAAAGGAATAGAGAGAAGAACTTTGACTCTTTCACTAGTACGCGTCGGTGCTAAACAAACGGTTTTTAACCCCTTTCCACGACGACATTCGGAACCGTCGCCAAGTGAGTGTGGGCGATAGGGGGTCCTTCCCACACGACCCAGAAACTATTGGGGATATGCCCTCCTGGCACACACGCTAGGCAAAATGAGGTCGTGTGTGACCGGCGAGCACTCAAATACAGAAATACGTACAGTAGTGCTAAAAAAATACAATTATACAGGCGAAATCATTTCCGGTCGTAAGTACATCCCACACAGTCAATCACCGCTAAACCTTTCCGTTCGTATATACATCCCACATAATCACTCCAAGGAAAAAGTTTGGCAAGGTGGCGTAACGCAAACAATTTTCAAGATAATGTCATGTGTGATTGTTGATTGATCCAACACGGTTTATTCCAAGAAACAGTGTGCGTTGCCTAAGGTCATCGCACGGTGTTTTCTCATTAACCGTTTGCAATAGGAAAACCCAATTAGCAAGCTAATTGGCCAATTAGCGGGCCAATTGCCCTATTATTAATAATCCATTTACTATTCTAATTGACATTCATATTAAGCACATAATATATTCCATTTCCATATTAAGGAAGCAGGATTTCATAATTGAAATACATTGGAGTACAACATGATATAGCTTCAGCACTCAGCTACCCCATTACACAACTGCACCAGCAGCAAGTTTCACTTGCAACATCTAGAACCTTTTGAAATTAGCATCATAGACGATATATAGAGAGAGATGCATCTCATCTGGAAAACTGCTGAAGCGGAAGGCGGATATTGAGCCTTCATTCATGTTGAAGGTCTTTGCAACTTTAGGCTAGTGCCTGTGGATGATTGACCATCCATCCTTCGACCTCTTCAGGAACACTTTAATATTGAACCGTGGGTGTTGTATGAAAACTTTCCTCGCCTCCTGATCATAGAGGTGGTTTGAGAGGTAATCATCAGTGAACCCTGAAAACAAGGATGTGCATAAATATCGTCTCTATATTGGAAATGGGGCAAAGGAATAAAAAAAGGCAAGGTATAATAGTTAGTACCATCTTGTAAACCTCAGTGCTTCCCATTGTTTCCCTGCAACAGATATAAGGTAGTTAGTCATCAGGTTAAGTAAGGGTTCGCATGCTATCAGTAAAATATGTTGATGAAAAATAAGCACATTGCAGATTCATCAGATTAATTCAAGCCACATGGAAAACCCATTTATCCAAACCAAGCATGATTAAGAACTAGGAAATATGGCACTTGTATATGTTTCTCATGTACTAAGTGTAGCCAAATTCGATTTATTTCTCACATGGTATACAATAACAGAATGCAGCCACAACAATTGAACATCACATTGCAGAGTTGAACCAAGCAGTTAACTAAACACCACAACAAATTAACCAAACGTTAACTGAGCACCACATTGCACAATATAACATACTCGTAATAGAAGATCAGACAGTTAACCAAACCAAGCACGCTTAACAACTTGGAAATATTGCACCCTGAAGAATTGAACATCACATTTGCAGAATCGAACCAAGCAGTTAACAGAACACCACATTGCATGACATATAGAACATATACTCTATAGCAGAAGATTGCATGGTAAAAGTAGATAACACAATTCACTAGAATTTGTTAAGGAAAGGCAGTAGCTAGGAAACTGAACATGGGTCCTTATAGTGAGCTAATAAGACAAGCTACTCCTCATTGCCGGAGATATCAATGACGTTTGGCTCCTTGGACATGGAAGAGGGCGAGGCCTCCGCATTGTGGGTGCCCTCGTTGTAGTGGTGAGTTGCCTGAGCCGCGCCAGGCACCAACCTGCTGGCTCTCGAGATGAGGTAAGCATGTGCACGCTGAGAAAACACCTCGTAGTCTTTGTCGAAGGCACCGATAGTGGCCTTGAGAAAACGCCACGAACTGTCGTTTAAAGCAGCCAACCGAGTCGCAGCGTCGGCACGCGAGGCGTCAACGGTGGTCTCGACGGCGAGGTGCTCCTCCAAGATCTGGGGGTCGGCACGAATGGCAGCCATCACGACCTCATCTGCGCGTGCGGCCGCGATTTGCTTCTCCGCTACCAAATGCTCCTTGAAATCCTGGCTACTGCGTGCACCATGGCTTAGGCCGACGCTTATTTGGTGGAGGGGTCGGTGATTTGGGTGGAAGGTGTCGCGCTCACGCCGGCGGTCGGGGCATGTGGGATGTGGAAGGAGGAGGAGGATGGGGGTCGGGTGTGGATTACCTGCCTAGATAGGCGAGGCCGAGCAGCGTGAAGGAGGGTTGCCGGCGAGGAGGCGGCGCTGCAAGCAAGGAGTGAAGGTTTCAACTTGGAAAGAAAGGTGGAAACAGGGGAAATGTGGCTTTTGGTAAGGGGGAGGGGGCGGGGAGGTAGATATTTCCGCGGAAGCTGAAAATTTGGAATCGCTTCAGCGAGAAAACTGGCGCGCAAAGTGTCATCAAACACGGTCCCTTATTCGGAGCGGGCTGTGGACTGTAGCCGTCGCACCTTCTCGCGTAAGCCGTATGCGTACTATACTCCGACGGTGCTCCAAGATATTGTGTGCTGCATCTCACACGGTTGGTTATAATAAATTGTGTGGGATCTACTTGATTTTTCGTCTTGATTTGAATTACATAATGGGGTCACAACGGCCATGGACGGTGTTTGAATTGCTAGACCTTTTATCTGCAGTGAACATGCAACTATATGTGTGTCATAAAAGAATTGGAATTATTCATGGTTCGTTTGGACATTTTTATGCATTAACTGAGTTTTCAATGCATTTATGTGCATAATTCAAATTTGAACTACATGCACATGCTCCAGTGCATATAAATTAGTTAAAAAAACAAATCTTTTGTCCTTGGGTGCATGCTTAGGTCCCATGCAAGAAATGGGAATGAATGTCACACACCCTGCCACCGTCACTCGGCCGCAAACATTGAGATACCTGGTTTTTAAATTCTAGTAACTCCAAAACTCGTCTGAAATTCAGGAAACATGGCATGCTATCATGGAGCAGCATCAACATGTCGTGATAAATTTTTTGTCCCATTTGGGGCAGGTTTGGGTATATGCTTCTCCACAAACCAGAGCTTCTCACAACAAGCATGATGGTTTTGGTAGGGAATGCCCCACCTTTGGGGACGAAACGATATCCATTGCCTCTTATTGCTTTCAAATTTTTTCTCATGTCAACATAGAACAACAGGAGTGTTTTGTTATTTTTTGTGATTTTTCGGGGTTCGTTTGGACATGTGTATGCATTAAGTGAGTTTTCAATGCATTTATGTGCATAATTCAAATTCAAACTACATGCACATGCTCCAGTGCATATTAATTGGTTGAAAAATCAAATCTGTGTCCTTGGGTGCATGCTTAGGTCCCATGCAAGAAATGGGAATGAATGTCAAACACCCTGCCACCGTTACTCGGCCGCAAACATTGAGATACTTGGTTTTTAAATTCTAGTAAATCCAAAACTCGTCTGAAATTCATGAAACTTGGCATGCTATCATGGAGCGGCATCAACATGCCGTGGTAATTTTTTTGTCCCATTTGGGGCAGGTTTGGGTATATGCTTCTCACAAACCAGAGCTTCTCACAACAAGCATGATGGTTTCGGTAGGGAACGCCCCACCTTTGGGGACGAAACGATATCCATTGCCTCTTATTGCTTTCAAAAATTTTCCCATGTCAACATAGAACAACAGGAGTGTTGTGTTATTTTTTGTGATTTTTTGGGGTTCGTTTGGACATTTTTACGCATTAAGTGAGTTTTCAATGCATTTATGTGCATAATTCAAATTTGAACTACATGCACATGCTCCAGTGCATATAAATTGGTTGAAAAATAAAATCTGTGTCCTTGGGTGCATGCTTAGGTCCCATGCAAGAAATGGGAATGAATGTCCAACACCCTGCCACCGTCACTCAGCCGCAAACATTGAGATACCTAGTTTTTAAATTCTAGTAAATCCAAAACTCGTCTGAAATTCATGAAACTTGGCATGCTATCATGGAGCGGCATCAACATGCCGTGGTAAACTTTTTGTCCCATTTGGCGCAGGTTTGGGTATATGCTTCTCACAAACCAGAGCTTCTCACAACAAACATGATGGTTTCGGTAGGGAACGTCCCACTTTTGGGGACGAAACGATATCCATTGCCTCTTATTGCCTCCAAAAAAAATTCTCGTGTCCACATAGAATAACAAGAGTGTTGTGTCATTTTTTGTGATTTTTCGGGGTTCGTTTGGACATTTTTATGCATTAACTGAGTTTAGAATGCATTTATGTGCATAATTCAAATTTGAACTACATGCACATGCTCCAGTGCATATAAATTGGTTAAAAATCAAATCTGTGTCCTTGGGTGCATGCTTAGGCCTATGCAAGAAATGGAAATGAATTTCAAACACCAGGGCACCATTGATTGCCGGCAAAACATTGAGATTCCTGGTTTTTAAATTCTAGTGAATTCAAAACTCATCTGAAATTCATGAAACTTGGCATGCTATCATGGAGCGGCATCAACATGCCGTGGTAAATTTTTTGTCCCATTTGGGGCAGGTTTGGGTATATGCTTCTCACAAACCAGAGCTTCTCACAACAAGCATGATGGTTTCGATAGGGAACGTCTCACCTTTGGGGACGAAACAATATCCATTGCCTCTTATTGCTTTCAATTTTTGTCTCGTGTCAACATAGAACAACAGGAGTGTTGTGTCAATTTTTGTGATTTTTCGGGGTTCGTTTGGACATTTTTATGCATTAACTGAGTTTTCAATGTATTTATGTGCATAATTCAAATTTGAACTACATGCACATGCTCGAGTGCATATAAATTGGTTGAAAAATCAAATCTGTGTCCTTGGGTGCATGCAAGAAATGGGAATGAGTTTCAAACACCAGGGCACCGTTGATTGCCGGCAAAACGTTGAAATACTTTGTTTTTAAATTCTAGTAAATCTAAAACTCGTCTGAAATTCATGAAACTTGGCATGCTATCATGGACGGGCACCCGACATGCTGTGGTATTTTTCGTGTCCATTTTGAGAGAAGGCGCACTCGAATAATGACAGCCAACAAAGGCATTTCGAAAAAATAGCTGCCACTTTAATATCTCAAACGTTTGTATAATTCAAACAGTGTGCGTTCTGTTAGGCATTCATGTGACGCCACGTGTCTTGGTTTTAATGGCTATAGCAGGTGCTGTGTGGATAGCTGCTTGACTGAACGGGAGGCGTGTGAGCGCAGTCCAGTATGCAGGCTCACCGGAAAGGGTACAGGCTGTTCAACGCAGGATCTGTGCATCTCTTCAATGCAAACAGTTCAGATTACGGTATGCAAATTAAAGCCAGACTTCGGCGCTAAGCCAAGAGACACTACGATTTGTCAAAATATGCAGCTAACAATCAATAGCACTATCTATTTTTTGCAACAAAAATTTAGTAATTAAGCATAGATTCCATTCATACTAGAGATTAAGGAGTCGTTCTCAGCGGGAAGCGAGACAGCCTTGGACCGCCGCCCGCCTCGCTCCCTCTGGTCTATATTAATGGCGCCGCCGAGCGGCCGCACCCCCCCCATCCTCGCCACACACACAGTTCCTCTCTCTCCACCCACATCCTCGACGCCGCTCTGAGTCCTCAAAGCCGTCAATGTACGAGGATGCCGTCGAAGCGCCCCATCGGAGGGAGTGGCGACGCCGGGACTGCTGAAGCACCGGAGCACGGCGTGAATATGGAGACAGAGGTTTCTGCGCCGCCGACGAGGTGGAGAACGAGGCTGCCAACAAGCGGAGGCGGGTCGAGAAAGAACCGCAAGCGACTCCAGCAGGCCTAGACTTCATCAACAACCTCCCCGATGATATGTTGATAGTCATCATATCCCTCCTCCCAATCAAATATCAGGCGAGGACAGCCACCCTTTCCCGGCGGTGGCGCCCCCTATGGCTCCGCACCCCTGTCGACCTCCTCGACGCCCACAAGCTCTGCCATGGCTATTGCCAAAGCTTGAATGCGTTCTCCCAGATCCTCGGCAGTCACGATGGCCCAATCAAAGGCCTTATCATGGTCAAGTTCTGTTCCAATGGCAAGGACCGAGCCAAGCTTGACGAGTGGTTCCGATCCCCCACCATAGATCAACTAGAGAAGCTAAGTTATAATGATGGGCATATGCGCTTGCTGCCAACATCCGCGCTCCGCTTCGCGACCACACCGCGCCTCGCCAAGTTCATGAACTGCCATCCCCCCTTAATGACCCGCCCGCTCTTTTTCTACCACGACTGAAGCACCTCGAGCTCGTTGCCGTCCACATCCCAAAGGATAACATGGAGCTCCTGCTCCGCGGCTGTACTGCACTCGAGTTCCTTTCTCTTCAGGCGATGAATTGGTCGAGTACCTTGCACATCACCTCCAGGACTCTCCGGACTATTTATGTGTGTTGTTGGTGCTGCAACGAGAGATCACAAAAGATGGACCACAATATGGTCATCCAGGACACACCTTCACTTGAGAGATTACTTGTAGTTGATCAACAAGGTCCAACAAGAATCAATGTCATTTCTGCACCAAAATTGAAAGCGGTGGGCTACTTGTCTGTCAAATACTACAACTTTCAGGTACAACAGTCGCCTTATATACCTCTCCTTGATATCAACGTTATTTCTAGTTTTGAAGATGTATGTTCGTCTATCATCCAGCAAAGCTTCACCCAGACTCTGGGCACGGTGAAGGTCTTGGCACTAGAATCTGTCGACCCCAACCTGGACCAAGTTGTCAGTTGCATGAGATGCTTTCCGTGCCTGAAGAAGTTGTATATCGAGGTGATGTTCCTTTCCTGTTAAATGTTAACCATAAGGGAGTTCAATTTTTTGCACCTTTTCCCAAGTTTACAATGACAATGTACTAACATTTCCGAAGGAATGTTGGAGGATTTTAGGACATACACCCCCACCCCATATTGGTTGTTTCATTCATATGGTTACAATCGTCCATAAGCATTTCTCCTTTGGATTCATCTGTACTAGTTTTCTCAGGGAATTTTTCATCCAATCCAACCTCTTGTGAAGAAGGCTACATTTTTCAAGATTGTAATCAAATGCCCACGTTAATCATGCCAGATCGAAGATGGCACATTGGTGCAGTTTACAGATCCTGCAAACCAAATGGGCGTGTAGTAGTGTTCAAAACTACATTTAGGCACTAACACGTTCTCTTCTTTTGCAGATAATAATAGGCCTGGAGGTGGATAATGTTTATAACGACAATCACATCGAATGCCTGGATCTGCATCTCTCAAATATTACTTTGAACTCCTACCGAGGAACCTTACCGGAGATTACACTCGCCCCGTTCTTTCTTGCCAGAGCAAAGGTGCTGAGGGTACTGAGGTTGAACATGCATTTAATTAGGAAAGATGAATGGTATGATTATCAGAGCCGGCAGGTACAGCGGAATGGAAGAGCCTCCAAAAATGCCAAACTTCGTATTGGAAGAGCATATGGCAAAGCAATTGGAAGTCATTGTGTCAAACCCATACATGACTTGTCAGCGGCTGACCCCTTTTCAGAAATGACGCAGCTTGCAATGTTTGAATTTGGGCATTGTAATCTTTGAATTTGAACCTTGCAATATTTATGGTATTTGTTATATTGAACCGTTTCTGTTCTCTTGTCTCAACGCAAACAGTTTATCCGAGTGAACCGCATGTCGTATATCGCACACACCTTGATCTGGCTGGCCATTTCTTTTGTGTTGCCTAATCATAAACAGTTCATCCGAGTGAACTGTATGTTGTACATCGCACACACCTTGATCTGGTTGACCGTTTCTTTTGTGTTGCCTAATCACAAACAGTTCATTCGAGTGAACCGTATGTTGTACATCGCACACACCCTCATCTGGCTACCCGTTTCTTTTGTTCCTCCTCATCGAAAACGGTTAATTGAACTAAACCGTATGCCCTGAATCGCACATGCAACTA
The DNA here is from genome assembly GCF_002575655.3 of Aegilops tauschii subsp. strangulata. Lineage (NCBI taxonomy): Eukaryota > Viridiplantae > Streptophyta > Magnoliopsida > Poales > Poaceae > Aegilops > Aegilops tauschii. The sequence goes on along the minus strand of NC_053039.3, from coordinate 91,149,312 downwards.
TAATCTGAACCGTGTTTGATGCATCCGTCATCGCAAACGTTTTGCACCTTTTTTGACGGGTTTTTTCCACCACCGTTTGCGATTATTGCATCACACACAGTTTCGTCGAAGGGTCTTTGATCGTAGTGTCGCGTTAGTAGAATCCTGCAGTAGTGTTTGCATAAAAGTAAAAGATAGCCCCTTCACAGAGGGAAGCAGAGGTTACCATGCGCTTATTTGTTTGTATGATCAACCCCTTAGTGCAAAAAAAGTCACGTTATATTGCCCCTTATGATAGCAACCTTTATTATGCCGTCTGCCACTTTTATTCTTTGCCATCACAAGTTCGTACAACGCTCAATTTTCTCTTACACTAAATGGTCTAACATTTTTAGAAGCAATTTTTATTGCCTTATTGCACCGATGAAAACTTACTTGAAGGATCTTGCTCAATCCTTAGGTAGGTATGGTGGACTCTTGAAGATAAGATTTGGGTTTAAGGGTTTTTGGATGCACAAGTAGTATCTCTACTTAGTGCGGAATTTTTGGCTAGCAAGGATGTGGGGGGGGGGGGGGGGGGGGGGCAAGCACCACATGTTGAAGGATCTATGACGATATAACTTCTATGTGAATATGAACAAACACTAGCAAAAGAGCCCGTGCGTTGCAACGGGAGAACACAATCCTCGTATGCACCAAGCGACTCATTCGTGTTGCCACTTCTATCTTCCATCTTCCATCTTCTCCTTCTGATCTTATTGTGGTTTGTGGTTTAATATGCCACTGTCCTTTAATTTCGCCCCCTCTCTTTCGTTTCTCCTTCGGAATCTTCACCTTCCGATCTTACCGAGGTTTATGGTTTATGCCACTGTCCTTTAATTTCACCCTTCAAATTTTTATACATTGTACATTTGATTACCTAGGAAGATCCTGCTAGGGATACGCCTCAGGAGTTGAAACATAGCTTCCACATTTTGATAATTTCAAAGTCGATAATGACCATTCGTCCTCGGGTACCAAATTAAACCATGCAAGTCACACACCATATATAACAGTAATATTTCTAAGCGCATCAAGCAAATTACTTTGTTAAACAGAGTAACCACACAGGAAAATATATAAAATCATGAAGATGCACACTATTACAATAATTCTGTTGTGGTGAAATTAATAACAAAAAATGGTGGTGGAATTGGGAGGAGATGACAAAGATAAGAACAGTTTGATATCGTGCATTGTACATTTCACTGATTAAGGAGTTACAGGTTCACGATTCAACTCGGAAGGGAGATCAGTCAGCAGAACAGCTAAAGCTCTCTAGTGTTGTTACTTCTCAGTCTACAATAGTTTTTTCAGGTACACAAATATACTCAGATGCAGCTTGGTCGTTGGAGCCAGGACAAGCTGTAGCAAAGGCGGGCATAGGTGTTTTCTTACAAATTAACCGGCAACATACCGACCATGTATACATCTCTGCTGTGTCGCCACCAGTAGCATTAGCTCTGCAGGCAGAAGCTTATGGACTGCTGTTGGCGGTGAAGATTGCAGCTCAACTACATGTGCAGAATCTGAAGTTTTTGACAGACTCTGCCGTGCTTGCCTCAGCTGTTGTAGAGCCTGATGTTACTAAAGCAGGTCGGTGGGCTATCCGGCCAAGCTTAGCTGCTATCCAGACCACGCCTTCATTTCATCCATGCAGAATACTCAAAAGTGCACAGGAGTCTGAATTTCAAGGCACACCATCAGGCTAGACATGCTGTCAAAGTGCAAGATAAACCTTTCAGCTCTACTTGCCTACATTCAGATCAAGGTTTAGATATATACTAATCTGGAACGATGTCCTACCTGTAATGAGCTGTCAGCAATGAGTGCTCAGCCACTCGAGCTGCTATTTGTAAAGTGTGCTTAATGCCATATTAATAAAATCCTTCTGTTCAAAAAAAAAATCAAACTTAATTAGTGTGCCTAACTTTCAGGTTAGTGTGTGGTTACAAATATTCCAACTACGTAACTGACCCTGAGTATGATACTCTTTGACTTCTCCAGCATAGACTTCCCCTAATTAATAGTACAATAATCTTTGCATGATGCAAACATATAGAACTCCTTAATACAAAAAGATTAGATAATCCCTATTAATTTACCATGTTAGCACTTACAAAACCTACCCTGTATTGCTTGCCGCTGGCAGCACCGAATATGGACATGCCTGCCGCTCTAGTCGTAATATTAGCTGACAGGAGCTTCTATCAGGTAGTCCAGGCAATGCAAGAGAAAAAATTCAAACACAATGGAAGGCATATAACGACTATTAGTTGGACGGCATCACATGCCAGTATGTCTCCACCAAGTAGATTGGATTTCTACATCCTGCCGCCGGATCGGTTAAGGGGTGATGATGATTCCAGATATTTTTCTTAATTTCTCTGTTCAAAGTAATTGTAATCTTGAGCACAGATTTACTCGGTGACACAAAACTGACTAAAAGATCACTCCTAGTTTTTTGTTCATTTACTGACTGAAGTGTAGCATCTATGCATATTTCAGACTTAAATCAAACTGGGAGAAAAATAACTTATTTGTCCATAGGGAGCAAACAGAGAATTAAACACAGACTGACAAACGTTGGACTAATATAAAGTATAGGTAACGCCTAATATAAAATACAAGCAACGCCCAACTTACAGAGATTGGACACCCAGATAAAACAGAAAAAAGTGCAAACAACTTTAGTAAACGCCCAGGTTACAAAGACTAATTTTGATTTGTAAAAAAAGGGCAAATCTCCAAGCAATATTGAACAACGTAGGCTACTATGAGTACAGGTTAATAGATGTGGCGCATTTGGTTAATTGAACCTGACTACTGGTCCCTTTAACTCTTTTTACTTAATTAGCTTGATCAGCTGATAGAACACCTTCCTTTTGTTAGCTATCTAGAAAAAACACTAAAACTACTTGTGAACCCAGTGCATCTCAATCAAGATACAGGTTAATAGATGTGAAACATTTGGTTAATGGAACCTGACTACTGGTCCCTTTTATTTTTGTTACTTGATTAGCTTGAGCAGCTGACATGACACCTTCTTTTTGTTTTTCATGAATTGCAGAAGCTTAATTACTTGAGCTATCTAGAAAAAAACATTAAAACTACTTGAGAATCCAGTGCATCTCTATCAAGACAAATCATACTGTAGGTGTTGACATCTATATCGTTTCCCCATTCATACTCTGCATTTCTGCAACTCCACTTGAAAAGGGCATGGAGTCAGGAAAGGCTACAATCTTCTGATGGATATTCAATCCAATGGTCAGACTGTGGATACATTAGGGCCGAAGCGCCACAGGATAATTAGTTGCTAATTAAATATGGCCTAAACCTCAATTGACACACTTATTGTTCAAGTTTAAGGACCAACCACAACATACTGTTAAGCTTGCAAAATGGTCTTACATTATGGGACGGAGGGAGTACACGTGATTTTATGAAAGCTAGAAACTCAAAGTCTTTTACACCCTAATGATCTACATCCAATGAATTATGAGGCACTATTTCCTTAGCTACATTTCTACAACTGCCATCAGGGATACCAGCCAACAGAGAAGCTTCTCAAATATTATTCTGAATCACTGAACCTATCTAACTAAATATGAATCTTTAAGACTTGAGTCAAACAGGGAGCAAGCAGAAAACTGTTCATGAACTTATTTGGTCATGGATTTGAATCAAACAGAGAGCAAACAGGGAATCAAACAAGGACTGGCAAACAATGGAGTAATATAATGTACAGGCAACACCCGGCTTTCATAGATTGGATGCTCAGATTAAAGAGAAAAAAGTACAGGAAACATTAGTACACGCCCAGGTTTCACAGATTGTTTTTGATTGAAGCAATATCCAACAAAGTTGGCCTAATTTGGGAAAAGCTGATACATACCACAACGTTGGACTAATTTGGGAAAAGCTGATACATACCTCTGGTGTAGCACGTTCGGACGGCGGATGTTCTTCCTCCGGCGAACTCAGCAGAGGCGACATTGGATGGCTCGGTGGCGAACTCGGCAGAGGCGACATTGGAATGCTCGACCGATGTTCTTCTTCCAGTGAACTCCACGGCGACGACATTGGACGTTGCCAAAACCACCTTGTCCGATCATATGTGATGGGTGAAAATTGTTTCTCATAGCTGCAACATCTTTGAAGCTTTGAAAATTCAAAACCTTCAATGGGGCTTCGTGTCCCAAAACCTTCACAAGCGCTCAAATCTCCTAGGCCTAGTAATTTTGCAGTATTTGCGAGCACTGAGCAGCATAATGCAGAATTGGTTTATGTCACATATGCATGAGCATAGTACACTGTGTCTTTGGACCTGCAAACCCATATCACAATGGATAAGGATGTGAGCACCAGCACGCCTGCTAAAACCGGCAATACAATTTTCATCATGTTTCTCTCTTTCTTCCTGCCTTGAGAGATTCAGATTGATGTTATCAGACAATGTTTGTGGTACAAATTCCAGGAAACTCACAATGATCGAATATTACTATGGGGAAGGTTAATTTGCGTGGTACCTGCAGTAGCCACGCCGGCGACAGGGAGGTCCAGCGTATCGCTGCCAGCAGCACTGCCTCCCAACTTCTTGGCATTGATGAGGTCCCCCAGCCAGACCAGGCACCTGGTGGCGTCCTCCTTGGAGCTGTTGCTCAGGTTGGCCCGCCGATCTACAAGCTCCAGCCTCCGCCGCCGCCGTTCTGCAAACCCCAGCCGCCATCGCCGATCCAGCCGCCCCCGCCGCTCTACATCGAGTAGCCGCGCCGCCCCCAGCCGCTCGAGCCGCCGCGTTGACCTCCAGCGGCGCCGTTCTGCAAGCTCCAGCCGCCACCGTCGATCCAGCCGCCGCGTTGACCCTGCTCCACCTGGCCGCGCGACAGAAGCTGTCTCCGCCGTGATCAACGGCGGGGGACTACGACGGCGACTGCAAGGGGATGGGAGAGAGTAGCGAGGGTTGCCGGGAGCGGAGGGATAGGGCGCGGCGGCGGAGGGAACCCTAGCGCCGGGCGTCTCTCGTTTTCGTGCGGGAGAGAGAGCGTCCGTCGAATCGTTTTCTTCTTTCACTTATAACTTAATAAATAGAATAGATTAATGGACATGGAGTGCGGGTTGATTCTAGAAAAGATGAGGGGCTTTTTGTATGCTCAACCCCTTAGTGCAAAAGAACGTCACGTTGTATTGCCCTTTATGGTAGCAACCTTTATCATGCCGTCTGTCGCTTTTATTCTTTGTCATCACAAGTTCGTACAACGCTCAATTTTCTCTTACACTAAATGGTCTAACATTTTTAGAAGCAATTTTTATTGCCTTATTGCACCGATGAAAACTTACTTGAAGGATCTTGCTCAATCCTTAGGTAGGTATGGTGAACTCTTGAAGATAAGATTTGGGTTTAAGGGTTTTTGGATGCACAAGTAGTATCTCTACTTGGTGTGGAATTTTTGGCTAGCAAGGATGGGGTGGGGGGGGCAAGCACCACATGTTGAAGGATTTATGACAATATAACTTCTATGTGAATATGAACAAACATATACCATTACGTTGTCTTCCTTGTCCAATGTCAACAATTTTGGCATATAATATTTTGATGGGGGCTCACAATCACAAAAGATTTCCAAAATAGTGTATTTGCATGTGAAAGTTCTCTTCCTTATACTAATTATTCGTGAATTGCTTGTATGACCAATATTGTGATTGTCAAGTCTCAAAATATTTCACTTTCTAAACCCAATGTGAAGCTACCACTAGGCATGATATGATTTCAACTTCATGACATTCAATTTATTCAACAATTTACTCATTGAATATAAGTGAAGTACAAGAGTAAATGACGAGCTACTCCAAAAAGATATAACTGAAGATCATGAGCATAATATTTCTTTCTCTCAAATTGATATAAGTGAAGCAAGAGAGAATTTCTTCAAAAATACTAAAGTACACATGCTCAAAAAGATATAAGTGAAGCACTAGAGCAATTCCATAGAAAAGAGCTTCATTGACGGGATGTGAATGCCGCTTACCTAGCCTCCCTGACAACTATTCGAGGACTCTATTTTATTTAAAAACTTTCAGATATAAGTATTTTAATAAAACATCAAGCAAAATGACAATAAAATGACATTCTAAGAATAGCGCAACTCATGTGAAGAAGCAAAAACTTAGGCTCAACCGATACTAACCGATAATTGTTGAAGAAGAAAGGTGGGATGCCTACCGGGGCATCCCCAAGCTTAGATGCTTGAGACTTCTTAGAATATTATCTTGGGATGCCTTGGGTATCCTCAATGTTGAGCTTTTGTGTCTCCTTAATTCCTCTCATATCACGGTTTTCCTAAATCTCAAAAGCTTCATCCACACAAAACTCAACAAGAACTCGTGAGATAAGTTAGTATAAACCAATGCAAAAACCTTCCCATTATCTACTGTAGCAAATCACTAAAAATATTATTCAACATTGCATACTAAATGCCTCTGCATATTTAATACCCTATCCTCAAATAAAATCACTAAATAAGCAAACATATGCAAACAATGCCAACATAACAGCAATCTGCCAAAACAGTACAGTTTGTAAAGAATGCAAGAGTATCAATACTTCTTAAACTCCAAAGATTATGAAAATTTACCACACTGTAGAAAATTTATCAGAGCTTATATTGTAAAAAGTTTCAACATTTTATCACATTCTGAATTTTCTAGGGAATTTTTGCAACGGCGGCAAACTTTCTGTTTTCAAACAGCAACATGTAGACTTGTAAAATGAGCATTGTAAGGTTATCAATGCCACTTTTATTTAAATAAAAGATGCAAAACATTATTATAAATAACAGCAAGCAAATCCTAACAAAATAAATTGACGCTCCAAACAAAACACATATCATGTGACGAATGAAAACATAGCTCCAAGTGAGGTTACCGATAATGTTGGAGACGAAAGAGGGGATGCCTTCCGGGGCATCCCCAAGATTAGTTGCTTGGATCTTCCTTTGTGAGATAGGTTAGTATGATAAAGAGCAAACCATTTCACTTTGGTACTGTCAAAGACAAGATTCATAATTGTTCTCACACAATGCCTACTGTAGCATATCATTTCCACAATTTATATTGAGCAATATAAGCCATAGAAACTAGAAAAGAAGCAAACTATGCATTGAAAACAGAATTTGTCAAAAACAGAACAGTCTGTAGTAATCTGTACTCCAACCATACTTTTGCTACTCCAAAAATTCTGAAAAATTAGGAAAACCTGGGTAATTTGTATATTACTACTCTTCAAAAAGAATCAGCATTTTATCACACTTCTGCTAAAAATGAGAATTGTTTTCCTGAGCGCAAAAGTTTCTATTTTTTCAGCCAGATCAAATCAACTATCACCGTAAGCCATCCCAAAGGTCTTACTTGGCACTTTATTGAAACAAAAGCAATAAAAAATGATTACTACAGTAGCCTAATCATGTGAACACACAAAATAGTAGGTAAAAGTGTTGGGTTGTCTCCCAACAAGCGCTTTTCTTTAATGCCTTTTAGCTAGGCATGATGATTTCAATGATGCTCGCATAAAAGATAAGAATTGGAACATAAAGAGAGCATCATGAATCGCAAGTTCCTCTCTCATAATAATTTTAAGTAGAATCATGAGTAGATTCATCAATATAACTATCACACAAAGCATCCCTTTCATGGTCCATAAGCATAGTATTTTTATTACTCTCCACATAAGCAATTTTATTCTCATTCATAATAGTGGGAGTATCATACGAAACTCGAATACTATAAATTGTTCCCACATTAAAAGAGTAATGTTCAGTAAAAGGATATTCAAAATTATGATAATAATTATCACTACTTTTATAACATAAGTATCATCACAATAATCATCATAAGTGGGAGGCATGCAATCATCATAGCAAATTTGATCATTCAAAGTAAGGGGACTAAAAAGATCATATTCATTAAGCATAGCCTCCCCAAGCTTGGGACAAACATTAATTGCAGCAAATAAATTCTCAAACATGTCATTATCATCAAACATAGCATCGCCAAGCTTGTGGCTTGGCATATCATAAGCATGATCACTCTCATAATTAATAGTATGAAGAGCACCAACGGTATAACAATTGTTATCATCATAATTTCCCAAGTTGGTGCCAAAAAGATTTCCAAGATTATAAGAAGTATCATTATCTTCCCAATCATAATCATCACAACAAGCAATAGGCATAACAAAATCATTATCAATAGTGCTTTCAAACATTGTGCCATAAGACATAGAAGCAATATCATCATCAAGTGCATCATCTTCCACAACTATTTTTGATTCATTTTCATGAGGCACAACAATAATAGGAGCAACATTATTTGGGAGAGATACCGTTTTACCTCTATTCTTTCTTCTTTTCCTTTTCTTCTTCACCACCTCACATGTGGGTTTAATTAATTTTTTCAAACTTCTTATTGATGAGATGGGTTGAATAGGGAGCTCCTCCTTGTCACCTATTTCATCATGAGAGACAATAGGAGGGAAAGTGGAAATCTTTACCCTTTCATTAATATTCATTTTATATTCTATTGGTTTTCTCATCTTTCTTGGCAATATAAACATTCTCATTGCAATTTACCATGCAAAACATATAGATATTTTTTAGTTTAGTTTCAATGTCGTCCGTGAGAATGAATACGTCAAACCAACTATTTTATATGTCAATTCTTCACTCCCCAAGAATAAACAAAGTTCATTATAAAGTTCTAGGGTGATCAAGTTATTGCAATATTTGGACACGATTCGATCATGAAAAAGCATGCATTGGAAATTAAGATGACCAACCTTATTGCAAAGTTCACAAGTAATAGGACAAAGAGAACTTAATTTTGTAGCAAATTCGTCTACCACTTTGAGCAAAGAATTGGTTCTATCATGTTTATGCTTCTTGCAAAATCTATCTTCCCTATAAGGCACGTCTTCACAAACTTTATGCACTCCACAAAAATTGACATGCTTATAAGAAACATTTTTGTCATGACTTGTGCAATAATCATTAGCATTTTGGATATTCAAAGAATTCATACTAACAACATTGCAATCATGCTCATCATTCAAATATTTCGTGCCAAACATTTTATTGACTTCTTCTAACAATTGAGCACAATTTTCCAATCCATCATTTTCAAGAAATATATTATAATGATGATCAATAATATGATGCAACCTCAATTCCATTTTTTGTAGTTTTATTTTTATAAACCAAACTAGTGATAAAACAAGAAACTAAAAGATTCAATTGCAAGATCTAAATATATACCTTCAAGCACTCACGTCCCCGGCAACAGCGCTAGAAAAGAGCTTGATGTCTACTACGCATCTTTATTCTTGTAGACTCGTGTTGGGCCTCCAAGCGCAGAGTTTTGTAGGACAATATCAATTTTCCCTCAAGTGGATGACCTAAGGTTTATCAATCCGTGGGAGGCGTAGGATGAAGATGGTCTCTCTCAAACGACCCTGCAACCAAATACAAGAAATCTCTTGTGTCCCAACACACCCAATACAATGGCAAATTGTATAGGTGCACTAGTTCGGTGAAGAGATGGTGATAAAAGTGTAATATGGATGATAGAAATATATTTTTATAATCTGAATAAATAAAAACAGCAAGGTAGCTAATAGTAAATGGGCACAAAAACAGTATTGCAATGCTTGAAAATGAGGCCTAGGGTTCGTACTTTCACTAGTGCAACCTCTCAACAATGCTAATATAATTGGATCATATAACCACCCCTCAGAGTGCGAAGAAGAATCACTCCAAAGTTCCTATCTAGCGGAGAACATACTTAGAAATCGTTTGTAGGGTACGAAACCACCTCGAAGATATTCTTTCCGATCGATCTATCCAAGAGTTCGTACTAAAATAACACAAAATAATTTCAGATTCATAATACTCAATCCAACACAAAGAACCTCAAAGAGTGCCCCAAGATTTCTACCGGAGAAACAAAAGACGATAACGTGCATCAACCCCTATGCATAGATTACCCCAATGTCACCACGGGAATCCACAAGTTCAATGCCAAAACACATATCAAGTGAATCAATATGATATCCCATTGTCACCACGAGTATTCATATGCAAGACATATATCAAGTGCTCTCAAATCCATAAAAGTATTCAATCCGATAACAATGAGATCTCAAAGGGAAAAAAATCAATTCATCACAACAAGATAGAGAGAGGAAAACACCATATGATCCGACTATATTAACGAAGCCCGCGATACATCAAGATCGTGCCATCTTAAGAACACAAGAGAGAGAGAGATTAAACACATAGCTACTGGTACAAACCCTCAGCCCTGAGGGTGGACTACTCCCTCCTCATCATGGTGGCCGCCGAGATGATGAAGATGGCCACAGGAGATGATTCCCCCCTTCCGCAGGGTGCCGAAACGGGGTCTAGATTGGTTTTCGGTGGCTACAGAGGTCTGCTGCGGCGGAACTTATGATCTAGGTTAACCCCAAGGGTTTTTGGAATATTTGTGAATTTATAGGGTAAAGAGGGGGTGCGGGAGGCCACCGAGGTGGGCACAACCCACCTGGGCACGCCTGGGCCCCCAGGCGTGCCCTGGTGGGTTGTGCCCCCTCGGGGCACCCCCCAGGTGCTGCTCTGTCCCATCCTGGGTGTTCTGGTCCATAAAAATTCTTGAAAAAGTTTCGCGGTGTTTGGACTCCGTTTGATATTGATTTGCTGCGATGTAAAAAACAAGCAAAAACAGCAACTGACACTGGGCACTGGGTCAATAGGTTAGTCCCAAAAATGATATAAAGTTGCTATAAAATGATTGTAAAACATGCAAGAATGATAATATAACAGCATGAATACTGCATAAATTATAGATACGTTGGAGACGTATCAGGGTGTCTCGCGCACACACTCTCTATATATCTCCCTCTCTCTTTCTGACTACTATGTACCACTCTTTTCACTAATCTCAGTTGGAAAACACTATTTCTCTCACATGCATATATACACATGCACGATCTCTACTAGCCCTCTATTCGCACATATATGTGCCTACATGTCTCTCGCACACACATTGTCTTTAGGCCCCTCTGTCACACATTGCACCCCCAGACACCCCTCTCTCTTAGTAGTTGGTATAATATGATTCCATCAGATCATTCGGTAGGATATCCCTGACTGTTAGGCTGGATGGTAATACGAGGCAAAGTTTTACCCAAGTCTGGGCCCTTGCAGTTGAGGAAAAATCCTACTCCTGGTACTGTATATTAGTGATAGGGGTGTGTACAAAGTACACGTGAATACCAGGTATTGTGCGTGTGTGTATAATATCGACGAACTAGCCCCCGGGCTTCTATAACATACTCGGGGCCTAGGGTTACAAATCATATATAGTCGGCTTATCATCAGCGGGGATAGAGTCCTCCACGACTCTGGTAGCTTCGTCTTGTACGCCGAGTCCTCCACATGGGTCTTCGTATAATGCGTCTCGGTCCAACCTATGTGGCGCAGGATGGAACTGACTCATGAGTCCTCATGTTGACCCACCACAACTATAAATGATGTGCCCACCCCAACTAGAAATGATGTGCCCACCACACCACACACGCAATCGGCCACTAAGAAAATAAGCATATACAATAGTACAAATGTTATACATGAAAGTTAATTGCATGGTGCATCCAAAAATATTTGTTCTGCATTGTGAATTTTTATATTTTCTCCTAAAATATTAGTCACGGGAAAGAGAAACGAAGGGCATATCTCTCCTTGTCTCCACCGGACACCCCCTCTTTCTACGCCACTTTCACGTATGCACACAAACTATCTCTCGGCCCTCTAAAAGTATGCATGCCCTAACACATTCACGTGTGACGGTCACTGTATTTCAAGTGAAAGCACTATACGGTCACTGGACTTCAGAATATGCTCATTACGGTCACCGTATACATTCTCGTGGTGATCATACGGTATCTAGATCATGATATGTCTCCTTATTTTGTTGATGACACTGACGGACATTGTATTTGATGTGTGCTCCGTATTTTGTTGACGACACTTACGGTCATTGTATTTGAAGCGAAAGCACAATATGGTCACTTGACTTCAGAATAAGCTCATCACGGTCACCACATACATTTTGTGGTGCTAACCAACCTGTGGTTGGATAGTTAGGAGGACAGTGGTTTCTCGAGCCCACCAGGGTTAAAGTCCTGGTGCTCGCATTTATCCTGGGTTAATTTAAGTATTTTTCGGCGATGTGCGTTCAGTGGGAGGAGATGTTCCCCTCGACTATGAGGCACCTATGGTGACTTCTTAAAATCTCAAGATCATATGTTGGCTCACTCTCTTGAAGGTGCTCATAGGGGTAGGGTCTGCGTGTGTGCGCTTATTGCGGTGAGTGCTTGCGTGTATATATGAGCGCTTGCGTCTGTACCATGTTAAAAAAAATACATGTTGTGATTATACGGTCACTGGCTCACCCGTACAACTCCGTATTTTGCTGATGACACAATCAATTAACCAGTCAAACATTCCACGTGGCACAACTAGTGTTGCACCATCGGCGCGCGTAACTGTGGGGCCCACCTATCAGTGCATATATGAAAGAAAGAAATGGTAGTTTGAGTCTGTACTGTGTTAATAAAATACATTTTAGGGTGATCATTGATAACCCACAAGTATAGGGGATCAGTTGTAGCCTCTTTCGATAAGTAAGAGTGTCGAACTCAACGAGGAGCTAAAGGTAGAACAAATATTCCCTCAAGTTTTATCGACCACCGATACAACTCTACGCACGCTTGATGTTCGCTTTACCTAGAACAAGTATAAAACTAGAAGTACTTTGTAGGTGTAACATGATAGGTTTGCAAGAATATAAAGAGCACATAAAAAAACTAGGGGCTGTTTTAGGTAAAGAAGCAATAAAGTTAGTATAGCGAGTGTGGAAAACCGGTGGTAGGAGTTGCGAAATTGTCCCTAAGCAATTGACTACTTTACTAGACTGATAGCAAGTTTTATGTGGGAGAGGCCACTGTTAGCATGCCACCCCTGACTTGGAATTCTATGCACTTATGATTGGAACTATTAGCAAGCATCCGCAACTACTAACGTTCACTAAGGTAAAACCCAACCATAGCATTAAGATATATTGGCCCCCTTCAATCCCGTATGCATCAATTTCTATGCTAGGTTGAAGCTTCTGTCACTCTTGCCCTCCAATACATAGTCCTATCAACATACAACTAACCCTATGGTGTGATCCACGCGCACACTCATATGATGGGCACCAAAGGACATCAACATAACCACAAGCAAATTAAACCAATCATAGCAATTCACCAATTACCGATAGGACAACAAAAATCTACTCAGACATCATAGGATGGCAACACATCATTGGATAATAATATGAAGCATAAAGCACCATGTTCAAGTAGAGGGTTCATCGGGTTGCGGGAGAGTGGACCACTGTAGATAGATGGGGGAAGGTGATGAAGATGACGGAGGTGTTGGTGTAGATCGCCGTCACACGATGATGGCCCCGGTGGCGTTCCGGCGCCACCGGGAGAGAGGGGGAGAGAGCCCGCCTTCTTCTTCTTCTTCCTTGACCTTCTTCCTAGATGGGAGAAGGGTTTACCCCCTGGTCCATGGCTTCCATGGTGGCGGAGGGGCGAGAGCCCCTCCGAGATTGGATCTGTCTCTCTGTCTCTCTCTGTTTCTGCGTTCCAGATTCTGACCTTTCACCATTTCTTATATTCCCGGAGATCCGTAACTGCGATTGGGCTGAAATTTTAACACGATTTGTATCCGGATATTGGCTTTCTTGCGGCGAAAGAAGGGCACCAACCACCTTACAGGGTGGCCACGAGGGTCAGGGGCGCGCCCACCCCCCTGGGGCGCGCCCCCTGCCTCATGGCCCCCTCGGGCATCGTCTCGCGTTGATTCTTCTTCCCAAAAATCACATATATTCCAAAAAAATCTCCGTAAGTTTTTATCCCGTTTGGACTCTGTTTGATATGGATTTTCTACGAAACAAAAAAACACGCAACAAACAGGAACTGGCACTGGGCACTGGATCAATATGTTAGTCCCAAAAATAGTATAAAAAGTTGCCAAAAGTATATGAAAGTTGTATAATATTGGCATGGAACAATCAAAAATTATAGATACGACGGAGACGTATCAGCATCCCCAAGCTTAATTCCTGCTCGTCCTCGAGTAGGTAAATGATAAAAAAATATAATTTTTGATGTGGAATGCTACCTAGCATAATCTTGATCATGTAATCTAATGATGGCATGAATATTAAGACACGAGTGATTTAAAGCAATAGTCTATCATTTGACATTAACACAATAATACTTCAAGCATACTAATAAAGCAATCATGTCTTTTCAAAATAACATGGCCAAAGAAAGCTTATCCCTACAAAATCATATAGTCTGGCTATGCTCCATCTTAACCACACAAAATATTCAAATCATGCACAACCCCGATGACAAGCCACGCAATTGTTTCATACTTTTGATGTTCTCAAACCTTTTCAACTTTCACGCAATACATGAGCGTGAGCCATGGATATATCACTATAGGTGGAATAGAATATGATGGTGGAGGTTGTGTGGAGAAGACAAAAAGGGAGAAAGTCTCACATCAACGCGGCTAATCAACGGGCTATGGAGATGCCCATCAATTGATGTCAGTGCGAGGAGTAGGGATCGCCATGCAACAGATGCACTTGAGCTATAAGTGTATGAAAGCTCAAACTAAAACTAAGTGGGTGTGCATCCAACTTGCTTGCTCATGAAGACCTAGGGCACTTGAGGAAGCCCATGGTTGGAATGTACAAGCCAAGTTCTATAATGAAAATTCCCACTAGTATATGAAAGTGATAACTCAAGAGACTCTCTATATGAAAAACATGGTGCTACTCTGAAGCACAAGTGTGGTAAAAGGATAGTAGCATTGCCCCCTCTCTCTTTTTCTCTCATTTTTTTGTTTTGTTTTGTTTTTTTGGTGGGCTTCTTTGGCCTCTTTTTTTGTGGGCTTCTTTGGCCTCTTTTTTGTAAAGTTTGGAGACTCATCCGAACTTGCGAGGGAATCATAGCTTCCATCATCCCTTCCTCACATGGGACAATGCTCTAATAATGATGATCATCACACTTTTATTTACTTACAACTCAATATTACAAAGATACTAGAACAAAATACGACTCTATATGAATGCCTCCGACGGTGTACCGGGATGTGCAATGATCTAGCGTAGCAAAGATATCAAAAAACGGACAAGCCATGAAAACATCATTCTAGCTATCTTATTATCATGCAAAGCAATATGACAATAAATGCTCAAGTCATGTGTATGATGATGATGGAAGTTGCATGGCAATATATCTCGGAATGGCTATGGAAATGCCATGATAGGTAGGTATGGTGGCTGTTTTGAGGAAGATATAAGGAGGCTTATGTGTGATAGAGCGTATCATATCACGGGGTTTGGATGCACCGGCGAAGTTTGCACCAACTCTCGAGGTGAGAAAGAGCAATGCATGGTACCGAAGAGGCTAGCAATGATGGAAGGGTGAGAGTGCGTATAATCCATGGACTCAACATTAGTCGTAAAGAACTCACATACTTATTGCAAAAATCTATTAGTCATCGAAACAAAGTACTACGCGCATGCTCCTAGGGGGATAGATTGGTAGGAAAAGACCATCGCTCGTCCCCGATTGCCACTCATAAGGAAGACAATCAATAAATACCTCATGCTCCAACTTCGTGACATAACGGTTCACCATATGTGCATGCTACGGGAATCACAAACTTCAACACAAGTATTTCTACAATCCACAACTACCCACTAGCATGACTCTAATATCACCATCTTTATATCGCAAAACTATTGCAAGGAATCAAACATATCATATTCAGTGATCTACAAGTTTTATGTAGGATTTAATGACTAACCATGTGAATGACCAATTCCTGTCATCTCTCTAAATAGATATAAGTGAAGCAAGAGAGTTTAATTCTTTCTACAAAAGATATGCCCACGCTCTAACAAATATAAGTGAAGCAAAAGAGCATTCTACAAATGGCGGTTTTCTATGTGTAGGGAAACATGCCACTGGTGCGCGTCGGTCCTAAACAAACGGTTTTTAACCCCTTTTCGCGACGGCATATGGAACCGTCTCCAAGTGAGTGTGGGCGATAGGGGGGTCCTTCCCACACGACCCAGAAACCATCGGGGATAGGGAGCCTTGATGCATATAGTTGTCCTTGTATAACCGTTTCCGATATCTCGAATATTCCGAACGCTTCATCCTTGCTACCTGTTTGTGCTCGCATTGCCATCGCAGTCGGAGTTTTGTGGTTCTGCCTAAAACCAGGCAGATTCTAGGCACGGGAGCTTTCCAGGTAGATTCTAGGCAGATTCCAGGCACGGGAGATTTACGATGCTCGCACATCACAAACAGTTCATGATTATAAACCGTGTAAGATAGATAGACAATCACACACATTTAGTTTCCCTGCACCATATGTGATAGTGTCTGACATCACACACGCTTTGCGAACGGCAACTGTGTGCATGCTTGCACATGTTTCCTCTCTGTGAACCCTCTCGGATTATGGTGTATATCGCAAACGTTTGTGTTTTACCAATCGTGTGTGCCGTAATGACCCGCACAACGTAATTTCGCCCTAATTTAATTGCCGCTATTTAAATTGTACCTAATTTAAACTTGAAAGTAGGCTATAGCTTTATTCATATCCGTCAGGTTCAAACAACCAATGCATTATTCGATTCACAGGTACATACGTTTAAGAATTACAGAAGCACCAAATAAATAATGATGTACCAGGGTTCTATACGTGTACTATTACAGATGGTAAAGAAAGAGGCGACAGACATTCCAGTTGCTGAACAAGGTGAAGCGGAATGGCCCTATTGTGCTCTCCTGGATGCAGAAGGAATGCAGGACTCTAGTCCAACCCCTTGTGATGGCCGGCCGCCAATCATGTAGTTTGAGAGGTAATCTTGAGTAAACTGCTTCAGGATCCACTGCAAAAGAAAAAAGATTCAGATATTGTCATCTACACAACTCATTACGGGCAGTAAAAAGAAGGCTACAGGGTTCTTACTTACCATCCAGCAGTTCGCTGTTGTCTTGCATAAAGTGTAAACAAATAGTTCGATTGACATCTTTTGACCCATTTTAGTAACAATCTTTATCAGTTTCCTCACTTGATGCTGGTTCATGAATATCTCATTGCCCCATACGCAGAAAGGGTCGAAGTGTGGATCTTTGGCAATGATATATGTACCTAAAAGCACCAAGTTAATATTAGAAGCTAAACAACAATTGAAAAATGATGTAGTACAACACTCCATCCATCCCATTATATAAGATTTTATTACATGTATATCTAGACATCATCAAAACATTAAGGTAACACTCTTCCTTGTTGCTATGTAGCCTGGGATTCCATATTTAGTCATTCAGTACAATGCATGTTGCTAAACAACAATTGAAAAACGTAAAGGCATGTTAACTGCAATATCCTTAACAGCAACCAAATATCGTAATTCATAGTGGTATTGTTGAAACTGTTATTGATGAAATTGAACTGCACAGCAAATAGTTGCACATATAGAGCATCACATTGTGAAGAACTGAAATAAACAAGTCATAAGGACATCTCTAGGCGATCCTTAAAAAGTTAGAGGACTAAAACCCTTAGTGGATATATATATATATATATATATATATATATATATATATATATATATATATATATATATATATATATATATACTCCAGCAATTTTTGGCCTTTTCTAGTCGATCCCCTAAACTTAAGGTTGTAAACTTCAATTTGATCAAGTTCAAAGCAGGTTCAACTGAAAGTAGCATGCATTCAAACATAAACATAGATAGTTTTGCATAACCGAACATAAAACATAAATTTAAACTAAGCTAAACTACTTTCGGTCGAAGTAGAGGTCGAGCCAATCCTTCCTCGTCATGTACGGTGTGCTGCGAGCCGGGTCCGGGCCAGTACCGTCGTCGGGGTCGTTGGGGAAGGCACTCCTCCACTCGTCGACGTCGATCTCCTCATCCTCGGGGCCCACCTCGACGCCCTCCGCGCCGCCGTCGCCGCCGCCTTCGACCTCGTCATCAGAAGAGACCGCGATAACCTCGCCACCCTCCGCGCCGCCGTCCTTGCCGCCTTCGACCTTGTCATCGGAGGAGAGCGCGATAACCTCGCCGCCCTCCGTGCCGGCAAAGATCGCCCTCTCCGCCTCCATGAGCTCCGGGTGCTGCCGGCGGAGCTCTTGCATGTAGGCCTCGTCGGCGGCCTCGGCCTCGAGACGCTCCCACGCCTCGCAGTCCTCCCGCGCCATAGCCGAGCTCACCACCCCTGGCTCCGGCGGAATGAGGTGGACCGGACGTGTGCCAAAAAGGAAATTGTGCCTAGCCGCCGCGCCGTGGTAGCGGACCTGCCAAAGGTCGTACTCCATGGCCGCGAGCTCGGCTGTGTGGAAGCTATCGAGCCACCGGCGGGTGTGGGTCTCTCGATCTGTAATCTCGGCGACCCACGTCCCCCACCGCTGCTGCTGGACCCCGAGGTAGGACTTCGTCGGCTGCTGGGTCCGGGGGAGGACTGGGAAGTCCTCGAACCAGCATAGGGGCACGACGGCGGGCGGATCGGGGGACCAGCGATGGCGGATTGGGCTTGCGGAGGACGACGGGGACACCTCGGCGACCACCTCGCCGGCATCGGGTGAAAAGGTCGCGATAAACCTCTTTTTGGCCATTGGCTATTCGAGCTCCCCGGCACACAGGCAGAGGTTGAGGATGGAGGCGCCGGCAATGGCGGCGACCTACCAATGGTTTCGAGGGTTGTGTGTGTCTGTGTGAGCAGAGGTTGTGTTTGAGGAAATACTGCGGCAACTAAAACTTTTACTAGGCGGGAGTAACAAGGCGGGGCTACTAAAAATTTGGATCAAGGGCGAGCAGATATTTTTGAGATTGTGAGGGATGCCGAGGCGGGAGTAAAATGCCGGGGCTACTGAAAATTTGAACCAATTCACTACAGGAATCAGCTACTTTGCCGTCTGCCACGGCAGACGGCAAAGGCAAGGATGGCGGACAGCAAAGGCCTTTGGCGTCTGCCGCGGAAAGCAAAAGGCTATGGCAAAGTAGGCTACGGTAAAGAGCTTCTTTGCCGTCTGCTTTCTGAAGCGGACGGCAAAGGGGCCTTTGCCATCAGCGACGGACGACAAAGAAAGCCGACGGCAATAAATGTGCTATTAGTCCGTTAGGCGGCTAACGGCAGCTTTTGCCGTCCGCCGCCGACGGCAAAGAGCATCCGGCCTTTGCCGTCTGCCGAATGACGTCAGCTGGACGTCACTGCGGGACAAGTCTTTGCCGTTTGCCACTGTAGGCAAAGCCTTTGCCGTCTGCCGCTGTAGGCAAACTGACCAAATGGGTCAGCTCCCAGGGAGCACGGGTGGCCGCCGCGTGGCTTCTTTGCCGTCCGCGGCGGACGGCAAAGGCGCCTTTGCCATCAGCGGCTGACGGCAAAGGTGCCTCTTTTTTCTGTTTTTTTAAATCCAGCAATTTTCACAGCAAATATATGACATATATATATATATTTCACATGGCTATTTAACAGCAAACATATGACATATCCAGCACATAAGTTTCATCGTGCATACATATATAGTTCCATCCATTCATACATAGCAAGTTGCACATACACATTGTTCCATCCATACATATTACAATGCAAAGTTTCCAAGATAGCAAGTTCCATCATAGCAAGCTAGAAGAATACTAGAGGAGAATGAAAGAAAAAACAAGCACTCCATCATAGCAAGCTAGCTTCCGTGAAGTGAATGAAATCTACAAAAAGGCAAATAAGAAAGTTAGAAAAAGGTGACTAGAAGAAGAAGTATATGCCATTTATGAGCTAACTTAGGTGAAATGGATCATTTATGAGCTAACTTAGTTGAAATGGATCGTTTATGAGCTAACCTAGGTGAAATAGATCGTTTATGAGCTAACTTAGGTATAACGCATCATTTTAGAGCTAACCTAGGTAAGATGGGTCGTTTTGGAGCTAACCTAGGTGAAATGGATCGTTTTTGAGCTAAGTTAGGTGAAATGCATCGTTTATGAGCTAACCTAGGTGAAATAGATCGTTTATGAGCTAACTTTGGTAAAATGCATCATTTTAGATCTAACCTAGGTGTGATGGGTCATTTTGGAGCTAAACTAGGTAAAATGGATTGTTTGTGAGCTAACCTAGGTGAAATGGATCGTTTATGAGCTTTTCTAGGTAAAATGGGTCATTTTAGAGCTAACTTGGGTAAAATGCATCATTTTGGAGCTAACCTAGGTAAGATGGGTCATTTTGGAGCTAACCTAGGTAAAATGGGTCATTTTAGAGCTAACATAGGTAAAATGGATCATTTTGGAGTTAGTCTAGGTAAAATGGGTCATTTTAGAGCTAACTTGGGTAAAATGGATCATTTATGAGCTAACTAAGTTATAATGGGTGATTTTAGAGCTAACTTAGGTAAAATGGATTGTTTATGAGCTAACTAAGCTAATTATGCCATTTTTGACATAAGTAAGCTAAGTACATGTCATTATTGAGCAAACCTAGTTAACTAAGCATACTAGAGCTAACTTAGGTCATTTTGGAGGAAACAAAGCTAAGTATAGATCTTTTTAGAGCTAACTTAGGTAAAATGGATGGTTTTGGAAGTCAGCAAGCTTATTAAGTCATTTTGGAGGAAAAGAAGCTAACTCTAGGTCATTGTGGTAAGCATATTGGAGGAAATAAGGCTAAGTCTAGGTCTTTATGCATTTGTTAAGCAAAACACTAGAAGAAACTTACCAGCGCCCACCATCTTTCAACACCTGCCATGACAAAGAGTAAACAAAATTAGTACAACATAAAAAAATACCGACATGAATAATAATATGTATATCACTTAAGTGTATCATCATCAAGTACAACATAAAAAAATTATATACCTGACACTACTAATAATCTCGATCACTATCATCAATAAATGCATAATCATCATCATCACTATAATCAATGACGGGCTCATAGGGTTCAGTGGCATCAACATGTGGAAGGCCACCTTGACGTAATCGGTCAAGCATTAACAGGTCATCCGCAGCAGTAACCTCTTCTTGTTCCGGCTCTTCTTGTTCCTCCTCTGGGTTGATGTCAGATTCACTATCGCTGTCTACTTCAATATTTTGGGGTGAAGTATAGCGGTTCTTGAAACGCTTTTTGGAAAGACGTGTCTCTTGGAATAATTCTCCTTCATATGTGTCTAGGTTAATGTGAGGTTCATAATCCTCTTCCTTTGGGGGAGATAGTCTAGCACGTTGCGGCACTTCATAAACGACATCCCAACCTTTCAGATTTGGATTAGTTTGGCAGGCCCATGGTAGATAGAATACTTGGGTCGCCTGTTGAGCCGTAATATAGACATCAGGAACATCTAAATGGGTGCTTTGTTTGATTTCAACTAGCCCTATATGTTCATGAGTCCTTCTAGTCTCCTTCGGCTGAAACCAATAACATTTGAAGAGTACGACATTCGGTGGGTTGTCACCATAGAATATAAGTTCATAAATTGCTTCAACTCTCCCATAATACTCGGCACCACCTTCACCGATAGCAGATACACAATAATTTGTAGACTTTCGGTCGGCCATAGATAGCTCTTTGCCATAGGTACGAAAGCGATACCCGTTGATGTCGTATTTGTCAAATGAACGGACCTTATAGTCAAAACCATTAGCGACTTGTCTCAATTCGGCGTCCATAGACTCTGGATTAGCCTACAAGTTTAATACGAAAGGATTGTTGCATTAGGCAGAAATTAGCGAATGTAATGAAATGGTCTAATAGAAATTACCGTTTGTTTGAACCAAGAGATGAAACCGGGATAGCCACCTCCTTGCTTTGCGAGAAGCTCATACTCTTCGACGGAATCCTTCTGGATTACCGCTCCATACGAGAATATGGCGACGTATCGACTGTATGAAATATCCAGGAATAAGAGCAGTTCAAAGGAAATAGAAGTTGTGAAACAATGTACCGAGAAGTTACTCGATGTACGGACACACTTCTGTCAGGTTGTTGAAGATATACAACGTAATGGTCCGCCATTCTTCGTTATCCAAAGATACTGGTTTCGAACTACTGGCTGGTGCGAGATTCCCTTTGAGTAGGCTGAGGTTGGATCCACCCTTTTGAGGTTCGTCAGTATTGTACCGAGGCTTCGGATTATGCAAATGACGATTTTTGGCTTCGTAGTGTGCTGTCACGAAGTTTGCCGCCTCCTCAGTGATGAATGCCTCAGCCATCGATGCTTCAATTCTACGTTTATTTTTACATTTTTGTCGAAGCGTCTTCTGCATCCTCTCAGTTGGGTAGCACCAACGATTTTGCACGAGCCCCCCCAATCTTGCCTCGGTCGGGAGATGCAAAATCAAATGCTGCATTGGATTAAAGAAGCCCGGTGGAAAGATCTTCTCTAACTTGCAGATCAACTCCGGCGCCAACTCTTCCATTTCTTCTAGCACGCCAGGCGATAGTTCTTTCGCACAAAGAACATTGAAGAAATAGTTGAGTTCTGTCAGTACTAGCCATTCATCCTCATGGATGAAGCCAGGCAACATCACCGGCATTACCCGCTCAATCCATATGTGCCAATCATGACTCTTGAGACCAAATATCTTCAATTTATCAAGACTCGCTCCCCTCTTTAGATTCGCTGCATACCCATCGGGGAACATCAACTGCATTTTCACCCACAAGATAATTTCCCTCATAGCTGGCCTTCCAAGATTGAACCATGCCTTTGGCTTCGTCCAGTTCTGCTTTCCTTTCGGTTCTTTCATGTTTTGTAACGGCCTATCACATAGCGCCTCCAGATCGACTCTAGCCTTAGTATTATCCTTTGACTTCCCATCTATGCCGAACAATGTACCAAAAAGTGCCTTGGAGATATTCTTCTCAGTGTGCATCACGTCGATGTTGTGTGGGCAAAGGAGGTCTTTGAAGTAAGGCACATCCCATAAGCATGTCTTGTGAGTTCAGGTGTGCTTAGAATTATACCCCTTGAAGTACCCTGGACGCTCTGGATCTAGCTCGAGAGTGTTTAACTGATCCAGGGTCTGTTGGCCTGTCAACGCAGGTGGTGCAGAGTTTTTGACAACTCTACCTCTCATGAAGTTCTTCTTGTCTTTCCTGAACTTATGGCGAGGATCCAGGAACTGTCTATGCATGTCGAAGCAAGAAAACTTGCGACCGGCCTGAAGCCAACGAAACTCAAGAGCTCCCTTGCATGTGGGGCACGGGAACCTTCCATGCACACACCAGCCAACGAATAGCGCATACGCCGGCAAGTCATGCGTCGAGTACATGTACCAGACACGCATTATGAAGTTCCGTTTGCTATAGGCGTCGTATGTCTTGAACCATTATCCCAGGCTTCTCGCAATTCGTCCTTAAGCGCCTGCATGTACACATTCATATTTTTCCCCGGATAGTTGGGCCCTGGAATTATCAACGTCGGGAAAATGTTCTTTCTTTGCATAATTTGTCCGGGGGGGGGGGGAGATTGAGTGGAAAGACAAGTGCGGGCCAACAACTGTATTGGGCTGCCGTCATACCAAACACACTGAACCCATCCATGCTGATGCCGACTCGAGGATGCCTCGGATCTGCCGCTTTGTCAGCATGTAATCCATCAAACTTTTTCCACGCAACACTATCCGATGTGTGTACCATCATCAGATTCTCATCTGCATCTAGTTCGGTTCTTTTGCCTGTTTTGTGCCATGTCATCTGTCTGGCCGTCTCTTCGACCATGAAAAGACGTTGAAGTCTTGGTACGATTGGCATATACCGAAGAACACTAATGGGGATTTTGGTCTGTGTCTTCTCACCCATACCGTTGTCTACCACAACATACCTGGAAGACTTGCAAATGGGAAAATAGTTCAAGTCCGCATAGTCAAGCCTAAATAAGGCACATCCTTTCTCACAGGCATGTATCTTCTCATAGGGCATCTTCAGTGCACGGAGGATTTTGTCCGACTGGTACAAGTTTGCAGGCATTACATGGCCTTTGGGTAGAAAGCGTCCAAATACTATCATTATTGCGTCGTAGCATTCTCTGCCCAAGTTGAACTGAGCCTTCAGAGCCATTACTTGTGAGATGGCATCCAACTGACAAAGCTCAGTGTGCTCGTGGAGCGGACGTTTTGAAGAATCCAACATTTCATTGAAGGCCTTTGCAGATTCCTCCATCTCCTCGTCCGAATCCCGAGCATCATCATAGTCTTGCACCATGTTTTCCATCCCGGTACCATGCTCGTCGGTGCAACGACGATCCACCTCAGCTCTGTCACGTTGGGCAGACTCAGGGGGTCGGGGTGTCGTGTCGGCGTCGGGGTGTCGGGGTCAGGGGGCCGGGGTGTCGGGGTGTCGGGGTGTGGTGTCGGGGTTAGGGGGTCAGGGTGTGTTGTCGGGGTCGGGGTGTCGGGGTCAGGGGGTCGGGGTGTTTCCTTCTATCCTTCTTCTTCTTTCTTTCTCTTCTTCTTCTTCTTTCCTTTCTTCTTCTTCTTCTTTCATCTTTTTTCTACTTCTTTTACTTCTTTTCGTTTCTTCTTCTTCTATTTCTTCTACTTCTTTTCTTCTTCTTCTTTTTTCATCTTTTTTATACTTCTTTTCTTTTCTTCCTTTCTTCTTCTTCTACTTCTTTCTTCTTCTTCTTCTTCTTCTTCTTCTTCTTTTTTCATCTTTTTTCTACTTCTTTTCTTTTCTTCTTCTTCTACTTCTTCTACTTCTTTTCTTCTTCTTCTTCTTCTTCTTCTTCTTTTCTTCTACGTATTCTTTTTTCTTCTAGTTCTTTTCTTCTTTTCTTCTAACACCAACACTATATAACACATATCTAGCACTAAATCTATCACTAACAATTAAACAGCAAAAAATAATGAAAACAAAAAAAAGAAAAAAATAACTCACCGGAGCAATGGGACGGTCGGGGCAGTGGGGCGGGTGGGCCGGCGACGTGGTGGCACGCCGGGGCAATGGGACGGTCGGGGCAGTGGGGCGGGTGGGGCGGCGACGTGGTGGCACGCCGGGGTGCCGGGATGGTGGAGCGACGGGGCGTCAATGGGTGGGGTGGGGGCGGCGGGGTGGTGGGGCGACGGGGCAAGCAGGGGCGGGGGCGGCGCCGGGCTGCGGGATGGTGGGGCGACGGGGCGTCAGCGGGTGGGGTGGGGACGGCGGGGTGGTGGGACGACGAGGCAAGCGGGGGCGGGGGCGGCGCCGGGCGGCGGGGGCGGCGGTGGGTGGATCTGGTGGCGTGGCGTCGGGGAGGAGAGAGGGAGAGAAACAGAGAGGAGTAATGGGCGGGGGGGGGGGGGGGGGCGCTCGATCGGCCGTTAGTTAGGTTAGGTCAGTTAGCCTTTGCCGTCCGCTTTTTTTTATCTTTGCCGTCTGCTAGCAGACGGCAAAGAGGGGGGCCGTTAAGTTTTTTCTAATTGGCTCGTTAGTGGGGGCCACCTCTCTCTTTGCCGTTAGCCAGCTGACGGCAAAGAAGTGACAGATGGCAAAGACCTTCTTTGTCGTCTGCCAGTTGTTTGCCGTCTGCTTTTTGGTAGCTGATGGCAAAGACCTTCTTTGCCGTCTGCTAGCGCACGACAAAGAACTGGCAGACGGAAAAATCCCTGATTCCAGTAGTGCAAGGGACTGAAGCAAAGAGGGATGCAGAGGCGGGAGTTTTGGGGGAGCGAGCTAGTGTGCTTGACACGCCGGCTGTGGACTGTAGCCGATGCACCTTCTCGCCTAAGCCATAGGCGTACTATACACCGACGGTGCTCCAAGATATTTTGTACTACATCTCACACGGTTGGTGAGAATAAACTGTGTGAGATCTACTTGGTTTGAATTACAAAATGGGGTCACAGCGGCAATGGACGGTGTTTGAATTGCTAGACCTTTTATCTGCAATGAACATGCAACTGTATGTGTGTCATAAAAGAATTGGAATTATTCAGGGTTCGTTTGGACATTTCATACATTAAATTGGTTTTCTAGCCATTTCAGGTGCACAATTCAAAATTAAACTACATGCACATGCTCTGGTGCATACAAATTGGTTGAAAAATCAGATCTGTGTCCTTCAGTGCATGCTTAGGTCCCATGGAAGAAATGGGAATGAATTTTTCGGGGTTCGTTTGGCCTTTTTTATACATTAACTGGGTTTTCTAGGCATTTTATGTGCATAATTCAAATTTGAACTACAAGCACATGCTCCAATGCACTAAAGTTGGTTGAAAAATCACATGTGTGTCCTTGGGTGAATTTCTAGGTCCCATGCAAGAGATGGGAATGAATTTCAAACACCAGGGCACTGTTGATTGCCGGCAAAACATTGGGATACCTGGTTTTTAAATTCTAGTAAATCCAAAACTCGTCTGAAATTCATGAAACTTGGCATGCTATCATGGAGCGGCATCAACATGCCGTCGTGAAAATTTTGTCCCATTTGGGGCAGGTTTGGGTATAAGCTTCTCACAAACTAGAGCTTCTCACAACAAGCATGACGGTTTCGATAGGGAACGTACCATCTTTGGAGACGAGACGATATCTGTTGCCTCATTGCTTTCAAAAAAATTCTAGTGTCAACATAGCACAACAGGAGTGTTGTGTTCAATATTGGAATTTTACGGGGTTCGTTTGGCCTTTTTTATACATTAACTGGGTTTTCTAGGCATTTTATGTGCATAATTCAAATTTGAACTACAAGCACATGCTCCAATGCACCAAAGTTGGTTGAAAAATCACATGTGTGTCCTTGGGTCAATTTCTAGGTCCCATGCAAGAGATGGGAATGAATTTCAAACACCAGGGCACTGTTGATTGCCGGCAAAACGTTGAGATGCCTGGTTTTTAAATTATAGTAAATCCGAAACTCGTCTGAAATTCATGAAACTTGGCATGCTATCATGGAGCGGCATCCGCATGGCATGGTGAAAATTTTGTCCCATTTGGGGCAGGTTTGGGTATAAGCTTCTCACAAACTAGAGCTTCTCACAACAAGCATGATGGTTTCGATAGGGAACGTACCACCTTTGGAGACGAGATGATATCCGTTGCCTCTTATTGCTTTCAAAATAGTGTCAACATAGAACAACAGGAGTGTTGTGTTCAATCTTGGAATTTTTCGGGGTTCGTTTGGCCTTTTTTATACATTAACTGGGTTTTCTAGGCATTTTATGTGCATAATGCAAATTTGAACTACAAGCACACGCTCCAATGCACTAAAGTTGGTTGAAAAATCACATGTGTGTTCTTGGGTCAATTTCTAGGTCCCATGCAAGAGATGGGAATGAATTTCAAACACCAGGGCACTGTTGATTGCCGGCAAAACGTTGAGATGCTTGGTTTTTAAATTCTAGTAAATCCAAAACTCATGTGAAATTCATGAAACTTGGCATGCTATCATGCAGCGGCATCAACATGCCATGGTGAAAATTTTGTCCCATTTGGGGCAGGTTTGGGTATAAGCTTCTCACAAACTAGAGCTTCTCACAACAAGCATGATGGTTTCGATAGGGAACGTACCACCTTTGGAGACGAGACGATATCCGTTGCCTCTTATTGCTTTCAAAATAGTGTCAACATAGAACAACAGGAGTGTTGTGTTCAATCTTGGAATTTTTCGGGGTTCGATTGGCCTTTTTATACATTAACTGGGTTTTCTAGGCATTTTATGTGCATAATGCAAATTTGAACTACAAGCACATGCTCCAATGCACTAAAGTTGGTTGAAAAATCACATGTGTGTCCTTGGGTCAATTTCTAGGTCCCATGCAAGAGATGGGAATGAATTTCAAACACCAGGGCACTGTTGATTGCCGGCAAAACGTTGAGATGCCTGGTTTTTAAATTCTAGTAAATCCAAAACTCATGTGAAATTCATGAAACTTGGCATGCTATCATGCAGCGGCATCAACATGCCATGGTGAAAATTTTGTCCCATTTGGGGCAGGTTTGGGTATAAGCTTCTCACGAATCAGAGCTTCTCACGAATCAGAGCTTCTCACAACAAGCATGATGGTTTCGATAGGGAACGTACCACCTTTGGGGACGAGACGATATCCGTTGCCTCTTATTGCTTTCAAAATTTTCTAGTGTCAACATAGAACAACAGGAGTGTTGTGTTCAATCTTGGAATTTCCCGGGGTTTGTTTGGCCTTTTTTATACATTAACTGGGTTTTCTAGGCATTTTATGTGCATAATTCAAATTTGAACTACAAGCACAGGCTCCAATGCACCAAAGTTGGTTGAAAAATCACATGTGTGTCCTTGGGTGAATTTCTAGGTCCCATGCAAGAGATGGGAATGAAATTCAAACACCATGGAACTGTTGATTGCCGGCAAAACTTTGAGATGCCTGGTTTTGAAATTCTAGTAAATCCAAAACTCGTCTGAAATTCATGAAACTTGGCATGCTATCATGGAGCGGTATCAACCTGCCGTGGTGAAAATTTTGTCCCATTTGGGGCAGGTTCGGGTATAAGCTTCTCACAAACTAGAGCTTCTCACAACAAGCCTGATGGTTTCGATAGGGAACGTCCCACCTTTGGGGACGAAACAATATCCATTGCCTCTTATTGCTTTCAAATATTTTCTAGTGTCAACATAGAACAACAGGAGTGTTGTGTCAATTTTTGTGATTTTTCAGGGTTCGTTTGGACATTTTTATGCATTAACTGGGTTTTCTAGGCATTTTATGTGCATAATTCAAATTTGAACTACAAGCACATGCTCCAATGCACTAAGGTTGGTTGAAAAATCTAATATGTGTCCTTGGGTGAATTTCTAGGTCCATGCAAGAGATGGGGATGAAATTCAAACACCAGGGCACTGTTGATTGCCGACAAAATATTGAGATGCCTGGGTTTTAAATTCTAGTAAATACAAAACTCGTCTGAAATTCATGAAACTTGGCATGCTATCATGGAGCGGCATCAACATGCCTTGTTAAAAAAATTGTCCCATTTGGGGCAGGTTCGGGTATATGCTTCTCACAAACCAGAGCTTCTCACAACAAGCATGATGGTTTCGGTAGGGAACGTCCCACCTTTGGGGACGAAACGATATCCATTGCCTCTTATTGCTTTCAAAAAAATTCTCATGTCAACATAGAACAACAGGAGTGTTGTGTCAATTTTTGGGATTTTTCGGGGTTCGTTTGGACATTTTTATGCATTAACTGAGTTTTCAATGCATTTATGTGCATAATTCAAATTTGAACTACATGCACATGCTCCAGTGCATATAAATTGCTTAAAAAATCAAATCTATGTCCTTGGGTGCATGCTTAGGTCCCATGCAAGAAATGGGAATGAATTTCAAACACCAGGGCACCGTTGATTGCCGGCAAAACATTGAGATGCCTCATTTTTAAATTCTAGTAAATCCAAAACTCGTCTGAATTCATGAAACTTGGCATGCTTTCATGGAGCGACATCAACATGTCGTGGTAAATTTTTTGTCCCGTTTGGGGCAGGTTTGGGTATATGCTTCTCACGACAAGCATCATGGTTTCGGTAGGGAACATCCCACCTTTGGGGACGAAACGATATCCACTGCCTCTTATTGCTTCCAAAAAATTTCTCCTGTCAACATAGAGCAAAAGGAGTGTTGAGTCAATTTTTTTATTTTTGGGGGTTCTTTTGGACATTTTTATGCATTAACTGAGTTTTCAATGCATTTATGTGCATAATTCAAATTTGAACTACATGCACATGCTCCAGTGCATATAAATTGGTTGAAAAATCAAATCTGTGTCCTTGGGTGCATGCTTAGGTCCCATGCAATAAATGGGAATGCATTTCAAACACCAGGGCACCGTTGATTGCCGACAAAACATTGAGATGCCTGGTTTTTAAATTCTAGTAAATCCAAAACTCGTCTGAAATTCATGAAATTTGGCATGCTATCATGGAATGGCGCCCGACATGATGTGGTATCTTTCGTGTCCATTTTGAGAGAAGGCGCACTCGAATAATGACAGACAACAAAGGCATTTTGAAAAAATAGCTGCCAATTAATATCTCAAATGTTTGTATAATTCAAAACGTGTGCATTCTGTTAACCATTGACGTGACGCCACGTGTCTTGGTTTTAATGGTTGTAGGAGGTGCCGTGCGGACAGCTGCTTGACCTTGATTGAACTGCAGGCGTGCGAGCGCAGTCCGGTGCGCTGGCTGTCCGAGAGGCGTGCAAGCTGTCCTCCAATGTGCAGGCTCACTGGGAAGCGTGCAAGCTTTACGCTGCGTAGGGTCACTTGGAAGCGAGCCCTTTGACTTCCATGGCCGGCCGCCTTCCTCTCCATTAATGGCGCCCGAGCCGCTGTTTAATATGGGCGGCCTTACTGTTCGCGTCCCATTCCCCTCCCCCCGTAGACCTCCACCGCCATGGTGCAGAATGATCATCTGCCACTAGTCTTCAAGTTTGGTAAAGTCGACTCCGAGCCAGAGGAGATAGAAAATAAGGAGGAATGGGGCCTCATGGACATGGCCCAGAACGAGCTGGCCGCGGCGATTGCTGCCCCCGCTCCCGTCCCAGCTCCCATCCACGCGCCCGAGCCAGCGACCATCCCTGTAGCATTGACGGGCTAGTCGCCGAGCACCATCGCAGAGCTGGAAGCCGCGGGCGTCAGCGAGGTCTCCGCGGACCCGCGCGAGCTCATGTACATGCCAGCACCCGTGCCCGTGACCGTGTGCGCCCCTCCACCCACCGTGCCGCCGATCCCCGTGCATTTGGATGCATCCGCCGCGCCAGTGCGCGCCCCTCCACCCACTGCGGCGCCTGTCCCCGTGCGTTTGGCTGCACCCGCCGCGCCCATGCCCGTGCGCGCCCCTCCCCCTCAGCGGCATGGGACGCTGCCGTCGACCGCTACCTCTCAGTGGCGCTAGTTGTCGTCCTCCCGCGCCCCGCCCGTCGATCGCGCGACGACATGATGTTTGATTTACATGTGAAGAACATTTTGTGCTGCCTTGAAGACTTCAACAACAGCGTCCCGGAGGACGACAACCACTACAAAAAAATACACTTCCGTGATGATACGTGTTTGTCACAGTAGGTCACGTTTTCTGTCATGCATGTATATCCATGACAAATTTATGACAGAATCAAGATAGTCATACCTGTGCTGTCGTAGAAGTGTTCCATGACATTAACAAAATTATCATCACGGAAGTGTCCACTTCCATGACGATAAATCGCGCGTC
Organism: Aegilops tauschii subsp. strangulata; assembly: GCF_002575655.3. Lineage (NCBI taxonomy): Eukaryota > Viridiplantae > Streptophyta > Magnoliopsida > Poales > Poaceae > Aegilops > Aegilops tauschii. The sequence goes on along the minus strand of NC_053039.3, from coordinate 91,117,913 downwards.
ACAGAAGTGCTTTCGTCAAGGATGACCGACACGTGGCATCCACCGTAACGGAACGCCGTTAAGCTACCGGGTCTGATTTTGGATCCGATAACCCGTTAACAGCCCTGACCAATGGGGATTTTCCACATGTAAAATCATCATTGGCTGGAGGAAACACGTGTCGGCTCACCATTGGGACAGATGTCATCCACTCATTGGACCCAAAGCGCCTATGATACGTCGACACGTGGCACGGCCCAACAGAGGCCCATATAGGTTAAAAAGGCCGGCCCAGTCAAAGGCCCGTAGTACTTACTCAGGTACTAGTGGGCCAGCCCAATAACGACCTGCTTAATAAAGGTCCATTTACGGCCCGAAGATAGATCTGGCCCGTTAATTGTTCGCTGAATATTTGGGCCCAATTACAGCCCAGTGACTTTCGGCCTATTAGAGGCCCGATGTAGACATGGGCCCATTTCAGCCCGTGTGACTTTCGGCCTGGGAATGGCCCGTGCTGCCCATGGGCCGTATATGGTCCGACGGGACATCGGGCCCACTAACGCCCCGTGATAAAGGTGGAAACAGTTAAGCCCAACGTGACTTTGGGCCTGTTAAAGGCCTGTCGCATAATTCGGCCTGTTGATGTTTGTACTAAGCTTTCGGCCTCTTAAAGGCCCATGATATCAGTGGGCCAACTAAGGCCCGAGATATGTTTCAGCCTGGTAACTGCCCGTGATATAACTGGGCCCAAAAAGGCCCGGTCTACATTTCAGCCTGCTGAAGGCCCGTCGATGACTAGTGAAAATTGAGGCCCAATATGCATTTCGACCTGCTAAAGGCCCATGGTTTCATCTCGGCCGTAACAGGCCAGTACAATATTCAGCCTGTTAATGGCCCAACGCTACCCGGGCCAAACTAAAAGCTGGGTCCACAAAAGGCCCAACTAAAATATAGGCCGGTGTAAGTTGTGGGCTTCACGCAAAGTGTGAAGGACCCAATCATTAGGGCTCAAGAAAGATGCAGGCCGGCCCAATTGTGGCTCGTTAAACACTAGGCCCGTTAGAGGCGAATGTTTCGGCCCGGTCGACTACATCTGATTTTTTTCAGATAGCGAATGATGGCAGTAACTAGTAGGAATTAAGAACAAACCTACTCTATACAATAAAGAAATTACGGCATAGTAACTAAGAATAAACCTACACTATACAATAAAGGATTTATGGTATATTACATCCACTGGGCATCGAAGTTCGCCACCAGTGATCATAAAGCACAACAAAGAAGCAGATTGCAAAAACTGGGCACCATTGCAGCGTAACAAAATAATACTGAACCAAGACCACTTCCAAGACAGTTCAAGAAAGGTTAGCCTTGCGCGGGAACTGCTGCGCAAGCTACTGAGCAAGGTTGTGAGACCGGCCTAGCATGTTGGTCATAGCTTCCAGCTGTAGCTGTTTAGCGATGAGGTTCTCATTGGTGTTCTCTGCAATCTTTCTTAGAGATAGGACTTCAAGTCAAAGTTGAGTTGCAGAATGCCTTTCTGCTAGAACTTGGGACTGAAGAAGTCGAACTGATTCAGACAACGAATTCTGTGAGCTTGTCTGACTGCTAGTCTCAAGTAACTTGAACACTGCATCAAGATAAGACTTTGGGGTTGTCTCGCTATCTTCAAGATGTTTTGCCTTCTTTGCTGCAATATATGTTGGGTTTGTCTCACAGCCTTCAGCATACTTGTGCATGCCATCAGGCATATCACCCTGAAACAAAGCAGAGAGATGACAGGTTTTGCACGTGTATAAACAAAGATGATAACGGTGCTATCAATTCCATCCAATTTCAAATTAGAAAATAAAGAGTAAGTTCAAAATATCAATAGCATAATTTGGCATTGTTCATAATGCGGGGAGCTTCACCACACTACTGGATTACCATGTCAACATAACAAGCATATATGAAGGGCAAAGAAAATCATTGTATCTATTTTGGTTAATGCGCATGGCATGTTGTTCATATCATCAGCCACATCAGTAAGATAAAACAGTAGATGACAAGGTGCAAACGTGGGCTGCTTCACCACACACTGGATTATAGATCCACAAAAACAAGCATACATATAGGGAGTATTGAGTAATGTGCATGGTATGAATAAGGAATTTGGTTTTACAAGTAAAAATTAGAACTTACGGTTCTTGCGAACATGCATTTTGGTAGAAACAACAAACTAAACAGCAGTAAACGATAGGGAGTATGAGCAAATTAAACAACAGTTGAGGATAAAGGCTTTAGAAGGACTGACTTACAATAACAGTTAACACCGGCTTTATAATGCCCTTCTCCATGTCAAGGGAAGGATAACTCAAGAATTTCAGCACAGAATCTTCTTCATAAGCATTGCCCGTACTCTACATTTTGTAGAGAGTAATTATAGATATGATAATACTGGAAGGGATAGAGGATAATGAAGATAAGATGCATATTGATGCTACATAATCAACTACCAATCCCTGGAAGTACAAGCATTACAGGACAAAATGTATTGACAAGAGCAATGGGCTACACTTCTGCACTGGCATTGTCTGTGTATTCTACTTTTTGGTAAGATTAAATATAGATCTAATCTTTTTTAGTAAATGGTGGGCGAGGGAGATAAGATGCAGAATGCTACAAAATGAACCAATCCCTCTTCCCATAATACAAGAGTGCTCGAACACTGGTGTATTGTACAAAACGTTCTTATATTATGGGATAAGTACAGTGATAGATGACGTTCAGTCCTTACAAGAGGACTATAGAGCTAAACCTCTTCAAAAGCATTGGGTTGATTCTAAATTTATGTAAGAGTCCATACGGATCTTATAATGTCCACCAAATGGACGATAACGAGGCTAACATGTGCAGTGATGCTACATACTCAAACAGCTATGAAAGTAAGTATGGTCATACAGGGCAAGAGGTACTCACAAGAGCAATGCAGTGTGCAGTACAGTTGCGAGATTCTGTGGTCCCTTGAGAATGAATGTTCTTCTGCTAACAGTTTTCGTACAAGTGAGACGTTAAGGCAAATGCAGAAATGTAGTTCAAATTGTGATGTGATATCATAGATAGTACCTTACGCTACAGCCGAGACCAATGTGTAACAAGATTATTCCAGTCACCGTCGGATAAACGTTGCACCGGAGACTTTACAGAAATTTTGTTTAGAGGCTTGCCATCGAAGTGCGCTTGCCTCAGGTAGGAACGATACTTCATCAACGAGTGCTTGAAAAGCGCAACCAACCCTTGCTCGTCTTCACAATCCAGTTTGGTCCTCGCCCATTTAAAAGAATGAAATCTTGTGTCTTCTGTCAGCAGAAACATATGCAGTAATGACCATGAATAACATTAGTACATTACTTACGCGTAAGTTGCGGAGGAAGACTGGAAATTGTTCTGTGTCTGCGGTATAATCTTTCCATGAAGGAAAGATGCGCACAAATTTCCTGACAACAATATAAGCTTTGTCTTCTAAACTGGAAAGAAATGGAACATTGGTCCTATTTGCTGCAATTGGGGCTCTCTCTGGTTCAAAAAGGGATTTGGCAACTGGATTTGGTGTACTCTTTGCTAGAATGGGGGTTTTGCGTCATAGAGCTGGTGCTATGTCAACTGGCATAATCATAATGTTTGTTGCAGTTTGGGTGTGCTGAGTTGGGGCATCAGAAATGACCAGTGTAGTAGGGCTAGAGTCTGCTAGAGTTGGGGTGTTTTGTGGGTCAGGTGATATTGCAACTACACCTAATGGGCTATTTGATTTATCAGGTGCCACTACCTTTTCCAAATACTTTGCTTGTGCTCTTCCACGATCAGCAATCGCCCTCTTCCTTTTGAACATCTGATACACAAGAACAACATTTGAATGGATAAATATGGTATGATGACAGATGGAATATGTACTAAAAATGGATAGGCAGGGCGTATTCACATAGACGATGTGTAAACTAAGCTAATGGCAGTTCAACAAAGTAGAAGCAATGCAAAGCATCAGTTGCAAGATATGTGCGACAAATATAACCTTGGAAAGTTAGAGCAAGCACCTTGATGGGTGAATAAGATAGGGCATCTTCCTCTGACTCCTCCACTAGGGAGCTACATTGACTTAGGTCTCCCTCTAGCTCAGAATCACTGTTAGGATCATATTCTGAGCATGAATCTGTAGGTGGATAGCGTTTGCATTGCATTGCATCCAGACTTGATTTCAGTCCCTTAATGCCAAGTTTGACAGTCATGGCATTGTTCTGCTTTATTCTTTTCATGCGCGCAAGCTCATAATCATTATGATGCTGTTCAGAATCTGAGATTCATGAAAACATAAAAAGTAGTCAGATTATCTATGGAATGCATTGCGGATTCAACTTGAAGAGTGTCTCCCTATAAACCCCTGCATATGGAAAGTTCACCCCCCAACTGTGCTGACCAGACCACACATAGAAATACAAACCCCTTATGTCTCTATAACAGGCAGACACACATTTCAAAACTGAAGTAGGAACATTAGAACCATATGAAATTCGTATTTGAACAAATAAACTAAGGAATTACGAGTGGCATAATGTTTAGCTTCAAGGGTGGAGTGTTGGTAGTGCGACACAAAGCAAGTAGGCAGATTGTATTCCATGTAAAAGATCGAAGCCTATGTAGAAGCCGGAAATGACACTTTCTTTCTATAAAATGCAGTGTTCGTTGCCCACACATGATGGAAGAGATCACATAGAGAAATACTATTCACTCATGTCTACGGTTGCAGTATCTAGAAACAGGGTGGTCCACCCTAAAAGAATATTGACAGCAAATATGAAAAGGCAAGCATAGATGTAGTGAATCAATCATTTACTTGTGAGCTCACTAGGACAAGTATGCAGAATTGCAACTGCAGTAAGAGACCGTCCAAAATCTAAATCAAGAAGTTTGTCTAGCACTTATTGTTTGCAACTAATCGACATGAATAATTGGATATTATATCGAATGAGTAAGAAAGACAAGTAAAATTTTCAACAAACCTGGCTTGCAGTAGTAATCTGGGTCAATGTCACTACAACCAACAATCCAAAATGACTAGTGTCTGTTCCTAGGGCCAGAATTTTGAAAACCCTGTGAACTTTACAGGTACTAAAGATTACCGAAATACATCTAAACCATTAAGTGTAGGTAGCACTGAGCACACAGCAAACCCTAATGACAGTCCTGCCTAATGAGTAATGAATCAATTAGAAAATGGGTGATGAGGAGTGGATGTTGAGTGTTGAGGACTTATCTCAGGATAAATCGGGTTGGCTTAGTGGGTGCTGCACGCCTGAGCCCTGAACAGACTGGGAAGGTAGGCACGGCGGCGCGCCCGGGCAGCAGTGACGCTGTTGGGCGAGTGGCTCCTGACCTCCTGTTAGTCCGGCGTCTCCTCCTAGAGTCATGCCGTCCGGGGACGGCAAGTCGCCGGCAAGGCAGGCGGCTGGGGGCGAGTAGAGATCGGAAGCGCGCAGCAGAACAGAGGGGAATCGGGGCCTAGGACGACCCGAAATCCCAGGGTGCGCCGGCCCACTGTGGGCACCCTGTAGAGATACACACCCGAGCGGCGAACATGCATTTTCGAAACTAATTTACGAACATTTAGCTGACCAATTAAACGAATCTATTTTAATAATATCAGATTCGTATTTGAACAACTAAGCTTGTTTAGCTTGATGGGTCGAGCAGTGCTATTATGACACGAAGCACGTATTCTGATCGTATAGTGATCATAAAAGGGGGAAACCGGAGAAATGATATTTAGCAGCCATTTTTTGCTTCGAACTAAGAACTAAATTCTAAGAGCTGAAAAGAAAGTAGAGTAACTAAGTTAAGATCTATTTTCTGGTTGAGATCAAAAAGTTGAGGAGATATGAAGTACCACCTCTCTTGCGGCGCCGTGTTGGCATCGGGGGTGCGATGGCTGTCGGTGGCGTTGAAGCAGATCTGCGATGGTAGACGGGTGCATCGGGGGATAAATCCCGTTGCGGTGGAAGAGAAGGTCGTGTGAGCGACCCCGGCAAAGAGGACGACAGCGCCGATGAAGCAGGAGGATGTGATGCAAGGCTCTTGGTTCGTCGCCGTGGATGAGAAACGTCCATCTCTAGCAGTGGACAACGCGGTCTTGGTAGGCGCTCCGGCATGGTGGAGGACGGTGGCAATGGATGTGGTGGAGGACGATGGCGATGGATGTGGTGGAGGACGGCGGTGATGGATGGGGTGGCGGACGGAGGCTGGTGTGGGGATGGTGTTCTAGCGCGGACGGTGTATGAATGGGAAAATGGAGGGAGAGGTACGGGGAACCATGTTTTTGGGACGCGCCTGTCTGAAATATGGGAAAGTTACGAACTTAGCCCCCATTTAAAATTTGGACGTCTCGTCGGTTGGGGATACGACGGTAATCTCGCATCTCGCCAATATTTGCCCAGAGCGATTTCGGGCAAGGAGAGGGTGGTTGGCGCCCACGGTGTATGAACGGGGCTGGCAGGTAGGGCGGTTGTGTCACGTCTGAGTGAAGTTACAAACCTGCCCCTATTGAAAATATTTGCCTACATCGATTTCGGCCGAGTCGAGTTTGTTTTGCCGCCCACCGTGTATGAATGGGGAAATGGAGGGAGAAACAGAGGTCTTTCGGACGAGCTTGAATCAAATGTGTTTTGCCGCCCATGTTTGGTGCCCACCGTGTTGGAATGGGCTCAGAGGCGGTCGTGTCACGTCTTATTGAAGTTACTATCCTACCCCTATTTAGAGCCGTGGAAATCGGGCCGATGGATTGTCCGTGTAATGGGTAGACAGTAATTTCCATCTCCCAAACACTCGGCTTTGGGCAGCCAACGTGGGAGTGGACATTTTGCCGCTTCTTTCGAATTTTGGGACAATAAGCATCCACGTTTACCCTGGCAACTAAATTCGAATCCATTTTGTATTCCTATACGAATCTTTAAATCATTCTATGTGTTTTTATATATCTTCAAAAGGACGACAAAGATGTATTCCACTGTCATATATGAATATGGTTTACAAATGCCGATACTCAAATTCAGAAGCTAGAATCCAGTTTAAGGTGAATTTGAATATTTGGAACACTTCATGTCCAACTCAAATGTCACACGCAGCATAATGTGTACTCCCATTTATATATGTACACAAGCGATGTATCAAGATTCAAATACCCAGTGAATCAACCAAGAATGTACAGAACTAACGGACATATAAACACTTATAGAGTATATGGATCAATAATATCAACTAACATACATAAGCAAGGCCGCTATACTTTTCTTTGCTACAACAGCATCCTTTTTTTAGCCAAGCTACTACAGCATCTTGGCCCTTTCCGATGCGTGCCACTTATGGTCCATCTATACTACTATTATTGCTGAATGCACATTCAGCCTGATTGGCATATTTGTAGGTCTGGCACAGCAATCAAAATGAAATGTCTCCGAGTCTTATCAATTAATACAGACTTGTGCTCAAATAAAATTACAAACCAAAAAACAAAAAAACAAAAAACATTTATTACATGATCTCTAAAACAAATGGTTTGATTGATTACATGAACAAACAACACAAAGGTTATTCAACGATGGAAAGAACATTTCACCTATGATTTACCAAGTGGGAATTTAATTTCCTTTTTTCCTTCAGGACCTTAACAATGTGGTCAGTCTCAGCTTGCTTCGTTTTGAAATCCACCAAATATTTAATGGTTGTCTTGTGTACTGCTACTGATTGTGTTGTTTGCTTCCTCAACATGTCAACTTCATCTCTAAGTGCAGAAGCAGAATCTCTTTCTACCACTAGTTTGGCCTCTAGAGCATCAGCAGTTGGCAATTCATAATGCACGATTGGGCCGGTACCACTACTGTGGGATGATACAACGTCCATGGGGCCTCGGTCTTTGATCTTGGGCTAACCTATTTTGCCATTAAAGTTTCAATTGGATTCAGAAAAGTTGAAGTTAGCAAAACATCTCAACTGGGAGTTATAATAGCAAACCAGTTAAACAAACAAGGAATTAAAGAGTTTCAATTCGATGCTGAAAAGTAGTTATTAACATCATTGTAACCCGTTGTTGCAGCAACAAAGCAGTTGAACAAACAAGTAGCTATTTAAGTTCAGGCAAATAGGTAATTCTTAACAGTAAGTATCAAACACATAGATAGGTGCAGCCTATAATAGGATTAACAGGCTGTGGCATTATGTAATCAGTAGCAAACTAAATTAAGCCAAGCAATGTAATTGAATAATTTTGCAATAAGTGGCTAACTAAAATTCCGAGAAGCACGTAACTGAACTTATGCTAGTTCTTTGTACAGGCACACTACAACTTCTTTTTCGCTTACAAGGTTGTACGAAGGAGTCCATGGCATCAATTTCTTGGATACGCAGTCCCAATACTTCTTTCTTCCCACACTGCATTGGTAAGTCGAATGGTTAATCTGGTAAGATGGTGCGTCCTTGATATGTTATATGAGGACGTGTAGTCAGACTAGTTGTAGCCACACACATCACACTGGCTTTTACTGTATATTTCATGCGATTACTTTTGGCATATCGAGATCTAAGCAATCTACAATAGGATGAAAAGACTGTCATCCTTTACATTATTGGCGAACTCAGTTCATAGAAACAAGCAATTCAACCATTCTGTGGGTAAATCAAAAGCGCCACTGGAATATTTTTCACTACCCCTATCATACACGCAAAAAGGGGCGACGCCACCATAGGGGCTAGTATGGGCGGCCGCCTCGGGTGGCTCAAAAGTGTGCACCTAGTTTGAGTCGTCCAGGTTGGCCCAGGCTAGTTTTGTTCGTCACAATGCACGAGTAGGCAATGTAAAAAATGAAGAAAAATGTTTCAATTTGAATAGGCCAATAACATAAGTGCAAGGCAGGCCCTATAGCAGGCTCGCGGCCCAAACGAGCACCTCCCATATCGATCGACAACAGGAAAAATCCCAATTCATCCGCTCCAGCCTCCAGTCTGGTTTGCTCCTAACCTAGCCGCCGCTGGACAGACTGACACAACACTTCCTCGCGCCCTCGTTGGAGGGCGGTCGCCGGGCTTCAAGCGAACGGAAGGACAAGAAGATGAAGATCCAACCCTGGGTGTAGCCTGCGTGGGAGGCAGCGGTGGCAGCACGGGCATGGCATCGAGCTTGCGCAAACGGACAGTCGCAGCTTGCAAGAGTAGCATGCGCAACGAGCAGGTACATCACATCCTTGATTATATCTAATTCAACTCTTCAATTTCTAGCCAATAGTTAAACCTGACGGTGTTGTAAAACTGCTTGTATGTAGGGAATCTATGAGAAAATGAAACCAATTTCTACTTATTTTATAACTCCCCCAATCAATACTGAACGGACTGAATCTGATGTATCTAATCAAGTTTCCGGTGCAAACATCCAAGCTCATGTTGTTCCTGAGCCTGAAGTGTCTAATGAACAGACTGCTAATGAAGGATTTGATGCAAACATTTTACATGCTCCTGGTGATGAACATATAGTGTCTAATGAGGCATCTAATGAAAGCATTTTGCAAGCTCCCATTGAAGGATTTAGTGTCTAATGATGATCTGCTATGTTGAGAGAGACATAGAGATTTGCAGGCATTGATGACAAGAAAATTATAGTGCATTTTCATGCCTTGAGGAAACGTCGAGTCCATCTACCAGAAAGTCCCCGTATCATGACAACATAGCATAAATACTTTTCTAATCTGTTGTTTGAAACTATTGGCATACTTGTGCAGGATAGATATATTGATATGCAGTTTGCGCACTGGTTATAGGTGCAATTACACTTCGATATTTTCAGCCAGAGAACGAATAATTCAAGCAGGTACAAACCATGTTTGTAGTCCTTGTACACCATGTTGCATTTTATGTTTTTTGGTGCTTGCATCATTTAGTGTTTATAATCTGAACTACTTTGGATCATTAGCTGGTTTTCAAAGTGCATGTAGCTTCACATTTCTCAAGTTATGTTGATTTCCGGAGTGCAAGTGCCTTCGTATTTTTTAAGTTAAATGTTCGCCCCTGGTAACTTGAATTCCTGGATCCGCCACTGCACACAAATCATACATGAATGCCAGTACGAATTAAATGAAATGCAGGGACTTACGCTAGCTCGTTGTACAAGCTCACTGCAGCTCTGCTTGCGCTTGGGATGTTCCATGTACAAGTCCATGTTACCACTTGCTTGGATGTGCAGGCCTTGTGCTCCTTGCACCCCCTCTGCATTTTTGACACGGCGAATGGCTGATCAAATAAGAGGAATCGACCTTGCTGTTGTACCGGAGCACAGATACTTACAAGGTTATACGGGTGTGCAGGATGTGTACCAGATCCCGTAGCGCCGTCATGCTTCGCTAAAAAATGGATTTGCTTGTTTCAGATGATATCTCCAGAAGAAATAAGAGTTAAAGTCAGAGTTGGATAGGCGTGTAAGCTAAGAGACCAGTGAAAGGATATCCAAACATCGTTGGAACAGTGCACAAGGGAGTGATGTGTGGATACCTAGTTCGGGCCGGCGTTTGGGCATGCTCGCCTAGCTAGAGTGCGGGTCACTTCAGAGCCGTTGAGGGTGATGCGCTGGCGTTGGCTGGCCACGCACGGATGCAGATCTTGAGTGGCAGCAGAGCGCTACGATGCGGTGGACGAGACCGTTGGTGAAGCCCCAGCGGCCTCGGGGGGCGGAGGCGCGACGATGTGCTCGGTGAAGTATCCCCGGTGAGCTGGGAGATGGCGTTGGTGAAGCGCACCTGATGCGGTGGAAGTCGGTGTCTGTGAGGCACGTCGGTTGCGGCGGCCGACGTTGTCGGTGGACCACCCGGTGCGGTGGACGAGGGCGTAGATGAGGTAGCTCCGGTGCGGTGGTGAAGCGCGACCGTCGTCTTCGTCGTCGTCGTCCGGCACAGAGGTGGGGAAAGAGACGAGACGAGGGGTGATTCAAACTTTGCTTGGGTTGGCGGCGAATTAGGGATTTGAGCAATCTAGGCACGGAAGGGGACGGTGGAGAAGGGAGATTTCGCAGGGCTAGAATTGGGGCCGCCAGATATATCAATCCGAAACGTGGAAGCGCGAACTTATTTTGTCGTCGTCCTTTTGGGGGGGGGGAGGGGGGAGGGAGGGAGGGGGGTGGGTGGCTGGGTGCTACGCGTCCGTCCGACACACGCGACCACCACGACACGACCCTGGTCTACCTGGTGCGCCTACATTTGAGAATGCAAACGAATCTTCTTTCATTTGCAAACGAATCTGTATGTATTACCATGCCCGTGTTTTCCTTGCAATAATTAGTCATTCGAAACGAGATACTATAAATTAATTAATGAGGAGTTATTTGAAAAAAAATCGAGACGGTATCCACGGTAACGTGGATTAGAGTGTGTGTCACATAATTAGTTATTTGAATTAGAGTGTGTGTCACATAGCGATCTCCAATTCTAACGTGGATTTTGCATTCACTGTATCCACGCTACTTTTTTAATACAAATTCATATGTATATGATGAACACCATGGCAGTGAGAAAACTTTTGGATGGATTCAAAGATATGACCTACAAAATAGCACAACAAATCGAGTCAATGTCAACTTTTCGAAACCTAGTATGGCACAAATACGAAATAATTACCCATATGCATGGTCCTCAGTTCAAATCTTACAATGTACACCGAATTGAAACATCGATATTAAGTCTCGTACTATCTACATTCAAATGTTGTTTTTAGCCCCCCCCGCACACACACTACATACTTCCTGTATCGGTCAATCTTCCTCTCCTAACCACCTTAGGAAGCTATCGGTTTCCAACACACATCCATTCTTTCTCTCCATGTTTCGATCTCTAACTCTCTCAACTACACAACCCCTTTTTCCACTCTGTTACAAAATGTATTTACCTCACACACCCACCATTGCACCCCATGCCGAGCTCTCCCTCTCCCTCTCCCTCTCACCCTCTTGCGCTAAATACATGCATTGCCTATCTAGCCCCCCAACCTCTTGTGCGCACGCACGCACGTTGTCTATCTAGGTCACTCCCTCGAGACCGTCTCACTCTTTCTTCCGCACGGTGGGCCACACTCGCTCAATCTCGCTCTCTTTATTTGAGTCTCGTTTAACCTCGTTTTCTTTCACACACAAATGATATATCTCCCTGTTCGGGCCTCGATCGACACACTCTATACTCTCTCACACAGATTGTCTATCTAGGTCAGTCCATCGAAGCCGCCCCCACTCTTTCGACCTCATGGCGGGCCACGCTCTCTCTCTCTCTCTTTCTCTCTCTCTCTGTATGTCTCAATTGACCTCGCACTTTCTCGGACAAAAAAATTATATCACCATGTTTGAGCCCAATTCGACTTATTCACATTGTATACTCTCTCACGCACATTGTCTATCTAGATCACTCTCTCCAACCCGTCTCACTCTTTCGATCGCACGACGACCCTATGTGATCGATTGACCTTGCTTCCTCCCACGCACAAAAGATATCTACACGTCTGTGACTGGATCATCTCTCAAGCTCTATCTTACAGCCCTCACCCTTGTCAAAAGCTCAATCGGACAATATCTCTCCAGAGAATATATATTTGTTCAATGAATGTCGGACCACACTCACTTTGTCTCTCTATCTATATGTCTCTCGATTGACCTCGCTTTCTCACGTCATATCTTCCACACATTGAAGCTACCTCTCCATCCCTCGCAAAGCCGGAGCTATTTACATTGCGAGGGGCACTCCAACCTTGGATTAATTTGTGTAGGCATTTATTCCGGTCGGTTTAGATTATATTTTCGTAGCATTCGGAACTCCCCTAGTTGATTTCCCTCTGGCTCGGTCATCGCTCTCTCACACGTACTTTCTCGCCTTCAACGTCGTACCATGGTATTATTGCAAAAAACTCTGCTGTTCTCTTTAATTATTATAAATAAGCTACAAAACTACACACCGATAGTCCACTTGGAATGGAACAAAATTTGGACCCACAAATTAAAGTGCTACAAACTACACACCGAGGGGCCCATATGTCATGAAACAAATTTGGACCCATATACAAATTAAAAAAATAAAGGACGAGGATCGAACATGCGACCAGGGCCTTCAAGCCGCACGTCAATAGGCAACATACGTAGAACAACAATGTTTGTTGTACCTCCCTTTGTTCACATAATGTTTTTATATTACCACGGCCTATTTAATTGATAACATGTAATATTATTTTTAGTACTACTAGTTAAATGCCCGTGCATTGCAACGGGAAAACATCAGTTATGTGAAACATCATTCACATCCGGCCAATTCTTACATGGCATTTGGTTTTCTTTTGTGAGCATATATGTTCAGAGTTTGGCGCATCTTAAGATAGTGTAAGGCGGAAGTGATTAATACATATGTATCTTCCTTTCCCCGTTTCCAGCAGCGCACAACAATCCCTCAAAATCCCTAAACAAAACAATCCCTCAAAAAAAAGCAGCGCACAACATCCTCTCGGCCTCTCCCCATCTCAGCCGCTGACCAGGGAGAGGGAGGGGGGCACCACCGGCCACCATAGCGACCTGCCCTCCGAGGAGCAGCCGCCGCCCGCCGGGATCTGGCGTCGGCTTAAGTTGTCATCTCGCCCTCGCGGTTCTTGCATCGCGCAGCCAGGGGCCACCCCCTGCCCTGCTCCCTCCCCCTAGAGATCGGCGACGACTGCCTGTGCGGCCGCGCCGTTATGTTGCCGGCCAACTGCCCTGCGTCTCCACTCCTCCAAGGCTCCAACACCCCTTCGTTGACCCCCTGCCTGCCGGGTTGCCGGACAGAATTTTGTTGAGGCCAACCACATCACAAACGGCACACAGGTAAACTAACATCTTCCGCCAAATTCCCCATTTACTAAGTAGTAGCCTTATTTTGTTTAGTTGCTTACATCTCGTGATAAGTAGTAGCCTGATCTTGCGTAAATTGCAAGGAAAATCATAGTCAGAGAAGAATTGGTCTAGGACTTATTAATATTGGTGAGTCATGCATGTACATGTGTCTATATTTGTGGATCTCAGACATCAGTCTTCAGGCGTTCATATATGTTTGTGCCTGCAGTCTTTCATTTAGCTCCGGATGCTATGAAAAATCATCGTAGATTTATACTGTGCCATGTGCACAATGTCAAAATGTTTCTAATAGCCGAAGTTATTTTCTGCTACTTAGTCTAGTTTTGATGCACCCAGAATTTCATTATAATTACCAAAATATTGCAGGTGTCGATGGAGGAACAGGTGGTAATGTCATTCTTGGTTTCTCAAGATCTGTCTGGGATTTCAGTAACTTGCAACATCACACGGTATGCTTTTGGTAATTAAACTTACATTTTGCTCCAGCAATGCATCTTACTGAAACCTTATAATAACCAATATCCTCAAGCGCCTTAATTGATCATCGCTGTTGTCATAAAATAACACATATGATTCTCCGACTAAAAAAAGTTTATCCCAATTCTCTTCACCAAATCACGCACGACTTGTGGAATATTTTCTACGCATTCATTGTCCTTGTACGACAGCAAGTGTACCAACACCTGATTCCGTAGGTCATAATCGTCCTGCACGTGAATTATGCTGTCATGCAAGGCTCACATCTAAAAGGACACATGAATGGTGAATGTAGAGTACTCACCGGGACAACTGGTAATCCATGTTCATGATCATGCCACGTGCGCATAATCTTTAAAACTAAAAACCCAGACATATTGCTGCATAGGAGTAAATGTTATTAGCAATATGATAGATGAAAATATGGTCAAATAATTGGAATGTTAAGGTTATAACCTGTTTGGGTTTTTTGGAACTCCAATTGGTATGATGCGACGCCATCTAAAAACATCATCATTCCAGCCAGGAATTGCATCTTGTAATGCTATGTTTAGATGGAATGAAATACATTGAATCTTAAATATGTCCTTCTGTGAAGGATTCTTTTTTCCATGCATCCAATAGGGGAAGAGGGTCGAGTATAGTGATTGTTCTATCCAATAGGTCGAACAAGAAGAGGATGAAGCGACCGGTTGTACAAAACGACAACAAAATCTGTGTGAAGTAGGCTTTAGAAATAAAATATGGGGGGTGAAAAGCACACACAGAGATGGGAAGTATGATTACCAACTTGCACACCGAGACGTCAAAGCACATATCAGGCCAACAATGAAATAGTTTTGCAATAATGTAGCGTTGGGCATCAAATGGTAAACGGAGTTTTGGATCTTGTGTAGAGTCATTTAGTTTCATCTGAGAGGAAAGTAAAGGATTATTAACATTCTATGCGTTTATGGTTGCAATTATATGTGCTCGTCGCCGTAAAAAATAAGTATTATTAGATTTTAATAACTTACAGAAAATCTGAGATCCATATAGTGATACGGAGTGTCTTTAGCCCATTGAATGTCGTCTGTAGCATTTACTCGAACAACCATGTTAAAAATGTCGACATCAATAGCCCGTGTATTCTTTAGTAAGTCTTGTAGTTGTCTAAGACTTATACTTAGTGGGTAGGGCTTGGAGCTACGGATCCATTCTTTCCTATCAAATAAACCATAGCATCAACGATATAGTGAAAAAATAATATACATAAATGCAGATATTGTTATTTTGAAAGTTGACTTACTCTCGGGAATCTGCATTATGAATGGACATGATATGACCTCGAAGTTTGAAAAGTAGCTCATTTTTATTAAGTGGCATTCTCAGAACAACCACGGCAGGTGGCGGGTCCAATATTTCAACACCGTCAGTATCTATTATATCGTCTGCTGGATTATGGTACTCAGGAGTTCCTTTTATATCGTTCAGATCTGATTCATGGAGAATGATTGCTACTTTTTGCCTGAAGGGTTTGACATCTTCCTGCAAAAAAAGTAATTAGAATCAATATATTACAACATTGAATTAGATATGCAATACACTTTTGTCGTCCTTCACGAATTACCTGTGTAACAGGATGTGACAGTTTGTGTCCTGTCCAGTATTCAATGAATTGTAGCATGAACAAGCCGCAAGATGATCTATTGGTTAAAAATATTGGGCACATTAGTAATAAGCAAACATAAGGAATTGTTGAATAATAATCAATAATTGTTACTGCTGCTCTCATTTCGCATTTTCTCATGTGATGATTTCAAACATACCCATCAGATTGAATTCGATCTTGAATATACCCTTTTATAGTCCATCTAGTTACATCAATATCTGGCCAAGTACCTAGGTTAAACCCATTCATCTTAGAAGCAATCTTTAAATGCGCCTCAAGCCCCTGAAGCTGTTAAATAGAAAAAAGAGTATGATAATATAGGTGAAACTAAATGCATGAATTCCAAGTACAGATATAGTAAAATCATACCGTAAGTTGTAGATCAGCTCGGCTCATTCGAGAACCAAAAGAATCGAGTACTTGTATCTCGCGTTGTTCGATATTGACAACAGATAGATACCAATGCGTTTGGTTCATATTGATTGGAATGAACAACTGACACATAATATACAAGTCGTTGCCCCGGCTAGGTAAACAAATTGATAACAAATGATAGAACCATAGGTAGGAAAATTAGTCTAACCATGCCATGTTGTAGATACTTAAGCACCTTTTCAACGATGTGGTGATGACTCTCAAGGCTTATAGGAATTTCACCATCTCGCTTAAGTATTCCTGAATCATATGTAGTTTCCAAGAATACACGTGCACCCGCTGTACAAAATTTATCCTGGACTCTTAGACAGTAAATATATGCATTTATGACCTATAGTAGAAAAAGTAACAAATAAATTAGACATTCTTGAAGTGTGTAAGTATGATCATCGGAATATATTTTAGCTGACCTCGCTCTCCACCCATATCTCATCTTCTAAAAGACATTCCAAATCTCGACGTGTCAAGGTTGTGTCATGGATATTCACTAACTTGGTTTTGCTAGGGAAGGACATGATGTATTCCTTCCTTTCAGTAAAATTAATAGCACATGCATTTTCTTTTATCTCATTCAGATCCATCTGAAACAACATAGACATAAGTAAAGCTTAATTGAATAAAAAATGTGGTGGTTGTTTGTATAGCGCCTGTGGAAGCTGATCCGCTTGTTGCTAATACGTGAATGCAAGGAGCTCACCTCGGCGGGTGCGACGGACATGGCGAGTGGAGCGCAGAGGCAACGGCGGCCGTAGCGCAGCGTCACCGAGAGGACGGCCTTGAAGTGCTTTACACCGGTGAGCCCGTCCCGGCTGCCGTCGTTTCCCCAACGTATACAGGTTCTCTTCCACGACTGATGAACGTGCCCACAAAGGATCGGCCAGAGAGAGAAGAAAGAGACCTATGCAGGGCGTCAATGGGGTAGTGCGAGCAGCCTTGCTTTATTATTTATACTTCCCTTCCGCTGAACTTGGGAATTTCTTCCTGCATGTGACGCGCGGCCTTAACTGCCCTGCAATCTCGGCGACTATCTTCCCTACATAGGGCAA
The DNA here is from genome assembly GCF_002575655.3 of Aegilops tauschii subsp. strangulata. NCBI lineage: Eukaryota > Viridiplantae > Streptophyta > Magnoliopsida > Poales > Poaceae > Aegilops > Aegilops tauschii. The sequence goes on along the minus strand of NC_053039.3, from coordinate 91,100,401 downwards.
TCTCCGCGATTATCTTCCCTACATAAACATGATTGCTTCCATCTGATTTGTTTACCGATAGGGATCAAGAAAATCGCCAGAGATATCGCTCCGTTTTATTGTCTCGTATACTCTTACTCTGAGTGGAAACATCCCATCCAGCGACAAATTTGGCTAGTCTATGGCGGATAAGATGGAAACACAAAGCAGTGCATTTTTTAAGTCTTCTGATGATATTCGTTTTGCTACCAGGAGAGCAAACGTTGATACTCATGACTGTGCGTGAGTGGCGCAGAAGCACGTTGGCTGGATCATAGCCCTCATTTTATTCTACATAGTCTATGAGCTGATAACATATTATGGTTCCAGTTAAATGAAATTCAGAGAGGCCGTCCCTCTTTAAAAAAATAAATGTAAAGCTGATAGTAAGAACATTATCTTTGGTTGAATGAAGCGCACATATTTTTCTACTAAAAAAAAGTTAAAGCCATATACACCTTACATTTTCGAATTTTCAAAAAACCTAATGCACATAATAATTTGTAATGTAAAGCATATTTCAAAAATTATAGCCCTAATTTACAAGTCGCATCTAGGCCTCAAATACAATGTACAAATACTTCATCATCATTTCAGCAAGCTACCTTGGAAAGTATATACATCAACTACATTGAAAATATTATGCATGATTTTACATATCAGAAAAGAGTGAAGCGAAATAAAATATCGAATTAGTGAGATGTCAAGAAGCTTGCAGGTAGGTGATTTGCTTGGACATGAACCATCTTCCTCTACTCAAGATAAAACATATCAAAAGACAAGCATAATTTTCACTTCAGCTCTGGTATTCATGCACTCAACAATTTATACTTAGGTACACTGGTCCGGTTTCTCTCAGTAACACATGATAACAAGATGCAAGTTATTAACACAAATGACTCCAGGACAGAGGTGACCTGCACAAAATAAATCTCAGATAAATTAAAAACTATTTCATTATCTAATTTTATTGTGAAATAAAAATATTGCCATACGTAATAAAATGATAGAGTGGAAATATAACTGCCAAATTTCTCACCTATGATGTAAGGATCTCTTTATAGACAATGTTCTTCGTGTAAGTACCAACAAGATAATCGCAGCTCTCGTTTTTGCTGCAAGTTGAACTCTTCTTTTTGCTGTCATTTGAGTTTCTTTTCTTATTACCAGCATCAGGGACGGCAAGAATCTTGACATTCTTTCTAGCGGTGGATCTAGATAGTGCAACATACAACTGCCCGTGAGAGAACACTGGCTCGGGCAAGTAAATACTGACATTCGGGATAGTTTGCCCCTGTGCCTTGTTAACCGTCATGGCGAAGCTGAGCCTTATTGGAAATTGCTTCCTCTTGAACTGAAAAGGAAACATCTCATCATCAGAGGGGCAAAGGGGAATCCTTGGCAAGAAGATCCTTTTTCCAGCATGTTGGCCAAGGACAATTTCTGCATCGATGACATTCCTTTGGAATCCTCGAACCACCAGCCTCGTGCCATTGCAAAGTCCGTTCGCGGGGTCAATGTTCCTGAGCAATATGACAGGGCAGTTAATCTTGAGCTTCAACACATGCGGGGGCAGCCCATTAGGGGTCAATGTGTTAAGGAATTCAGGAGGATAGTAGTTATGAGGGTCGTCAACCGCACAATCAAAACTATGGTACACCATCTCATCTCCTTGGAATCGACTGATCATCTTCAAATTAATCCTATCCACGGAATCATTCCGTGTCGACAAGATTGCTCTGGAGGTGATGTAGTCTGGGCCTGACGTGTTAGCATCGAGGCTAGGAAAAGTATTGTCTATCAGTGTATCAAGGTCAGTGTCCTTCCCAGTTCTTGACACACATATCTCGTCTGGAAGGCGGACCTCGCCATCTCGATTTGTCACCTCCTTACCATCACCAATGCGCAATAGATATTCTGCAAACCATGGGTCACTATGTGCCCTCATATTGCGTACCAACTTAAGGTGACGCATGGAATCCCAAAGGTAAGACCTACGCAGCGATGAATTAATTATCTGAGCCCTAGACCCCTTACGGACAACAGTGAGGACCTGTCTGAAATCTCCACCGAACACAACTGTCTTTCCTCCGAACGGCAGGTCTGGTCGGCTCATCACGTCGCGCATACTGTTGTCCAACGCCTCCACTGCCTGCCTCTTTGTCATGGAAGCCTCATCCCAAATAATGAGAGAAGCTGTCTGTAGGAGCTTTGCAGTCCCGCTCTATTTTGTAAAGCTACAACACCCACCATCATCAATGCCTAACGGTATCTTGAACCGTGAATGAGCTGTTCTCCCTCCTGGCATTATGGAAGCAGCAACACTGGACGTAGCTGTCGCTATAGCAATTTTTTTCTGCCCACGTACCATTGCGAGTAGTGCTCTGTACAAAAAAGTCTTTCCGGTGCCTCCAGGCCCATCCACAAAGAAGACACCACCCTCATCACAATCAATAGCAGACATAATTTCATCGTATGCGGCCCTCTGATCTGAATTAAGTGAATCTGATAGATATGTGTCCTCAACATTGAGCTCTATGGTGGATTCCTCGAAGATCTCCCTTGTCACACCGATGGAAGTGTCATATTCTTCCTGGATATCGGGAAGAGGGAATGACTCTATCTCCTTGCCCATTGATTGTAGCATATTCCTGATATCTATTAGAACCAATTGCTCAGCTGCAACTTTGGATGGATTGCTACGACGATAGTCTTCTGACATTGCATCCAGGTGCTTCTCCCAGAGTCCGCGCACATCGCTTGGCTCACAAAAAACCAGTATCGTTGCAAAGAGCCACCGTAGAGATGATGGCATCTCATATAATGTGGATTCAGTGAGGGACTCATCCAGTGTGTTGTCTCCTTCGATCAATCCCCTTCTCTCGGCAGCTTCACGAAAGGTTGGTAGGATCTCACCATTAACTGTCCTTAGGTCCTCATAAGAGGTGGCGCCAGTGACATGGTTTAGGAGGACCCGCAAGTAATAGCGTTCCCCCTCGGCAGGATGAGCGGACACAATTCTTCCAATTTGTCCACCGGTATCTCGTACCCTTTTTCTCCAATATTTATTATTCTGACTTTTCTGCCAGGTGTACCACTCGGGGAAGTCCCTGTACAAGATAGAACGAGCATCCTCATGTAACCTGTTTGCCTCAAAATACTCCGTAAGCATTGACTTCTCAACACCTTCATGGTTAACTACTCGTTCAATATTTTGGGCCGCTTGGAATGACACCATGTGCATGTTTGGCAAATGGAGTTGTAGCTGCTTCACGGGTGGTGAGTTCTTACTCAATTCAAATCCATATATCCTCCACAATGCTTTTGGAGGAGTCACCCACCTAGCATCTCTATACTGTTTGATCTCATCTATGTCTCCATTTTTGTCAGCCTCACTTACAACAATAGATGCTCGATCATGGCCCTTGTATATGTATTTGAACAGGTATTTAACGGCTTTTATGCTGCCGCATGCCTCAACATTGATGTGACAGTTGAAGTAGCGCAAGAGGTGTGGGTTGTATGGGACAACCCACCTATTATCTAGCCATTCCTTTCGAACCATTGCTTTACATCCGTCTTCACGTCGTTTGTATAGCGGGTAGGAGTCCTTGCCTTGTAAGGTAGCCGCGTGGAAAGGCCGCGGATAGTGATTCTTGCAAGAAGGACGACCCTTTGTGCAAGGGCATTCAGGATTCAAATTCAAAGCACCACAAGGTCCATGCATCATATGTTTCACGACCAACTTGTACAGTTCTGGGTACTTCTTCTTGTTGGGGAGTTCGGCTGAGATAAGGCGATCATACTGCTCGGGGCATGTGAGCTTGTATCGGCCCTCCATGATGAGCAGGAAGTGCGCATGAGGCAGGCCCCTCTTTTGGAACTCCACCACATACACATAAGCCCTCACCTTGCCCAAGATATCCTTTTTAAGTAGCTTATTTTTGAGTTCTTCCAACTTAGCCCTGAAAACACGAACGACGAGATCTGGACGATCTTGAGGTGTCTGGCCAGGGTAGAGCTCCTGCCTAATCTCATCCCAGTTTGGGTTGCATGTCATTGTGAGGAAGATGTCTGGCTTTCCATACCTCCTAACTAAGGCCATAGCATCCATGTAGCGATGCCTCATGTCTCATGGACCACCGATAAATGACGTAGCTAGAACTGTGCGTTTTCCAACAGAATCTGCCCTACCCTCACCAGCATGTAAGCTATCCACCAAGCCTTGGTACAGGTCCGCCCTTATTTTATCTTGATGACCCCATATATAGTCCAACCGGGAGTTCTCAATCTTGATGTATGTGTCGACCGCGAACTGCTGAAAAAGACGCTTGCCAAAGAGGATCGGGTTGAATATCCCTGGATGCATCTGGAATTTGTAGCAGTAGTAGTCCCTCATAGATACACATAGCCTGCCTCCAGAAGCTGCATACAAAATTGAAAATCGATGGTGATGTTGATTCAGAGCACACCTCAAATGGACGGTGATGTAACAACTTATTGCAACACTAACCTTCATCATCATCGGCGTTGTCACTGATTGAGGGATTGGAGGACCTATTATTGTGGCCACGAGCTAGACGAGCTGCACGAGCTGCCATCACAGCTTCATAGGGCACACCTTCCTTCGGGATATCAGTATGCCACCCAAGTTCACCTCTAGGGAAGAAAAGAGGGTACGACAACGCATCATAGCATCCATGGTAGGACTTGATGCCATATATATCTCTATTATTACCTTGCAGGATGACGCTATTTTCGAATTGTCTTTGACGTTCACTACCCTCCACCCACACAGCAGCTACCTCTGAAGTGGTCGGCGTGTTATATCTTCTTTGATCCATCCGTTGGTCAAGGTTAAGTGTTATGTGATAGTCATCAACATCATCAACATGGCCCATACTCCGGAGGTGTTCAGAGTATGGGTTGCCATGAAGTATGTTGACCAATTGTGTGATTACTTCTTTGTCTTTCTGGCACTGCTCTTTACGGCAACTGCGATACCTGTGTTCTAAACTGGGGTCATCATCATAGAAGTAGAGCTCCAAGTGACTACGATCCAAACCATCTTGTTTGCCGAATGACCGTATGTTGTGGTACATTTGGCCATGGGCACGAAATGTATAGATAGGGTGCTTTGATATGTTGGTGGTATCACTATAAAGGTGACAATATAGTGAGGTGAATGAGAAGTGGCCGTTGAAAAACCTGATATTGTCACAAAAATACCTGGAATCAGAGTCTGCACTTGTCCATAGCCTCATGAGCTCGGGTGGCGTATTTGGGTTGGCCAGTTTGATCTTCCCCTTCCGGCAGCAAAAACCCATGGACTCACGCTCGAACTTCTTTGCATAGCAGTGTTTGCAGTCCTCCACCGACTTCAGCTTGTGTGTGTTGGTTGGGAGTTTGCTATAAACCATATCGTAGGGATCTGGAACGATTGAAATGGAAGTAGTGTCGTCGTCATCGTCAACATCCTCCATTTTAACATCCTCGTCGTTGTCCTCCTCTGAAATTGTGCAATGCACTAACAATATGAGTACAAAAACATGCATATGATATACACGAGACGTCATGAAACATGATTAAAATACCCATCCCAGCGAACATGTAGCCTTCCTCGTCTTCCGAGTCGTCCTCCAATATGACACCATCTCCATCACCTATCCCAAAATTATTTATGAGGCTAATGTCTCCAATAAATCATCGTGCATGAATTTAATAAAAAAAGCTTACCATCGTCATTGGCTCGTGAGTGTGTTGTATGTTCTTGCAACGCACAGGTAATTGGAGATGTATTCTCTATGAATACAACATAAAAGTATAATCAATATGATTATGAACGACTTATCTTATAATGTTCAAACAATTAAGAGAAAACATTACCATTATTGACAAGGACAGATTGTGCAGGAAGTTCAAAACCATTGACACCTTCCACCGTCATTGTTGGATGTTGATCTAACGATGCATTCACATCATTGTTGGGTGCTAGATGTATTTCGCTAGGCTCACACAATGGCGATGTACTTTCTATTAATAGAATATAAAAATTTCAGTGAATAATTCTAGAGAATGAGAATACCGAAGTTAAGAACATTACCATTGTTAATGGCTCCCGATTGTGTTGGATGTTCAAACACATTTACGTCGTCTAGCGCAATCGACGTGTTTTCATCGATCGATGTGTGTCTATTCTTCCTACCACTTGCATGAAAAGCTTGGTTCCTACGATCCATCAAAGCTTGCCTTTCCCCGGGTGTCACATGTTTTCTCCGTGGCTCCATACTGACATCCATATCTGGTGTCTCCACACACGATATATCCTCAGAAGCGGACTGGATATAAATAGGGGAACCCGTGAGCTCGGGAATAGACCAATCACGTCTGACTACGGAGCCATCGAGGCCAAATGAACTTGCATTTTTGCGAACTATCTTGGGGATGTAACATGGGTTCTCCATGGCCAAGGAATCTTGGTTGAGAGTGTTGCGCAAAGACGTGCGGCGAGCGCTCTTTGCATGTTTTTTCTCATGAGTCATACTGGCATACCGCTCCCTATCATTAGCACGTTTACTTTCCATTTTCTCTGTTGAAATCAAATGATAAGTATAACACCATAAGAGTACTGTTTGTGTGATGTCGGCTATTAGGGAACAATTATGATTTGTGTTGTGCAATTATTACCTGTCGAAGATTTTGTCTGCTGATAGGCTTCACGCTTACTTTCTAGCAGTGCATCTTTCTTGTTGTTATCCATGTGAGCATACCGTTCCCTATCATTAGCACGTGTATCGTTGACTTTCTCTGTTGAATCACATGAAAGCGGCAACATTTTCAGAGTGCTGGTTTGTTACATGCAACGAATGTACAATTTTGACTGGTCTGGCGCAAATTTTACCTGTCGATGATTTTGTTTTTTGATAGGCTTCACGTTGTCTTTTCAACAGTGCTTCTTTTTTATTGCTCTCCATGTTCGCATATCGTTCCCTATCTTGTTGCCTCCTTCGCTCTTTGGGATCTATGGGTTGTGGCTGAATATGGGATGATGTGGGACTAACAGTACTGCAACTGTTGAAGTCCATAATATCTACAGAATAATGAATCATTACATACGTAGAACAATGAGTAATGAATTATCAACATATATAGTAAGATTTATTGGTTGTATTTATACTAGTCATATGGTTTTCTTTGTTTTAAACCGGCAATTCAATCAATTGCCTCCTGTACGTGTCATTTCTTCTTAGCCAGTCATTATCTTCACGAGGAACCATATTTTCCTTGTTGCAAGAAGTGTCTTCTTGTTCTAACGACGGCACGTCAGGTTTAGTTGCTTAGAAACATGGAAAAATGAAATTGATATATTTGCAAGTAACGATATGCCTACTATTTAGCACCTTTAACATCTGACATGTGTGGACCTGATCGTGTCTCTTGGGAATTAACCAATAGTCGAGCTTTCTTATCTTGATAGGCTTCACGACGCTTCTTAAGTAGTTCATTTTTTTCTCTTCACCCATCTGCGCGTATCGTTCCCTAGCACGTTGCCGCTTGCGCTATTTCGCATCCATAGGTTCCGCTCCATTACTAATATCAACGACACCTAAACAACAAAACAATAACAGTAATATTTCATGAGGTTTTGTACACTTACACAACATTAGATCATTAAATAGTACTTTTGCTAATAGAGTTCGACATGATAAATATTACTTTGGTTCATAGATATCGTCATGTCTTTAAAGGGAGTACGATCACTCGATCGTGCTGGAGACTTCATCTGCAAGCAAGACGGTGTCAAAAAAAGTTATAATTATGTTGCCACCGTCCATTTTTCTTTATAGTTAGCTTGTATAGTGCACGCTTATTCTACATCATACTTCATATAAATTTCACGCTTATTGTACATGATGAATGACTTTAAAGTTATTCATGCTTGCCGCTATTTGCCAAAAGTATTCAACAGTAGTGAAATGCAGTTGATATTAGTATACCTGAACATGATAAATTATAATTTATTGCCATGAAAACTGATTTTACATGGTGATACATATTTTACTTCCGTAACACTAATAGCAACTGGGAATATATACAAACATATTGTTCACATCTTGCTGTTTACATTTCATCAGACAATCACATAAGGATTGTTTACATGTGACCATGTATTGTAAACATGCGAAAATATAATTAATTTCGGCCCAGTTGCACAAGAGAGAACACGAAGCTTATTATGACATTTGGCCCGCGTGCGAGATCTAATTTATTATGACAACTAAGATGGGCCGTTCTGAATTGGCCCAACTTGGGCCTGCCACCACAGCTGTGCCATGATGCGCACCGTACCGCCCGATCCTCTGGACGGCACAGATCAACCCCCGGATCACAAAACCAGATCCGGTCGAAACCCTACGCAAAATATCCCCCAATTATCGCCGACAATCATGGAAAGGAAGGAGATAGCGGCGGCTGACGGCGCCGAAATCCATGCCGCTGCGGTGGGCAATTTGGGACGCTCGTCGGCGATGTCGCGTCCGGCAGCGCTCTACCTTGCTCTGCTCGTTGAGGATGTGCGGGCCGCCGTCCTTGAAGGCAGACGTTCTGGCCACGGTGATGGGGGCTACGTGTGCCGTCGGCCGTGATGGCAGGCGCGGTGGTCGGGAAATGGTGGGTGAGCGTGATACGGTGACGGCGGGTCGGGAGACGGCGTCTGCGCGTAAGACGGAGGCTGAGCTGCCTCTGTGTGCTGGAGCTTGTTCCCGCGGCATGGAGAGGAGCTACAGCCCGCACATCGCAAGGGGATGGAGGCCCCCCTCTCCCGGTCCATCCAGCTGCTGATTTTATGTGGGTATTGTGTCCTTCTGCAACCTCACGTATTAGTTTGAATCATACTATTGTATTCTGCTCGAAGCCCAAATAGCAAACAGGACGCATTTTGCTCAGAGTCGATGCTCACAAACATGGGGCTAATTACAAACTATAAACATGAATAAATCATAGGACTTATCGAAGCAAATTAGACTGGAGTCTGTGTGCGTTTATCTTAGCGGCGTGGCACCCAGGAAATCAGCTTGCAAGGCAGGGGAACAATTTTTTGAAACCAATGGCACGGAGTGTGCATGAGGTTTGTATGCTTATAACACTGTGCGTGGAATTTAGGCTTATATGCAATGCACGGGATAGGAAGGTGATCCCGTATTAATTAATTAAAGTTAATGCGCAGATTCTACGCAGGGGATAGGAAGGAATTAATAGGGAAGGCAATGACCCGGAAAGAACATAGATATAGCAGTTGATCCTGGACAGATTCTCGTCTTTATTTATTTGTTTTATTTCAATACCAGCTGGATTTACAACGACGACAACACGTATAAAAGCTGGATTATATATGAAGCTGTTTTAGAGGCGACGAATCACTATGTGGCAGATCATTATAGAGCATTTCAGTGTAGTTTGCATCACACTTGAACCCTCCTCATTCGTTGAACGTGAACATGGCTCAGTCGTTGGACGATCAAGCTGGCCCGGTTCTGCAAGAACCCAACCGCATCTCCTAGTGCGGCACGGCAGGCCTCCAGCTCGTAGGATTGCTGGTTGTCTGGTTCAAAGACAAGCTAGCTCATGTATGTCGTTTTCAGAAACCCTACAAAATAGGTTTAATCAAACAATATAAATCAATGTTAAACTTTCTTTGTTAACGCAAGGACTCACGTTTTGCTCTGTTGACCTCAAGCAGTGTGGCACCTAAAGTCCAGAGCCCCTGCTTCGCTAGTCCCCACCGTCTCAAGTGGCGTGACACATGCTGGTCCCAGACGCGTAGGTAGATAAACTCCCTCCTGTTTGAGCAATGAAATGTTAGCCCTGTGACACAGTAAAATGTATTATACATGAACCACTTGGATGAAGTACTTACCGACTGTCCGTTAGCACCACATGTCGGTATGGCGTGGTACGGTCGGATGACCTGTGTAACATTATGCGGCTGACATGCATCACTATACCAATGACATCTGGGCAAAAAATGTTCAGAATTTATTAACAAAGCCTGGCTCAACCACATGTCAGCATAATTAATCGTGAAATGATACAAAGCACCTGCAAGCATCCTGTCTCTGAGGCTGAAGACATTTATAAAATCTATGAATAGTGGCGGCAACGTAGTGATGTTAATGCTGGCCCTTGCAAGACGTATTTCAGTGCGCGAGTGGAGGGTGATGTAAAAGTCACATGGCAGCCACAAAGCAACTGGTAGATGCACACCTGCTGGTTCGAAACCAACTTTACTGAAAAAGTATACTGAGCCGGCACGTAGGTTGTCCATGAAGCGATATGCGATAGGTTGAAACGGATCGAATGCAATTGCATCCATTTTGACCCTTGTGAAATTTATTGCATACATTAGCAGCATGTTGCTTCCATTTTGACCCCCCAATGAAATTTACTGTATACATTTTGAATTCTTACAGTCTGGTCGATGAGGATGGCGTGAAAGACGGCAGTTCCACTCCGAGTATGTTTGATGCGAGCACACAAAACCTTTGCCGTTGCGTCCCAATCTCTACTGTATATGTGTAGGTTCTCTATTTCGTTGAACCTTACATGCCTGCAATTGGTCAGCATTGAGAAAGAGAACAATAATGCAGATTATACTTATGCAAACAGCTAAAAGCAGGAATGGAACTAATGTTGCCTGTTGATCGGAGGGGGAGAGCCAACGGGAGCGGGGACGAAGTTCACAGGTGGTGGTGCCATGATCCTCTTAGAGCCAGGACAGCCCATCTTTGCCAAGACCCGATTTCTGTTCTACACGACTCATGGTCAGAACGCTGCATGACTTTTATAGCATGGCATTAGAGATATGGCGGGAAGAGAAGCGCTCCTCATTTTGTATTGGCGCCAGCTAAAAAGACATAATTTGGCTGATACGACTTTCTCAATATCAATTGGCGCCAGCTAAACCATGGTGATAGTCAAAGAAGGAAAAATATTGACCACAGTATCAATGAAAGAAGGAAGGAGAGATTGATCACCGTTTGTTTGAAAGAAGGAAGGTGATTGAATGAATTGATTGCGTTAGGATTAATCATGTCTGGTTACCTTATGTGAAATGATTGCGTTTGGAATGATTGCCTCTGGTTACCTTATGTGATTGATTGCCTGCTAGTACAAATGCCCTGTGCGATCTAGCAGCATTTGTGCAATAGGAATGTAATGACTGAAATAAGGCAACTTGCAAAAAGTAAGGCTCGACAATGTTTTTATCTGTGGTGACGGCCGACCCTGTTTGGCCTTCCTAGGTAGAGACAACAGGACAACCCTGAACAAATTATCGAATGCTGATAGCCATTACAAATACTTTTTAACAGAGATTCCGTCGATTTTCATCACTGCCCACATTTAGCTGAGTATGCAAGGCAAGATGCATAGCAACCCCTAAGAACATACAAAACCTCCCGGATCTCTCGCAAAAAAAAGGATACAAAACCTCGCATATATAGGAGATCTCCTGCCAACCAGACATAGAGTATATAGAACCAGCATACACATACATTCTCCATAGACTAAAAAACAGAAGTACGAACGATTGATGCACGACAATGAAATCTAGCCACACATGCATGTGTATAGGGAAGCCATGGCCGTCGGATTCTTAATCGTCCTGGCATCGTCTACTGTTTTGTCGTCTGTAGAGCAGTTTCGGTATCTTTTTCTCCGTCATCATTCACCAGAGCATGGCTGAAAGACTACAGTGCGGCGATGAGGACAGAGGAAGCTTCTTCTGTGTCCATTGTATCGTCATCTTCAGTTTCTGATTCATCCTGTGACAAAGTGTGATTTCAGTGCGAGCTCGGAATTGAAGTATAATATATTTATAGACAAAAAAAACTGAGCAAGGCTACAGATTCTGATGATACTACATCAATTTAGAGCCTTACTGAGCAAGGCTACAGATTCTGATTCTCTCTGAAATTTGTGGCTCAGTACTAAATGGACATTTTAGAAGAAAATTCTGGAGAATATGTAGGTGCTAGCACGTTGCATAAGGTACTAACCTTACAGCTCGCACTTTAGCAAATACCAAAAATCATATAACCGCACAACTATGGTTCACAGAATTACAGAAATAATTGAGAAGAGCTTAAGCAACGGGGTTGAGAAGAGCAACGGAATTACAGAAGAAGAGCTTCCAACCACGAAAGCAAAAAATGCAAACCTGAGTAGCCCTAAGAAGGGGCGAAAGATGTGAGCTACCTAAACAACCTTTACATCAGATGCATAGCTATATCAAACTCATAGGTAAAGTAGAGATATGTATTGTACCGATATCTCTTCTCTGCACCTCAAGGCCGTCCTCCCGGTGATGCTGCGCCACGGCTGCCATTGCTTCGCACTCCATTCGCCATGTCCATCGCACCAGCCGAGGTGAGCTCCTTGTATTCACGTATTAGCATCAGGCGGATTAGCTTCTACATGCGCTATACAAACTGTTAAATGAGCTCCTTTGCTAAATTGCCATCTACTTACTGGAATTCTCACAAATAGAAGTGCAGTCAGAAGGTAACAAGGATGGTATGGTGTGTCTCCATTCACATGGTGTGCAAAAAAATGGTAATTATATTACTAAACTGTTAATGATGCTTTGTGTTATTCTGCAGACTTGAATTTAGTTCCTATGGTTCTCTTTTTCTGTTCATAGACGAGAGTATAGTCTGAAGGGAAAAAATGGTCTGCTCTCAAGGGTGTGCAAGAACAGTGAGATTTGCTCTCAGTTTTTATTATTGGCAGGTGATTCTTGGTGATAATTCTTCGTAGAGAAACATGTTTGGTAAGTGCATTGTAATATTGACTCCCACCTTTTTATTTACATATAAAGAGGACCACTTGGAAATTATAAATTTAAATGTAAATCTAACTTCTTATGGGGAATAACATCATGTCGTTCAGATAATTTGATTTCCCTCTGTGATATTCTTTGGCTTTAGTATATCTCAGGTCAAAGTTGTCAGAAGTTCTATGCTTCATAACTAAAACATAATCTCCTTTTTGTTATTTTATCGGCATCATGATGTGTGCCCGTATGCTCCCGTGTCGCGTTAAAGAAAAAATTCAACTCCCGGTGCAACGCACGGGCGTATACCTAGTGGAATTTAAAGAATTGCGGTAGTGGAGAAAAGGTGAGAGCAAGGTACCATTTCGATTAATTGAAGCTGAGTTTTGTTCAACTGTTCAGCGCCGCGCTCCTACTGTATGCCTCCAGTACAGACTCCTGTCAAACTCGTTAGGCTGGAATAACAAAATTTTGGTGTTCACAAAGAAAAGCGTGAACAAGTTCGTCCTAACCAGATGGTTCAATAATCACTGACCTTGTGAAACTTGATACACCTGCATATAGCAGCAACACATCAAGATGTAAAATTTCAGAGATGAGGTTGAATATAGCAACAACAAAAAGAATTGGACATCAGGAGGAGGCCATGGCATGGGACGGCGGTGGCTGCACGCGGCGCCGGCGCTCGGGAAGACGGAGGACCATGGAGGCGCGCGGAGCGAGGCGCAGAGGAACGGATCTGGTCGCGCAGAGGCCCACTTGCGGGAGAGGCAGGGAGGCGGCCATGGCAGGTCGTTTTGGAGGGAGGCTTCCATGGCATGGGACGGCGGCGGCTGAGCTCAGCGCCGACGCTCGAGAAGACGGCGGACCATGGAGGCGCGCGGATCGAGGCGGAGACGCACGGATCGATGCGGAGACGCACGGATCTGGCCGCTCCCAGGTCAGATCTGGCCGCAGTGGAGCTCCACATCGGGATCCATGGTGCTCCATCGGGATCCATGGGCCAGAGACAAGGTTTGTGAGAGAGAGGTCGGGAAGGGAGAAGGGAGAAGAAGAAAGATAGGGCGCGCGGGAGGAGTTACAGGACGAAGGCTGGAGGTCGGTAGCGGTGGCGCTGGACGCCGGCGTGAGATGCAAGCCAGAGGGAGAAAACCGTGAGGGAGAAAACCGGGAGGGGGGAAAGAAAATCAGTGGGACGAGAGGTGGGTCAGGACGGGAGGAAAGAAAATCGGGAGCGAGGGGGTCGTACGAAAGGCTTGACGAACGGAAGAGGGGAAACGGAACACTACGTTTCTTTTAGATAGTAGAGATTCGCCTTCACTTACTGGTGGGTTCCATGTGCTCTCTCTCTCTCTCTCTCTCTCTCTCTCTCTCTCTCTCTCCTCCCCTTCTGCGTTTAGACGCACGGGCAAACACGAAGAACTCGCGGGCGATGTTGCCATTGACCATATCTGGACGCATTCACAAGTTACGGCACCTGTTTCACGTGCTAGCAGCACTAGTCAGTGTGTACGTGCAATGCACGTTAATTTGGAAGTATATTAAGTGCATGCGGATATTAAGTTGGATATTATTTGCGTGTTATTATGTGATTAGCACTATTTTTGGCATAAAATTAACTGCACGCTAAACGTGTTGAGCGCTCGACATTGAAGCAGTCTAGGTCGTTGGATGACAAGGAATACATGTGGCTTGATGACGTTTTATATTTAATTTGATACGGCTCTAGCAGAACATTCAATCGATCAAACCATAGATTTCGTTCAGTCTGACTCCAACTTTAAATTATACGATGATCGATCTAAAATAAACAGAAATGATAAACGTTCGGATTTTAAGCATGGCAATCCGAACATTTTTCATGGCAAATTTAGATTACGCGGCGGCGGCGGGGGCGTCTTGCAGTGGGAAGCGGCTCCTCTGCCGTGCTCTGTGTGTCGTCGGGCCACTGACCGACGGCAACGGCGGCGCCTTGCGCCGTTGTTGGCATACTCCTGGACGTAGGCCTAGCTTCAAGGAAGGCCAAAATGTTCTGGACTTCGGAGCAAGTCAACTGGCGGGAGGAGGCGACTGGCGTTGGTGCAAGGAAGCGGTCGACGGCGGCCATCCATGCCGCTGAGGGGGGCACTGGCACCCGCGCGGGGACAGGCGCTATCAACGGCGCGGCGGAGACATTCGTGTGCACGGGCACCGGCACGGGCGCGCACGTCAGTGCACGCGCAGGCGCATGTGTTGGAAGGTGCACATGCACCGGCACGGGCGTGCGCGTCAGTGCACGCATAGGCGCATGCGCTGGCAGGTGCACGGGCGTGTGAAAGTCGATGGGGACCTCGTGGAACCCCGTGGCATCAAGCTCGGCGACAATGTGCGGCTCCCATCCCATCAATGCCACGGGGATGGGCGCTGGCGCAGTCGGGGCGACGGGAGCTGGAACGGGAGCGGGGACAGGCGCGGCGTCTTCCCGCAAGGCCAGTTCAAGCTCGTCCCAAAGCGCCTTATGTTCTTGAGACTCCGGCTGGGTGTCTTCCTCAGGAAACTGGAAGACTAAGGGCAGACCGTCGTGATGCGGCATGGCGTACGTTTAGGTCAGGCTGGTTGGAGGTAGATGACAGGAGAATCGGAGAGGAAGAGAGAAGATTGTAGCAATACCGGGTAGTGCGGGGTTGATTTTAAATTGCGGCGCCGGCGACATTAAAAGTGGGAGCAGTTGGGACGAAGGTGGGCGGCGAAGCCTGGTCAAAGGGCTCGCCTCCCGGTGAGCCTGCACAACGGTCTGCTCGCACGCCTCCCCGTCTGCCGGCGTAGCGGTCTGCTCGCACGCCTCCCGTCGACTCACACGCTTGCTCGGACGACACCTGCCGATGAGAAGCGGGACTCGTGGCGGCACGTAAACGCCCACGGTTTCAATAGTAAAAGCGTTCGCCTTAACATGATAGGTCTTTGTTCCAAAATACCTTGGCTCTTCATTTGTGCAACTTGTCATAAGCAGCTTGTCTCAAATTGAAGAAAAAAATTACGAAGTAATATTTGTGCCATATCACGTGACCATGCTCGGTTTCAAGAATTTATGGTCACTTTTGGATTTTCTGAAATTTAAGATCCAGGATTTGAAACAATATCATAACCTGCATCATGCAATAAATTTTCAAGCCATACATCTGTCCTGTTGTATTTCTTAAGAAAGGATTTGGTCAAACATTTTGCTTAGTTAGACTTCAGACAAGTTATATATGCAGAGCAAAAGAATAATCCCTCCGTACCAGTGCATTGCCTGATATATTAACTCAAGTACTAGGCACGAACAAACGGGCTCAATTCTGTGCTCATCCTGGTGTAGTAGTAGTAGTACTAGGCAATGTAGTTGACGGGTGACCTTGGCGAGCGGCGACCGAGGGAATTGAACCGTGCTCGGAACGGTAGGTAACGTTGTCTAGTTACTAAAGCATCCCGGCCTCCGTTGTTCATCGGTAGTCATTATGGAACGTGGACATGAGGGGAATTTCCTAGGGCTGGAATTCTGGCCGCTAGATATTTCGACTCGAAACGTGGAGGCTCGAATGGTTGGGGTTGCCTAATGTGCGTACCACGCACGCCACCAGAAGGACACGAGCCCAGTTTTTATATTTTTTATTTTTTTAGGATCAACACGAGCCAAGGTCTGGCTGGTATGCAGTTGGGTCCTACCATTCGAGAATACAAAAGGAACCTTTTAAATTGCCGAACGAATCTATGTGTATTACAACGCCCGTATTTTCCTTGCAAATACTAATCTCTACCTGGTAATTGATTTATGACGAGTTGCTGAATTAGAGTGAGTTTGTGATATAGTGATCTCAACGTGGATTTCACATTTCATGATATCCCTGCTAAGTTTTTCAATGCAAATTCAAATTTAAAATATGAACAATATGGAGGTGAGAAAACTTTGTATGTATCAAGCATATGACCACACACACACACAGACACCCACACACGAACACAACAACAATCCAATAAGTATAGTGCATCTATTTTTCCAAATCATGCATGTATGACACGAATTCAAAAATACTCCTTCTGTTCCTAAATATTAGTCTTTTAGAGATATCAACAAGCGACTACATACGGAGCAAAATGAGTGAATCTACACTCTAAAATATGTCTATATACATCCGTATGTGCCAGTCCACTTGAAATCTCTAAAAAGACTAATATTTAGGAACGAAGGGAGTAAAATGTAAGACATGCATGGTCCTCAATTCAATATTTAAAACGAACATGAAATTGAAACATGAATATTAAGTCTAGTACTATAGTACATGCAAATGTTGTGTTTAATTAGGCGGAGCTATGATTGTCGGGGGTCACCCCCTCGACCTTAGATAAAATTGTGAAGCTCTGTTTAGGGTTGTTTAGATTATATTTGTCCCCACTCTCCCAACCACCGATTGGTTGTGCACCCCCCACCCCTCCTCCCCGGGAGAATATCATGTGCCCCCATACCTTAGATGCTATATGCCGATACGAGTTTCTTGGAGCTTGTAGATCTGAGATATAGCAGCTCACATGATGTCTTAATATTTTTACAGGAAACCTTGATGAGTTTGAGAATTGCACACAATTTGTACAAAAACTACTCAGATGCCCTTGGATCCCATATCCAACGACCTCGAAGCTCATATCACTGTAGCATCTAAGATGAAGGAGGACATCATATTCTCCTGTATGTAAGAATATCATGTGCTACCACACCTTAGATGCTTTGGTGATACAAGCTCTTCGGAGCCGTTGGATTTGTGACCCAACACCTCAGTGGTTCGAATGGTTTTTTGCAGAAAAGCCCCCAAAGAGTTCGGCCACTGCTTACAAGCACAAAGACTGCTCAGATGCCCTTGGATCTCAGATCAAACGACCTCGAAGCTCGTATCACCATAGCATCCAAGCTGTGAGAGCACCATATGTTTTCTCGCATGGGAGAATATGAGGTGCTCCCGCACCGTAGATTCTATGGTGATACGAGTTCACGGAGATCTAACAGCCCACAGTAGGAGGTTTGAATGTTTTTGCAATATACGGCAGAGAGAGTTTGGGAATTGCGCAGAAAGTACAAGTACTACGCATGTGCCATCTGATCACTGATCATACGACCTAGATGCTCATATCATCGTAGCGGGTAATTAAGCTACGGGGAGCACCTAATATGAGCAACGAGGAGCCGTTGGATCCAAGATGCAGCGACACACACGAGGCCTGAATGTTTTATTTGCAAAAAAAACCTTTGGGGAGTTTGGAAATTGCGCATAATTACAAAGACTACTCCCAAGCCATTGGATCTCACTTCCAACGGTGTGAAAACTCGTATCACCATAGCATCTAAGCTGCGGGGTGGATGTGATATTCTATGCCGCTGTCATTTTTGTTCGTAAACTTGCAAAATACGTGTAACTTGT
Organism: Aegilops tauschii subsp. strangulata; assembly: GCF_002575655.3. Lineage (NCBI taxonomy): Eukaryota > Viridiplantae > Streptophyta > Magnoliopsida > Poales > Poaceae > Aegilops > Aegilops tauschii. The sequence continues at coordinate 91,082,122 of NC_053039.3, read as the reverse complement.
GCCATTACTTGTCTAACCGCGCAAAGTGTTTGTTCAAAAAAACCATCCTACACTGAAATATCGGAACAACACACGGGGGTCACACTTGTCATTAATCAAATTTGGACCTAAAACTAACAAATTTGAAAGACGAGATTCGAACTGGCAACCTAGACTACAAAGCGTAAGTCGATGGCCTGAAACAACAACGATTGTTGGCTTTGTCCCATAACTTGATTTTATACAGTATTACGTTGAGTAGAGTAGAGGGAGTGCCTCGTCTACACGTGCATGACCGTTGACTCACTTACTGGTGGGTCCCAGGTCTGCGATCTCTCTCTTCTCTCCATCGTCTAACCTTTGCACGGGCACACACGAAGAGCGGCGCTAGCTTGCCGTGGTGTTATTACAACTAAAAAAAAGCTTGGAAAATGGAAGAATCGCCTAGAACAAGAGACGTTGTGGCTGGTCGAGACAGAGCTAACCACACCTATCCTCCGTGCCATGTTAGCATGATGAAGCTGTGTGGCTAGTGGGGTGTTTTCGACCGACTGGCTGGGTCCCGAGGTCGAGCCATAGGTACTACGTCTGATACAGTAAATTTTTAGACGCACATTTTTCCTCCGTGCCGAGACATGGCACACCCTACCGCGCGGTTTCGGGTTCCTCCCGGGTGGTGCACGCATATATTCTTCCTGACGTGGGATGCCCTACCACGCGTTTTCGCCGAAGCAAGTAAATAAAGGAGTCGTCAAATCATGAAAGACCACTTTTCCCGCCGAGTACATGTCACGCCCAAGATGCGACCCTATCCTAAAGGAACACGAAGGTCCCACCAAGGATAGAAGCGCATCTTGAAGACGCTTTTGCAAGGTGGATATCATTACATCAACATTACATAATATTTGGGGATACATAGAAGGTATACACATGCCGCAAGAATACAACAATACATCATACATAAGCTCAACATCCGACTACGGATGAAACATAAACAGAAGATCAAACGACATCCACCCTGCTAGCCCAGGCTGCTGACCTGGAACCTATCCCCTGATCGAAGAAGAAGCAAAAGAAGAACTCCAAAACAAGTAACATCGCTCTCGCGTCATGATCATCGCATAACCTGTACCCGCAACTGGTGTTGTAGTAATCTGTGAGCCACGAGGACTCAGCAATCCCATTACCATGGGTATCAAGACTAGCAAAGCTTAATGGGAAAGGAAAGGATAAGGTGGTGAGGTTGCAGCAGCGACTAAGCATGTATGGTGGCTAACTTACGCAAATAAGAGCGAGAAGAGAAGAAAGGAACGGTCGTGAAACTAGCAATGATCAAGAAGTGACCCTGAACTCCTACTTACGTCAAACATAACCCAGAAACCGTGTTCACTTCCTGGACTCCACCGAGAAGAGACCATCACGGCTACACACGCGGTTGATGCGTTTTAATTAAGGTCAAGTGTCGAGTTCTCTACAACCGGATATTAACAAATTCCCATCTGCCACATAACCGCGGGCACGGCTTTCGAAAAATAATACCCTGCAGGGGTGTCCCAACTTAGCCCATTATAAGCTCTCACGGTCAACAAAGGATATTCCTTCTCCCGGGAAGACCCGATCAGTCTCGGAATCCCGGTTACAAGACATTTCGACAATGGTAAAACAAGACCAGCAAGACCGCCCGATGCGCCGACATCCTGATAGGACCTGCACATATCTCGTTCTCAGGGCAACACCGGATGAACACTACGTACAACTAAAACCAGCCCTCAAGTTTCCCCGAGGTGGCGCTGCAAGTGGCTCTGGTTCAGACCAACACTTAGACAAGCATTGGCCCAGGGGGGCTAAATAAAGATGACCCTCGAGAGCGCGACTCCCAAGGGAAAAAGGCTAGGTGAGGCAAATGTAAAAACCAAGGTTGGGCCTTGCTGGAAGAGTTTTATTCAAGGTGAACTGTCAAGGGGGTCCCATATATCACCCAACCGTGTAAGTAACGCAAACTCCGGGAACATAACACCGGTATGACGGAAACTAGGGCGGCAAGGGTGGAACAAAAGATAAGGCCGAGCCTTCCACCCTTTACCAAGTATATAGATGCATTAATAATATAAGAGATATTGTGATATCCCAACATAAACATAATCCAACATGGAGCAATCTTCATCTTCACCTGCAGCTAGCAACGCTATAAGAGGGGCTGAGCAAAGCGGTAACATAGCCAAACAACGGTTTGCTAGGAAGGGTGACAAAGGTTAGAGATTCATGGCAATTTGGGAGGCTTGAAGAGCAAGTGAATAGGGCAAGCGATAGGTAGCGCAACATAGCGATAGAACGAAGCAACTAGCATAGCAATGATAGTAATGAGATCCAAGGTGACGGTCATCTTGCCTGAAATCCCGATAGGAAGAAGAAGGAGTCCATGAAGAAGATGAAGCCACGAAGACGAACGAATCCTCACGATCGCAACGACACGGGAACTATCGAGAAGAAGCACACAACATAGTAAACACACCACACATGAACAAGGCATGATGCTCAACCAAGTATGATGCATGACAAGGCTATATGAAGCTACTCATGACGAGAGATGATGCATACAAGAACAACACATCAAGGCAAGTTTAAATGAGACCGGAAACAACATATAACAATTCCGGTAAGTCCTCATATGCAAATTTCGAAATTGGTCCAGAACTGAACAAGCATTAAGTTGAAGTTGTTAAACAGCAAGTTAAAGAGCACCATGATGATCTACAAGAAATTCTAGTCAAGTTACATATAAAGTTCATTAGATTCGGAGCTACGGTCTAGAAGATATGAGCAAAACAGGTTAAACATGGCATTGATGCAAAATGCATACAAACATCAAGCAAACACCTCAAAACAAGGATGCAACATGATAATATGGAACTACATGCAAATCTAAGCAAGTTTCATATAGAGCATGCTCAAAACGGAGCAACGGTGCAACACACACTCCAAACAATATATAGCAACAATCTGTACAAAACAGCAATTAGGCAACTTGTAAGCATCAAAACAATATGCTACAGCACCTCAACATGAAAACAAAAGGCATGGACATGATGTACAGGTAAAGCACAACAAAATATGAACACTGAGCTATCTCCAGAAATCACTAGAACATGCTCAAAAGGACATGGCAAGATTGCAAAATAATAATAGATTCACAGACTTGGCAGAAATACTGGACATGACAGAAACAGCATCAGGTAGCAATGTTCAGAGCACGAAATCAACATGCTAAAGAACTGAACATGGCAAAACAAGGCTTGACATGAATCTACTAAATTCATATGACAGAAGTCCCTTACTGACCATAAGCCAAAAAGGACCAGAAGATATGATGGCACCCATGTAAACATAGCAAATTTCGTTAACAGGTTTCAGACTTGGCAGAAAACAGAGCATGGCAGAAACTACAATATGAAGGCATGTTGGTGAGCTTGATGCACTCACCACAAGGCAATTCATGACAAAACAAGAATACCTACAGCAAGATGGAATGTTTATGAAACTATCCATGGCAAGAGCAAATACATAGCGTATATGGATCAACTACAACAAGCTTGGCAAAAATGAATATCATGTTAAGAATCTGCCAGAAATATTTTATAGCAAAAGTAGAGCAAGATTGAGTCATGCTACGGCACTCCATAATTGCAAACAAGGGCAGGAATGGATCAAATACAACAATATCTACAAAACATCCTTACTGAACATCTCCAAAATATGCATGGAACTCTCTGTAGCATCAAGTTTACATGACAACAAAATAACAGCAGACAAACAGAAATCACTGTCTCTGAAATCAGAAACATTACGGGGCCTAGTTTGCATGCTTGTGCTAGTAACCACAGAGATCAAAAAAAATACATGGCATACACCTCTGGAAGGATGGCATGGCATACAACAAAACACATGTAGAGCTCATACTCATAAGATGCACATATTAAATGATACAAAAATAACAAATCTCCAAGTTCTGATAAGAACCAGCAGATAACAACAACTAGCACTCTTGCAACAGAGATTTGGGCATCAAGATGGACTCTAATTAACATGGTGTAATGGAACAAAATCTGGAGCATCACGAGGCGAACAATTTGACATATTACACGCGCGAAACGGAGCTATATGCAGAGAGTTATGCAATGATGAACCTGGGCACTTATCGTACAAATTCAAGGACTTGGCAATATTTGGGGTCTCGGGAAAAGTCAACCTTCGAGGAACTTCTCCAGATCCGATCGGCTAGGGGCTCGAGGCGGCGGCGCGTCTCGCCGGAGATGAGGCCGGAGGAGGCAGCGGGGCGAGGGAGAGCTGGAGGGGAGGCCGGAGGAGCTCGGGCTCCGGCTGGCGAGGCGCCATGGCACGGGCGGCGCGGGAGGTGGTCGACGGGGCGAGGCGGCGTGGAGCTCCGGCGTGGTGGCGCGCTCCGGCGGCGGGCGGCCGCGGCGGAGGAGGCGACGGCTGGGGCGGCGTGGCGGCGAGCGGGAGGCGAGGCGCGGGCGGCGGAGCACGGGCACGCCGGCGACGGGCGGCGGCGCGGGCCTGGGCGGGCCGCGCCTGGGCCCGGCGGGCCGCGGCGGCGGGGACGGTGGCCAGGACAGGTGGCGGCGTGCGATTCGCGGAGGGGCGGTGGCTGGACGTGTCCGACGTCGGCGCGGACGCCTCCGGTGGCGCGGAGGAGGGAAGAATCTAGGGTTAGGGTGGATTCATCCGCAAATTTCGGGGGAGGGTGTGTTTATATAAGTAGAGGGAGCTAGGAGAGTCCAAACAAGGTGCGGTTTTCGCCCACGCGATTGTCATCGAACGACCGAGAGCATGGCGGAGATTTAGAGGTGTTTTGGGGCTGTTAGAAGGGGGGTTTTGCTGCAACACACAAACGGACTTTGCGGATGCCCGATTAACCGTTGGAGTACCAAACGACCTCCAAATGGAACGAAACTTGACCAGTGTCTACCGGTGGTATACCAAGGCCACTTGACAAGCCTCGGTCCATTCCGAGAAGGTTTAACACCCGCTCACGAAAAGAAACAAGAGGGGTGCGCCGGAGGAGGTGGGAGTGCCGGATTGCAAAACGGACAACGGGGAAAATGCTCGGATGCAAGAGACGAACACGTATGCAAATGCGATGCACATGATGACATGATATGAAATGCAGATGATGACATGGCAAAATGCAACACGCAAGCAAATGACATGGCAACGACGGCGAATAACTGGCAGACACCTGGCGCATCGGATCCGGGGCGTTACAACACTCCTCCACTAACAAGATATCTGGTCCCGAGATCTTAGGACCGAGACGGAAGGGAAAAGGATGAGGTGAAAACAAGAACAAAACAGTGAGGATGAACAGAGTCAAGAACACTCTAGTAGGAAAGAGTAATGTTGAATGAGACAAGAAGCAAAATCTCAAGGAATAAGACTGAATTTGGAACCACTCCGGTTAGGACAAGATAGAAAAGGAATAATAACGAAGGAATTTATGCAGCACTCCGGCTGAACAAGGAAAGAATAGAACATGAACTTGAGCAATGGAACGATACTTGACTTGAGGAACAACACAAAACTTCCGGAAAGAATTGAAAGAGTTGAATGAAAAGAACGGAGAAGAAAATGATAACTTGTGGCACGAATGAAATAGAAGGCAACCTTAGAAGAAAGGATTCAACGGAGTTGTTGGAAATTCGGCAACAAAAGAATAAGTTTGTTGTGGTCTTATAGGTAACATCTCAAGATCATAAGGTGATAACCGGCCACAAACGGAAAAGATTAAACAGCTGAGGAGAACAAAGAAATGCAAAACTCCACTTCAATAGAATACGGAGAATTAATTGCACCTCGAGAAGCAAGAAGGAATGATACTAGAACTCCTTCAACAAGAATCTTGATGAACACTTGAAGAATGGATTAAATCATGACGAGCCACCGTGAAGAACTCCGGTACCAAAAGGATGACGAGATAAAATTGAAGGACAAAAAGGGACAATATTAAATCCTTGCGATGATTTGGATGGAAGTTCGTGACGAAATCGGCGAGAAGCTTAGAACTCCGGGAAAGAAAAGATGAAAAACTCTTGGAACTAGAATTTATTCATCAAGAACAAACTCCGAAGAAGGGGATTAATCACTTAGAGGAAATAAGAATAAGATTTATTATATGCTTATCCTTCATCAAAACAAATTGATGACTAACAATGGATTTCACATACTACTTATTCTCGTTGGAAAGATTAAGGGGAAGATATAGCGCAAAACTTGCGAAAGTCTTCGTGAACCACCGGTAGGATTAGGAAAGAACGAATTAATTGATATGATAACAACAGAAAGAAATCTTGAGTGAGCCACCGTAGGAATTCAAAATTGACTGACGAAGGAGGATGACTCACCGGGAAAAATAGGAAAAGCACGAATATCCATGAGGGAATCAAGATGCAATTGAAAGAAAAGATCGCCAGCTGATTGACGCATACTTGAACGCAGCACCAGAAGAATATGGAGACGAACGAAGAGGCATGAATATATAATAATCGAAGAACGGATTTGAAAACTTAGAACGAGGAAATATTTCGAAAAGATGACCTCCGGATAATTGAGACGGATAACAACTCCTGAAATACTCCGGATGGATGAAAAATAATTGCACGACTTGTAACAATTTGAGTGGATAGCATCAAGCTAGCGACATGAATCTCCGGGAGGACGGACAAGATTTAAGAGAAATTCTTCTTCGGTTCTCAAAAGTTGAGAATGACGACGAGAAAGAACACCAAAATTGTTGAGATACTCCGGGAGAAAATGTTGGCTCGATCATGAAAGAATTTTGAAAGCGATCTTGGAGAAACATCTGGCTGATGAAATTCGTACTTGCGTCAACTTCGAAAAGGATTTGAGAATAGCTACGGAAAAAATTAGAAGAGTCAGGTAAGATCCTGGGAAAAGACCTGTGGGTTAGGGCCCACTAAAAGAAACACCGTTGGAAAGATTGTTGACGAGATAGATGATGCACCGGAACAATTGAAATATTTGAATAAGGTGACAACCTCGAATTAATTCGAACACAGACGAAACTCCTGAGATGTCTTCATCACTCTGGAACGATTAAATGACGAGAGGAGAACGAGCAACGGGAAACATTTGAGCCGAGGAAAGAATATAATTACTACCGAAAATTGGAATTGGATCCACCGGAGAAGAAAACAAGACGAATCAAGGATGAACTTGACAAGAATTCACCGGTTGAAAAGATTGAGGAAAAACTAAAGATACTCCGCATGAATGAAATTGATGCTCGAAAAGAGGCTCAGACTCCGGGAATAAAAGGGTGGGAGGGCGGGAAAAACAACGGCAACTTGGAAGGGGAAATCGACGAATAGCTTTGAAGAGAAAAGCATTGGTTGAAAACATTGAGGAAAGAATGCAAAGACTTCGCACGAGCAGGATGGATACTCGACTACGAACTCCGGTTCCGAGAAGAAGAAGGGTGTGCGGGTGGGAAAAAAACAAGGACAACTTCGGACAGGGAAACAACATCGGAAGAGAAATCACTGAGGACTGATCTCGCAAAATTTGACGAGGGCCGAAAACACTCGAAGAGAAATGCGCCGGATGGAAAAAGGGGATGGACAACGAACGAAAACTAACCGCGAAATCCTAAAGAAAAATTTGAAGGGGAAGAGAAGTAAGTCGAAACACCTACGTCAAGATTTCTCACCAGAGCGACGAAGGGCAGAGGAGTAAAAGAAATTCCTACTCTCCGATATAACTAGACTCAGTAAAAATTTCTTCTAGACTCAACAACGGCCAAACTACACGATCAAACAAGGGGGGCTCCTAGGGTCGGTCGAGGCTCTGATACCAACTTGTCACGCCCAAGATGCGACCCTATCCTAAAGGAACACGAAGGTCCCACCAAGGATAGAAGCGCATCTTGAAGACGCTTTTGCAAGGTGGATATCATTACATCAACATTACATAATATTTGGGGATACATACAAGGCACACACATGCCGCAAGAATACAAGAATACATCATACATAAGCTCAACATCCGACTATGGATGAAACATAAACAGAAGATCAAATGACATCCACCCTGCTAGCCAAGGCTGCCGACCTGGAACCTATCCCCTGATCGAAGAAGAAGCAAAAGAAGAACTCCAAAACAAGTAACATCGCTCTCGCGTCATGATCATCGCATAACCTGTACCTGCAACTGGTGTTGTAGTAATCTGTGAGCCACGAGGACTCAGCAATCTCATTACCATGGGTATCAAGACTAGCAAAGCTTAATGGGAAAGGAAAGGATAAGGTGGTGAGGTTGCAGCAGCGACTAAGCATGTATGGTGGTTAACTTACGCAAATAAGAGCGAGAAGAGAAGGAAAGGAACGGTCGTGAAACTAGCAATGATCAAGAAGTGATCCTGAACTCCTACTTACGTCAAACATAACCCAGAAACCGTGTTCACTTCCCGGATTCCGCCGAGAAGAGACCATCAGGGCTACACACGCGGTTGATGCGTTTTAATTAAGGTCAAGTGTCGAGTTCTCTACAACCGGATATTAACAAATTCCCATCTGCCACATAACCGCGGGCACGACTTTCGAAAAATAATACCCTGTAGGGGTGTCCCAATTTAGCCCATTATAAGCTCTCACGGTCAACGAAGGATATTCCTTCTCCCGGGAAGACCCGATCAGTCTCGGAATCCCGGTTACAAGACATTTAGACAATGGTAAAACAAGACCAGCAAGACCGCCCGATGCGCCGACATCCTGATAGGAGCTGCACATATCTCGTTCTCAGGGCAACACCGGATGAACACTACGTACAACTAAAACCAGCCCTCAAGTTTCCCCGAGGTGGCGCTGCAAGTGGCTCTGGTTCGGACCAACACTTAGACAAGCATTGGCCCAGGGGGGCTAAATAAAGATGACCCTCGAGAGCGCGACTCCCAAGGGAAAAAGGCTAGGTGAGGCAAATGTAAAAACCAAGGTTGGGCCTTGCTGGAAGAGTTTTATTCAAGGCGAACTGTCAAGGGGGTCCCATAAATCACCCAACCGTGTAAGGAACGCAAACTCCGAGAACATAACACCGGTATGACGGAAACTAGGGCGGCAAGAGTGGAACAAAACACCATGCATAAGGCCGAGCCTTCCACCCTTTACCAAGTATATAGATGCATTAATAATATAAGAGATGTTGTGATATCCCAACATAAACATAATCCAACATTGAGCAATCTTCATCTTCACCTACAGCTAGCAACGCTATAAGAGGGGCTGAGCAAAGCGGTAACATAGCCAAACAACGGTTTGCTAGGAAGGGTGACAAAGGTTAGAGGTTGATGGCAATTTGGGAGGCTTGAAGAGCAAGTGAATAGGGCAAGCGATAGGTAGCGCAGCATAGCGATAGAACGAAGCAACTAGCATAGCAATGATAGTAATGAGATCCAAGGTGACGGTCATCTTGCCTGAAATCCCGATAGGAAGAAGAAGGAGTCCATGAAGAAGATGAAGCCACGAAGACGAACGAATCCTCACGATCGCAACGACACGGGAACTATCGAGAAGAAGCACACAACATAGTAAACACACCACACATGAACAAGGCATGATGCTCAACCAAGTATGATGCATGACAAGGCTATATGAAGCTACTCATGACGAGAGATGATGCATACAAGAACAACACATCAAGGCAAGTTTAAATGAGACCGGAAACAACATATAACAATTTCGGTAAGTCCTCATATGCAAATTTCGAAATTGGTCTAGAACTGAACAAGCATTAAGTTGAAGTTGTTAAACAGCAAGTTAAAGAGCACCATGATGATCTACAAGAAATTCTAGTCAAGTTACATATAAAGTTCATTAGATTCGGAGCTACGGTCTAGAAGATATGAGCAAAACAGGTTAAACATGGCATTGATGCAAAATGCATACAAACATCAAGCAAACACCTCAAAACAATGATGCAACATGATAATATGGAGCTGCATGCAAATCTAAGCAAGTTTCATATAGAGCATGCTCAAAACGGAGCAACGGTGCAACACATACACTCCAAACAATATATAGCAACAATCTGTCCAAAACAGCAACTAGGCAACGTGCAAGCATCAAAACAATATGCTACCACAACTCAACATGAAAAAAAAAGCATGGACATGATGTACTGGTAAAGCACAACAAAACATGAACACTGAGCTATCTCCAGCAATCACTAGAACATGCTCAAAAGGACATGGCAAGATTGCAAAATAATAATAGATTCACAGACTTAGCAGAAATACTGGACATGACAGAAACAGCATCAGGTAGCAATGTTTAGAGCACTAAATCAACATGCTACAGGAACTTAACATGGCAAAACAAGGCATGAAATGAATCTACTAAATGCATATGACAGAAGTCCCTTACTGACCATAAGCCAAAAAGGAACAGAAGATATGATGGCACCCATGTAAACATAGCAAGTTTCGTTAACAGGTTTCAGACTTAGCAGAAAACAGAGCATGGCAGAAACTATAATATGAAGGCATGTTGGTGAGTTTGATGCACTCACCACAAGGCAATGCATGACAAAATAAGAATACCTACAGCAAGATGGCATGTTTATGAAGCTATCCATGGCAAGAGCAAATACATAGCATGTATGGATCAACTACAACAAGCTTGGCAAAAATGAATATCATGTTAAGAATCTGCCAGAAATATTTTATAGCAAAAGTAGAGCAAGATTGAGTCATGCTACGGCACTCCATAATTGCAAACAAGGGCAGGAATGGATCAATTACAACAATAGCTACAAAACACCCTTAATGAACATCTCCAAAATATGCATGGAACTCTCTGTAGCATCAAGTTTACATGGCAACAAAATAACAGCAGACAGACAGAGAAATCACTGTCTCTCTGAAATCAGAAACATTACGGGGCCTAGTTTGCATGCTTGTGCTAGTCACCACAGAGATCACAAAAAATACATGGCATACACCTCTTGAAGGATGGCATGGCATACAACAAAACACATGTAGAGCTCATACTCATAAGATGCACATATTAAATGATACAAAAATAACAAATCTCCAAGTTCTGATAAGAACCTGCAGATAACAGCAACTAGCACTCTTGCAACAGACATTTGGGCATCAAGATGGACTCTAATTAACATGGTGCAATGGAACAAAATGTGGAGCATCACGAGGCGAACAATTTGACATATTACACGCGCGAAACGGAGCTATATGCAGAGAGTTTTGCAATGATGAACCTGGGCACTTATCGTAAAAATTGAAGGACTTGGTAATATTTCGGGTCTCGGGAAAAGTCAACCTTCGAGGAACTTCTCCAGATCCGATCGGCTAGGGGCTCGAGGCGGCGGCGCGTCTCGCCGGAGATGAGGCCGGAGGAGGCAGCGGGGCGAGGGAGAGCCGGAGGGGAGGCCAGAGGAGCTCGGGCTCCGGCCGGCGAGAAGGAGGCCCGCGAGGCGCCATGGCATGGGCGGCGCGAGAGGTGGTGGACGGGGCGAGGCGGCGGTGGAGCTCCGGCGTGGAGGCGCGCTCCGGCGGCGGGCGGCCGCGGCGGAGGAGGCGACGGCTGGGGCGGCGTGGCGGCGAGCGGGAGGCGGCGGCGAGGCGCGGGCGGCGGAGCACGGGCACGCCGGCGACGGAGGCGACGGGCGGCGGCGCGGGCCTGGGCGGGCCGCGCCTGGGCACGGCGGGCCGCGGCGGCGGGGACGGCGGTCAGGACAGGTGGTGGCGTGTGATTCGTGGAGGGGCGGTGGCTGGACGTGTCCGACGGCGGCGCGGACGCCTCCGGTGGCGTGGAGGAGGGAAGAAGCTAGGGTTAGGGTGGATTCATCCGCGAATTTCGGGGGATGGTGTGTTTATATAGGTAGAGGGAGCTAGGAGAGTCCAAACAAGGTGCGGTTTTCGCCCACGCGATCGTGATCGAACGACCGAGAGCATGGCGGAGACTTAGAGGTGTTTTGGGGCTGTTAGAAAGGGGGTTTTGCTGCAACACACAAGCGGACTTTGCAGATGCCTGATTAACCGTTGGAGTACCAAACGACCTCCAAATGGAACGAAACTTGACCAGTGTTCTACCGGTGGTATACCAAGGCCACTTGACAAGCCTCGGTCCATTCCGAGAAGGTTTAACACCCGCTCACGAAAAGAAACAAGAGGGGTGCGCCGGAGGAGGTGAGAGTGCCGGATTGCAAAACGGACAACGGGGAAAATGCTCGGATGCAAGAGACGAACACGTATGCAAATGCGATGCACATGATGACATGATATGAAATGTAGATGATGACATGGCAAAATGCAACACGCAATCAAATGACATGGCAACGACGGCGAATAACTGGTAGACACCTGGCGCATCGGATCCGGGGCGTTACAACACTCCTCCACTAACAAGAGATCTGGTCCCGAGATCTTAGGACCGAGACGGAAGGGAAAAGGATGAGGTGAAAACAAGAACAAAACAGTGAGGATTAACAAAGTCAAGAACAATCTAGTAGGAAAGAGTAATGTTGAATGAGACAAGAAGCAAAATCTCAAGGAATAAGACTGAATTTGGAACCACTCCGGTTAGGACAAGATAGAAAAGGAATAATAACGAAGGAATTTATGCAGCACTCCGGCTGAACAAGGAAAGAATAGAACATGAACTTGAGCAATGGAACGATACTTGACTTGAGGCACAACACAAAACCTCCGGAAAGAATTGAAAGAGTTGAATGAAAAGAACGGAGAAGAAAATGACAACTTGTGGCACGAATGAAATAGAAGGCAACTTTAGAAGAAAGGATTGAACGGAGTTGTTGGAAATTCGGCAACAAAAGAATAAGTTTGTTGTGGTCTTATAGGTAACATCTCAAGATCATAAAGTAATAACCGGCCACAAACGGAAAAGATTAAACAGCTGAGGAGAACAAAGAAATGCAAAACTCCACTTCAATAGAATACGGAGAATTAATTGCACCTCGAGAAGCAAGAAGGAAGGATACTAGAACTCCTTCAACAAGAATCTTGATGAACACTTGAAGAATGGATTAAATCATGACGAGCCACCGTGAAGAACTCCGGTACCAAAAGGATGACGAGATAAAATTGAAGGACGAAAAGGGACAATATTAAATCCTTGCGATTATTTGGATGGAAGTTCGCGACGAAATCGGCGAGAAGCTTAGAACTCCGGGAAAGAAAAGATGAAAAACTCTTGGAACTAGAATTTATTCATCAAGAACAAACTCCGAAGAAGGGGATTAATCACTTAGAGGAAATAAGAATAAGATTTATTATATGCTTATCCTTCATCAAAATAAATTGATGACTAACAATGGATTTCGCATACTACTTATTCTCGTTGGAAAGATTAAGGGGAAGATATAACGCAAAACTTGCGAAAGTCTTCGTGAACCACCGGTGGGATTAGGAAAGAACGAATTAATTGATATGATAACAACAGAAAGAAATCTTGAGCGAGCCACCGTAGGAATTCAAAATTGACTGACGAAGGAGGATGACTCACCGGGAAAAATAGGAAAAGCACGAATATCCATGAGGGAATCAAGATGCAATTGAAAGAAAAGATCGCGAGCTGATTGACGCATACTTGAACGCAGCACCGGAAGAATATGGAGACGAACGAAGAGGCATGAATATATAATAATTGAAGAACGGATTTGAAAATTTAGAACGAGGAAATATTTCGAAAAGATGACCTCCGGATAATTGAGACGGATAACAACTCCTGAAATACTCCGGATGGATGAAAAATAATTGCACGACTTGTAACAATTTGAGCAGATAGCATCAAGCTAGCGACATGAATCTCCGGGAGGACGGACAAGATTTAAGAGAAATTCTTCTTCGGTTCTCAAAAGTTGAGAATGACGACGAGAAAGAACACCAAAATTGTTGAGATACCCCGGGAGAAAATGTTGGCTCGATCATGAAAGAATTTTGAAAGTGATCTTGGAGAAACATCTGGCTGATGAAATTCATACTTGCGTCAACTTCGAAAAGGATTTGAGAATAGATCCGGAAAAAATTAGAAGAGTCAGGTAAGATCCTGGGAAAAGACCTGTGGGTTAGGGCCCACTAAAAGAAACACCGTTGGAAAGATTGTTGACGAGATAGATGATGCACCGGAACAATTGAAATATAATATCGAATTAATTCGAACACAGACGAAACTCCTGAGATGTCTTCATCACTCCGGAACGATTAAATGACAAGAGGAGAACGAGCAACGGGAAACATTTGAGCCGAGGAAAGAATATAATTACTACCGAAAATTGGAATTGGATCCACCGGAGAAGAAAACAAGACGAATCAATGATGAACTTGACAAGAATTCACCGGTTGAAAAGATTGAGGAAAAACTGAAGATACTCCGCACGAATGAAATTGATGCTCGAAAAGAGGCTCAGACTCCGGGAATAAAAGGGTGGGAGGGCGGGAAAAACAACGGCAACTTGGAAGGTGTCGTGGAATTGTCACGGCAGATGTCCTCGAGCTAGGACTTAGTCGTGGAGCCATCGCAGCTAGGAAGCTTGAAGGGGTTAAGCGGGACAAGGAACACGAGGGTTTATACTGGTTCGGCCCCTTACGGTGAAGGTAAAAACCTACGTCCAGTTGAGGTGGTATTGATTAGGGTTTCAATGACCAGGGAGCTTAATTGCTATGCCTGGCTCTCGACAAGATCATACTTGTCCCTAAACCGCTGCCGGGTCGTTCCTTTATATAGGGAGGCTGACGCCCAGCAGCTCTCAGAGTCCCGGCCGGCTCATAAGAGTGTCCGGCCCGGACTCCCAAATATTCTTGCCTTACACTACAAGTTCTACCATAATAATGATTGTAACTACGGGCCTTAAGCCATACCCGGGTCTTAAGCCCATCTTTGGCCCACCGTCTTCAAGCTTGGCGCCGGGCTTCTGGCAATGACCATTATGAGTAACCCGGACCCTCCTGGCGGGTGACTCTAAGGTCTATATCCTCAACATTAGGCCCCAGATTGATTTGAGCCGGCTCATGTCAATCTTCAATCCTTTCGACAGAAAATCTCCAGCTTACAATTGTGTGAAGGCCATAACCCGGCGTGATGTCATCCTCTGGACTCCGGGTAATCCGCCGTGACGTCATCTTCCATTAAGTCCATTTTTTACTCCGCCAGATCCGCAACGGATCTTATCTTTACTGCCATCCCGAAAATCGAGGCGTTTCGTGGGGAGATAACCACGCCGCGGTCTCCTCGTTTCTCGGGCCCACTTATGAGCTCGCCCTTATAAATAGTCCGGCCCGTCGGGCCTTCAGCCACTCCTCCCTTCTTCGTCTTCTTCCTCTGTCACCCAAGAGCTCGAACTCCGCCGCCGCTGCCGCCGCAACAGAGCTCCGCGTCGTCGTCGTCCTTGGCCGCTGCATCACCCTGAACCGTCCAGAGAACCGCGGCGAACCCCTGCATCCGTAAGCTCCTTCCCTCTCGTTGGATAGATCTACGTGAAGCTACTGCTGTTCTTCGCCGTGTTCTTCGCCGTTCTTCGCGGGCCTTCGGTGGATTCGCTTTTTACCACCCCTTTTGATCTTAGACTGGTATAGAGCCCCTGCGGTAGCTGTTGTACTTCCATTCTCAATGTATATATGCTCCTTTTCACTGCATAGTAGCTTTGTTAAAACTCGCAAACTTCGTCTGCGTCTGTTTTAGGTCTAGAATTTTTCCTTTTAAGTTGACCATTTTGATCCAAATTAGTTACTGCTATGTGTGAAACCTGTTTCACCACACTTAGTAAAAAAACTGCCCTGCTGAGTCCTGGCGGTTTACATTTCCGACTTAAAGAAGCCACGCGTCGTAAAGCTTTCCGGCTCAAAGAAGTCATGTGTCATAAAAATTTCCGGCTTTCCAGCAACAAGGTCGTAGACAATTGAATTACTCTTAACACCTTTTCAGCGGCTTAGATAACCCAATGTACTCAAATATATATCATTAGGCCCCTCCATGAGCCGCCACCTTAAACCTTAACTTGTAAGTCTCCTCCGGCTCATTATTAAACCAGACATTTTTTCCTGTATCATAGGCTTCCAACATTCACCATGCCTCCCAAAGCTCCCAAAGCACCCATCACTTGCAACTGGATGAGGTCCAACGTCACCGACGAGACCTTAACGGACTTTATGAAGTCGGGTTATCTGCCCAAGAAGGACGTCATGTCCTACCGTGCCCCTGACCCGTCAGAGGAGAGACCACAGCCAAGAGACGGGGAGGTAGTGATTTTTGCGGATCACATGAGCCGGGGCTTCGCAGCGCCCGACTCAAAGTTCTTCAGAGACGTGCTGAATTTCTTTGACCTGCGGCCTCAAGACATAGGACCCAACTCAGTGTCCAATATCTGCAACTTCCAAGTGTTATGCGAGGTCTACCTTGGAGAGGAGCCCAGTCTGCTGCTCTTGAGAGAGCTCTTCTACCTGAACCGTCAGAATGAGTGCGCCAATGGGCCAAGTTTGGAGCTTGGTGGCATCTCCATTCAGCGGTGGAGAGACTGCCTCTTCCCTTATGCCGAGCCACCGAGTCACCCCAAAGACTGGAACCAGACGTGGTTCTATTGCCAAGACACGTCGCCGGCTGACGAGAGCCCGCTACCCGGCTTTCGTCCTTCACGTCTGGAGCCAACTCACCCTCTGTCTGACAAGTTAACTCAGGCGGAGCGCCAACCTCTGCTCCCCACCATCAACAAGATCAAGGCTCTCCTGGGCAATGGTCTCAATGGAATTGACCTAGTCCGAGTCTGGATCTCCTGGCGGGTGATCCCATTGAGCCGCCGCCCCGGCTTAACGTGCGAGTACACGGGCCGAAAGGATGACCCCCAGAGACACAGCCGCAACGATCTTCCTGAAGATGTTGCTGAGGACATGACCAAGGCTCTTTTGAACGAGAGCCTGGCAGACTGAGGGAGGACCGGGTTAGCCACCTTCTGCAAGACAAACCCAGCCCCAGCGGTAAGCCGCTGATCTGAACATCTTATCTTCTTCTGTAGATAACTTTCATCTGAATCTTTAAGAAATCACCATTGTATTTTTCAGGCTGATGACAAATTCTGGAGGGTCAAGTATGACCATGAGGCGGCCAAGAAGGCCAGGAAGGCAAAGAAAGCCGCCAAGAGAGCCGCCCCTCGCAAGAAAGGAAGTAGGCCTACTGCTTCAGAGCTGATGCAACTAAGCGACAGCTCCGAGTCAGTGGTAACCCCTGAGCCTATAAGTTCTTGTTGTATTTGTTGTTTATTTCTGTCCGCCTTATCAATACTTGTTCATCAATAGGACGACACCGGAGCAAGTAACCCAGTGGTTGAAGAGGTAACAATACTTTCCTCCGACTCGGAGCCCTTGCCAAGGCTGAAAATCCGAAGGGTAACCCGGAAAGTAAGCTTTTCACATCCTTTAGCTTATCAAGACCCTCAATTTATTTTGAAGCGACAGGTTCATGAAAGCCGGCGTCACACCCAGACCAGCAAGGACACTGACCTCTCCTCCGGGTTGCCTGACGCATCGAGGAAACGCCGGACCGAGGTGATCTCAAAATTGTGCCCTTTTCATCCTTTGGCAGGTGTTATACGTCACTCAAATTATCAGGAAACTTCCCCCTCTTCTGGCGACTCTATGCAGTCAAGCCTGCCGGCTTTCAAGACCGTGCCCGGGTAATGATAATTATCTCATGTTGTACTTTGTCTTTACTTACACTATTGTGCTTAACCTTTCCGTCTTTTCAGTGCCCAGGCCAAGCTCACCAAGAGGTCGAAGAAGACCAAGCCGGTCGAAGAGCCGGATTTGCCTGAGCCGGAGGTAGCAGGTCAAGAACCGCCAGCTGCCTCCGCTCCCGAAGCCACCGCTCCAACCGACAAGGCAATTGTAGAAGCTTCTGCTAACCCGGAGGCCTCCAGCTCGGCTCAACCAGCAGATGACCCAGACGTGGTAATCACCCGGACAGAATTTGTTGAGCCGGGGAGACCTACGGCGCTGGCCAAGTGCTCCGCCAAGGGGGAGCTGCTACAGCCCCGCCGGGTTAATCTGGACCTCACCGACTACGCCAACCTGAACATCGGAGATATCGTCTCCGGCTACATCAGCCAAGTGCACAAGAGCCGGGATGCAGAGATCGGCATGGTGAACCAAATTCAGCAGAAGTCCGAGGTATTACTCTTCTGTCTTCTTACTTACTGCATAGTTACTTTTACCATGCTAGCCCCCAAGTCGACGACTTATGATTAAATATGTTGTAGACTTAAGTTCCGGCTTACTCACTTGAACCGGCAATTTGTAGATAGAAACGTTCGATATGCATTAGCCCCCAAGTCCCAAGTGTCTTTGCTTGGAAAGTGCTTGGGACTTTAAAAGTGCGCAATATCTGCTCATCCTATAACCCGGAAATTATGCAGGCTGCTTGTAAAAAGTTTGAAGCTGACATCTCCGATCTGAAGAACCGGCTGAAGATGCAAGAAATGGAGACCCGGAAAGCAAATGCCAAATTTGTGTCCAGTATTTCTGCGCAAGAAAAGCTGAAGACGGAGTTTGACGCTGAACGGAAGGCTTGGGCCGAAGAAAAGGCCGCGCTGGTGAACCGGGCTGAACAGGCGGAGAAGGCTCTCTCCGAGAAGACCGCCGAACTCTCCGGCTTAAAGCGCCAAGTGTCCCAGATGGTTGCCGCAGTCTTCGGTAAGTCATCTCACCGGCTTTCATCAAGTTTTAGAATCTGTACATCTCATAACTCATCCTTGTCGGCGGCTTATCTTATTCTGTTAAACAGGTCCCAGAAGCGCCAACCTTAACCAAAGTGTGGTGACCAAGCTGAAGGCCGTGTACACCCTGGTGGAGCAACTCTACACCGGGTCACAGCGTGCTCTGGCTGTGGTGGCCCTATCTAACGAGGTGCCGACTCACCTGGCGGAAGTTCTTCGCCGGCTCGCCGTTCTTCCTCAACGCATCCAAGAACTGCGACGGGCCTCTGCAAGAGCCGGAGCCATAGCGGCTCTAAGCCGGGCTAAGGCATTCCTTCCAGAGCTAGACCCGGCGGACATCGCTCTGGGCTATCCCAGTTTGAAGGAAGACGGCACCGCCTTCGACCAGAAGGACTTCGCAGCTTGCGTGAAGATTGTACGCCCGGTGGACACTCTGATTGGCAATGATACAGATCTGACTAAGTATCAGCTGGGTTACGATGCAGAGAATCAGAGGATCCCCACTCCGCGCTATGAGGCCCTCAGCTTAATCCCGCCGACTCGCAAGCACACCTTCGCCCCGGAGATTGACCCGGCGGGGTTAATTGACGAGGAAGCTCAATTCGAAGCTCTGAGCGGCATCGACTGGAAGTCGTCGACTTTCCAGACCTTGGGAATAGCCGGAGGAGAAGAGAGGGATGAGCCGGAGGCTTCTGCTCAGCAAGCGTCGTAACTCTGCCAGCGGCTTACTTAAACAATGCTCCACCCTTTTGGACTCAATGAGTTCTTTGTAATAGAGTAGGACCAATACTTTAACTTTGCCGTGCCATCGTGCACGCGTTGAATGCTGAAGTCCATTGAAGTTGTCTCCTTTAAATTTCCCCGGGTCATTCATTTTCCTTAGTCTCAAATAATTGTCTTTAACTATCCTGCATAGAAAGACGAATCACAAGTCTCTAGGCAGCTTACCGCACTGAGAATCGTAGTTTTAGACATATAACCCGGAAGATGAATCGAAAAAGACTGGTCCTCAATCATCTCCTTGACATACCCGTAATAACACACTTACCAGTCCGCAAGCACACTCCGGCTTATATAACCCGGGTAATAAGGTTGGTACCTCAACTCCGGTTTACCAGTCTTAAGAACACCGATTGTATTCAACTAGTACTGTAGATCAAAGTTTAAGCCGGCAAGGTGAGACCCGCCATGCATACTTTAAGTAATCAGAAGAACTTGCTATAAATCAGAAAAAACTTAGAGGCTTCCGGTTCGAATACGACCAGAGACCCGTCCCAAAGGGGTTATGCTAAGATTCGAATACGATCACATAGCCCCCAGTGGGTGTGGCGATGCCAATCAAGAGGGTACCGACAGCTATGTTCTCTTTGGTTCGAATACGACTCATGTTTGAACAGGAAGCCCCCAAGTGATTTTAAGAATTGTTTAACGACGCTGATTCGAATACGATCCACGTCGGTTCCCAAAGGGGTTAGACTAAGATTCAAATATGATCAAAGAAAACTCCCCAATGAGCTCGACACTTTGCCAATCACATGGGTATTGACAGCTATGTTCTCTTTGGTTCGAATACGACCTATGTTTGAACAGGAAGCCCCCAAGTGACCTTATTGCCTACGGCTAGATTCGAATACGATCATAAGCCGGATCCTCCTTCAAGTTATCATGTAATCTTGCAATGAAAACAACACGTGCACATTTGGAGGAGAAAAAAGGACAGAGGTCCTGCTTTATTGCTTATCATAATATATACATGGCTGAGAGAAATATGTACATTATGAGAGCCGGTGGCTCAAGTGTAGTAAGGCCGAAGCTGAGCTATGTTCCACGGCCGACGGGTCTCTTCCTCCGACTTACGTGAATCTTTGTGCTCCTGAATGTCAATGAGGTAATATGACCCGTTGTGCAAAAATTCTTGCTGACCACAAAGGGCCCTTCCCAAGGCGGGGATAGCTTGTGCGCATCTGTTTGATCTTGGATGAGCCGGAGGACAAGATCGCCTTCCTGGAAGACCCGGGATTTAACCCGGCGACTATGATAACGACGCAGGTCTTGTTGGTAAATCGCTGAGCGGGCTGCTGCCACATCACGCTGTTCATCCAACAAGTCAAGAGCATCTTGGCGTGCCTGCTCATTATCCGCCTCAACATAAGCCGCCACTCGAGGCGAGTCATGACGGATGTCACTGGGGACGACTGCTTCTGCCCCATAAACCATGAAGAAAGGCGTAAAACCTGTAGACCTGTTAGGAGTAGTGTTGATGCTCCATAACACGGAGGGCAACTCTTCCACCCAACAACCCGACGTCCGTTGCAAAGGGACCGAAAGCCGGGGTTTGATGCCCTTTAGAATCTCCTGATTAGCTCTCTCAGCTTGACCATTGGATTGAGGATGAGCCACTGAGGAGACATCAAGTCGGATATGCTCTCGTTGACAAAACTCCTCCATGGCGCCTTTGGATAAATTGGTGCCATTGTCAGTTATAATGCTGTGTGGAAAACCAAAGCGAAAGATCACCTTTTTCATAAACTGAACCGCCGTGGCTGCGTCACACTTGCTAACTGGCTCTGCTTCAACCCACTTGGTAAATTTGTCAACTGCCACCAAAAGGTGGGTCTTCTTATCCTTGGACCTTTTAAAAGGCCCAACCATATCAAGCCCCCAGACCGCAAAGGGCCAAGTAATTGGGATCATCCTCAGCTCCTGAGCCGGCACATGAGCCCGTCGTGAGAACCTTTGGCAACCATCACATTTGCTGACCAAGTCCTCCGCATCAGCATGAGCCGTCAGCCAATAAAAAACATGACGAAAAGCCTTGGCCACAAGAGATTTTGAGCCGGCGTGATGGCCACAATCCCCTTCATGAATCTCATGCAAGATCTCTTGACCTTCCTCAGGGGAGACACAACGCTGGAATGCTCCCGTAACACTGCGGTGATGCAACTTGCCATTGATAACAATCATTGACTTAGCCCGCCGGGTTATTTGTCTGGCCAAAGTTTCATCCTCAGGAAACTCTCCCCGGGTCATGTAAGCCAAATAAGGTACTGTCTAGTCCGGTATGATGTGGAGAGCCGCCACCAGTCGTGCCTCCGGGTCAGGGACAGCCAAATCTTCCTCTGTAGGCAACTTAACAGAAGGGTTATACAGGACGTCCAGGAAAGTATTAGGCGGAACCGGCTTTCGCTGAGAGCCCAGCCGGCTTAAAGCATCAGCCGCCTCATTCTTCCTGCGATCGATCTGCTCTACTTGTTAACCCTGAAAGTGCCCAGCAATAGCATCAACTTCTCGGCGATAAGCCGCCATGAGAGGGTCCTTGGAGTCCCACTTTCCTGATACTTGTTGAGCCACCAAGTCTGAGTCGCCGAAGCACCTTACCCGGCTCAAGCTCATCTCCTTAGCCATCCGAAGACCGTGGAGCAAGGCCTCGTACTCAGCCGCATTGTTAGTACAAGGAAACATCAACTGTAGCACATAATGGAACTTATCACCTTTAGGGGAAGCCAACACGACTCCAGCCCCCGAGCCCTCCAACTGCATGGACCCATCGAAGTGAATAGTCCAATATGTGTTATCCGGCTTTTGCTCGGGCACTTGTGACTCTGTCCAATCATTGATGAAATCCACCAGGGCCTGAGATTTAACAGCAGTGCGTGGCACGTATTTGAGACCATGAGGTCCGAGCTCTATGGCCCACTTAGCTACTCTTCCTGTGGCCTCTCTGTTTTGAATGATATCACCAAGAGGAGCCGAACTAACCACAGTGATGGGATGACCCTGGAAATAATGTTTAAGCTTCCGGCTTGCCATGAACACACCATAAACAAGCTTCTGCCAATGTGGATATCGCTGTTTAGACTCGATGAGCACTTCGCTGACATAATAAACCGGCCGCTAAACCGAATGCTCCTTACCCTCTTCCTTGCGCTCCACCACCACAGCCACACTGACAGCTCGTGTGTTCGCCGCCACATACAGTAATAAGGGCTCCTTATCCACCGGAGCAGCAAGGACTGGGGGCTCTGCCAGCTGCGTTTTCAAATCCTCAAAGGCAGTATTAGCTGCATCATTCCAGACAAAGTTATCAGTTTTCTTCATCAACTGATATAATGGCATGGCCTTCTCACCCAAACGGCTTATAAACCGGCTTAAAGCAGCGATGCGACCCGCCAGGCGCTGAACATCATTTATACACGCCGGCTTAGCCAGGGAAGTGATGGCCTTGATCTTCTCCGGGTTAGCTTCAATGCCTCTGTCAGAAACCAAGAAACCCAAGAGTTTGCCTGCAGGAACACCAAAAACACACTTGGCCGGGTTAAGCATCATCTTGTAAACCCGGAGATTATCAAAGGTTTCCCTCAAATCATCTATCAGGGTTTCCTCCTTTATAGATTTAACCACAATATCGTCCACATAAGCATGAACATTGCGCCCAATCTGGTTATGAAGACAATTCTGCACGCAACGCTGATAAGTCGCCTGTGCACACTTGAGTCCAAAGGGCATAGATACATAGCAGAAGGCTCCAAAGGGAGTGATGAACGCCGTCTTCTCCTGGTCCTTAACTGCCATTTTAATCTGATGATATCCGGAATAAGCATCCAAGAAACTTAAGCGCGCACAACCTGCCGTAGCATCAATAATTTGATCAATACGGGGAAGGGGAAAAGGATCAGCCGGACACGCCTTGTTTAAGTCCGTGTAATCCACACACATCCGCCAAGTGCCGTTCTTCTTGAGTACGAGCACCGGGTTAGCTAACCATTCTGGGTGAAAGACTTCAACAATAAACCCGGCCGCCAAGAGCCGGGCCACCTCTTCGCCAATAGCTTTCCGCCTCTCTTCATTAAACCGCCGAAGGAACTGCCTGACCGGCTTAAATTTCGGATCAACATTGAGAGTGTGCTCAGCGAGTTCTCTAGGTACACCTGGCATGTCAGACGGCTTCCATGCAAAAATGTCCTTATTCTCACGGATGAACTCGATGAGCGCGCTTTCCTATTTTGGGTCCAGATTGGCACTGATGCTAAACTGCTGAGATGAATCTCCAGGAACAAAATCAACAAGTTTAGTCTCATCAGCCGACTTAAATTTCATTGCCGGCTCATGCTCTGTAGTCGGCTTTTTCAGAGAGGTCATATCTGTTGGATCAACGTTGTCTTTGTAAAACTTCAATTCCTCTGTTGCACAAACAGATTCTGCATAAGCTGCATCGCCTTCCTCACATTCCAGGGTCACCTTCCGGCTTCCATGAACTGTAATGGTCCCATTATGACCCGGCATCTTGAGCTGTAAATACACGTAACACGGCCGCGCCATGAACTTGGCGTAAGCCGGCCGCCCAAATATGGCATGGTACGGACTTCTTATCTTAACCACCTCGAAGGTCAATTTTTCCACCCTGTAGTTGTTCTCATCTCCAAAGGCCACTTCCAACTCGATCTTGCCGACTGGATAAGCCGACTTACCAGGTACCACACCATGGAAGATAGTGTTTGACTGGCTGAGGTTCTTATCAATCAACCCCATACGACGGAACGTCTCATAATAGAGGATGTTGATGCTGCTGCCTCCATCCATGAGCACCTTAGTGAACTTATATCCTCCCACCTGAGGAGCGAATCAGAGGAAATGCTCTGACTCAAATCCAGATACAATTTGATATGTCGGAGACCTGTGTGACTCCCTACATGTATTTGAAGAGTCCCTCAGGATCATATCACAATAAACTAGACTGGTCAGGATGCTCCAACTAACAATCTAGAATCCATACTTGATAGGATCAAGAATAAAAAACATGATATCAAGAATAGCATATTGAAAGATCCCAATCATTTTTCTTGATAACTTCTTCAACCTACGTATTTTGCGACCCGAATTATCCACCCCGGGAGGGTGATCCTCCCTACTCCACACTATAGGCTGCTCAGACCACCGCAAGTAGCGTGGAACCGCCGGCTCAACAGCATTCACAGCCCTCTTATGAAGCTTCTGATCTCGCTTACATAGACTGGTGGTAAACACATGATACTGTCCACCGCTAAGCTGCTTTGGATTGGTCTGATAACCCCCCTGCTGCTATTGATGACCCTGGCCAGACTGCTGATTAAAGCCCCCTTGACCGTTCTGAGGATTAGAATTTGAGCCGCCGCCCGGGCCATGAAAACCGCCGGCGCCTGAGCCGCCGCCCGGGCCATTGTAATTTTTAAAGTCCTTCATGATTGCACAATCCTTCCATAGATGGGTAGCTGGCTTCTCTCTAGAGCCATGCCTTGGACAAGGCTCATTCAACAGCTGCTCTAGCGTCGGGCCTGACCCGCTGGCTCGGGGAGGGGGCCTCCCCTTGCGTCGCTGGTTATTACCCTGTGAGCTGGCATTGGCTACAAACTCTAGGCTGCCATCGGCCTTGCGCTTGCCTCCTCCTTGGTTTCCCTGGTTATGCTGAGGACCCTTGCAATTGCCGTTCTTCTTTCCCTTCCCTGTCCTTTCATCATCTGAAGCGAGGTCCTTGGTACCATCAGAATCGGCGTACTTGACAAGAGCCGCCATCAGTGTACCCATATCATTGCAGTCGCGCTTAAGCCGCCCGAGTTTCATCTTCAGGGGCAGAAAACGACAATTCTGCTCCAACATTAAGACTGCAGAGCCGGCATCCATCTTATCCGAGGAATGTATTATCTCCTTAACCCGGCGAACCCAATGTGTCATAGACTCACCCTCCTGCTGCTTGCAGTTAGTCAAATCCACAATTGACATAGACTGCCTACAGGTATCCTTGAAGTTTTGGATGAACCGGGCCTTCAGCTCAGCCCAAGACCCAATGGAATTCGGTGGTAGCCCTTTCAACCAAGTGCGGGCAGTCCCATCTAACATCATGGTGAAGTACTTAGCCATGGCCGCTTCACTGACCTCTAGCAGTTCCATGGCCATCTCATAACTCTCGATCCAGGCTGCGGGTTGTAAGTCTGCCGTGTAATTAGGCACCTTCCTAGGGCCTTTGAAGTCCTTGGGTAGACGTTCATTGCGGATAGCTGGCACTAAACAAGGGACACCCCCAGTCCTGGTAGGGATACCCACGTCGATGGAAGTCGTCGGATAAGCCGGGGGAGTTTGGTAAGCCGTCAATTGAGGCACCTGCTCCGCCTCTTGCCGCGCTCTGTCTTGGTCTGCTGCGTGAAAGGCTCCGTTATGAGCCGGGCCATGGCTAGGGGGCGGGTCATGGCGTCGGACGTTACTTGAGCCGGTCGCTGAGACCATGTGTCTGCTGTAACTCGGGCTCCGGCCTGGACGAGGGGTCGAGTGGATCCTGTCCCGGCTGTAGGAGTACGCCTCTTGCTGTGCCAGTGCTGTCTGAAGGAGTTCCCTGACCCGGCGGGTTTCAATTGCCGTCGGAGAGTCGCTGTCAATTGGGAGAGCTGCCAGCCGTGCTGCCGCGGCGACCATGTTCTCCAGCGGGTTAGCATAATGACCCGGTGGTATTGGCACGTACTGAGGCGGGGCAGGGTGCACCCGGGGAGGCCCCATCACTTGTGGCTGAATAGGGGTCCCGGACCCGGGCACTATGACCCCTGGCGGGTTATTAGACCCTGCACCTGGCATGTTGAAGAGGTTTCGTGGATCGTAAACCGGAGGGAGTCGAGATTGGGCCTTTTGATGCCTCCTTCTCAGGACCTCATTGGAC
Source organism: Aegilops tauschii subsp. strangulata (assembly GCF_002575655.3). Classification (NCBI taxonomy): domain Eukaryota; kingdom Viridiplantae; phylum Streptophyta; class Magnoliopsida; order Poales; family Poaceae; genus Aegilops; species Aegilops tauschii. Next base: position 91,055,694 of record NC_053039.3, on the reverse strand, counting down.
GCATTTTGATCCATCGTGAGCCGGAAGGACTGCGCTTGAATCAACTGGGTTTGGGCGTCGAGAGCCGCCCTCTCCGCAGCCATCCTGATCCCTTCTGCTGCCAGATCCTCCTTAGCTTTTACTAGATCTAACTTTAACTGTGCCACCTCCGCATCATGCTGAGCTTGATCCGCCGGGTGAACCGTGGCGGTTAGCAGGGCCGTCATCTTGTCCGTGAGATCCATTAGCACCTGAGCCGGCGAGGGCACGGGGTTTCCCGCTCCAGCAGCAGGGTTCTGAACAGGCTGCGCACCGGCCATGAAGATTCCAACCCGGTTTGGCTGCTCAAACGGGTCCGGGATAGTGTCACCATCGGAACAACCCATGAGCCTACCATCTTGAAGTTGATACAACGAGTTCGACTCATCGGTGAACGACTCGCCGTCAGAGCCGGCGGCCGTCTCATCACCAGATCCAGATCGATCAGAGAGCCCTCCATGGATACATCCCACAAAAGCATGCCTTAAGGCAGGCCGGGCCCGGGCGGGTCGTGCACGCTGAGCCGTCTCGATGAGATCTGCGCAGAGATCCGGCTCAGGGCCCGGCTCACCAATCTTGCCAATGAAAACATGAATTCCGCCGAAGGGGACCCGGTACCTGTACTCAATTGAGCCGGCGTCGGGGCCCCAGTTTGCATCGTCGATGTAGAGCTTGCCGCGATGACTCTTGGTCATCCAGCCCACAGCGTATCCCTTGAGCCCTTCGAAGCTGCCCTTCAAGAACTCAAATCCACCGTGCGCTGGCCCCACGGTGGGCGCCAACTGTCGTGGAATTGTCACGGCAGATGTCCTAGAGCTAGGACTTAGTCGTGGAGCCATCGCAGCTAGGAAGCTTGAAGGGGTTAAGCGGGACAAGGAACATGAGGGTTTATACTGGTTCGGCCCCTTACGGTGAAGGTAAAAACCTATGTCCAGTTGAGGTGGTATTGATTAGGGTTTCGATGACCAGGGAGCTTAATTGCTATGCCTGGCTCTCGACGAGATCTTACTTGTCCCTAAACCGCTGCCGGGTCGTCCCTTTATATAGGGAGGCTGACGCCCAGCAGCTCTCAGAGTCCCGGCCGGCTCATAAGAGTGTCCGGCCCGGACTCCCAACTATTCTTGCCTTACACTACAAGTTCTAGCATAATAATGATTGTAACTACGGGCCTTAAGCCATATCCGGGTCTTAAGCCCATCTTTGGCCCACCATCTTCAAGCTTGGCGCCGGGCTTCTGGCAATGACCATTATGAGTAACCCGGCCCCTCCTGGCGGGTGACTCTAAGGTCTATATCCTCAACAGAAGGGGAAATCGACGAATAGCTTTGAAGAGAAAAGCATCGGTTGAAAACATTGAGGAAAGAATGCAAAGACTTCGCACGAGCAGGATGGATACTCGACTACAAACTCCGGTTCCGAGAAGAAGAAGGGTGGGCGGGTGGGAAAAAAACAAGGACAACTTCGGACAGGGAAACAACATCAGAAGAGAAATCACTGAGGACTGATCTCGCAAAATTTGACGAGGGCCGAAAACACTCGAAGAGAAATGCGCCGGATGGAAAAAGGGGATGGACAATGAACGAAAACTAACCGCGAAATCCTAAAGAAAAATTTGAAGGGGAAGAGAAGTAAGTCGAAACACCTACGTCAAGATTTCTCACCAGAGCGACGAAGGGCAGAGGAGTAAAAGAAATTCCTACTCTCCGATATAACTAGACTCAGAAAAAAATTTCTTCTAGACTCAACAACGGCCAAACTACATGATCAAACAAGGGGGGCTCCTAGGGTCGGTCGAGGCTCTGATACCAACTTGTCACGCCCAAGATGCGACCCTATCCTAAAGGAACACGAAGGTCCCACCAAGGATAGAAGCGCATCTTGAAGACGCTTTTGCAAGGTGGATATCATTACATCAGCATTACATAATATTTGGGGATACATACAAGGCATACACATGCCGCAAGAATACAACAATACATCATACATAAGCTCAACATCCGACTACGGATGAAACATAAACAGAAGATCAAACGACATCCACCCTGCTAGCCCAGGCTGCCGACCTGGAACCTATCCCCTGATCGAAGAAGAAGCAAAAGAAGAACTCCAAAACAAGTAACATCGCTCTCGCGTCATGATCATCGCATAACCTGTACCTGCAACTGGTGTTGTAGTAATCTGTGAGCCACGAGGACTCAGCAATCCCATTACCATGGGTATCAAGACTAGCAAAGCTCAATGGGAAAGGAAAGGATAAGGTGGTGAGGTTGCAGCAGCGACTAAGCATGTATGGTGGCTAACTTACGCAAATAAGAGCGAGAAGAGAAGGAAAGGAACGGTCGTGAAACTAGCAATGATCAAGAAGTGATCCTGAACTCCTACTTACGTCAAACATAACCCAGAAACCGTGTTCACTTCCCGGACTCCCCCGAGAAGAGACCATCACGGGTACACACGCGGTTGATGCGTTTTAATTAAGGTCAAGTGTCGAGTTCTCTACAACCGGATATTAACAAATTCCCATCTGCCACATAACCGCGGGCACGGCTTTAGAAAAATAATACCCTGCAGGGGTGTCCCAACTTAGCCCATTATAAGCTCTCACGGTCAACGAAGGATATTCCTTCTCCCGGGAAGACCCGATCAGTCTTGGAATCCCGGTTACAAGACATTTCGACAATGGTAAAACAAGACCAGCAAGACCGCCCGATGCGCCGACATCCTGATAGGAGCTCCACATATCTCGTTCTCAGGGCAACACCGGATGAACACTACGTACAACTAAAACCAGCCCTCAAGTTTCCCCGAGGTGGCGCTGCAAGTGGCTCTGGTTCGGACCAACACTTAGACAAGCATTGGCCCAGGGGGGCTAAATAAAGATGACCCTCGAGAGCGCGACTCCCAAGGGAAAAAGGCTAGGTGAGGCAAATGTAAAAACCAAGGTTGGGCCTTGCTGGAAGAGTTTTATTCAAGGCGAACTGTCAAGGGGGTCCCATAAATCACCCAACCGTGTAAGGAACGCAAACTCCGGGAACATAACATCGGTATGACGGAAACTAGGGCGGCAAGAGTGGAACAAAACGCCATGCATAAGGCCGAGCCTTCCACCCTTTACCAAGTATATAGATGCATTAATAATATAAGAGATGTTGTGATATCCCAACATAAACATAATCCAACATGGAACAATCTTCATCTTCACCTGCAGCTAGCAACGCTATAAGAGGGGCTGAGCAAAGCGGTAACATAGCCAAACAACGGTTTGCTAGGAAGGGTGACAAAGGTTAGAGGTTCATGGCAATTTGGGAGGCTTGAAGAGCAAGTGAATAGGGCAAGCGATAGGTAGCGCAGCATAGCGATAGAACGAAGCAACTAGCATAGCAATGATAGTAATGAGATCCAAGGTGACGGTCATCTTGCCTGAAATCCCGATAGGAAGAAGAACGAGTCCATGAAGAAGATGAAGCCACGAAGACGAACGAATCCTCACGATCGCAACGACACGGGAACTATCGAGAAGAAGCACACAACATAGTAAACACACCACACATGAACAAGGCATGATGCTCAACCAAGTATGATGCATGACAAGGCTATATGAAGCTACTCATGACGAGAGATGATGCATACAAGAACAACACATCAAGGCAAGTTTAAATGAGACCGGAAACAACATATAACAATTCCGGTAAGTCCTCATATGCAAATTTCGAAATTGGTCTAGAACTGAACAAGCATTAAGTTGAAGTTGTTAAACAGCAAGTTAAAGAGCACCATGATGATCTACAAGAAATTCTAGTCAAGTTACATATAAAGTTCATTAGATTCGGAGCTACGGTCTAGAAGATATGAGCAAAACAGGTTAAACATGGCATTGATGCAAAATGCATACAAACATCAAGCAAACACCTCAAAACAAGGATGCAACATGATAATATGGAACTGCATGCAAATCTAAGCAAGTTTCATATAGAGCATGCTCAAAACGGAGCAACGGTGCAACACATACACTCCAAACAATATATAGCAACAATCTGTCCAAAACAGCAACTAGGCAACTTGCAAGCATCAAAACAATATGCTACAGCACCTCAACATGAAAACAAAAAGCATGGAAATGATGTACTGGTAAAGCACAACAAAACATGAACACTGAGCTATCTCCAGCAATCACTAGAACATGCTCAAAAGGACATGGCAAGATTGCAAAATAATAATAGATTCACAGACTTAGCAGAAATACTGGACATGACAGAAACAGCATCAGGTAGCAATGTTCAGAGCACTAAATCAACATGCTACAGGAACTTAACATGGCAAAACAAGGCATGACATGAATCTACTAAATGCATATGACAGAAGTCCCTTACTGACCATAAGCCAAAAAGGAACAGAAGATATGATGGCACCCATGTAAACATAGCAAGTTTCGTTAACAGGTTTCAGACTTGGCAGAAAACAGAGCATGGCAGAAACTATAATATGAAGGCATGTTGGTGAGTTTGATGCACTCACCACAAGGCAATTCATGACAAAATAAGAATACCTACAGCAAGATGGCATGTTTATGAAGCTATCCATGGCAAGAGCAAATACATAGCATTTATGGATCAACTACAACAAGCTTGGCAAAAATGAATATCATGTTAAGAATCTGCCAGAAATATTTTATAGCAAAAGTAGAGCAAGATTGAGTCATGCTACGGCACTCCATAATTGCAAACAAGGGCAGGAATGGATCAATTACAACAATATCTACAAAACATCCTTAATGAACATCTCCAAAATATGCATGGAACTCTCTGTAGCATCAAGTTTACATGGCAACAAAATAACAGCAGACAGACAGAAATCACCGAGTCTCTGAAATCAGAAACATTACGGGGCCTAGTTTGCATGCTTGTGCTAGTCACCACAGAGATCACAAAAAATACATGGCATACACCTCTGGAAGGATGGCATGGCATACAACAAAATACATGTAGAGCTCATACTCATAAGATGCACATATTAAATGATACAAAAATAACAAATCTCCAAGTTCTGATAAGAACCAGCAGATAACAGCAACTAGCACTCTTGCAACAGAGATTTGGGCATCAAGATGGACTCTAATTAACAAGGTGCAATGGAACAAAATGTGGAGCATCACGAGGCGAACAATTTGACATATTACACGCGCGAAACGGAGCTATATGCAGAGAGTTATGCAATGATGAACCTGGGCACTTATCGTAAAAATTCAAGGACTTGGCAATATTTGGGGTCTCGGGAAAAGTCAACCTTCGAGGAACTTCTCCAGATCTGATCGGCTAGGGGCTCGAGGCGGCGGCGCGTCTCGCCGGAGATGAGGCCGGAGGAGGCAGCGGGGCGAGGGAGAGCCGGAGGGGAGGCCGGAGGAGCTCGGGCTCCGGCCGGCGAGAAGGAGGCCGGCGAGGCGCCATGGCACGGGCGGCGCGAGAGGTGGTCGACGGGGCGAGGCGGCGGTGGAGCTCCGGCGTGGAGGCGCGCTCCGGCGGCGGGCGGCCGCGGCGGAGGAGGCGACGGCTGGGGCGGCGTGACGGCGAGCGGGAGGGGAGGCGCGAGGCGGCGGCGAGGCGCGGGCGGCGGAGCACGGGCACGCCGGCGACGGGCGGCGGCGCGGGCCTGGGCGGGCCGCGCCTGGGCCCAGCGGGCCACGGCGGCGGGGACGGCGGCCAGGACAGGTGGCGGCGTGTGATTCGCGGAGGGGCGGTGGCTGGACGTGTTCGACGGCGGCGCGGACGCCTCCGGTGGCGCGGAGGAGGGAAGAAGCTAGGGTTAGGGTGGATTCATCCGCGAATTTCGGGGGAGTGTGTGTTTATATAGGTCGAGGGAGCTAGGAGAGTCCAAACAAGGTGCGGTTTTCGCCCACGCGATCATGATCGAACGACCGAGAGCATGGCGGAGACTTAGAGGTGTTTTGGGGCTGTTAGAAGGGGGGTTTTTCTGCAACACACAAACGGACTTTGCCGATGCCCGATTAACCGTTGGAGTACCAAACGACCTCCAAATGGAACGAAACTTGACCAGTGGTCTACCGGTGGTATACCAAGGCCACTTGACAAGCCTCGGTCCATTCCGAGAACGTTTAACACCCGCTCACAAAAAGAAACAAGAGGGGTGCGCCGGAGGAGGTGGGAGTGCCGGATTGCAAAACGGACAACGGGGAAAATGCTCGGATGCAAGAGACGAACACGTATGCAAATGCGATGCACATGATGACATGATATGAAATGCAGATGATGACATGGCAAAATGCAACATGCAAGAAAATGACATGGCAACGACGGCGAATAACTGGCAGACACCTGGCGCATCGGATCCGGGGCGTTACAACACTCCTCCACTAACAAAAGATCTCGTCCCGAGATCTTAGGACCAAGACAGAAGGGAAAAGGATGAGGTGAAAACAAGAACAAAACAGTGAGGATGAATAAAGTCAAGAACACTCTAGTAGGAAAGAGTAATGTTGAATGAGACAAGAAGCAAAATCTCAAGGAATAAGACTGAATTTGGATCCACTCCGGTTAGGACAAGATAAAAAAGGAATAATAACGAAGGAATTTATGCAGCACTCCGGCTGAACAAGGAAAGAATAGAACATGAACTTGAGCAATGGAACGATACTTGACTTGAGGAACAACACAAAACCTCCGGAAAGAATTGAAAGAGTTGAATGAAAAGAACGGAGAAGAAAATGACAACTTGTGGCACGAATGAAATAGAAGGCAACCTTAGAAGAAAGGATTGAACGGAGTTGTTGGAAATTCAGCAACAAAAGAATAAGTTTGTTGTGGTCTTATAGGTAACATCTCAAGATCATAAGGTGATAACCGGCCACAAACGGAAAAGATTAAACAGCTGAGGAGAACAAAGAAATGCAAAACTCCACTTCAGCAGAATACGGAGAATTAATTGCACCTCGAGAAGCAAGAAGGAAGGATACTAGAACTCCTTCAACAAGAATCTTGATGAACACTTGAAGAATGGATTAAATCATGACGAGCCACCGTGAAGAACTCCGGTACCAAAAGGATGACGAGATAAAATTGAAGGACGAAAAGGGACAATATTAAATCCTTGCGATGATTTGGATGGAAGTTCGCGATGAAATCGGCGAGAAGCTTAGAACTCCGGGAAAGAAAAGATGAAAAACTCTTGGAACTAGAATTTATTCATCAAGAACAAACTCCAAAGAAGGGGATTAATCACTTAGAGGAAATAAGAATAAGATTTATTATATGCTTATCCTACATCAAAATAAATTGATGACTAACAATGGATTTCGCATACTACTTATTCTCGTTGGAAAGATTAAGGGGAAGATATAGCGCAAAACTTGCGAAAGTCTTCATGAACCACCGGTAGGATTAGGAAAGAACGAATTAATTGATATGATAACAACAGAAAGAAATCTTGAGCGAGCCACCGTAGGAATTCAAAATTGACTGACGAAGGAGGATGACTCACCGGGAAAAATAGGAAAAGCACGAATATCCATGAGGGAATCAAGATGCAATTGAAAGAAAAGATCGCGAGCTGATTGACGCATACTTGAACGCAGCACCGGAAGAATATGGAGACGAATGAAGAGGCATGAATATATAATAATCGGAGAACGGATTCGAAAACTTAGAACGAGGAAATATTTCGAAAAGATGACCTCCGGATAATTGAGACGGATAACAACTCCTGAAATACTCCGGATGGATGAAAAATAATTGCACGACTTGTAACAATTTGAGCGGATAGCATCAAGCTAGCGACATGAATCTCCGGGAGGACGGACAAGATTTAAGAGAAATTCTTCTTCGGTTCTCAAAAGTTGAGAATGACGACGAGAAAGAACACCAAATTTGTTGAGATACTCCGGGAGAAAATGTTGGCTCGATCATGAAAGAATTTTGAAAGCGATCTTGGAGAAACATCTGGCTGATGAAATTCATACTTGCGTCAACTTCGAAAAGGATTTGAGAATAGCTCCGGAAAAAATTAGAAGAGTCAGGTAAGATCCTGGGAAAAGACTTGTGGGTTAGGGCCCACTAAAAGAAACACCGTTGGAAAGATTGTTGACGAGATAGATGATGCACCGGAACAATTGAAATATTGAATAAGGTGACAACCTCGAATTAATTCGAACACAGACGAAACTCCTGAGATGTCTTCATCACTCCGGAACGATTAAATGACGAGAGGAGAACGAGCAACGGGAAACAGTTGAGCCGAGGAAAGAATATAATTACTACCGAAAATTGGAATTGGATCCACCGGAGAAGAAAACAAGACGAATTATGGAGCATCACGAGACGAACAATTTGACATATTACATGCGCGAAACGGAGCTATATGCAGAGAGTTATGCAATGATGAACATGGGCACTTATCGTAAAAATTCAAGGACTTGGCAATATTTGGGGTCTCGGGAAAAGTCAACCTTCGAGGAACTTCTCCAGATCCGATCGGCTAGGGACTCGAGGCGGTGGCGCGTCTCGCCGGAGATGAGGCCGGAGGAGGCAGCGGGGCGAGGGAGAGCCGGAGGGGAGGCCGGAGGAGCTCGGGCTCCGGCCGGCGAGAAGGAGGCCGGCGAGGCGCCATGGCACGGGCGGCGCGGGAGGTGGTCGACGGGACGAGGCGGCGGTGGAGCTCCGGCGTGGAGGCGCGCTCCGGCGGCGGGCAGCCGCGGAGGAGGAGGCGACGGCTGGGGCGGCATGGCGGCGAGCGGGAGGCGAGGCGGCGAGGCGCGGGCGGCGGAGCACGGGCACGCTGGCGACGGAGGCGACGGGCGGCGACGCGGGCCTGGGCGGGCCGCGCCTGGGCCCGGCGGGCCGCGGCGGCGGGGACGGCGGCCAGGACAGGTGGTGGCGTGCGATTCGCGGAGGGGCGGCGGCTGGACGTGTCCGACGGCGGCGCGGACGCGTCCGGTGGCGCGGAGGAGGGAAGAAGCTAGGGTTAGGGGGGATTCATCCGCGAATTTCGGGGGAGGGTGTGTTTATATAGGTAGAGGGAGCTAGGAGAGTCCAACAGAGGTGCGGTTTTCGCCCACGCGATCGTGATCGAACGGCCGAGAGCATGGCGGAGACTTAGAGGGGTTTTGGGGCTGTTAGAAGGGGGGTTTTGCTGCAACACACAAACGGACTTTGCCGATGCCCGATTAACCGTTGGAGTACCAAACGACCTCCAAATGGAACGAAACTTGACCAGTGCTCTACCGGTGGTATACCAAGGCCACTTGACAAGCCTCGGTCCATTCCGAGAACGGTTAACACCCGCTCACGAAAAGAAACAAGAGGGGTGCGCCGGAGGAGTTGGGAGTGCCGGATTGCAAAACGGACAACGGGGAAAATGCTCGGATGCAAGAGACGAACACGTATGCAAATGCGATGCACATGATGACATGATATTAAATGCAGATGATGACATGGCAAAATGAACCATGCAAGCAAATGACATGGCAACGACGGCGAATAACTTGCAGACACCTGGCGCATTGGATCCGGGGTGTTACAGTACATCAGTGAAGCACGGTGGCTGTCGGCGTTCTGGGAACAGGGGTCCCCAGATTTGCCTGCCTGCGGCTCACGGCATGGCTCTGCGCGTGGGCCTGTACGGCCCGTCTTCATCAACAAGGCGTTCAAGACCCTGGCGAGGGGCCAAGGCTCGCGAGGCGGATGACACAGGACCTCCTCAGGAGTGGCCTCACCAGGTTGGCTCGCGAGGAGCGGAGAGATCAAGGTGAGGCAAACCTCGCGAGGTTCTCGTGATGTGAGCCATGACAATCAAGATCAGGAGGGCGCCAGCGCGCACAATTTCCTTGTTTCCCCTTTGGTGCTAAGTAAGCAAGCGCAGGTGCGGAGTACCAAGGCATCAAGTAAAGGTTTCCATATCAGTGCAACGAGACCAAGACCAGCCGGACGGCAAGACAGAGGTCACCATGGAGCCCGAAGCGGCGTCACCAGCAGAGCCTTTGGCAGACGAAGACCGCTTTAGTCAGGATAAGCTGTACTAGCTGTCCCCTTTCAAATCGGCCGTTGTTGGCTCCCTTCCCACTCAATATTTGGGGAGAGGACCAAGGCCTACATAAGTAGGACTAGCCACCACCGTAGGGGCGGCGGGACCTGATCCAGAGTAAACCTCACCCACACACAGAGCACAAGAACACCTCAACCTCAGGAGGCTGTTCTTCCCCTTGTATTGTTCATCATCAGCCCAAGAGGCAATCCACCACCACCACGCTGGAGTAGGGTATTACACCACAACGGTGGCCCGATCCAGTATAAATCTTTTGTCTCTTGTGTTGTGAGCTTGTTGAGTTCATCCGCGAGATCTTAGCAAGCTAGGGCGTGGATCGGTAGGAGGAGAACTTCGCGCGCACCCGAGAGTTCGGACCTTAAGGGTTTTGCCGGAACCCGTGATCCGACATTTGGTGCACCAGGTAGGGGTGCGCCGGAGCCTCTTCCCCACCAGTCGATCCACCGACACACTGCAGTTTCGACGTCCGGCAACCCAAGGGCTGACGCCAACCGCTGCGCAGCCTGGCCTGCCCGGGCGGCGCCGCCTGCCCAGGAAGATCTCAACCCCGTGCTCCAGGCGGCACGGGCGCCACCTAATGCCGCTGGGCGCGGGCGGCGCGGCCAGGCGCCGTCCACCCTTACTCCACGACAAGCGTGAGCCGCTGCAAGGTCCACAAGCCACGCTGCGGCAACAGCGCCACATACCCGGCTGGAGCAGGCAAACATGCGGGCCGCACTCACAGTGGCAAGGGAGCTGCTACGATGCCGATTGATGGAGAGCGGCAGGGATGCACTGCTAGAACGCATTGTCGAGCTGCTGGACGCGGCGGCCACGGGGGCGCCGCCCTTCTGCTATCAGCTCACGCCTCAGGCGGCAGCTGGGTCCCACGGCGGGCCTCGCCACGCCCGCGTGCTCCCGGGCACACCCGGGGACCTCGTCGACATCAACACGATCCACGGTGGAGGGCGCCCTGCCGCGCCCGCACCACCCCAGGTGGGCGCGGGCACGAGTGTTGCCGCATACGGTCCCATCGGAGCACTGCCCTGCCATCCTCAGGACGGCATGACAGGCCGGGCAACATGGAGCGTGGGGCACTTCGGCGAGGTCTTCGGGGCAGAGGCCTCGGAGGCCTATGTGCCCCGCATGATGGACTAGGAGTACACGCCGGAGGACGACCCTGGCTCGTTCCTCAGGCCTGGTTGGGAGGAGGAGGCGTTAGGAGCTGAAGCCTTCCAGGAGTCGCCGGAGAGCCCCACCAACCACGCCGTCGACAACAGATACAGGGTACCTCTAATCCCTAAGGAGCAAGCTTACGCTAACCATGAGTCGCAGGGGGATCAGGTCACCACAGCGGCTGGCGGCCCCAGCTCGGCGGCCTCCCTTCCGCCAGGGGGATCATGCTAGGGGTTGCAGGAGAGGGGTCGGGAGCCAGATCCCACCCCGCGTTGCATAGAGCAAGGCGCCCCCGGGAGGTAGGCCCTTTGCTGGGGAGGTGCTGAAAAGCCTACCCCCAGCAGACGACCCATGGTCGCCGAGGGTGCCGCTAGCGTCCCCTTTGCCCCTTTGGTGGCGTCCTGGTTTCCGGTCGCCCCCAGCGATGGCCGAGGGAGGCGCAAGGCGGGGCCCTCATCTGGCGATATGAAGTAAGGCTCACTCCTGTGAAGATCGCCGCCCGCGGCACTCTCACGTAATAATGAGTGGGGCTGTACACGCCCCGGAGTCTCAGGAGTGCCGCCCTCGGGCCTCGGGGGCTCCCTCCCACGTCCTAGTGGCAACACTTAGCTCCGCGCTGGTGAGAAGACTCGAAGACCAGAAGACTAGACTAGGCGCCGGACGCGGCCATTTGCTTTGGATCTCTTTTCTGTAGCCTTGTCTTCTGGATTTGGATTTAAGTTGAAGTTGAATTTTCATTAATGCGCGCGGGGGGTGCCTTTTCTCGTTTGAGCGATTTTTTGCTATCCGGTTCTTGCCTTACCATGGACCTTATGACCGCTGCCCCCCTCGTGGGCTCCTCGCGAGCGGGGCAGGGCGCAGCATACGCGCCGCGTGCGTCGGCACCATGATCGGCGCCGGATTCTCGTGAAGCCCTCTCGGGCGAGCCAGTAGACTCTTCAGGAGTTGCTCGGGAGCTCACGATCTCACGATCCAGCATGGGGGCTTACCCGGCTAAGGTAAGCCGCAACGGCAAACTTTTCGCCGGACCCACGGATTCTTGAAGGTGCATACTCGGCTTGACATAAAGGAATAAAGACAGCGGTTTGTTTATACGAGGGGCTCCCCCTCTCAAAATGCTCTTACATTCTTTAGGCGCCGTGCCCGAGTTTTTTCATACAGGATAAAACAGTAGGGGAACATGGGATCAGCCGGATATGTCGCTCGCTGCATCGCCTTCGGACGTGTCGCTCGCATCGTCGTCACCTTCGACGGAGCCTCCATCATCGTCGTTGACCACGTCGCCTTCGTCTACCGCGACCACCACCACGTCGTCTTCGGAAGCGAAGGCGCTGACCAGCGCATCCACGTTGTCCTCCATCCACCGTGCCAGGTCGCCCCGGATGGCCTGCGGTACGGGGGCAATGGCGACGTTGAAGTCGAAGTCGGGGAAGGTGTTCCGAAGATGGCTGAAGACACGGGAGAACGCGCGCCCGAGCAGGCCCCAGCTCCTCTCTTCCACGAGCTGGCAAGCTCTATCAGACCGGGCTTCCAGGCGCGTCACCACGTTGGCGAAGAAGCGCAGGTGACTGGCGTAGTCATCCGAGTGGCGATGCGGTGCATTCTCGTCACAGACGTGGCCCAGCACCGCGTTGGCCCTGACCCTGAGGTCCTGGAGCATGGGGGCGTGCTCGCGCTCCAATGTTCGCCGCTGAAGCACTTCCCCCTGTTTTGCCGTGCGACCGCCTCGGCGTCATCAACCCGTTTCTGAAGAGAGAGCAGCTCGGCGCGGGCGGAAGCCAACTCTGCTTGCACCGTAACCAGGGCGGCCGCTGTGGCCTCCTCGCGCCTCTCTACCACAGCCGGCCTGGGCATAAGGGCAGCGGCTCTACCTGCAGCCTCCGTCTCCGCAGGCTGCAACTTCAGATCATGCCAACCCTCAAGACCCGCGCAAACCTCGGCCACCCGGCGATCGACCTCCTCCTGAGCTTTGGCCTCGCATGCGCCCACGGCATCTTCCGCTTGGGCAACTTGACGCTCCCTCGTCTCCAGCCTCTCAAGCTCGAGGCTACGCTCCATGGCTTCCAGAGCCAACGCCTCCTCGTGCCTCCGGACCTCTTCTTCCTCGACGGGCGTCCCCTCAGCGACGCAAGGGCGGCTTTGCGCGCCTCTACCTGCTGCTCAATTGACGCACTCCAGGCCTGGAGCTCCCACGCGTGCTTCTTCGCAGCCTCGCGACGGCGGTCAGCCTCGCGAGCGTCCTCTAGAGCTCGAGAGCAAGCCTCACGAGAGACCTCGAGGGACGCCTCGGCCTTCGCGTTGTCGAGATCGCGCAGATAGCATCCAAGGTTGATGGCCACCTTCAGGTTATGCCGTTCCTCCGCCAGCCGAAGACCCTCAGCCTTGAGGCGCGCGTCGACGTCCGCAAGTTCACCGCCGAGTCGATTGATCGCGCTCATCGTCTCCTGGAAGAGCTCGTGGCGAATGATGCTTCGTTCGCGCTCAAACTCAAGCACACGGCCCACCTTGTCCTCCACCTCGGGGGCTGCAGGCGGGGCGTAAAGCAGCGCACCCCCTCTTAGCAGGGGGCTGGGGGTTGGTGCTGCTCCAGGTGCCAGCCATGCCTCACGAGGGGCCCTAGCTAGTCGGAGCCCGCTACTTGAAGAGCAACCAAAGACCGAAGCCAACCAGCTACTGTCCATGACCAGAGGAGGGGTCCTGGGCCCGCTCGCCAAGCTCCACATCAGGCCGTGGGGGAGGGACGACGAGGCCGCAGGTTCAATGCGCCATGGAGGCAAGCGCGCCTCTCCAACCAACCCTGCTCCAGGGATAGCACGCAGACTCGGAGTGCTCAAGGCGAGCGGGGGAGTCGAGGAAAGAGGGGGCTGCTTCTCGGGGGACACAGCGGCCTTGACGGAAGGGACCCTGAAGAACTAACATCAGGAAGGGAAGCAGCACTCGAGAAGTCACAAAGATACATTACTTACTCGTCAACGGCAATGTACTTCCTCCGCTTCAACGGCCCGAAGATACCGCTGCTGCTCGGGGATCCTTTCCTCTTGCGGAGCTCCTCGAAGTCCATGCAAAGTCGACCGAAGCGCTGGACGTGGCGGCCGGCGCGGGGCGAGACCAGGGAAGCGCTCGGAGGGACAGCTTCAGGGGCGCCGAGCTGAGAAGAGCGGTCGGGCGTTGTCTGACCGCAACCCCCCGAGGCCTCCGGAGCTTCGGCCTCAGGAGCCGCTAGCTGTTTCGCCTCCGCAATCGACGCCCCAAGATCCCCAGGCGGCATATGCACCTCATTACTCAGGCCACCAGCCTCCGTCGGAGCTCACCCCCCTGCACCCACACTCGGGTCGAGCTCGGCACCGGCGGCGAAAAAGGGAACCACGTTGACGGGGTTCTCACGGGGCCCCACCAGGCCGTTCGGGCGCAACCCCCACTCATCAAAGGAAGGCATGCTCTCTACAAATTCAGCCTTATGCATGCAGCGATACAGCAGACAGCTCTTCCCAGGCATGTCGTCCGGCGAAGGGACACCCGTCAGGACCTCGAGCACTATTTGCCGCATCTCAAGAGGGAGCCCGGACTCCTGAAGCCTCATATGGTCCTGACTGCTGAGCAAAGCCCACATCGGGCGCGAATGGCGCTGAAGCGGAGCGACTCGGTGCCTGACGAACTCCTTCACCACCATAGGCGCAGTCACGCCGTGGTCCTTCAACCTCCTCAGCCTGAGCCAGACGGGGACAAGACAGGAGCTCGCGAGCCTCTCTTGGCTCCAACCGAAGTTGGGAACGGCAGGTGCTGACGAAGAATCGAGCAGAGTGCTGAGCACCCCGGAATCGACAAATACCCACCGTGTCCGAAACTCGCTCGTGGATGGAGGAAGCTCGAAGTCGATCCCCGCGCCTGCCGTCGCAGCACAGCCTGGAAGCTCACGCACCCCGAGCTTTGCCGAGGATCCATCAGATGCAACGAGAAGAAATGACGGAGTAGGGCCATGGAAGGGGCAATGCCCACCATGGCATCACACACAAAGGCAAAGACGGCGAGGAGAGTCACGGATTGGGGGTCGAGATGCAACATGTGGATCTGGTAATGTTCAAGCACCGCGTTGAAGAAGGCGGAAAAAGGGGAATCAGGCCGGCCCAAAGGGCATCGATGAAGATTGGGACCTCGGTTGCTGCCCGGTCAATGCGAGCGCGAGACGCAAGCCAAGCCACCATCTTGCCCCACTCGTTGAAGATGGTGGAGAGCATGGGACGCACCTTGCCCATGGCCTCATCGTTGAGCACCAGCGATCGGCCAACTGCGGGCTCGACGGCTGGAGGCGCACTTGGCGAAGACAGAGGCTTCTTCCCCTCGTCTGCTTGTTTCGGTGCCATGGCGATGAAGCGGGCAGAGCACAGGCCAGATTGGAGAGAAGGAGCAGAGTCTCGGGGAAGCAGAGGAATTGGGGAAGTAGGGCGTGGGCGATGGAAGAATAACTGCGTAGGAAGCGGGGGCCGCATAGCCAGGTGGACTCCAAGGCAGCATGGGGAAGCGGAGACGCCCACGTCCAATCAACTGCCATGCGTCGACCGAGACCGAAGGCTTTTGGGGCCCGCGGCGCTCCGCACTTGACCTTTGGCTTCGCCTCGAAGCCAAGCCCGAGCGCGCCTTGGGCCCGGGGGCTACTGTCGGTGTTCTGGGAACGGGGGTCCCCAGACTTGCCTGCCTGCGGCCCACGGCGTGGCTCTGCGCGTGGGCCTGTATGGCCCGTCTTCATCGACAAGGCGTTCAAGACCCTCGCGAGGGGCCAAGCCTCGCGAGGCGGATGACACAAGACCTCCTCAGGAGCGACCTCACCAGGTTGGCTCGCGAGGAGCGGAGAGATCAAGGCGAGGCAAACCTCGTGAGGTTCTCATGACGTGAGCCATGACGATCAAGATCAGGTGCGGAGTACCAAGGCATCAAGTAAAGGTTTCCATATCAGTGCAACGAGACCAAGACCAGCCGGACGGCAAGACAGAGGTCACCATGGAGCCCGAAGCGGCGTCACCAGCAGAGCCTTTGGCAGACGAAGACCGCTTTAGTCAGGATAAGCTGTACTAGTTGTCCCCTTTCAAATCGGCCGTTGTTGGCTCCCTTCCCGCTCAATATTTGGGGAGAGGACCAAGGCCTATATAAGTAGGACTAGCCACCACCGTAGGGGCGGCGGGACCTGATCCAGAGTAAACCTCACCCACACACGGAGCACAAGAACACCTCAACCTCAGGAGGCTGTTCTTCCCCTTGTATTGTTCATCATCAGCCAAGAGGCAATCCACCACCACCACACTGGAGTAGGGTATCACACCACAACGGTGGCCCGAACTAGTATAAATCTTGTGTCTCTTGTGTTGTGAGCTCATTGAGTTTTTCCGCAAGATCTTAGCAAGCTAGGGCGTGGATCGGTAGGAGGAGAACTTCGCGCGCACCCTAGAGTTCGAACCTTAAGGGTTTTGCCGAAACCCGTGATCGGACAGTGGCTAGCTAGTTGGGCTAGTTCGACCGATTAGCTAGGCCGCCGCCACATTTGTTTTTTCACCCCTTTTTTATCTACTTGCCGGCAGGTAAATATCAACATCCACCGCGGCGTTGCTCTGGTGTTTGAGTGCGGTAGGATTTTTAATTTTTTGATTGACGGGAGGAGGCGCGGCAGGATTTTTAATTTTTTGATTGGCGGGAGCAGGCGCGGCAACAATTAGTCACGATGACTCCGCCTGTAAAACCCACTGCTCCCTGATGTGAGAAGTCGTCGACTGGTGTTTTA
Organism: Aegilops tauschii subsp. strangulata; assembly: GCF_002575655.3. Classification (NCBI taxonomy): domain Eukaryota; kingdom Viridiplantae; phylum Streptophyta; class Magnoliopsida; order Poales; family Poaceae; genus Aegilops; species Aegilops tauschii. The sequence goes on along the minus strand of NC_053039.3, from coordinate 91,038,701 downwards.
CCATGGTGAAAACCAAAAGATTCCCCGCTCCTCGGCTGGCTCCCTCCGGCTTCCCGTAGATTGCATTGCCTTTCAGCAGTTTCTCCCCCTGCATCACCAACGTCGTGCACGTCGAGAAGCAGAGGGACTTCGGTGGTGTTTAGGCGCCCTCTGCATGGGCATGTCCATGTCTCGGCGCAACATGACCGTTGGATCAAACTCAGACGGTGCAGATCAGTCACTGTAGCACAAAGTGTGTGGGTGTGTTTGGTTGCATTCTCATCTCAATATACTCCCTCTGTCTAGGTGCGTAAGTCACCTTAAGAAAACCAAATAATCCCAAAACACTTAGGCACGGTACATTAACTCCCTCCCCGTTTCTTGTTTTGTGACATATCAACCAATAAGAGACGTGGGTCGTGCATGCTTTCAATGACTTGAGACTAATAAACATGACATGCAGTGGTTAGTTCATTGCATGCAATGCTATTAATTAGCAAAAAGACATTAAGTAGTTGTTTCCTCTTTGTGTATTTATGTTAACCTACTAGTGTGGACTCATGCACCCTTCATGCACTCTGCCAAACACCCAAAAGTGGGTCGAGAAGGGAACTTTTGCTCCCATCCCATGCACCCTTCATACACCCTGCCTAACAATATTCGTGCTTCATATGGTTCATGTTTCGTGGAGTACTGTAGCACCGTACTCTCCGTGCGCTGTAGACCTAGTTTTGTTAACAATGATCTCACCGTTTATCCTCGACCGGATACTCGAGAAAGCGGTACTATGTTACTACATTACTGTTCATATAGTTGACAGGCGCACAACATCATTTGTTGTTGTCATATCTTACTACACTAGCAACAAGATGATGTAGTATTGATGTATGAACCACTGCACATGCCTAGTAGTAGGAGCACTGCGTATGTTCAAGTGGCTGCCGTGTTTCGCACTCCTCCGTCGTAAGAGTGGAAACGCTTGTTGTAATCATTTTTTTCTTCAGAAAAACAGTGGACATGCTCTACCGTGCGGATCCTCCTCCAGCCATGCACTAAATTACTCACTTTCGCCGACGTGTGGGACAGCCAGCATCGGGGTCCACCAGCCGTGCACTAAATTACTCTATAGTAGAGTGACGGTAGACTACCCCGATCGAAGCGCCACAGTAATGCCCAATGAGCCATCAAATCACAAAACCCCCTCCTTTCCAGCAGTAAGTTGGACGGACGAAGCAACCATCATTTCACTCTTCTCTCGCAGCTTCCTCTCTACCCAACTCACTTCTCCCTCATCTTGTTCCTCATTTCTTCAAGAAAACCCTGACCTGCTTCTGCCATTGTTCTTCTCTCCCAAAGAAGGAAAGGTGAGCACATCAATGGTGTTGATTCTGGCCAAGGCCCGGTCTTGCAATCCCGAGACTGATCCTATAACTCCCTCTCTTTTCTTCTTTTGTGTTTGTGATTATGGTTTCTTTTCTTTTATTTCTATTTGACAGTTTCTTGATGGACGCTGGAGCACCGGCCGAAGTGATGTCTATGGCTCTAGCCAAAACCGTCGAGGCTCGTGGTACGAAGAAGCGCAAGCACCCCGCCGAGACTACTGCAGACAAGCTCAAAGCCATCGCCCTGTCCAAGCCCACCTCTCCGGGATCCCTCATTAAGCAAGTCCAGGTAATATCTCTTCTTGACGATATTTTTCTCAATCTTGATCGTGTTTTTTCATCTAACATGCAGTACTAGTACTAGTAGTACAACTTTCTGGGTGATCTTGCATGTGATTTTTGTGTGCCAAATGACGGTTCTAAATTCCTCTTTTGACCAAAACATGCGAGAGGTTGACACTGATTTCTTATAGATTACTTTCAACTACTCCCTCTGTCCCAAATTTCTTTTCATAGATTTGTCTAGATACGGATGTATCTAATACTAAAATGTGACTTGATACATCCGTATCTAGACAAATCTAAGACAAGAATTTTGGGACGGAGGGAGTACTTTGTGAACATCAATGCTACCTTTGAAGAGGGTATATTTGCCTCAGTAACTTGTGTTATGGATATTGCAAGTAATCCCTCTGCTCTCATGCCTTTGAAGACATGTTCTAGTGTCTTTGTTCACTCATTTCTGTGTGTATATGTAGTCATATATGGAGTATAATATCAAAAATCATCTTATATTTCTGAACGGAGGTAGTAATAAAATATGGTTTCTGTTTGAATTAGAACCAGGTCCGCGGTGGAGATGAAGTTCTCAAAGTCATGCCGTGTGAACTGGAAGACCTGAGGATGAGTTCTACTGCTAAACTATCCAGCTGCTGTGTCCTTGTCGCCACGTGTCCTGAACTAGTGTTTTCCTGTAGCATTGTTCTCAGGCGTGTTCTCGAGGCTGTACTTGACCACAACAATTTCCCGGCTATGCCTTCGATTACGAAGGGTGTGGTTCTTGTAAGGCTTCCCAACAAATCTGATGCGGCCTGTCTTATGTTTATGAGTGGAAAGACAACTCTGTTAGGTTCTCCAAGGTTGACGAGATGGTGATGGTGCATGTAGACATCTCTCACGAAGTCCATGGCCTAGTCAGTTATGCGGGGTTCATCCCGTAGGTCGGTGGCAAGAAATAATCTGCAGAGTTTAATTAGTGCAACTTTGCTTGTCTGTAGTAAGTACTATTGTTCAGTACTTGATTTGTGTTTGTGAACCCTGTATTGTTTATTAGTACTGCCGCTTTTGGTGTGTGGTCAGTCCTGAGAACGGTCTATGTTAATGTCTGTCCACTCAATTCCGTCTATATATTTTGAAGTATCCAGATGATCTTTTTTGTGAGGACGGTTTATCAATTATGGTTACACTCCAATATCTGTATGCATTGCAGGGTTTATCGCACCCACCAGGATTTCCAGTCCCATGGATGTTTGGTCCATACGATTTGTCACGACCTTTGGATTGTCCTGCTTGTGGGAGTAGGTGGGGCCCCTGCATGCCACCCGTAGTTGGACGATCAATCTTCTGTTCAGTACTTCAACATAGTGATTTCCTGGTAAGGATTCACTCATGTCACATCAAGTAAATCTTATTGATTTACTGTCTAAATCTTATTGATTTAATGTCATGTTTTCTTTCTTTTCCTGCAATTTTCCGATGCAGGTTTTGCCATGTGACATTCATCACAGAATAAACCGTTTGGTTTGCTCTACGATAGCTATTTTTGTAGGTTTCACTTCTTATGTTGTGTCAGTAACGAAGGCACTGTCCATCACTTATATTATTGGAAAAAATTGGATCAGTCTGTTGTCTGAGTACAAGCTGAATCCCTATGATGAACTGTAGTTTGGTTTAACAAAAACCCCACAATTAGTCCTCGCGTTTAAAAGAAATGAAGAAAAAAAACTGGATCGCGGTCACGAAGCCTAGTCAAGTTAGAAAGCTGATCATAGCAGACCAGACACGATCGCCGCTGTCTCGCACATCAATACCACCTTCAGCAATGGATTGAGCACCGGCAGTTTCTCCAGCACTGATAGCGGCAACAGCTCAGTCTGATCCAGCTGAGGATTGGGCACCGACCGCATCAGCAAATCAGGATGATCTACCAGAGGATCGAGCATCGACACCGGCACCTGCTACGACACCGGCACCAGCTCTACAAGCAGCACCATCTCCGGCAGCAGCGGCGGCTTCGGCACCTGCACCAACACTTGCACTTGCATCTGCTTCGGCCCGTGCAGCGGCAACCGAACGAGCCGTTGCAGTGGCAACAGACTGGGCTGCAGTTCGCACTTCATATACCGAAGTCCTTACAAAAACCGACATTTCCACCTTCTTGGTAAGCATTGGCCGCCCAAGTGTTTCGTTCTTTTTTGTTTCCATGTTGTTTCCCATGATTCACTGTGTTGATCTAACTGTTTGGGTATGTCTTCTTGTTTGCAAACAGAGAATTCCTAGAGCAACGAGGGAGTCGTTCAACGATCCGGGCGACAGCGGCCAAGTTTCTCTTACCATGCGTAGCCTTGGTGTGAATGAACCTACTCAATATAACGTAAGTACAAAGGATGGTCGCATGATGATTGATGCTAAAGGATGGTCAAGGTTCAAATCTAAATCATATCTTGCAGTAGGGGATGATCTCAAAATCGAACTTTCTTGGCAAGGAGAGCTGGTCCAAATCAACTTTGAAATTCTTCAGTAGCAGCACGCAACTGCCGAACTGATCTATCCTATGAGATATTTTGATGTAATAATCTGGCATGGTGAAACAAGTGTCCTGTGTGTATAAGTAATATGACAGTATTATTTATCACATGGTATATCGGTGATAGAATTGCAACTCTCATTGCCGGTTAGGACCTGTTGTTCGATTTCATTCCAACAGCTGCCGTGCTTTATTCAATTTTGTGTATTCGCCTTGCGACAACATCTAAAACCAGTGTCGGTGTACAAAAAGAGGGGCACGCTTTTGTACCCCTTTACCTGTGCACGGGCAGTCGGAGCCGCCCTGTCGGGTGGTTGGTGCGACATATGCCAAGGGATGGCTTATCATTGTGGGAGCCAATAAAACGTCGCCGGTGACCGGAAACGGGAAGAGGCGAAGACATGCACGCCGGCAAATCTTACCCAGGTTCGGGGCTCTCAGCCAATTGTTGATGCTGTAGGGCTTGAGGCTGTTGAGCCACGTGCGTGCCGTGCCCTGCAGCATCAGGGGGACGTACTTCACGGCGACGCGCCGATTGCCGTTGGCGATGCTGACGGCCGTGGAGTAGTCGATGAGCCAATCTTCCGGCTTCACCGAGCCATTGTACTTAGGCGTGTCTCTGGGGAGCGAGAACCCTTTAGGTAAGGGCTCATCGCGGATGCGGGGGCCAAAGCATGGCGGGCCGACATCGTCTTCTTCTTCTAACGCCAAGGACCGAGCAAGGCGGTCGATCCTGTGGCGGGCGTCGTTCTCGCCGACTCCTTCTCGGCGACCAAGTCGGTCGCCAAGAGTCGGATGCGTGATAGGCGGCAGAGTGAGGCGTCTTTCTCTTCGAGGCGGGGGAGGAGGCAGGTTTCCTTGGTGCTCTACAGCTCGAGGGCGGCCATCCGCGTCGCGCTCGATGGTGATGCGAGTCCGGCTGCGGCTGGCAGCCGGCTCCTTGTCTTTCTTCTGGCGTGCGCCGCTCGCAGTCGGTGAGCGGGACGTCGCGGCATGCTCCCTGCGCGGGGGATGACTATCAGCACGGGCGCCGGCTTTGTGCCGTTCTGCAGCCGCGTCGATCAGCTGCTGGATCCGTCTTGCCATGTAGGGGAGCTCTTCGGCTCCCAGCCCATTGAGCTCTTCTGCGGCCGCCTGAGCGGCTCACAGATTCTCGAGCGGGGTGGCGTAGACGGGGCGATCTGTGCCCAGCATGCTGGCAACGGCTGCGCCGCGCTTCTGGACGAAGCCGGCTCGGCTCGGGCTGCTAGGCGGCGGCGTGCCGAAGGCGGCGCGGTCGACTTCGCGCTGGTGGGCCTCGGTGAGGCGTCTCATCGAGGCTATCTTCTTGCCCTCCGCGATGAGGGCAAGGCGGCGTGCCTCCAGGGTCTCGGCGTCTGCGTCGGCCGGGATGGGGACGGAGAGGTCGTGCATCGCCGCTTGCTGAGCGTCGCGGGCGTTCTCGCCCGAGTTGGAGACATGGCTGATGACCAGCACTTCGGGGACAGCGCTGTTGCCGCTGTCAGCCCGAGGGAGGGGGTCGTCGAAGACCACCACGTTGGAGGGGTAGGCGTCGAGCGACGTGGTGTCGGAGTCGATGAGCATCGGGTCGGTGGAGCCGACAGACTCCACATCCGCAGCAGGCTCGCTGGAGACGTGAAGTTGGTCGAGGAGGCTGACGAGACGGCTCTCGGGGTAGTCGGTGCCTGCGTCGGACGCAGGCTCATTGGAGATGCGAGTCTCTCCGAGCAGATCGGCGAGGCGGCTCGCTGCGTAGGCGTCGTCGACGCCTTGCAGCGCGTCGAGGCAAACGCCATCGAGCGCAGTAGGCTGGCTGCGCTCGCGGGGGAGGAAAAGGTTTCCCGTCCAGAACAGGTCTCCGGACGACGGTGCACCTGGCCCCACGGTGGGCGCCAAATGTCGGGTGGTTGGTGCGACATATGCCAAGGGATGGCTTATCATTGTGGGAGCCAATAAAACGTCGCCGGTGCCTGGAAACGGGAAGAGGCGAAGACATGCACGCCGGCGAATCTTACCCAGGTTCGGGGCTCTCCGAGGAGATAACACCCCTAGTCCTGCTCTGCGGGGTCTCCGCATGATCACTAGATCGGTAAAAGGTAGCTACAATCGCTCCTAGAGCTGTTGAGATCAAGGGAGAAGAAGAACAAGGCTAGCTCTTGCTTCTCTCTATCTATGGTGGGTATGCTATGCTTAGAAGGCAGCTCTATGCTCAGAGGCCAACTATGCTTGGGTGCCAACCCTTTGCATGGGTGCTCCGGGGGGTTTATATAGGCCTACCCCCCGGGGGTACAATGGTAATCCGGCTGGGCTCTGGCCCCAGCCGTCAGTGCCTATGCTCGCCGGCTTCTCCGCCGGCTGCTGGGTCCCGCTGGCTGGTGGGTCCCGCCGGCTGCCGGCTACTCGGTCGACAGGCCGGCCCCACTGCATAGGGTCTTGTCGGCGGCTGCTTACTGTAGCCTCGCCTGTGATGACGAGGGCTTTGTCGAGGTAAGCGTGGCTACAGTGGGCCGCCTCGGGGGCTATCACTGTAGCCTTACCTCGTCTTGTCTCCTTAATGGGGCTCCTGCTTCGAGGAAGGGAGTAGCCGGCTTCTGGAGGCCGGCTATGCTCTTGGCCGACTGGGAAAGGCCGGGCCGCCTTCACGCCTCTCTCTGGCCGAAGGGGCCCGCCGCCCACAGGCCGTACGGGAGTCGGTCGTGGGTGACGTCGAGGCCAACATGGCTACAGTGCCGAGCCGCACGGGAGACGTCCGTCCCGTACGGCCTCCTGTAGCCATGCCCGCCTCGGGCTTCGGGGGTAGTAGGCCGCACTGTGGCCACACCCCGTCACGTCGGCGTTATGTGGGAGTGGTCTGGAGTGGTTGTGGTCTTGGCCGGCTGCTAGGAGTCGGCGTCCTTCTTGGCCGGCTTCTTGGAGTCGGCCACCCCATAGTCGTCCTGGGGGGGAGTTGGTGAGGCTGGGTCGCCTTCCAGGAGTCGGCTTTAGTGGTAGCCGGCCAGGGAAGGCGGCCCATTGCTCAGAGTGCTTGGAGGCCCGAAGGCCTGATAATTTTTTCAGAAGAACCAGGGGCAGTCGGTTAGGCTACCCGTGGCCATTTACTCCGACACGCGCCCACGGTCACACCAAGCAGAACAGGGGAGGTGAGCCGAGGTAAGACCGAAGCCCAAGATAATCCGAGCAACGCCAAGACCAAGACCACAAAGAGCAGAGGGGTGAAGCAGGTTCCCCCGGCAAGACCCTTGCCGGGGCAGCCCCGGCAAGACCCTTGCCGGAGTAGCTCGCCCCACACCAACAGAGCAAGCCACCCTTGAGCCCACGGTCCCCAACGCCATCATCCACGTGGGGCCAGGGCTTGGGAAGGCACCTCTGCGGTGGCATGCAGATCTTTGTGAAGACATATTCAAGATCAGATGATGATTAGAAGACGACGATCCTCGGCAAGATCCTTGCTAAGGAAGGCCACCAGACCCCCAGCAAGGTCCTTGCCGGGGACGACAGCACGCCACAGTAAGACCCTTGCCTGGCCACCCGGCAAGGCCCTCACCAAGGACGCCAATGGGGCCACCGCCAGGCCCACGCCAACCGCCGTTCACATGCAGCTGCCAGCCCAACCAGCTGGGCGGGCACCTGCGTGGCAACATGCGGCTCCCAGGCCAACTCATCGAGCGCCTGCGTGGCGGCATGCAGATCTTCGTGAAGTCTCCACCACCGCGCCACCTCAGCTGCCTGCCTGCCTACATGGCGCCGCACGCATCGCTGGACAAGGCGCGTGTCGAAGCGAGGAGGAGCGGCGACGGACGGGACGGGCCTCGCCCCCGTCCCCGATAAAGCAAAGGGACACCTAAGCTACGCATTAAATGCGTCTTGTCCTGTAATACGAGCGATAAGCTCAGGGCATTGTGCGCCTTTCCACCTCCTGTGTGCCACTGTGGCAGCCCCTTTCAACTATAAAAGGAGGCCCATGGCATACTGGAGAATGATTCGGCTCTTTCGAACCACGCACTCACCACAGCTAGTTCGAGAGCTCAAGAACTCTCTGAAATACACCCACCAAAGCAGGACTAGGGTTTTACGCATCCTCGCGGCCTCAACCTGGGTAAACGCTCCTCGTGCTGGCTACTGATCCTGCTCTTCTTGCAACCCTGCACCCCGGCAACCGTAGTAGGGATTCTTGTGATCCCATAGGTGTCGTTTCCCCCGACATCTTTGGCGCGCCAGGTAGGGGGCGCAATTGTGAGAATCTGGTCTAGTAGTTAGCCTAGCAGTTCTTCGTCGCCATGGCTCCTAAGAAGAAGACGGCCACGGCGATCGGCTCGTTGGGAGCCGAACGGCCCGTGCCGGTGCGGACGAGCAGTGGACCAGTCGCGGACAGGACCCGGGCCGCGGTCCATGAGCACCAGCATCGCCCAGGCAGTCGGAGCCTGGCGAGCAGCGTCGTTCGTGCGCCAGACGACCGGCCGCACGTCGCCGGATCCAAAGACGGAGCTAGGCCCCCCGCAGGCGGCGCGGGGCCCTCCAGGGGTGTCGTTGTGCCACCTCCGTGCGGCGCAGCGACCTCCAAGACGCCCACGCCGGCGACCATCGCGCGTTCTTCCCATGGTGTGCACGCCGAGCAGCGTCACCATGTTGGTGACCCTGGGCACCGCTGTGGGAAGAGCCCTGTGCGTCATTCGCAAGATGAAGGGGTTCAGCACGCTCGCCGAAGCGCTGGCGAAAATGGCACGCAACTGCTGGATCGTAACGGAGCTCCTTCTAACGTAGTTAGAAGTCGAAGCGCACCGCGATCCACGCAACTGTCACCGCCGCCCACGCCAGCGGAAGCTTTGGCGCGCGCGCAGCTGCTCCTCGACTTCCCTCCTACTACGGAGAAGCTCGACGAGTGGAGGGCCACCATCCGGAGCCTCGTCGCTGTCGCCAACAAAGACGATCCGTGACCAGCGGGGCCCTCGGGTCGGCGCTCCACCGAGCCACCACATGCTGGCGCTGGGAGGACCGGGGGAGCTGCGACCATGGTGCACTCTCCTCCTCCTCGCCAGCTGCCGTGGGCGTCGGCCCGTCGTGACGACGTTTGTGATAACATCTCCATAGCGTCGTCCGACCCGCGGACCCTCCGCGACCAGCGCCAGGTCCTTCAGGAACGAGCTCACGAAGACGCTCGAACCACCGTCGAGCGTCGGCGCGAAACGCGCCGCCAGTCGGACAAGCGTGCGGGACCCGCTATGGACCACCCGGCATCGGGGGGCCCCGGCGGCCTACCTTACGAGGTGGGCTGCCCGACCTTTACCCATGAGCTGCGGCAGTTCCAGTGGCCGTCCCACCGCACGTTCAAGCCCGACGTCGGCGAGAAGTACACTGGCAAGACCCATCCGTCCGAGTTCCTCAGCATCTACACCATCGCGATGCAGGCTGCTGGAGCTCGTGACGACAAGGTGCTTGCCAACTATTTTCCGCTGGCGCTGAAGCCCAATGTGATGTCTTGGTTGATGCACCTGCCAGTGGATTCCATTTCTTCTTGGTCCGATCTGTGCCATGAGTTCGTTGGCGCCTTCACGGGAGGCCACCAGGCTCATGGCCAAGCCAGTGATCTGCATATCATTTCCCTGAAGGAAGGGGAAACCCTGCGCAAGTACATCCAGAGATTCAGCCGGGTGGAGTACAACATCCCCGACGTTCATCCCGCCGCTGTGATCAGCGCGTTCCACCAGAACGTGCGCAACCGCAAGATGCGCGAAGAGCTGGCAATGACCAAAGTTAAGGATGTGGCCGAGCTCTACGTTCTGGCCGATAGGTGCGCCCGGGCTGAAGAGGGAAGGAAGTACCCCGGCGAAGACGCCAGCGCGGAAACCGACTCTACCGATGAAGACGCCGGTACCCCGACGAAGAAGGGCCGGCGTCGCAATAGGAAACGCAAAGGCAAGGCCCTTCTTGCCATTGAGGGATCTGAAGACACCGGTGCCGGCAAGAAGGTCAAGGCAGACGCCCCCGGCAAGGAGATTGCCGGGTGCGCCGCCTGCCGGGCCTTGGCGGCTACCGACAAGGCAGGAAGCTCCGGCAAGCAATACTGCAAGATCCACCGCACCAAGGGGCACAACCTCCAGAACTGCCAACAAGTCGAGCTGCTTGCTGAGAAGCAAAAAGCTGAGTACGAGAGGCGGGACAAGGAGAAGGACCAGGACGGTGCTGAGGGATCCGGCAAGAAGCATGGCAGCCAAGGAAGCCGCCCCGGCAAGGACAACCAGCAAGAGAGGCCCGCCCGGGGCCGTGACAAGAAACAAGAAGACGATGACCACGATGAGGACGACGAGTCTGGTGAGCAAGGGTTCCAGAAGGCTACGGAGGCCATGTGCGTTGATGGCGGTGCCTCGCTGCATACCTCTCACCGCCAGCTCAAGCAGTGGGCGCGTGAGATTATAGCAGCGAAGCCGTCGTTCGACGCTTAGAAGCCGCTGAAGTGGTCCAGCACGCCCCTCATCTTTGACGCCGAGGACCACCCTGACCGCACTACCACGGTCGGGTGTTTGCCATTGTTGGTCTCACCAACGATACGCAACCTCAGGGTGAACAAGATGTTGGTTGACGGCGGGGCTGGCCTAAACCTGATCTCGCCTCTCGTGATCAAAATATTGCAAATCCCTGATGGAGACCTCGAGGAAACGGGCACGTTTCAAGGGGTCAATCCGGGGAGGAGCCAGCCGAAGGGGAAGGTCACACTGCCCGTGACGTTTGGAGGAGAATTGAACTACAGGACGGAGAGGATCATCTTCAACGTGGCCGAGATCCCCTTGCCCTACAACGGGATCCTCGGCCGCCCGACACTAGTCAAGTTCATGGCGGCATCACACTACGCCTACAACATGCTAAAGATGCCCGGGCCGTTGACCATCATCTCCATCCCCTCCGACAAGAAGGACGCGCTGATCTGCACCGACCAACTCTACTAGGAAGCAGTTGCAGCAGCTGACGTCAAGGCACCTGCTCCTGCCGCTGAAAGCCCGATAGGGAAGAAGAAGCCCGACAAGACCTCTCGCACCCACTTCGGCAAGCGCACCTCCTCGGAGTGTTGTGCTACCGTCGAGGACGTGCCAGAGAGCTCTACCGACAAGAGCAAGAGATCCAGGGCCGAGCCACTGCAGACCAAGAAGGTGCCCGTCAGGGAGGATGGCACGGGAGGGGCCTTCACCATAGGATCCACCCTCGACAGCAAATAGGAAGGCGCGCTCGTCACCTTCCTGTGGGCGAATGTCAACGTATTTGCATGGCAAGCATCCGACATCCCCGGTGTTCCCAGGGAGGTGATTGAGCACCACCTAGCTGTCTGCCCCCACGCGTAGCCCGTCAAGCAGAAGGTCAGAAAGCAGGCTCTGGAGAGGCAGGAGTTCATCACAGAGGAGATCAGGAAGTTGGAAGCGGCAGGTTTGGTGAGAGGAGTGCTCCACCCGACGTGGTTGGCCAATCCGGTAGTGGTGCGCAAGGTGAATGGGAAGTGGAGATTGTGTATTGATTACACAGATATCAATAAGGCTTGTCCTAAGGACCCCTTCCCTTTGCCACGCATCGGCCAGATTGTTGACTCCATAGCCGGGTGTGATCTGCTATCATTCCTCGACGCCTACTCGGGCTACCACCAGATCTTCATGACAAGAGAGGATGAAGAAAAGACAGCATTCATCACCCCATGTGGTACGTATTGCTTTTTATGGATGCCTTTTGGGTTAAAGAGTGCTGGCTCAACGTTCGCAAGAGCAGTCCAAATCGGTTTTGAACCTCAGCTCCATAGAAATATGGAGGCATACATGGATAACATAGTGGTCAAAACCAAGGACGGGCCAACTCTTGTGCAAGATCTGGAAGAGACATTTGCTAACCCTGCGCAAGATCAACCTCAAGATGAACCCTGAGAAGTGTGTCTTCGGCGTTCCATCCGGCAAGCTTCTCAGGTTGTTTGTGTCGCAGCGCGGGATCGAGGCAAACCCAGACAAGATCAAGGCTATTGAGCAGATTGAGGCGCCCAAGCGGATCAAGGATGTGCGTCGGCTCACCGGCTGCGTTGCCGCCATGAGCCGATTCATCTCCAAGTCCGCCGAGCGCGCCCTTCCCTTCTTCAAAATCTTGAAGAAGGCAGGCCCAATAGAGTGGACCCCAGAAGCCGAGGCAGCATTGCAGGATCTGAAGAAATACCTTTCCTCCAAGCCAATACTGGTTGCGCCTAAACCACAAGAGTCGTTGTTGCTGTATCTGGCGGCGACGAATCAAGTGGTCAGCGCCGCGCTGGTGGCACAGAGGGAGGTCAACGAGGAGGCAGTGATGGCGGCAAAACCAGCGGATGGCAAGCCCAAGATTCCCCCGGCAGGGCCTGGTGCCGGCAAGGTGAGGCCCCCGGCAGAGTCTGATGCCACCGAGGCAGTGCCCGCGCAGTTAAGTGAGGTGGTGCAGAAGAAGAAGATGATGCAGCACCCGGTTTACTTTGTCAGCTCCCTCTTGCAGGGAGCTAGATTGAGGTACTCCGGTGTGCAGAAATTGCTCTTCGGCCTCCTTATGGCCTCGAGGAAGCTGCGTCATTACTTCCAAGCCCACGAGATCACTGTCGTAACCCGCCTCCCATTACAACGGATACTGCATAACCCAGATGCGAATGGAAGGATTGTGGAATGGACCTTGGAATTGTCAAGCTTTGGTTTAAAGTTTGAAAGTACCTCGACAATTCAGAGTAGAGTTTTGGCGGAGTTCATTGCAGAATGGACCTCGACGCCTGACGAAGAAATCCAGGAGACCACTTTCCCCGGCAAGGAAGCAGACCGCGACTGGATCATGTACTTTGATGGGGCTTTCTCGCTGCAAGGCGCCGGTGCCGGTGTGCTGCTCGTCGCACCCACCGGAGAGCACCTCAAGTACGTGATCTAGATGCACTTCCCCAGGGAGATGTCCACCAACAACACTGCTGAGTACAAGGGATTGCTTGCCGGTCTCAGGATCGCGGCAGACCTCGGGGTTAAGAAGCTCATCGTCAGGGGTGACTCGCAGCTCGTTGTCAGACCCCATTGATGGAAGCTTATGTAGATGAGGTGAGGAAGCTGGAGGAACGCTTTAACGGTATCCAAGCGGAGCACGTCCCTCGAGCGGAGAACGACATTGCCGAGTACCTGTCAAAGCGTGCCGCATTGAAGCTACCTGTGGAACCAGGTACCTTTTTGCTCCGGTTAACTCAACCATCCGTCGAACCATCAGGGGGGCAGAACAAGCGGCGGAAATCAGGTCCCGGCAAGTACTTTCCTACCGAGCCCCCTGGGGCCGCCGGCAAGGGTGCTGCCGCGAACGCTGAGCCTGTCCAAGAGCAACTGGCTCCGGCAGGGCGTCAAGCCTTGGCCGTAGAGACAGCCGCTCCCATGGCGGAAGCAATGCCTTCGGTCCTTGCCATCGAGCCCCAGGCTCCGGCATGGGCGCAACATACCGTCCAATTCCTCCAAACAGGGGAGCTTCCTGAGGAGCAGGAAGAAGAGGAAAAAGTAGCCTGTCGGTCCGCCCTGTACCAGTTCGTCGATGACGTCCTGTACAGGAGAAGGCCAAACGGTGTGAAATTGAAGTGCATCCCCCGGGAGGAAGGACTGAAGCTGTTGGCAGAGATACATGGAGGCATATGTGGCTCCCACATAGGGTCGAGGGCCCTTGCCGGGAAGGCGTTCCGGCAAGGTTTTTTCTGGCCCACCGCCCTCCAGGATGTGACGGCACTAGTAACCAAGTGTGAAGCGTGTCAGTTCCATTCAAAGAAGCTTCATCAACCAGCTCAAGCCCTTCAAACAATCCCTCTCTCCCGGCCATTCTCGGTCTGGGGGCTCGATATACTGGGCCCTTTCCCCCGCGCTGTCGGGGGCTTTGAGTACTTGTACGTTGCGATCGACAAGTTCACAAAGTGGCCGGAGGTGGAAGCAGTGAGAAAGGTGACTGCTCAATCAGCTGTCAAGTTTTTCAAGGAACTGGTCTGCCATTTTGGTGTGCGAAACAGAGTCATCACCGACAACGGCACACAGTTCACAAGCCACACCTTCATGCAATACATTCAAGACCTCGGCAGCAAGGTCTGTTTTGAATCCGTGGCACAACCACGGAGCAACGACCAAGCGGAGAGGGGAAATGCCGAAGTGTTGCGAGGCCTAAGGACAAAGACTTTTGACAAGCTGCACAAGAGCGGAAGGCGCTGGATTGATGAATTGCCGGCGGCTCTTTGGTCGATCAGGACGACGTCAAATCGAGCCACCAGCCAGACACCTTTTGCCCTGGTATATGGGGCAGAAGCAGTTCTCCCCACGGAACTCATATATGGGTCACCTCGAGTGCTCGCTTATGATGAGCTTGAGCAAGAGCAGTTGCGCCAAGATGACACAACGCTCCTTGAGGAAGATCGTCTTTGGGCGGCTGTGAGAGCAGCGCGCTACTGGCAAGCCTTGCGCCGCTACCATAGTCGCAAGGTTCATGCCTGAAGCTTTGAGGAAGGCGACCTTGTTCTTCGGCGCATTCAGTCGGCCAAGAATTCCAACAAGTTGACGCCAAAGTGGGAAGGCCCTTATCGGGTAATACGAGTCACCAGGCCCGGCGCAGTCCGCCTGGAGACCGAAGATGCTGTCCCAGTGAGCAACTCCTGGAACATCGAGCATCTTCGCAAGTTTTACCCGTAAGGCGCGGCTTGCCAGACCTCCCGGCAAGCCACCTTTTGTACAAGCTTTGCCGACAAGGCATGTAACCCTTTGTACAAAGCCAGGCACAGACCCTGATCGAGCATAAATAAATGAAGCGCTGGCGCCCTAAGTTATAGCATGCATGCTAGGTCGAGTCTCTTCCTTGGTTAGGGTTGATAGTGCTTAGCGGCGACTAAGCCCTAGCCTAGAGGTCGAGTGCGCATCTATCTGTTTCTTTTCTATCCTCCTTTGGTTCGCAGGGCACATGAGCACTTCTGCTGAGCTACTTGGAAGAAGGGAAACGGACCGGCATCGTGACCCCGGCAAACCAGAGTTGCCGGGGGCTGCAAGCACAAGGATCCAACCGCGGCAAAGACAATGTTGCGGGGGGCTGCAGGTCTAGGTAAGTCTTTCATCCTCTATCATGCATTTCGGAACGGAACCGGGATATGTGAAACCTCGTTCTGTTTCTAGGCCACCGTGCTCCCCTTTTCTATACCCAAGGATATCTCCTGGGCCCAGATTTGGTTGTAGCCGCGGTGGCAAGGAAGTAGAACAAGGAGCCTAAGCCCGCTTCATCCCTGCCTCCGCCAAGGGCGCGAGAATGGTCGAGCGAAGTAGGGGGACGGCAAGGCCTGTTGCCGGGTGAAAACGTTTATCTTAAATTATAACAAGGATTCGTTCCTTGTCGTGGGGTTTGCCCACGAACGAAAAACCCGGCAAACATCCCTTTTTCATTAAAAGCATCCCACAACATGCAACTCAATAATTGGATGGTGCAACAAGGTGCTGGCAACAATGTTGCAGAAGATGTGGGTGAAAATGATGCAGGCCAGGCTGACATTGAGATACATCCCCAATGGGGTGAATGGCCAGCTTCCCCTCCACCTGCCCTTTATAATTTCCAAGAGTGGTTGGCCAATGAGGGACTACAAGTTCAGGATGGAATTCTGCCAAGCAACAATCTGCAGGACAGCCCTTATGCAGCTTGGAATGATTCCATTTCACACAGCAGCTCCACTTCAAATTCTGACTCTGATGCTCTGGTGCTTGTACCAGCCAGTATTCTACAGGCCCTGCAAAGGAATGGCTCTCTCAACTTTGCTAATAATACTGTGACTCCACCAGTGCAGCACAATGAGCTGATGATTCCCAGAGAGGAGGTCCAGACCTCACAGATTCAGTTCAGCATCTCTGTCACTAATGCTGGTATGAACATTAGTTTCTCTGCTGACAATGAGTTTATGAATGGAATGCTAATTGCCGAACCTTTGTCATTTGTGCCCATCACTAATTTTCTTTCAAGATCCATCATGCCCACTCTGGCCACTATTGGCCCTTGGGCCCATGGATATGGCATCAAGCCAACTAGGCTGGATATTCAACTGTCACTCTCTGATTATGAAGGTTCAGTTCAGGTTACTTCTTGCATTTCTTAGGGAGAAGCTGATGGAACAGTTACTTCAACTGTCCAGTTCTGGTCCCTTGACAGTGAGGATGTGCAGGCGCTTCCTAATGATAACCAGACAGTGGTGCTCCCTGCAGATAATCAGGCTGTGGATTTCTCTGAAGTTTCTGAAGTTCAGGATACTGTTTCTGGGGCCATAACTGAAGTTCAGGCTGGCTCTTCAAGGGTGGGGCCCCAAGGCAAACGTAGTAAGAATAAAGCTCCAGTTTCTGTTGCCAGTGTGCGTAGAAGCTCTCGCTCCAATAAGTATGACGGTTTTAAGGTGCCTGCCCTAACTGACAACAGGACCAAAACTTCCAAGGTGAAGCCCAGAGTCATCCCAAATGTTGTGTCTGCTGTGATCATTACTGAGATTACTGAAGATCAGATTGAAGAGGGTGAAATAACACCTCCCATGACAGTTGATCAAATCCAAAACATTGCTGTGCAGAAATGTGCTGTTCCACTGGAGGAAGTAACTGAAGAAGTAATCATGGCAGACAAGGGGGTTGGTCCTTCTTCTTCTTCATCTTAATTTAAGCTTTATTTCATTGCTTTTATGCCATTCTTTCGAACTGGAATGTTTTGTGTTGGAATATCCGGGGCATGAACTCAAACCCTAAACTTTTGGCTTTATCGAATGCTATTGCTACTAGTGGTTGTTCAGTCGTTTGCTTACAGGAAACGAAGAAGTCTGCTTTTGATAATTCCTATATTAAATCATGTTGCCCCAAACGCTTTGACAAATTTGCTTTCATCCCTTCAAGGGGTGCTTCAGGTGGTATTGTAACTATATGGGATAGTGCTATCTTTACTGGCACAGTGCTGATTGAGGAAGACTTAGCCCTAGTAATTCACTTTAAATCCACCCAATCTGCCCAAATGTGGACCCTGGTTAATATATATGGTCCCTGTCAAGGTGAATCCAGAATTGACTACACAAACTGGTTACTCAATCTCAATATACCTAACAATGAAGACTGGCTTCTAGTGGGAGATTTCAACTACATCCGTAGCCCCACCAGTCAAAATAAACCTGGTGGAAACATTAATGATATGATCACTTTCAATGATTTCATCCGTACACAGGGCCTGATTGAACTTCCTCTAAAAGGAAGATCTTTTACTTGGAGTAACATGCAGGATGATCCCCTACTTGAATAGTTAGACTGGTTCTTAACTTCAACCAATTGGACTACATCATACCCCAACACCATTGTAAAACCACTCTCTAAACCAGTCTCTGACCACATACCTTGTGTGATATCCATAGAAACAGACATCCCTAGAAGTAATCTTTTTAGGTTTGAGTCTTATTGGATTCAACACCCTGGTTTTATGGATTTGGTCGCCTCTTCTTGGAAAAAAAGAGTACACTCAGATAACTATGCCACAATTGTCTCCAGGAAATTCAAAACACTCAGATATGAGCTCAAAAGATGGAGTAAGCACATTTCCAAGCTTGCTACTGCCATAGCTAACTCTAATACCACATTTGCTGACCTGGATTCATTGGAAAATAAATGACTTCTTACAACACCAGAGAGGAACTTCAGAAGAATCCTCAAAAATCATTTACTCCGACTGTTAGATTACCAAAAACAATACTGGAGGAAAAGATGCACCATAAGATGGGCTAAGTTTGGTGATGAGGACCCAAAAATTTTCAAGGCAATGGCATCCGAGAGGTACCGAAGGAATAATATTCCCTCTCTTCAGTTGGATAATGGCACCACAGTAGAAGACCACATTGGAAAAGAAGCTTTAATTTACCAAAGTTTCAAACAGAGATTGGGAACCTCAGGAGCTTTTCAAATGAAATTCAACCTATCAAATATAATCAAAAAAAGGAATGACCTAGACCAATTAACAATTCCATTCTCCAGGGAGGAAATTGATAATGTCATTAAAGAAATGCCTGCAGACCGAGCTCCAGGCCCTGATGGTTTCACAAGAATATTTCTTAAGACCTGTTGGCACATTATTAAGGAGGACTTCTACAAACTATGTGATCAATTCCATGCTGGTACCTTAAACCTGGAAAGCATCAATGAAGGATATATTACCTTGATTCCTAAAATTTCCTCCCCGGCTACAGTAAATGATTTCAGACCTATTACACTCCTTAACTGCTATCTCAAAGTGATTACAAAACTACTTGCCAATCGTCTGCAAAAGATTATTCTGAAGATTATACACAGGAATCAATATGGTTTCATTAAGGGCAGAGCAATCCAAGATTGCCTCGCTTGGGCCTTTGAATATATACACCAATGCCAGAATTCCAAGAATAAGATTGTACTCCTTAAATTAGACTTTGCCAAAGCATTTGACACCATTGAACATGATGCAATGTTAGAAATAATGAAACACATGGGATTCAATGATAAATGGCTTTTATGGATCAAATCTCTATTTTCTATTGGTAAATATTCTGTTCTGCTGAATGGTGTACCGGGCAGACAATTCATCTGCAAAAGTGGTGTTCGACAGGGTGATCCACTCTCTCCCCTCATTTTTGTTCTTGCTGCTGATCTCTTACAAGTGGCCATTAATGATGCTTGCAGATATGGATTGCTACAATTACCTTTCCCTAGACAAAACCAAATTGATTACCCTGTTATTCAATATGCTGACGACACTATTATCATTATGCCTGCATGCCTTGACCAAGCACAAACAATGAAGAATATTCTCACTGACTATGCCACTTCAATTGGACTCAAGATCAACTTCCATAAATCAACATTGATACCAATAAATTGTGAGGAGGTATTAAGTAAAGATATAGCTCAAATCTTTGGCTGTACAATCGGAAAGATGCCATTCACATACCTTGGACTACCTCTTGGGACATCCAAACCATCAGTCCAGGATCTAATGCCTATTGTCTGTAATATGGAAAGAAGGCTCACATCTACATTATCCTTGATGTCTTATGGCTCCAAACTTTCCTTACTAAACACGGTCATCACCTCACTTACAACTTTTGCACTCTGCACTCTGAGATTCCCACCTAAAATGGAGCTGTTGGATAAACTAAGAAGGAGATGCCTCTGGACAAAGAAGACAGAACAAGGTGAAAAATGCAACTCTCTAGTTGCGTGGGATAGAGTTTGCAGACCAAAGAAGAGTGGGGGGCTTGGAATCATAAATCTTAAGGTACAAAGTGATGCTCTCCTACTAAAATATTTACACAAGTTTTACAACCGTCATGACCTTCCTTGGGTGGACTTGCTTTGGACTACCTACTATACCAATAAAATTCCACATGCCTCTGACCCATGTGGATCATTCTGGTGGAGAGACATCCTCAAGCTAACTCCCATTTTCAGAGGAATTTCAAAGGTGGACATGATATGTGGTGACAACGTACTAATGTGGAAAGACCTGTGGTTGGAAGAAGTTCTATCTGACACACATCCTAGAGCATTTTCTTATGTGAGAAATGAACACTGCTCCGTCAAAGATTTCTTGACCATAAACTCGCTGGATGAAGCATTCTTTCTACCACTTTCTACACAAGCCCTGGAGGAACTGCAAGATATGCAAAACTTGGTGACACACATCACACTGGACAACATCCAGAATGCAAAAGATATCTGGACTTACCCTTGGAGAGGAAGAGAATTTTCAGCCAGCAAATACTACAAATTCTACTTTAGGGATATGAAGGCCCATAAGACTTACCACTGGCTATGGAAATTAAAGGTCAATGCTAAACTCAAGGTCTTTGGATTGCTCATGTTGTTTGATAGATTGAACACAAGAAACATGTTGAAGAGAAGGCACTATAACATTGGTACTAACCTCAACTGCCTGCTTTGTTGTCAAAAAGAAGAAGACATTGATCACATGATCCTCACATGCCCATTTAGCTGAAATTGTTGGGCAACCTTTGGATTAGACCATGGAGATCAGGCCACTCGGCTGTCCTGGCTAGAACAAGCTAAAATCAATTGGGGCAGGCCTTTGTTTCATGGAGGTCATCCTTCAAGCATCCTGGAGCATTTGGAAAGAGAGGAACAACAAACTTTTCAGAGATATAAACCCCTCCTACCACTCTTGGCTGGCCAGATTCAAGGAGGATTTTAGTCTCCTTCAATATAGGTTTAAAGACTATAAGAAAGAGTTTATCTTCTTACTCTTAGATTCCCTACCCTCTGATTAATTGTACCCTTTAGTCAGATTCTACCCCCACTACAAAGGTAGCTGGGTGAAATTTGTACATGATGTAACTAATCCTTGTAATTGTGTTTAATATATAATTTATATGACAGTGGGAGCCTCTCCCACTGTCCCAGTTCCTAAAAAACAGGTACAGTCCGTACGGAATGAAAAACATGAACAAAGGGCATTACAAGCTTTAAATTTAGCAAGGCCCGAAGGCTTACAGATTAAAAAAGAGATAAGGTGCCCATGATCCTTTTCTTATCCCTCTCCTCAAGAGGCAGGTCAAGGAGGTGAGAGGACAAAATGGGCGCCTAGGCGAGCTACAAGCAGCAGAAAGCACCAAGAGAACACCTCGGTGGCCGCCCACGGGTAGGCCGGTGATGACGGTGTCGGGAAAGGAGCTGGAAGACGAGGCGGCAGGACCGGCAGTATGCGACGAAGGCGTCGGTGCCCGCATACTCTGAGTTGACGGCCTTGCCGCCCGCCCTCTTCCTCTTCCGCAGCCTCCCGACGCCAGCCGCCCAAGGAGACGGCCCCGAGAAGTTCAAGGAGCTGGCCCCACCCCCGGCAAAACCCTGCCGGAGGAGCGGCCAGGTGCAGATGCTGCTGCTGCCGCACCCGCCCAGGCGCGGGGCATCCGACGCCTAGTCGGACTCATCCCCGTCATCTGCCCCGCTGTCCTCCTCATCACTTTCGCTCGAGGAAGAGCTTCCATCGTCGGAATCTCCATCGGAGGAGCTCTCCACGCAGCACTTCAGGCGAGTCCTGAAGTCTCCGAAGACCTTGACGGAGAGCAGGCCATCCTCCATCAATTTGAAGTAGAGGATGAGCCCCGCCGTCAGGCTGTGGATGTGAGCGAACGTCTTCCACCCACAACAAAGGTACATGACCCGAGGAGCCAGGAAGTCGAAGTCGACCCGCGTGCCCCCATTCCCAAACCCCTCATGTGCAATTTGAGGGATTGGGGCCGGTCACGCTCCATCTCCCGAGCGAACAGGGCGGGAAGACGGAGACGGCGATGCGGAGGCTAGCGCAGCCTAATGAAGAACTCGCGGGGCTGGTCTCCAACATGGCCTTCCATCGGGAAAGGCACCATTGGCGGGGGCGAAGCCGGCGCGCCGTCCCGTCCTCCTCTTCCCCGAGCACTACGACCTCTGCCCTGGCCTTGCCCACGGCCTCGCCCCCTCCCCCTTCCCCTCGCGGCCGGTTCCACCACCGCGGGCTCAGGAGGAGGAGGGACGCGCTGTCGGGCGGCGACCCTCGCCGCCACCGTCGAGGGACCCGGATTCCCTTTCTCCATGACTAGTGAAAGGAAGAAGCAGAAGCAAGAGGAGATAGATGACAGAAGAGTGCGGGACGCCATCCCCCTTCCCCCTCTTTATAAAGGGGCGGGGTCGGGGCTAGGCCGCCCTGCTCGGCCAATCTAGCCACCGGAGGCGCAGGGAATCAGGACCGACCCGCTGCCCCAACCAGCGACGGCCCGGTTTCCCGCCTCCACCGCTTGCCACACCAGGCGCATGAAGGACGCGTGGCGGACGTGCATAACTGAGGGGGCGGGTGAAGCGACCTCTCCCCACCCCGTGATCGTGGGGAGTGGACGCCTTGAAGACCGCGACCCAGCCCCGTTCAGTAAATGAGCCGCGCCTCCACGCCTCCCTCTTTTTACGGGGAAGGCGCGAGCCGCCTCTTTACTGCGATATGACGCATGTGTGTGGAAACCGCCCCACGCATGCCGCCCACGTCACGCACACCCCTCCACGCCGCGCCGCGCGCCCGGGTCGTGGGAAGTGCAGCGCGCGAAGAGTTTTACCGCGGTAAAAACTGCCCCGCCTGCCCGCGCACCGTTTTGGGCCTGGCCCAACAACGTGTTGCGCTTATGTGTGGCCCAGGCCTGGGGGCTCCTGTTGGTGTACAAAAAGAAGGGCACGCTTTTGTACCCCTTTACCTGTGCACGGGCGGTCGGAGCCGCGCCCACGGTCACACCAAGCAGAACAGGGGAGGTGAGCCGAGGTAAGACGGAAGCCCAAGATAATTCGAGCAACGCCAAGACCAAGACCACAAAGAGCAGATGGGCGAAGCAGGTTCCCCCGGCAAGACCCTTGCCGGAGCAGCTTGCCCCACACCAACAGAGCAAGCCACCCTTGAGCCCACGGTCCCCAACGCCATCATCCACGTGGGGCCAGGGCTTGGGAAGGCACCTCTGCGGTGGCATGCAGATCTTTGTGAAGACATATTCAAGATCAGATGAGGATTACAAGACGACGATCCTTGCCGAGGAAGGCCACTAGACCCCTGGCAAGGTCCTTGCCGGGGACGACAGCATGCCACGACAAGACCCTTGCCGGGCCACCCGGCAAGGCCCTCACCAAGGACGCCAACGGGGCCACCGCCAGGCCCACGCCAACCGTCGTTCACATGCAGCTGCCAGCCCAACCAGCTGGGCGGGCACCTGCGTGGCAACATGTAGCTTCCGGGCCAACTCATCGAGCGCCTGCGTGGCGGCATGCAGATCTTCGTGAAGGCTCCACCACCGCGCCACCTCAGCTGCCTGCCTGCCTACATGGCGCCGCACGCATCGCTGGCCAAGGTGCGTGTCGAAGCAAGGAGGAGCGGCGACGGACGGGACGGGCCTCGCCCCCGTCCCCGATAAAGTAGAGGGACACCTAAGCTACGCATTAAATGCGTCTTGTCCTATAATACGAGCGATAAGCTCAGGGCACTGTGCGCCGTTCCACCTCCTGTGTGCCACTGTGGCAGCCCCTTTCAACTATAAAAGGAGGCCCATGGCATACTGGAGAAGGATTTAGCTCTTTCAAACCACGCACTCACCACAGCTAGTTCGAGAGCTCAAGAACTCTCTGAAATACACCCACCAAAGCAGGACTAGGGTTTTACGCATCCTCGCGGCCCGAACCTGGGTAAACTCTCCTCGTGCTGGCTACTGATCCTGCTCTTCTTGCAACCCTGCGCCCCGGCAACCGTAGTAGGGATTCTTGTGATCCCATAGGTGTCGTTTCCCTCGACAACCAGCGCCGTACCGATCGCTTGCAATATGAAAAGCGATGAGGTAGAACACATGGGCCCCCCAAACATGCAGGGTGGGCCTGCGGCCCAAAGTCCAGAACCGTGAGCTTGTCTGAGTATTATGTTCTCAGCTGAACCCCCATAATGCCCTTGCGTTGCACGTAACATCAAGATGCATTTGTATGAGTATTTTATCTTGTGAGAGAAAAAGGATGAACGAGGGAAGGCCTTATTTGCAAATGTGGAGAGGTGTGTGGGTACCTTTTTGCAAAATTGCCATAGTTTCCTTCCTATCCGTCAGATATAAATCGGACGGCCTATATTGCAGGATGGCAGGCACACCATCATCACCAACTCGTCTATACTGTGTTAAAAACAACTCTGATTTTTTATAATTATATATGTTATATATATTCCCCTTAATTTTTCTTATGTATAAAGTTGTGATATAAAAGATTTGTATATTTCTCAGAGGGAGTATCTCTCTGTCAAAAATATATTTTTGTGTAACTAGTTACTCCTGTCTTTCTACTTCCTTGCGCTGATATGTGGGGCATCCGGCAACGGGGTCCACGTGCCATATGCACAAATTAGAGTGCACAACTGCACGGTACACACACCCCGGTCGTAGTGCCGCAGTAATGCCCAATGAGCCGTCAAATCACAAACCCCCCCTTTCCAGCTTTAGCAGTAAGCTGGACGGACAAAGCGGCAATATTTCACTGGGCCTGAATCCCCTTCTCCCTCGTCTGCTTGTTGAGAGAAAACCCCCTCTCGGCGATTGCATAGGGTTTTCTCATGGAGAACCAGGTACGAATTCTTCATCCATCCCCGATAAATCCAAGTCCCTTGGTCGCGGGTAATCCTAGGATGGCAGCCGCCGCCGTTGATGCATTTTTCTTCCTACTAAATCTAGTGTGTTTCATTTGCAGTGCCCAAAGTGCGAGGACCCTACAGGTTTCTGCGCCCTCGGCGAGACGCCACACTTGTTCCTTCTCATCCTAACACAGGATTTTAAAATGCGCATAGTCTGTTCCTAGAATCCTCTTTTCTATCTGGGAGGGTGGTTTTTTTAACATGCTGTCGACTAATTTGGAAATTTGGATTGCTATATTTGGATAAAAGGTACTACCAGTACAATGGTTAACACTGACGTGAAGGAGGAAGTTATTTCTAGATTTGGATAGGGAATACATTGTGTTCTCATATTATTTTTGCTCCAGTGCATTATTTGCTCTGCCAGAACACATGTACTCAAGATGCTCGGCCTTGCCATAACTGAATACACCAGTTTAATGGTCACAGTGAAGACAAGCCATGGATATAAGTTTCGAGTTGGGTTCATGAACCAAGAAGATCGCTGCTTTTTTTAGGGCCGAACTTGGATAAACTTTCTCAAGTGTTACAGACTGAAAGTTGGTGCACGAATGTTGATGGAAATAGCAGAACCTGGTCTCATCTTCACTGCGATCTTCCACCCCGACGTCGTTCCAATTGTTCATCCATGTTAGTTTTGTATCTGGTTCTTGCTTGTTGCCTCGATTACTTCTTAATCCACCTATTCTGTCTAACTAATCACAATTTAACGTTAGAAGTAGCAACGAATCTCTCACGAAGATGCTACTTCTAACTAATATTTTCTTATAATTGGTGGCACGTGTAGGTTTTTTCAGAGTTAAGCAGGCTGCTCGTTTGTTATGCGGTAACAACTCGGCTGTTACTGATGGCACGGAAGTTGACTGGGATGACATCCACAAGTTCCTACACTTTATTGATCGTCTTGAGGTCCTTGTGGGGCGTTTCAATGGTGGAAGGTCACGTGGGATATGTGTGCCACTGCTGCACTGGTTGAACGGGTCCAACTGTGTCGAGAAACTTATGGTACGAGCTGTTTTCTGTTATATATGTTGTTCATAAACTATTGCTTATACACAGTTTTATAGCTGTGATCTTCTTGAAACAGAAACTGCCCAGTTCTATTGTTCCTATACAGATGCCTGACCATGGTCGGGTCAGACTTGCGCTTGGTCACAACATGATGTTTGTGTCGACCTACTCCATTCCCCTTGGAGGTGAAAAGATACTTATTCATGGGTGGTCTCAAATAATGAAGGCCCGTCCATCTTGGAGAATAGGACAGAAGATTATGTTCCTGCTTTTCCATGGCTCTAAAGTGAATATCCTATTTATTAACCACATTGTGAGATGAAGCCGCTTTTAGAAGGTTGTGGATGCGCGGGGTGGCGCCTGGGCCTTGTCCTGGGGCTTGGCGGCCTCACCCTTGGTTAACTGTAGGCAAAGTAGCACTGTTCAGGGCGTGCTTTGTACGGTTGAACCTGTATAAGTACTCATACTGCTTTCAGCTATGGTTGTTAAGTGCCCCTGCTGGTTTCAGTTAAGGTTGTTAAGTACTCCTGCTGCTTTTACAGTTTGTCGTGTTTCTTCAGTCCTGTCTTCCTCCAGCCGCCAAAACCAAACCAGCGCTGGTGGGGCCGCCTGCTTCTGCCTCCCACGATTGGCTGCGCCTCAGCGCACGCATGGCCACCCCACCGTCTCCTAAATCGTTAACGCCGACGTCCGAGGCCTCGCCGTCGTCCTCCGCGCGCTTTGGTGCGCTCGCCGCGGCGCCGCCCTCTCGTGTTGTCAACATGGTCAACAAACAACAGGAATCGGCAGAAGTACGTGGAGAGGATGACAGTACGGGCCCACCATGTCAGCGTATGGAAAAATAAAATGCTTCCTCCTAGTGTTTTCCTCACATCTGGGACCCACGACATTGTGAGCGTATATAGTCAATAGACAAGAGAACAGCACAAGATCGGCTGACACCTGGGACGTAGCTGCTCGAGCAGTATTTTTTTTGTTATTGTTGAGACGGAGCAGGGTTTGAACTAGGCTGTGGCCCGTCTAGCTCAGGCTTATATTTTATGTTCACCATGTGACCAGCCCAGCTATTTTTTCTTTGTGAAAATGAGCCAAGTTTATTTTTTCTAAAGAATACCCAATCCAGGCCTATTTATTTTTCTACGCCCTGATGGGCTGCAACTCTTTCAAGACGCCTGCAAATCTTGAAAGTAATATGAAATGGGTTGTAAATATAAAAAACAGATGACAAATTGGCAATTACTTTATAATTTCTGAATTTTTTTACATTTTCAGATTCCTATTTCACTGGGCATTAACCTAATTTAAATATATCTTCAAAGTACTTTAAATCTGGCTCGACAATTTGGTATTTAAAATAGTTTGGAACCCCAGAAATATGCGAAATTGTCCCTGGCCAACCAAAAAACGGACTGTAATAAATTGCATAAGAAGTCGCAATGAGCTATATATAAATTATTAAAAAAAGAGGGAATGGTCTGACTTATGGGCCTATTAAGTTGACGCGTATGCAAGATTTTTTTAGTTATTATATACGTCAACAAACGATTCTAGCAGACATAACTGTTGGATGTCAATCCAACGGCCTCATGTTTCTTCAATCTCTGATCTTCTTGCTCCAGCCGCCAAATCCAGCGCCGGCGGGACCGCCTACTCCCGCCTCTCGTGCAGGCCTCACCGTCCCCTACTACTCCCACCGCTAGCCAGGGCATCCCTCTACTCACCCACACCCCCTGTTATTCTGTGGCGACGGTAGCCTCACACCGCAGCCGAACCAGTGAACCCTCGTACTCCTCTCTGTGTGGGCATCCACTGCCGCGTCTTCCCCGGCTCCGCGTCGTCCCCTTCCTAGGCCTCGCTGTCGTCCACCGCCCTGGTGCTCTCAACGCGGCGTGGTCAACGTCGTCAAGGAACGACTTCCATCGGAACAGTACTATCGTGGAGAGGCTGACAGCTGGGTCCACGGCAGCCGCAAGGAAGTACCTCCTTATTACGTGGAAAATAATTATTCCTCCACCTGACAGCAAGGACCCACCGGACGGGCCACCGCATTTGGCAAAAAAATGTTTCCTCCTGACTGCTGGGACCCACCGGGCGGGCTACCGTATTTCGTGAAAAAATGTTCCCCCCTCTGTCAGCTCGGACCCACCGGAAGTGCCTCCTTATTACGCACAAAAAAATGAATACTCCCCCTGCTAGTTGGGACCCACCTTGGTGGGAGGCTGACTTGTGGGCCTACTAAGTTGACGGGGACGGAGTGCTTTGTCAACTTAGTCAATATGAACGATTCTAGCTCCAGTGACTGTACGATGTCTATCCAATAGCCGTAGTGCTTCTTCAACCTCTGGTCTTCTTGCTCCAGCCGCCCAAAGCAGCGCCGGTCGGGCCGCATGCTCCTGCCTCCCGTGGCCGGCTGTGATGCTGCGGAGGCCTCACCGCCCCCTACTACTCCCACCGCTGGCCAGGCCCTGCTGCGACGGCAGCCTCACACCGCAGCCGAACCAGTGAACCCTCGTACTCCTCTCCGCGCGGGCTTCCACTACCGCGTCTTACCCGGCTCTGTGTCGTCCCCTTCCTAGGCCTCGCCGTCGTCCACCGCCCTGGTGCTCTCAGCGCGACGTGGTCAACGTGGTCAAGGAACGACTTCCATCGGAAGAGTACTGTACATGGAGAGGCTGATAGCTGGGTCCACGACCGCAGCAAGGAAGTGCTTCCTTATTACGCGCAAAATAATTATTCCTCCATCGGACAGCGGGGACCCACCGGACGGGCCACCGTATTTTGTGAAAAAAACGTTTCCCCCTGACTGCTGGGACCCACCAGCTACATCTTCGCATGCAAGGAAGTGCGTCCGGGCAAAAACAAATGATTCGCCCCCCTGACTGCTGGGACCCACCAGCTACATCTTCGCACGCAAGGAAGGGCCTGACAGTCGGGACCCACCTGGTCGAAGCGTACGTAGCGTTGTCATTTTGGTCGTGAATGCGTATGTTCATACTGGTCGATGTAGAGGCGCACACGTGCCATAGTAGAGGCGCGCACATAGCATGTACACGTATGCACAACGGCCAGGGTGCAAGAAAGTAAATACGGCCACGCACGTACATACGGGCGGGGTCTCGAACGCCTACTCGGGCGTACGTATGGGCAGGGCTCGTGTACATGGCTGGGTCGGAACGGAGAAACTGCGTAGTCGTCGTGTTCATGGGGAGGCAACGGAATGCGTCGTGTTCATCGGGAGGCAACGAAACGTGTGGGAGCCAACCGGCTTGGAAGGAACAGCCGATGGAAACGAGGCCTGGCGTACCGCAGAACGGAGGAAACGGCCTTGTGTTCGACCGGCCACGTTCAAAACGGGATCCTGTTCATCGGGAGGGGTCTGGCGTACCGCAAAATGGAGGAAACGGACCTCCTACGGTCGAAACGGGGGTCCTGTTGATCGGGAGGGGTGTGGCATAGCGCAAAACGGAGGAAACGGACTTGTGTTGGAGCGCTACGGTCGAAATGGGGGTCCTGTTCATCGGGAGGGGTGTGGCGTACCGCAAAATGGGACTGCACGGGATACTGTTCATCTCCACCGTCGACCCCCTCCAGCCTCGGTTACTGTTCATCCACCGTCGACCTCCTCTAGCCTCCACCTGCGACTGTTCATCCACGGGCTCCTGTTCATCCAGCCTCCACCACGCGCTACTCCACCGGCTACTGTTCAACCAGCCCTCTCCACGGGCTCCTGTTCAACCACCCCTCCACGGGCTACTGTTCATCCAGCCCTCCACCGTCTACTGTTCATCCAGCCCTCCACGGGGTGGTCCTGTTCATCCTGCCCTCCACAGTGTCCTGTTCATCCAGCCTCAACCGGCTCGATCGATCGGGGTCCTGTTCATCCAGAGGCAACACCACGGGGTCCTGTTCATCCACCCCCACCGGGAACTGTTCATCCAAACCCCCCCAGCAACACTGACTGTTCATCCAGAGGCAGCATCAATCGGCTTCAGTTAGCAGCAGTAGCGAAGGAATCGCTCGATCGGGTTCAGTTAACAGCCATCGATCGATTGCTCGGGTTCAGTAACGCGTAGCCTGCAGTGCAATCGCTCGGGTTCAGTTAGAGCCCAATGCCTCGCTCGGGTACAGTTAGAGCCCAACGCCTCGCACCCACGCGCGTGTGTGTACAAGAGAAACGCGCATCCCTCGGCCCCGACCACCCACCGTAACCGGGAACACCCCGATATTTTCCTCGCCCTTGCTTCTACCACGGTTTTTTCCGTCATGGACGGCCCAAAGAATGTCATGGAGCTGCGTCTCCGGCCCACCCAGGACGAAAAGCCCATTTTCTGTCATGATTTTTTGTCATAGAAGTAGGACCCCACCACGTCTATGATGATATCGGGTTTTGTCACAATTATCATCATAGAAGTGTCATAAGTATGACAGAAAAAAATTTCGTTCGGCCCAAAATGTCATGGATGTGTCTTTTTTTGTAGTGAACGACAACGACGGCGCGGCACGCCGCCTTCGCCACTGTCGGAAATAATTTTTTTGGGGTTTAATACTGTATCTCGAATTCTCGACCATATGAATATAAATTCATAGAGTGACTGAATAAAAGATATGGTTTGAACGAACTTGCGTTTTTCTCTCTTAATGTACAGACTTATCAAACGATTTTCTTTTGAAAAAAACGTCAACGGTTTTTAAATATACAACACTCATCGCAAACGTTTTAGTTAGAACACCCGTATGCCAACTGACAGCTTCCCCAGGAAGCCAAGGGGAAATGTGCCGAGCAGGATTTCTGCATCCCTTCAACGCAAACGGTTGTTTTGCATGACCCGTGTGCAACGACGTACAAACAATTGGGTAAGATTTGCATATCTTTCATTTTGGGTATGTTGCCATTTCTCAAACTGGAAAGATTGACATTTGTTTATCTAGTAACATTGCCATTTGTCAACCTTGTAAAACTGCGATTTGTCAAAATATGCAGCTACAAATCACTAGCACTATCTAATTTTTGCAACTAAAATCACTAGCACTGTTCATATGGACACCACTAGAAGGCGTGAGTTCATGGACGCATATGCAAATGTAACATTGATTACATACAACAAGTCATCAACCCACAACGACAACGAGGATACACGTTGGATTGTAGATAATTTCCAACAAAACATTCTAGTAAAGTTTTCTCACACAACAAATAACAAAGCGATGAAATGAACTTCAGCTCAACCACTCGTCGGCGTTGGAAACACTTGCTTTGAACCAGAAGTGATTCTCTGGGAAGGGCCAGCTACTGTCAATCTAGAGACCAACGCAGGACTGATCATCCAGGCTGAAGCAGCCTATTTCAATACCCATATTGGGACGGTAGGGAAGCATAGTAATGTCCGAGGTATAGATACAGTTGCTTCTCATAAATGGTAGTAGCGTTGTGTCAACAGCAGCTCCATCGCCTTCCACCATCATTGGATAGTTTTGTCCAAGGAAGAGCGAGTTTCCTCCAAGACTGTCAATACTGAACCAGGGAGAAGGTGTTGGCGCTAGTACACCAGTATCCATCCCGAATACCCTGCAGCGGATGTTGGAATAAGTCCGGAGAGTGCGACCATATGAGACAACACCTACTTCCTTAGTAACATCAGCAGTGCCCCGTATACAGAAAAGAAGAGGTGATCCATCGGAATAAGTTGCCAGGCGCCACTGAGTATATGGGTCCTGCTCGTCCTCATGCTCGTGAATAAAATTTTCAAGTATAGGTGGTGGAATGTTCACAAGACCTTGGAAACACAAGAAGGTTAATTAGTAAAGGGAAACTAGCTAACCCGCATGCATGTGGATGAAACAATTATAATTACGGTGGAAGACAAACGTACCAAAATCATGAGGATTCCATGCAAAAACAGTGCCACGAGTGGTGGCAGCAAACACAAGATCCTCGTATTGAATTGCATCACACTACTCATCCGTGTATAGAAACTAATTTTTGAGCAATATCCATCGAGTCGAACCATGAAGGACGGCAAAAAGCTTGTCGAAGATAGCGACAACATAAGCATTCCTATAACCCCAAGAGCATTTGGGAACTCGACAAATTGCTATCTTCCGTAGACGACAGTCGGCATGATCGTATTTGAACTCACGTAGAATACGGGTGTACTCAACCTCTGGGCAGTCGTCTGAGATTTTTCGAAGTGGAACCCGGTGACGAGTGTACACATTCACAAGTTCCCACTCGCAGTTGTACCCAATATAAACAACCCAATCTCTATTTGCGCCTACCCAAGCCTTGCCCTCAAGCGATGGCATCTTAACATCATACGTATCATTATCAAGCGGCATCAACTTACACAAGGCGAGGCTTCCCTCGTCCCCGCGCTAGTCAGCAGGGTCACGTCGAAGAAGATAGGGGAGAACAAACCGCTCCTGAACCCTTGGGTTCCTTGTAATGATGTTATTAGTTGAGTCGAGAATGGTCTTGAACAAACCTGCCATGCTAGCCGAGGTGATGACGTTGCACCGATCAATGAGTTCCTCCACCGCGTCATCATTCAGATCGGGGAAAGAATAACGGGGTCGTTTCCGGCTTGTTCCCTCCATGGAGAAGACGATCAAACAATGGCAGAAGGAAGGGTGAAGGCAAATGGAGGAGGGAGGAAGAGCTAGCGTGCGACAGCAGTTCCAAATCAAGAAGGAAAGGTGAAGAGTCGGTGGAAGGTTGGCACGGTACACGAAGAGGCGCCTGTTGAGCGAACAGTTGCCACAGACGTCACACACTGACGACAGCGGCCGAGTGAACCGCATGCAATCCCATCGCACAACACACACGTCTTGTTAAGTTGAACCATTTATGTCCTCTTGTGTCAACGCCAACAGTTCATCCGAGTGAACCACATGCCGTATATCGCACACACCTTGATCTGGCTGACCATTTCTTTTGTGTTGCCTAATCACAAACAGTTCATCCGAGTGAACCGTATGCTGTATATCACAGACACCTTCATCTGGATGCCCATTTCTTTTGCGTTGCCTAATCACAAACAGTTCATCCGAGTGAACCGTATGATGTGTATCGCAAACGCCTTCATCTGGCTGCCCGTTTCTTTTGTTCCTCCTCATTGCAAACAGTTAATTGAACTGAACCGTATGCCCTTCATCGCACACGCAACTAAAATATGAACCGTGTTTGATGCATCCTCCATCGCAAATGTTTTCACCTTTTTTACAGTTTTCATGCACCACCATTTGCGATTATTGCATCGCACACAGTTTCTCGAAGGGTCTCTGATCGAAGTGTCGCGTTAGCAGCATCCTGCAGTAGTGGGCAATCCAAACTTCAAATGATATAAGCGAAGCACATGAAGCATTTTATAAAGCCATACTCAAAAGATATAAGTGAAGTGGAAAGAGCATTCTATAAATCAACCATGGACTATCTCATACCAGCATGGTGCATGAAAGAAAAGTGAAAACTAAATGCGAAAGACGCTCCAAGATTTGCACATATCACATGAACGAAACGAAACCGAAAACATACCGATACTTGTTGAAGCAAGATGGGATGCGTTCCGGGGCATCCCCAAGCTTAGACGAGTGAGTCTCCTTGAATATTTACTTGGGGTGCCTTGGGCATCCCCAAGCTTGATCTCTTTCCTCTCCTCCTTCTCCTCATATCGAGACCTCCTCGATCTTTGATCACTTCATCCACACAAAACTCAATAGAAAGCTCGATAAGATCCGTTAGTATAATAAAGCAAATCACTACTGTAAGTACTATTGCAAACCAATTCATATTTTCTTTTTGCATTGTAGCTACTGTAATATGAATTTTCCATGGCGTAATCCACTTATAGAAATTGATAGTTTCAACAAAACAAGCAAACAATGCATCAAAAACAGAATCTGTCTTAAACAGGACAGTCTGTAGTAATCTGAACATTCACCATACTTCTGGTACTCCAAAAATTCTGAAAAATTAGGAAAATAAAAAAATTGTATAGAAATACAGTGCAAAAATTTTCAGAACCGTTTGACGATCCAGTAAAAAATGTAAAATCGCGCACTACAGCCAAAGTTTCTGTTTTGCACCGCACAAACCAACAAGTAATGTAAACATCCTAAAGGCACATCTTGGCACATTATTTTTATGATACAATGGATTTGTACAAGGGGATAATTATTTTTGTTGAAAAGTTTCCGTAATCAAGGGTCACAAAGTTTCCATGGGCATGAACAAAGTTCAAGGCTAGCTCCCACTTTAACAATGCTCGTCTTTCTCACTTTCTCTTTTCTTTTTGAAATTTTTTTAGGTTCCCCTCTTTATTTTTTTGTTTTTAAACTTTATAAAAGCACACAACAGAAATAAATGACTCTCTAAAACTTCTGGGTTGTCTCCCTGGCAGCACTTTCTTTAAAGCCATTAAGCTAGGCATATAGTGCTCAAGTAATGGATCCACCCGGATCCCAAGGTATATCAAAGCCAATTTTAACTAACAATGATTTGTGATTTAGTAATGAGCACACAGTAACATATATCATGCAACAACAAAGTCTAACTCTCTTCCTATGCATTAGCATGTAATAAAAGAACAATTCATGCACACATAGTAAAGGCCAATGCATAGTATAAACAATTTCTTGCAATTTTATCATATTGGAAACATGGAGAGGCGGAGATGTAGTTCCTCTCTCATAATAATTGCAAGTAGGAGCAGAAAGCACATGCATATTATATCTATCAAAATCACCATGTGTAGTCGTAAAACGCAACCCATCAATATAATCCTTAATAAGGGCAAACTTCTTCGATATAGTGTAGTCGGGAGAATTCAAAAAGATAATAGGACTATCATGCGTGGGTGCAATAGCAACAATTTCATGTTTAACATAAGGAACTATAGCAAGTTCATCTCCATAAGCATAATTCATATTGGCATCTTGGCCACAAGCATAGCAAGCATCATCAAAAAGGGATATTTCAGAAGAATCAACGGGATCATAACAATCATCATAGCATTCATCCTTCGGTAAATTCGAAGGGAAATAAAACAATGTATGGGATAAAGAGTTACTCTCATTAGATGGTGGGAACGAGTGATCAATCCGCTCTTCCTCCTTTTGTTCTTCGCTCTCCTCCTCATCTTTTTCATCCAATGAGCTCACAATGTCACTAATTTCTTCTTCCATAGACTCCTGCAAAATATTAGTCTCTTCTTGGACAGCGGAGGAGTCCTCAATATATGGTTTAGTATAAGGATTAGAAGCATAATTATCATAGAAATAGTTAAGTATGGCGAAATTTTCAGATTTGTAGAGAGTAGTATCACACTCTTCAATAAAAGAAGCAATTTCACAAGTACCCCTAAAAGCAACAAATTCTTCAATTTGTCGAACATCATAGTAATTATAAACACCCTTAGTATACGAAGAGACGATTCCATTATCACTAAACTCACATTGGTAAGGAAGGTATTTCTTAGGGTCTTTAGAACAACAAGTACAATAATATATTTCACATAAATTCCAAGCATAGCACTGCAAACGATGAATTTGATCCAGTAAAAGTTTCCCTTTTTCAGATATGCGGTGTCGCATATAACAAGCATGCTCATCGGGCATCGTCTCGCATTGATTCTTCTTCCCAAAAATCACATATATTCAAAAAAAATCTCCGTAAGTTTTTATCCCGTTTGGACTCCGTTTGATATGGATTTTCTGTGAAACAAAAAAACATGCAACAAACAGGAACTAGCACTGGGCACTGGATCAATATGTTAGTCCAAAAAATAGTATAAAAAGTTGCCAAAAGAATATGAAAGTTGTATAATATTGGCATGGAACAATCAAAAATTATAGATACGACGGAGGCGTACCAATCATACGGTCACTGGCTCACCATACGGCTCCGTAATTTGTTGATGACATGATCAATTGACCAGCCAGACGGTCCACATTCAGCAGTGCACATTGCCATAGGGCCCACCCGTCAGCGCGTATACGAAAGCCAGAAATGGTAATAAATTAGTGGTCGGTGGGGATTCGAAGTCGTGAGACCTCTGGTTGGCCGTCGCTCGCAGTGGGGGGTGCGGTGATTGGGCGGTGGCATGTGGATCGCCGGAGAAAAAGCTCCGCGGGGGGGGGGGGGGGGCTAGAGGGATGGCCGTGGCGGCGGCGGACCGGCGGTGGGGAGTGGTTTTGGGCCGGCGAGGCGGCGCGGGACGGCTGCGGGCTGCGGGGCCGGCGGTTCAGCCGGTGGTGGCTGGCGTCTTAGGGCGGTGGAGGTTGAAGATAACCTGCAGGCCCTTGATTTCGTATCCAACGGCTGGAAAATTGACTGACCAGAGATGAAAATGTCAGTCGACTGATGTGTAGCCTCACCCCACATGTACACATGCACGCATGCAACACTCGCACGAACACACGCACGCATGCAGGCGTGCAACACTGACACGTACACATAATGAACACACGCACACATGCAGGCGTGCAACACTGGCACGTACACATGCACTCACGAACACACGCACGCACACATGCATGCAACACTGAAACATACACATGCACGCACGCAACACTCGCATGCCTGCATGCACACAACACACGACGCAAGACACACGCTCAACCTATACGTGCATGCACCCATTGTTAAGGACATGGATTGTTACGGGTATTAATCAATCTTATCTATGATAAGCAAAACATTGATGTTTGCAGCGGTTTTATGAATCACAACGTATTGAATGGGCTATCAACGTATATATGAAAAATTTAAAATTCTCTTACATTATATTGTAGGCTTATCTACATGAAATAGATAACATCACACTCAATGAACAATCATCGGTTTATGAAATGCTCGCTTCTGACCGCCTGGCCCACCAAAAGTTCCTCTGCCGTGCGCTGCCTGCGTTGGGTCACTGACATGCAGGCCATGTACCCAAAGATCCCACACGTCAGTGGAAGAACAACGCAGTGTTGTATGTCAGAGTCGAGGGCGCTGCTCGCTGCACGCCCAGCTGAACACGCCTCCTTGCCGCATTCAAATGCCTCCGTGAAACCCGTGTGGAAGCCGAGAAACCCACTCTGGACACATGTCCGTTCATGACGGGCCCGACATTAAATGCAACGCCGGCCGAGCTCCTCCCGTCCGCCGTCTATTTAATCTCCTATTTAAACGAGGCCAGACGCCGGCCAAGAATCGCACACCTTCGCCGCTCCCCTATCTCCTCCTTCACCATTTTGTCCACTCTTACAATGGCTTACAAAGAGTAGTTTATCCGGCATCCAAGCCGGTTGGGTGGCCCGCTGAGCCCGCCAGATATGAGCTATGCAGCTCGATGATCCACCTCCCTGCCCTCGCCCGACGGAGCCAGTTGCCGCCCCAAGCCGGCGCGCGGTTCAGCAACTCGCCGCTCCAGGACAGGTCGACGAGGAGCGGCGAGCTGCTCCACGCCGGCACGGCGGGGAGCACGGGCGTCGTCACTGTCGTCCATGCCGCCGCCTCGTACTGCGCCTCCCATGTCTGCGACCGCGTCTCTCATTTTTGTGTCCGAGACTCCCATGCATGCGGCCGCGCCATGCAAGCAGTGACAGAAGCCAGCTGCACGGAGAGCGATGAGTCGGTGGCCAGCGCCTCCGCGTCCGCCGCCTTCATCAAGGAGAAGTAGAACACGGGAGGCCGCTGCCGCTTGGGTCCCAGGAAGGCGTACACAGCAGGTGTCTTGCCGGATCCTTTTGTTGTGAGTACCTTCGTCGACCCTGCATGGGCTCCACGGAAGCAGAGAAGCCCCCTTCCACCTCCATCTTGGGCATCAGCCCATGATGTCAGTTGGGCAGTGGGGAAGCGAGCCATCCTTTGTGCTGAAGCATATACCTCCGGGGCTCCCAGCAGTCCGGTGATTGTGCTGCCGGACATGAGGAAGACAAATGGATCGGCGGGCGACCATTTAGGCTAGGTGTTATTATACATGCGATGTTCAGAACTAGCACCGCTTAGTTGATTTGAATGTAATGAAATCCGTCATGTTTGTATGAAATCTGGTATTTTACATGAATTCCGTCATTGTTTATATGAAATATCGCCGTGTTTGCATGAATTTTGTCCGGTTGGTTGAGTTGCTGTCAGAATGCGTGCGGCTATGGTTGGATGGCGTAATTTGTGGGTCGCCGGTCGGTCTGCGGGCTCGGGCGGCGTGGTGGGACAAAAAAAGCACAACTCGTGCGAACTTGTCTCCAACGTGCGCGCTGGAGGATGCATGAGCAGCCGAGCTATTCCCCGTTCATCGGTGGCAAAGGCACCGGTGGACAAAAGGGTCGCCAATATTTTGGCTACCCCGGGCAAGATCCAAACAACCCCTCCCAGCACATTCAAATCCCTCGTTTGCCGTGAAATTTTGCCATGTGTTGTTTTCATGGACTAGCAAGATGCCTGTGCATTGCACGGAACATCAAGATGCGATTTTTACAAAACACCTGTTGTGATTGACCCATGCAGGAGTAATCCCATGTGTAAAAACTAATGATATCTCGAGAATTTTATTGGAAAAATGGTATCTCTAGAATTTCATCGAAAAATGAAAGATGAGAGATAAGGTGAGGAGGAGTGGGGCGTTGTCACGACCGGTTTTTCAACAAAAATATTTATGGAGAGACCGATCCCTTTTACGGACCAGTAGAGAAGAATTCCTTCTTACTGGTAGACAAAATCTTGATCACAGAAGAAAATACCAGGAGTACTGAATATAATACAAGATTGAGCGGAGACTGCTCAACAATTTATTACAAACACGCCAATAAAACATAAAGGCAGATAGGGAGGCATAACTACTAGCTCACGATAAAAGCGGTGGTGGAAAAATCACAGCGAAGTGGGTGATGTGACTCCTGACAACTAACAGCTCTTCGAGCGTCGGAGTGAGGCTCGAGGATACTTATTGCGGGTGGCGGAAGCATATAGAATACAAGTGACCAATATCCAGGATCGCACAGGACTGACTGGGATTCCTCTAGGCGTCGGACTCACTATCAAACTCTTCATCCATGAGATCGCCTTCGTCAACATCTGGCCAAATCAACAAGCCAGGTGAGTACTATGAAAGTACCCGCAAGACAGTTCAGACATAAGATATAACAAATGTAAACATGATGCATAAGAACAGATTAACAAGTGCACTCGGACAACGAGATAATAATGCACGGGGAAATAAAGAGAGGTCGGGCGGTAGTCCTCCCGAAATCCCAAAATAATACTGAGGGCCAAACGAGTGTCTGAATGACTCCTCGAGAGGAAACAAAAGAAATAACAATGCCGCAGTCGGGCGTCAAGGCGACACCACATAAAGGGCTTATAATAAAATATAAATAACAGTGCATGCCACAGTCGGACGTCTGAGCGACATCACAGAAAGGGCTTATATTGAAAGTAAATGACAGCATGCCACAGTCGGACGTCTGGGCGACATCACATAAAGGGCTTGTATAGATAATAAAAGTGCCACAGTCGGACGTCTGAGCGACATCACATAAAGGGCTTATATCAAAAGTAAATAACAGGAGTGCCACAGTCGGACGTCTGAGCGACATCACATAAAGGGCTTACATCATGACTTAATAATTCAGTAGTTCAAGAATATAAATCATTTCAGGTACGAGATAAATAAAAGGTTAGTCCATCCATAGGAATAACGATTAAACTGGGTTTACCACTCAAGCTTGTTCACCGGGGATTTACCACGAGGACTGACATAGATATGGATATACTGGCCACGGTCCTTGACCATAGATACGATGAATCGGAAGGATTTGACTCTGCAGAGTTTGTACTTTAACCACAGCCAACGGATTTCAGTAGTCACGGGGACTAGTTCCGTTTACGGTGTTTTAGGAGAAACACATCTAACCAGTACACACCCATTCAACATTCCGAAGCCAGGAATCACCCTCGGCAACGTTCAAGAAAAACCTTGAGACGGGGAGGCTACAACCTCTCGTAGCATGGGATCAAATTTATATACGCGCGCTCTAAGGGGTGCCCCCCTCTCGGTCCCAACCGGAAACACCCATGCCCCCTGACCGGATGACTGGCTTTAATCCAGGGCCATGGAACCCTCATCCCGGCCCCTCTATTTGGTGTGTACACGGAAAGAGGTTAACAGCTTACTAAACCGTATTCTTGGCAGAAAACATGTGGCAGCACGGAAGGGGGAAGAACGATAACGTGACTCCGTCCACGTTAACGTCGGAATTTATCGGATGACGTAAGGCTGGCATGCTACAACAGTACCACCTTACTGCCCTTCATGTCACCACATGACTAGGCCATCTCTCATCAGAGATCACAGTAACTTCGGAACACACGAGTAGTTGCCTTACATGCAACGAGATTCTCACCGATGCTCATATGTCATGCACAACCATTCAAGCAAACATGTAAAAAACACCTATCATATCAAAGGTTCAAACATGCTTGCCTGGTTCGGAGAAGTCGGAGTCTAGCTCGGAGAAGTTCGCGGCTCCGTCACCCCTTCCGGAACCTACGGTATAGCGAAAACGTATACTAACGTGAAAATCAACGCGTGCATAAAAGTTGTCCCAAATTTTTTTCCAAATAAATACTATAAAAAACTAGACAAAAATATGAGACTGTCAGAAAAAGAATCACTCAAAAATCATCTTTTATTAAAAAGTTATAAGGGTTTTAGTCCAGGGACTAATCTGTGATGAAACAGAAAAGATCCAGGGAATTAACTGAGAAAACAGAAAACGGTTCGGAGGGAAAGACGTCAGCCCAAAGGGAAAACGTATTCTGCCCGAAGGCGCCAACTGAAACGGTTCGCGGGGGAAAAGAATAGAGGCTGACAGGGGGGTCCACATGTCAGGTTTGAAAACCTCGCCGGCGCCCGAAGACTGCGGTGGTCGCTGGGGTTGAACCACGGCGAGACAGGGAGATCGGAGTGTACCAAGAGTTTCAGCGTGTCCTTCCGCATCGGTGGGTGGTGGACTCGACCGACGGAGAGCACCACGTCGACGGCGACACTTTCTAAGGCGGACGGCGGCTCGGGCGATGGTGGAGAACTCCGGTGGGTGCTGCAAACTCCGAATTGAAGCGTGGGTCAGGAGAGTGGATGCATAAGGAAGCTACTGGCAAGGGTTGAGGGGTGGAGGTGCACGCACGGGAGCGAATCCAGCTGGATCCCGTGGCGGGTCGCGGCGGCCAGAGTTGGGGAAGAAGGCTCCCTCGGGGCTCTTCCAGTGGCTTGGCGTGTTCTAGGTGGAGTGCAGAGGTGGTGTGGGTTCGAGTTCGAGCTCGGGGCCTCTATTTATAGGCGATCCGAGGGGGTGGCCGTGAACGGGAAATCTCCGGCGAGCGATTACGGCGAGACAGTGGTTGGGCAGTGGGTTTAGGAGGCTAGGCAGCATCAGTGAGAGTTACTGGTCCCGTTCCACTGCTAAACTTGGTCGGGCTTGGCGCAATGGCGCCGGTCTTCGTCGGGGCGGCCGTACGGGCACGGCGGCGGCAGAGAGCGCGCTCCGCGCCTAGCAGTTCGCGACGAGGGTGGCAGCGCGCACGGGGGAGTGGGTGGCCACGCGGCGGCCTCCGGTGGCTTGGGCGGCGCTGGGCGGCGCCGTCTACGTTGCGCCCCTCTCTGGCGGCCGCAAAGCCGCCGCTGCCGTCACTCACGGGGTGGCGCACCTCCTGCTGCTCGTCGCCGACGCCCGCAACCTTCCAGGCGTTCGTGCGGCACAGGGACAAGAGGGAGGGGACGGGGAGCAAGGCGCCACCGCGGCACTGTCGAGATCGACAACAAGTTCTGAAGAAAACGACAGTAGATCACTGAACTGTATCTCTGAATTAACTGAACATGACAGCAACAGTGTCCAGTAGGTGTTCGACGAAATGATTTGGCAAGGTGAAAAAAATTTCTGGAGCTGGGACTTGGGGAGGTGACCTCTCAATGCACCCAGAGGCTGCCTGATTTTTCTCAGATTTTTAGGAGAAGAATTTAATTGAATTTCATCAAATTTGGCAAATAAGGTCCAAACTTGCAGCAAGTATAGTTTGAAATATTTGAACTCAAGACCAGTGGATCTTCATGGATCCTGGTTGAGGGTTCAAAGGACTAGCTAGGGAAATTGGTTTGGAGACAAAACTCAAAGCAGAAAGGGTAGTTCCTTTGTAAATCTCCAAGGACCACAATAGAAGGCAGAAATTGTTTTTGATGAGAATTAAATGGAAAATAAATTATGGGGAGGTTCAAACTGCTGGATTTGAAGAGTAGCTTGACACAAAGATGGGGAAAGGCTTATGGGAGTGGATTTCCACTTAGGTCATGGCAAGAGGAATTTTTGAAAAGGGGAGAAGATCACTCAATATACCATAGGGCCATTTAAAAGATTTTCAAAAGAAATTTTCCCAAGTGAAAAGCATTTGGTTTTGAGTCCAAATAAAAGGGAAAACCTCCAAGACCAAAATCAAGTCTTGGGTGAATCCAAAACAAAACACTTGCCATAAAAGAAAATATTTTGAGAGGGAGAGTTCTTTGGAAGGAA
The DNA here is from genome assembly GCF_002575655.3 of Aegilops tauschii subsp. strangulata. NCBI lineage: Eukaryota > Viridiplantae > Streptophyta > Magnoliopsida > Poales > Poaceae > Aegilops > Aegilops tauschii. Next base: position 90,996,791 of record NC_053039.3, on the reverse strand, counting down.
AATTTAAATACCCTCCTCAAATAAAAATAAGGGTTTTGAAAAAACCAATTAAAAATTTTGGGTGTCACAGGCGTGGTGGTGACTGGTGGTCGGACTGGGTGGAGGCATGGGGATGGACGGTGCCGACAGGCGGCATCGTCTACCATGCTAGATTGTTCCTGAGATATCCTTTTTTAATTGCTCAGCAATGAGGTTGTGGGAGATAAGGATGAACAAGGCAAGGCCTTATCTGTAAATGTGGAGAGAGGTGCGGGTATCTTTTGTAAAAATTTCATAGTTTGCTTTCTATCCATCGGATATAGATCGGACGGTCTATATTACAAGATGGCAGGCACACCATCATCACCAACTCGGTTTTTTATAAGAGTAGAGATAGAGATATTTCGCTGTGTGAAAACAAATTTAAATATGAATGAATAATCGGTGTACGCGGTCTTCTGCCGGGAGCCCGGGGCACAGTTGGATGGCCTCATAGTAGTAGTAGTAGTGTAGAGTACTACTAGTACTACTAGATAGTGACTGTTTACTACCGTATCTACGTACTAATTGCAACACATGCATGTGTTAGCATTATAATGACCACGTATGGATTTGATGGTAAGATTTGTGTAAGTTGGATGCCATATTATTGCTCTAACATGTGGTTAAAGTTAGCCTTCAAAACGCATTTTATACCCTATATGGCTTGAGAGAGTACATGCATTGTCGAGGTTTCTCTTAATCCTTTGGTGCAACGTTTTAATTGAAGCTTGAAATGTGAACATGTGAATGGGAGGGGGACTACTACAACCCTTCCAAAAGAACTGTAGTACCAATGGTATCGTACTCCCTCCGTTCACCATCTCACATGCTTAGTTTTTTCATTTGATAAGAGGCAAACCATGTGGGGCCTACCTTAGAGGCAAGGCTCTATACACTGGAGATGCTACGTACGTATTACTTTTGATGTGTCCCGTCAACTCGCAGAACGAGGAGAGGCTTGCTTAGTACACCGTCTCCCCCGCCCACGAGCGCGGTGGCTTGCGGGACGAGGTGAAGCTTGCTTAGTAGTACGCCTTACGCCCGCTCCCTCGCCAACGCGTGCGGTGGCTCGCAGGACGAGGAGAAAATTTTACTACTCCCTCCGTTTACTCCTCGTCCCTACCTTGGTTAGAGATATTATCATATTGTTTGAAATATGTCTTTTAGTAGTAGTAGGAGTAGTACAATGGTATACATAGGAGTAGTACTACAGTAATTTCCTTGGAGTTTGTGGTGCAGCAAGCTACCCTAGGCTATGCTACTGCTCCCTTCTTTCCGGTTTATGGCTCAATTTCAAAATCTCTCCAACCATGGTAGAAGGTGAGTGGTGGAATTAATTTTGTAGTTTGCACAGGTAATTAGTACACTCATTTTTCTCAAGAAGTTATGTTTACCGAGGCATTAATTAGAACGAATGCATGCATGACCACTAAATTTCCATGAACTTCTACATGCATTGGTGAGTTTTCTCTTGACACTGCTTGCATCGGGTGATTTAACGCACCTCAAAATCCAAACATGTGATGGTACTACAACTAGTAGAATTGAGACTTATAAAACGGGAAACAAAATTTTTTAGATGAGCCCTATAAACCGGAAAGGAGGGAGTAGTAAGTAGTACTACCTCCATAGTGGGTACATACTCCATGTAAAATCAGATTTCCCCAAAACTAAGTCGCTCAACCTTTATTTGCTTGTTTCCCTTCCTACCTCGCTGCCTCGAACAGACTATGCCAAACTCCCCTGCCTGCCGCGTGGGAAAAGACCCGCCCTCACCATTTTTTAGTCCGGGTTTGTATCGATGGATCGCGCGAAGCAGCAAAACCCAAGCCGTGTCTTGTACTCCTCCGTTGATGCTCACTTTCATGAATTCTGTACTTCCTCTCGCCGACATGTGGGACATATAACAACCGGGTCGATGTGTCATGCACCAAATAGCAGTGCAGAACAGCAGGGGGGACGCATCCCAGTCGTACCGCCCCACTAGTAGTAATGAGCAATGAGACGTCAAATCACAATGCCGCACCTTTCCAAATGGACGAAGCAACCATTATTTCACACTTCCCTGAATCCACTTCGCCATCACTTCCTTCAAGAAAACTGTGTATTGCTTCTACCATTGTTCTACCTCAAGAGGGACGCGCATCGCCTTGGTACATCATGACACGTGGGACTGCATGACAGGCCTTGCTCCCCCGCGCACCGCTCGGTAAAATCACCTCATTTTACTACTTCCTGTGTATCGGTTTACAGGGCATGCACGTTGTTCTAGGTTGAGAATTTAACTGGCTATATATGTGATGAACAGAGTATATGTTTAGAAACTACATCCGCTAAAGAACCCAATGATATACTTTTTGTGACATAGTAACTCATATTTAGTTAGTCAAATGGATGACCTAGAACTACATGAATGCCCTATATACTGAGACGGAGGGAGTAGTATCTCTTTAGATCAATATAGTCGGGATTCACCGAGGAGCAAAACCAAGTGGTAGGCTGCTCCTGTCATGTTGGCGTAGCAACTCAAGCAGGGTCAGTCCGCACATGAAATGCTGACACACTTAACAGGACCCCTTTGGCCGACATATGGCTCATCCACCGTCTTGTTCCACGTGCGATGCGCCAAATTACAGTTCGGAGCAGCGGTTGGACTTGGAGGCACCCCGGTCGTAGCGCCGCAGTAGTAGTAAATGAGCGATGAGGGGTCAAATCACAAAGCCCCACCTTTCCCACATTAAGCTGGACGTACGAAGCAACCATCATTTCACTCTAGGGTGCAAGAGCATAAAGAAAAGAGAAAACCCATGATGCATGCGACAGCTACCTAGGGCACCCTAGGGTAGGAGCCTCCACTACAAATCCTTTTTTTGAAAGCGCCTCCACTACAAATCCGCTTCTCCCTCGTCCTCTTGAAGAAAACCGATGATGCGTGCGGCTGTAGGGTTTGTAGGAGTACTATGGCGTGCGGGGCCACATCGTAGTAAACGGGAGAGGGATTGAGTTCGAGTCGACGCCTTAATATGTGTGGGCCGCTCGGTTTTACGGGAACGAGGCAACATTTTAGGTTCGGGGACCAGTGGAGATATAAGTACAAAAAATTGTGGACGTAGGTTCGATTGAAAGGCAATGATGCATGGGCCCTGCATATTGATATACCCGCGGCTGCGTGAAATTTGCTACCCTACTCAAAATAGTGCATAAAAGTTCCTCCAAAAACATCTATAACTAATGGGAAGTGAATGTATGCTTAAAATGAAAATGTAATGCTCCCTCTGTCTAGTTGTATAAGTCATCTTAGGTTTTTTGCTAGTTATGTAACACCCCGTAGTTAAGCTACAGTAACCACACACTAATGGTGCTAGGTCATCATATTTAAAAATTTGCTAAACCTCAATTGCTTCAAACTAAGTTCGAATTCAAATTCAAATAACATGTCAAATTATAATTTATTAAAATAGTAAATTAAAAATGTTCCAAAGGTTGTAAATATTCACTAACTAATTAAAAATCATCAACCAACATTATTGGGAATGTTTATATGCCTCTACGATAATTAAAGCAGGAGCAAACAACATTTAAATTAACCATTTAAAGATAAACAAATGTTTATCCTTTTCAAAATGATTTGAAACTTTGTGTGCGGCTCCATTATATGAACCAATATTTATGTGCTAAATTTCGTATTCAACAAAATTCATTTCATAGCTGGAACTAAATACAAAACAGAAAATGTAAAAAGAAATAAAAGGAAATAGTAAAACAATAAGAGAAGGAAACGAGAGGCCTCCCCCCGTTTCTCTAGATCCCAATAGGCCCATCCCGGCACCCATCCTATAACCCTAGGCCTCACCCAACTCTCTCGCTCGGTCCCTGATAACCCACAAGTATAGGGGAACAATTGTAGCCTCTTTCGATAAGTAAGAGTGTCGAACCCAACGAGGAGCTAAAGGTAGAACAAATATTCCCTCAAGTTCTATCGACCACTGATACAACTCTACGCACGCTTAACGTTCGCTTTACCTAGAACAAGTATGAAATTAGAAGTACTTTGTAGGTGTTTTTGGATAGGTTTGCAAGAATATAAAGAGCACATAAATAAAAACTAGGGGTTGTTTTAGGTAAAAGAAGCAATAAAGTTAGTATAGCGAGTGTGGATAAGTGGTGGTAGGAGTTGCGAAATTGTCCCTAAGCAATTGACTACTTTACTAGACCGATAGCAAGTTTTATGTGGGAGAGGCCACTGCTAGCATGTCATCCCTGACTTGGAATTCTATGGACTTATGATTGGAACTATTAGCAAGCATTCGCGACTACTAACATTCATTAAGGTAAAACCCAACCATAGCATTAAGATATATTGGTCCCCCTTCAATCCCGTATGCATCAATTTCTATGCTAGGTTGAAGCTACTGTCACTCTTGCCCTCCAATACATAGTCCTATCAACATACAACTAACCCTATAGTGTGATCCACGCGCGCGCTCATATGATGGGCACCAAAGGACAGCAACATAACCACAAGCAAATTAAACCAATCATAGCAATTCATCAATTACCGATAGCACAACGAAAATCTACTCAGACATCATAGGATGGAAACACATCATTGGATAATAATTTGAAGCATAAAGCACCATGTTCAAGTAGAGGGTACAATGGGTTGCGGGAGAGTGAACCGCTGTAGATAGATGGGGGAAGGTGATGAATATGTTGGTGAAGATGATGGAGGTGTTGGTGTGGATCGCCGTCACACGATGATGGCCCCGGCGGTGTTCCGGCGCCACCGGGAGAGAGGGGGAGAGGGCCCCCCTTCTTCTTCTTCTTCTTCTTATTCTTCTTCCTTGACCTTCTCCCTAGACGGGAGAAGGGTTTCCCCTCTGGTCCGAGATTGGATTTGTCTCTCTGTCTCTCTCTGTTTCTGCGTTCCAGATTCTGGCCTTTCACCGTTTCTTATATTCCCGGAGATCCGTAACTCCAATTGCGCTGAAATTTTAACACGATTTCTATCCGGATATTGGCTTTCTTGCGGTGAAAGAAGGGAACCAACCTCCTTATGGGGTGGCCACGAGGGCCTAGGGCGCGCCTGACCCCCTGGGGCACGCCCCCTGCCTCGTGGCCCCCTCGGGCATTGTCTCGCATTGATTCTTCTTCCCAAAATCACATATATTCCAAAAAAACTCCATCAGTTTTTATCCCGTTTGGACTCCGTTTGATATGGATTTTCTGTGAAACAAAAAACATGCAAAAAACAGGAACTGGCACTGGGCACTTGATCAATATGTTAGTCCCAAAAATAGTATAAAAAAGTTGCCAAAAGTATATGAAAGTTGTAGAATATTGGCATGGAACAATCAAAAATTATAGATACGACGGAGACATATCAACATCTCCAAGCTTAATTCCTGGTCGTCCTCGAGTAGGTAAATGATAAAAAAGATAATTTTTTATGTGGAATGCTACCTAGCATAATCTTGATCATGTAATGTAATCATGGCATGAATATGAAGACACGAGTGATTCAAAGCAATAGTCTATCATTTGACATTAAGACAATAATACTTCAAGCATACTAACCAAGCAATTATGTCCTCTCAAAATAACATAGCCAAAGAAAGCTCATACCTACAAAATCATATACTTTGGCCATGCTCCATTTTCGTCACACGAAATGCTCCCATCATGCACAACCCCGATGACAAGCCAAGCAATTGTTCCATACTTAGCATTTTCAAACTTTTTCAACTTTCACACATTACATGAGTGCGAGCCATGGACATAGCACTATGGGTGGAATAGAATATGATGATGGAGGTTGTGTGGAGAAGACAAAAAGGGACAAAGTCTCACATCGACGCGGCTAATGAACGGGCTATGGAGATGCCCATCAATTGATGTCAATGCGAGGAGTAGGGATTGCCATGCAACAGATGCACTAAGAGCTATAAGAGTATGAAAGCTCAAACTAGAAACTAAGTGGGTGTGCATCCAACTTGCTTGCTCATGAAGACCTCGGGCATTTGAGGAAGCCCATCATCGGAATATACAAGCCAAGTTCTATAATGAAAATTCCCACTAGTATATGAAAATGATAACTCCAGAGACTCTCTATATGAAGAACATGTTGCTACTCTGAAGCACAAGTGTGGTAAAAGGATAGTAACATTGCCCCTTCTCTCTTTTTCTCTCAATATTTTTGTTTTTTTGGTGGGCTTCTTTGGCCTTTTTTAAAGTCTGTAGTCTCATCCCGACTTGTGGGGGAATCATAGTCTCCATCATCCTTTCCTCACTGGGGCAATGCTCTAATAATGATGATCATCACACTTTTATGTACTTACAACTCAATATTACAACTCGATGTCTAGAACAAAGTATGACTCTATATGAATGCCTCCGGCGGTGTACCGGGATGTGCAATGATCTAGCGTAGCAATGATATCAAAAAATGGACAAGCCATGAAAACATCATGCTAGCTATCTTACGATCATGCAAAGCAATATGACAATGAATGCTCAAGTCATATATATGATGATGGAAGTTGCATGGCAATATATCTCGGAATGGCTATGGAAATGCCATAATAGGTAGGTATGGTGGCTGTTTTGAGGAAGATATAAGGAGGCTTATGTCTGATAGAGCGTATCATATCACGGGGTTTGGATGCACCAGCGAAGTTTGCACCAACTCTCGAGGTGAGAAAGGGCAATGCACGGTACCGAAGAGGCTAGCAATGATGGAAGGGTGAGAGTGCGTATAATCCATGGACTCAACATTAGTCATAAAGAACTCACATACTTATTGCAAAAATCTACAAGTCATCAAAACCAAGCACTACGCGCATGCTCCTAGGGGCATAGATTTGTAGGAAAAGACCATCGCTCGTCCCCGACCGCCACTCATAAGGAAGGCAGTCAAAGAAACACCTCATGCTTCAAATTTGTCACACAACGGTTACCATACGTGCATGCTACGGGACTTGCAAACCTCAACACAAGTATTTCTCAATTTCACAATTACTCAACTAGCACAACTCTAATATCACCACCTTTATATCCAAAACTATTGCAAGGAATCAAACATATCATATTCAGTGATCTAAAAGTTTTATGTAGGATTTTATGATTAACCATGTGAATGACCAATTCCTGTCATCTCTCTAAATAGATATAAGTGAAGCAAGAGAGTTTAATTCTTTCTACAAAAGATATGCCCACACTCTAACAAATATAAGTGAAGCAAAAGAGCATTCTACAAATGGCGGTTTCCTATGTGAAGAGAAACATGCAATCCAAACATCAAATGATATAAGTGAAGCACATGAAGCATTCTATAAAGCCATACTCAAAAAAATATAAGTGAAGTGCAATGAGCATTCTATAAATCAACCAAGGAATATCTCATACCAGCATGGTGCATAAAAGAAAAGTGAAAACTAAATGCAAAAGACGCTCCAAGATTTGCACATATCACATGAATGAAACGAATCCAAAAACATACAGATACTTGTTGAAGAAAGATGGGATGCCTTCCGGGGCATCCCCAAGCTTAGACGCTTGAGTCTCCTTGAATATTTAATTGGGGTGCCTTGGGTATCCCCAATCTTGAGCTCTTGCCTCTCCTCCTTCTCCTCACATCGAGATCTCCTTGATCTTCGAACACTTCATCCACACAAAACTCAACAGAAAGCTTGGTAAGATCCGTTAGTATAATAAAGCAAATCACTACTCTAAGTACTGTTGCAAACCAATTCATATTTTTTTTGCATTGTAGCTACTGTAATATAACTTTTCCATGGCTTAATCCACTGATAGAAATTGATAGTTTCATCAAAACAAGCAAACTATGCATCAAAAATAGAATCTGTCTTAAACAGGACAGTCTGTAGTAATCTAAACATTCACCATACTTCTGGTAGTTCAAAATTCTGAAACAATTTGGAAAAATAAACAATTTGTATAGAAAGACAGTGCAGAAGGTTTCAGAACCGTTTGACGTTCCAGTAAAAAATGTAAAATCGCGCACTACATCCAAAGTTTCTGTTTTGCACCGCACAAACCAACAAGCAATGTAAACATCCTAAAGGCAAATCTTGGCACATTATTTTTATAATACTTTATAAAAGCACACAACAGAAATAAATGACTCTCTAAAACTTCCGGGTTGTCTCCCTGGCAGCGCTTTCTTTAAAGCCATTAAGCTAGGCATATAGTGCTCAAGTAATGGATCCACCCGGATCCCAAGGTATATCAAAGCCAATTTTAATTAACAATGATTTGTGATTTAGTAGTGAGCACAAAGTAACATATATCATGTAATGATGAAGTATAACTCTCTTCCTATGCATCGGCATGTCATAAAAGAACAATTCATGCACACATAGTAAAGGCCAATGCATAGTATAAGAAGTTTCTTGCAATTTTATCATATTGGAAACATGGAGAGGCGGAGATTTAGTTCCTCTCTCATAATAATTGCAAGTAGGAGCAGCAAGCACATGCATATTATATCTATCAAAATCATCATGTGTAGTAGTAAAACGCAACCCATCAATACAATCCTTAATAAGGGCAGACTTCTCCGATATAGTGTAGTCGGGAGAATTCAAAAAGACAATAGGACTATCATGCGTGGGTGCAATAGCAACAATTTAATGTTTAATATGAGGAACTAAAGCAAGTTCATCTCCATAAGCATAGCAAGCATCATCAAAAAGGGATATTTCAAAAGAATCAACGGGATCATAACAATCATCATAGCATTCATCCTTTGGTAAGCACGAAGGGAAATTAAACAATGTATGAGTTGAAGAGTTACTATCATTAGAAGGTGGGAACGGGTAGCTAATCCGCTCTTCCTCCTTTTGTTCTTCGCTCTGCTCATCATCTTTTTCATCCGATGAGCCCCAGTTTCATCAATTCCTTCTTCTGTAGACTCCTGCAAAATATTATTCTCTTTTTGGACAGCGGAGGAGTCCTCAATATATGGTTTAACATAGGCATTAGAAGCATAATTATCATCAATATTTAAGTATGGCAAAATTTTCAAATTTGTAAAGTGTAGCATCGTACTTTCCAATCAATGAAGCAATTTCATAAGCACCCTTAAAAGCAACAAATTCTTGAATTTGTTGAACATCATAGTAATTATAAACACCCTTAGCATACGAAGATACGATTCCATTATCAGTAAACTCACATTGGTAGGGAAGGTGTTTCTTAGGGTCTTCAGAACAACAAGTAAAATCATATATTTCACATAAATTCCAAGCATAGCATTGCAAACGATGAATTTGATCCAGTAAAAGTTTCCCGTTTTCAGATATGCGATGTCACACATAACAAGCATGCTCATCTAAAGATTTGCCCTCAACTAAGCTAGTTGGGGTTTCAGCACGAGCACAAAGGGATCTAAGAAGATCCAAGTAAAAAAGATTCAGGAGTGTGATAGATTTTGAGTGGTTCTTCAACCATTGGTGTAGTAGGTACAACTAATTTTTTTGGTATTTTGCGTTTCCTACCCATAACTAAAGATAGAATACAAGAGCACAAAATAAAAACTACTTAGTGATAAAGCAAACAAGCACACACGAGAATATTCACCCCACGCTATAACTCCCCGGCAACGGCGCCAGAAAAAGGTCTTGATAACCCACAAGTACAGGGGATGAATTGTAGCCTCTTTCGATAAGTAAGAGTGACAAACCCAACGAGGAGCTAAAGGTAGAACAAATATTCCCTCAAGTTCTATCGACCACTGATACAACTCTACGCACGCTTAACGTGCGCTTTACCTAGAACAAGTATGAAACTAGAAGTACTTTGTAGGTGTTTTTGGATAGGTTTGTAAGAATATAAAGAGCATGTAAATAAAAACTAGGGGCTGTGTTAGGTAAAAGAAGCAATAAAGTTAGTATAGCGAGTGTGGAAAAGTGGTGGTAGGAGTTGCGAAATTGTCCCTAAGCAATTGACTACTTTACTAGACCGATAGCAAGTTTTATGTGGGAGAGGCCACTGCTAGCATGTCATCCCTGACTTGGAATTCTATGCACTTATGATTGGAACTATTAGCAAGCATCTGCAACTACTAATGTTCATTAAGGTAAAACCCAACCATAGCATTAAGATATATTGGTCCCCCTTCAATCCCGTATGCATCAATTTCTATGCTAGGTTGAAGCTTATGTCACTCTTGCCCTCCAATACATAGTCCTATCAACATACAACTAACCCTATGGTGTGATCCATGCGCGCGCTCAAATGATGGGCACCAAAGGACAGCAACATAACCATAAGAAAATTAAACCAATCATAGCAATTCATCAATTACCGATAGGACAACGAAAATCTACTCAGACATCATAGGATGGCAACACATCATTGGATAATAATATGAAGCATAAAGCACCATGTTCAAGTAGAGGGTACAACGGGTTACAGGAGAGTGAACCACTGTAGATAGATGGGGGAAGGTGATGAATATGTTGGTGAAGATGACAGAGGTGTTGGTGTTGATCGCCGTCACCCGATGATGGCCCCGGCGGTGTTCCAGCGCCACCGGGAGAGAAGGGGGGAGGGCCCCCCTTCTTCTTCTTCTTCTTCTTCCTTGACCTTCTCCCTAGACGGGAGAAGGGTTTCCCCTCTGGTCCTTGGCTTCCATGGCATGGGAGGGGCGAGAGCCCCTCCGAGATTGGATTTGTCTCTCAGTCTCTCTCTGTTTCCGAGTTCCAGATTCTGGCCTTTCACCGTTTCTTATATTCCCGAAGATCCGTAACTCCGATTGGGCCGAAATTTTAACACGATTTATTTCCGGATATTGGCTTTCTTGTGACAAAAGAAGGGGACCAACCACCTTATGGGGTGGCCACAAGGGCCCAGGGCGCGCCCCCTGCCTCGTGGCCCCCACGGGCATCGTCTCGCATTGATTCTTCTTCCCAAAAATCACATATATTCCAAAAAAATCTCTGTCAGTTTTTATCCCGTTTGGACTCCGTTTGATATGGATTTTCTGTGAAACAAAAAACATGCAACAAACAGGAACTGGCACTGGGCACTTGATCAATATGTTAGTCCCAAAAATAGTATAAAAATTTTCCAATCATATATGAAAGTTGTAGAATATTGGCATGGAACAATCAAAAATTATAGATACGACGGAGACGTATCAGTCCCTTCTCTCCCCTCGTCTCCCTCCCAGCACCGCTACACACCCAACACCAACCCCCCAGCGCCAGGGCAGACAGGCCGGCGCCCGATCACCATGGCCTCGCCTCCCCCACTGCTCTGCTGCGAGCCGAGGCCGCCAGCCTCCTCCTTCTCTCCTACCTCGCGTCGCTCCCTCTCCACGCAACCGCCCGACCACGCCTAACACCACGTCGTCGTGAACCCCATGGCCACCGCCTTCCCTAAGCAGGACGACGCTTCGAGGAGCTCCCCCTCGACCTCCACGCCAACGCCAGCGAGCAAGAGCTTCACCAAGGAGCCGCTCGCCATCAACGCCCTCCGGTTACCTCGACCCCCGCAGCGAGCTCGTGGTGAGCTACTGCATCAAACCCCTCATGTTCACCCTCGGATCTGAGCCTTCGTGCGCCGCAGTCATTGCCTTGCTTTGGCCACCGCTGTCGTTGCTTCTTCGGTCATGTTCGGCCACCGCCGCTACTGCCACGACCACCGTGCGGCGCGCATTGCCGCGGGCGTCCGAACGCACCTAGCTACTGCGACCTCCTACTCTTGCTACTGCCGTTGCGTTACTCTATGCGTTGTACATGCTGCCGCTCCTGCCTCCCCTGCTATTGCTTGCTAGCTGCGTGGCTGTTGCCGCTTTTTCGCTGCTGCACGCGCGCTGCTACAGCCGCCGCTACTCTCTGCGCCTGCTGCTAGCGCTTCTGCGTGCTGCAGTGCCCCACCGTCACTTGCCGACGGCTGTGCGCGCCCCGACACTGCCTCGGTGGGTGCCTCGCCTCGCAGCGCCTTATCGGGCGGGCTAGCACCCGTCCCGGCTCTGCCCGTTCGCCCGCTAGCGCCCGCATGCCCGTTAGCCCCTCTGGGCCACTGGCTAACGGGCCCCACACCCCAAAATGATTAAAAAAGAAGAATAAAAAAATGTTAAAATAAATAAATTAGTAATTAATTAATGAATTAATGAGTTAATTAAGTTCACTAATCATGTTTAACTAATCTAATTAAAATGAATTGACCTAATCACTTAGTTAGTCTAACTAACATGTTTAGTTAGTTTGAGACAATGACGAACGGGACCCACACATTTGTTGACCCAATCAACAGACGGTTGACTGATGACATCATGCTGACATCATAATTACATTTTATAATTAATTTAATTATGTTAATTATAAAATTCGAATTAGAACTTTGAAAATTAATATTAAATAATCTATAACTCGGATGAAAAAACTTTGTACATGAAAGTTGCTCAGAATGACGAGACGAATCAGAATAAGCAGTCTGTTCGTCCGCCACACGTCCCTAGCATAGCGAACATGCAACCGTCCCCCTTCATTTCATCTGTCCGAAAATGCCAACCACCGGGAATGCTTTCCCGGATGTTTCCCCCCTTCGCCGGTAGCACCTAGTACTGCGTTAGGTCACCCCTAGCGCCGCGTATTGCCATGTTATGCTTTGTGATGCTTTGATTGCTCTGTTATTTATTGTGTTCCCCTTCGTTACTTCTTTTTGGTAGACACTGACACCGACGCCGCTGCTACCCATTATGACTACGGTGTTTACGACCCCTCCTTCTCTGCCGAGCTTCCAGGCAAGCCCTCCCCTTGATCAACCCGATATCGCCTATTCCTTCTCTCTACTGCTTGTATTAGAGTAGTGTAGCATGTTACTGCTTTTGGTTAATCCTATTCTGCTGCATAGCCTGTCTTTGCTACTACTGTTGTTACCTTTACCTGCAATCCTAAATGCTTAGTATAGGATGCCAGTATTCCATCAGTGGCCCTACATTCTTGTCCGTCTGCCATGCTATACTACCGGGCCGTGATCACTCGGGAGGTAACCACGGGTTTATACTTATATACATAATACATGATACATGTGGTGACAAAAATCGGGTCAGCTCATTGAGTACCCGCGGTTGATTCACAGATTGGGGGCTGAAAGGACATACTTTCCCGACGGCCCTCTATGTGGATCTTCGTGGCGGAGTCCGGGTCCCTGGTCGGCGTCCGCGGTTACTTCAAAATAACAGGCTTAACAAGATCTTGGTATTTGATCTGAGTCTGGCCACTGGCTTATATGCACTAAGCAACTATGCGGGAACGCACAATCCATTGAAATTATTCCACTTTACCGATGCATTCATCTGATTTCGGATGCATTCATCATGTTTTCAGTATCCATTCCCTATGGTGCCCAAAGGGATTGCCTTATGAATCGAAAATTTTGATCAATCAAAAAACGAATGCAGCAGGACACACTTTTGAAGATAAAATGAGTATGCAGCTGTGATGCACACCGGGGGAATTCCAAAAAGACTGGCTTCCCCTTCTAGAAAGAGAATATGCATGTGTCCTCACGTATGCGCGCAAAAAATTAAGAAAAGAATGGTATGGATTGCTGCGAGAAGAAAGCAACTTGACATGCCAATCCTAACAAGAATTCCACTCTTTCTGGTCATGTCAGAAACCACCTCTTGGAAAGCAGATCGAAAGCCAATCGTTTCAGAAGATGATGACCCTCTTGTGCTCCCACGTTCCTCCTAGTTGGTGGATGAAGAATAGGAGAGAGCATGCTTGAATAGAAGATAACCTGCGAGAAGGATGTTTTGTAGCGCTTTCTCATACAAAAGGAAAAGGCGTCATGACCGAAGATAAGGAAAGATCCCAGCTTTTCATTGCTCTGTCGCGCCACCCCTCCACCCAGAGCTGGTTCTTATCCATAGATTTTTCTGCTAAAAGATATGGTATATATATCAATGAAAGCTGGCGCCTTTGGTTCTTGGTACGACTGGTGCTTTTTCTCATTTATCGGTCTAGTTGGAAAAGTTTCCCCTCAAAGATCAAGTTTTTCTTATATATTATGCTACGCCCTTGCCCTTAACCTTCCTTTCTCTTCTATAAAAAGGCTGGAAGTCAAATGTAACTGATGCTTATATTCTGGTCTGCTCACCGGCCGCGTACGCAACATGCAGGTGTGCAATGGGCGATGGGCCCAGACCCCTGCGTGCATAGGATTTAGACCGGCGTGCTGACCACTCTGTTAGGCCTAGGTAGGGCTGCGATGTGTTGATCTTTCGAGGCCGGGCATGACCCAGGAAAGTGTGTCCGGCCAGAGGGATCGAGCGTGTTGGGTTATGTGGTGCACCCCTGTAGGGAAGTTTATCTATTCAAATAGTCGTGTCCCTCGGTAAAAGGATGACCCGGAGTTGTACCTCGACCTTATGACAACTAGAACCGGATACATAATAAAACACACCCTTCCAAGTGCCAGATACAACCCGATGATCGCTCTCTCAGGGCGACGAGGAGAGGATCGCCGGGTAGGGTTATGCTGTATGATGATACTTGGTGAACTTACCATCCACTAGTGCGCGTTAGTCCTAAACAAACGGTTTTTAACCCCTTTCCGCGACGGCATTTGGAACCGTCGCCAAGTGAGTGTGGGCGATAGGGGGGGGGGGTCCTGCCCACACGACCCAGAAACCGTCGGGGATATGCCCTCCTAGCACGCAGGCTCGACAAAATGAGAACTATGCGACCGGCAAGCGCTCAAATACGGAAATACGTACAGTAGAGCTAAAAATACAATTATATGGCTAAATTGTTTCCGGTCGCAAGTACATCCCACATAGTCAGTCCCCGCTAAACGTTTCCATTCGTATGTACATCCCACACAGTCGCTCCAAGGAAAACGTTTCCGTTCACTGGTACATCACACACAATTTTTCCCGTTAAATCATTTGCGTTATTGAATGTATCACACACGGTCCGTAGAAGAAACTGTGTGGCAAAGGCTGTCCATCACACACAGTTTTTATGTGATAAACGTTTGCGCAAGGTGGCCTAACACAAACAGTTTTCAAGAGAAAGTCGTGTGTGATCGTTCATTGATCCAACACAGTTTATTCCTAGAAACTGTGTGCACTGCCTGAGGCCATCACCCACGGTATTTTTTCAACAACCGTTTGGAATAGCAAAACCCAATTAGCAGGCTAATTCACCATTAGCAGGCTAATTATCCGATTATTCATAATCCATTTATTAATCTAATTGACATTTCATATTAAGCACACAATATATTTCATTTCCATATTAAGGAAGCATAGTTTCATAATTGAAATACATCAGAGTACAACATGATATAGCTTCAGCACTCAGCTACCCCATTACACAACTGCACCAGCAACAAGTTCCACATGCAACATGTAGAACCTTTCGAAATTAGCATCATAGACGGTATAGAGACAAATGCATCTCATCTGGAAAACTGCTGAAGCAGAAGGCGAATATTGAGCCTTCATTCATGTTGAAGGTCTTTGCAACTTTAGGCCAGCGCCTGTGGATGATTGACCGTCCGTCCTTCGTCCTCTTTAGGAACACTTCAATATTGAACCGTGGGTGTTGTATGAATACCTTCCTCGCCTCCTGACCATATAGGTGGTTTGAGAGGTAATCATCAGTGAACTGCTTTGGAAAGGCCTGAAAACAAGGATGTGCATAAATATCTTCTCTATATTGGAAATGGGGCAAAGGAATAAAAAAAAGGCAAGGTATAATAGTTAGTACCATCTTGTAGTGAGCTGATGTCTTCTTCATTGTGCAGACAAAGATCTTGTTGTTTTTTGTCGCTAATTTATTTATCCTAACAATCTTTCTGAGTTTCTTGATTTGATTGATATTCATGGACAACTCATTTCCCCATATGCAAAAAGAGTCGAACAGTGGGTCAAAACCTCTGACAGCAGGACCTACATGTGCAAGACCAAATTGTTAAAAACCAAAATATTAGAATGGTTCCTGCAATTGCACAATAATGTGCTATTAGAAAACGGACCATGCACATGCTAACCTCGATTGTAAACCTTAGTGCTTCCCATTGTTTCCCTGCAACACATATAAGGTAGTTAGTCATCAGGTTAAGTAAGGGTTCGCATGCTATCAGTAAAATATGTTGATGAAAAATAAGCACATTGCAAATTCATCAGATTAATTCAAGCCACACGGAAAACCCATTTACCCAAACCAAGCATGATTAAGAACTAGGAAATATAGCACTTGTATATGTTTCTCATGTATTAAGTGCAGCCAAATTTGATTTATTCCTCACATGCACAACAATACAAAATTCTACCCATGACAATTGGACATTGCATTGCAGAATTGAACCAAGCAGTTAACTAAACACCACAACAAATGAACCAAACATTAACTGAGCACCACATTGCACAATATAACATACTCGTAATAGAAGATCAGACAGTTAACCAAACAGTTAACTACAACCAATTGTAGGTATTGTATTTGTTTCTCATGTATTTACTATAGCCAAATTCAATTTATTCCTCACATGGTATACAATAACAGAATGCACCCACAACTATTGAATATTGCATTGTGGAATTGAACCAAACAGTTAACTAAACACCACTACACAAATGAACCAAACGTTAACTGAGCACCACATTGCACAATGTATAACCAAACCAAGCATGCTTGACAACTTGGAAATATAGCAATTGTATTCGTTTCTCATGTATTTTGTAAAGATAAATTCAACTTATTTATCACATGGAAGACAATACAAAATTGCAGCCTGAAGAATTGAACATCACATTTGCAGAATTGAACCTAATAGTTAATTGAAGACGACAACTAATTAACAAAATAGTTAATAAGTGAGCACCACACTGCACAACATATAGAACATATACACTAGAGCAACAGATTGCATGGTAAAATTAGATAGCACAATTCACTAGAATTTGTGAAGGAAAGGCAGGAGCAGCACACGCAACGGGTAAACCAAGCATGCTTAACCGGCATAGCTAGCAAATGGCAAGGTGCTCCTCCAAGATCTGGGGGTCGGCACGAATGGCAGCCATCGCGACCTCATCCACGCGTGCGGTCGCGATTTGCTTCTCCGCTGCCAAATGCTCCTTGAGATCCTGGCTATACTGCGTGCACCATGGCTTAGGGTGGCGCTTATTTGGTGGAGGGGTCGGTGATTTGGGTGGAAGGTGTCGCGCTCGCGCCAACGGTTGGGGCATGTGGGATGTGGAAGGAGGAGGAGGATGGGGTCGGGTGTGGATTACCTGCCTGGATAGACGAGGCCGAGCAGCATGAAGGAGGGTCGCCGACGAGGAGGCGGCGCTGCAACCAAGGAGTGAAGGTTTCAACTTGGAAAGGAAGGCGGAAATAGGGGAAATGTGGCTTTTGGTAAGGGGGAGGGGGCGGGGAGGTAGATATTTCCGCGGAAGCCGAAAATTTGGAATCCCTTCAGCCAAAAAACTGGCGCGCAAAGTGTCATCGGACATGGTCCCTTATTCAGAACTGTGTACGATATGTGGACATCACAAACGATTCAGATAGCTTCACCCGTGTGTGATGAGTTTGAACGCCAAAAGTTTTGGTTCGAATTTCCATGGTTACAGTGGTCATCCACGTCATCGCATAATTTGGCTACACAAAGGAGACTACAGCACACCTACACTTATTAATCAAGCAAGTTCAGCAATTAAATAGATCTAGCTAACCTAAACATTACTCTAACAAATTAAAGACCAGCGCTCTTAATTAAACAAAACAAAGATTACTACTATGGCTGGTGCTCGTCGATCTCCGCCGCCGCCTCCATGTCCAGCTCGCGCCCGACGGTCTCCTGGGGAAGGGGCTCCATGGCATCCATCGCACCATACTCGGCAAGCATCTCGCCATTCGCACCCGCCATCTCTTTGGAAAAGGCCGCCACGAGCTGGGCGTGGGCGGACGTGATCTGGGCTTCGACGGGCTCTGTCGTCACAAGGTATGCGGTGGAGGAACGGACGGCTGCTCGAACGCTCTCGGTGATTGCCAGCTCTTCGGCCATGGGTTGCCGACCATTTTTGGAGAAGCTTCGTTCGATTTGTGCGGTGACCTTCAGGAGCTGGGCATGGGCGGCCTTGACATGGTCATGGGCAGCCTCCATCAGGGCTAAGGCCGCCGCTATGGAATGGACAGCTACTGTGCCGCTCTCGCCAGTTGCTATCCCCGAGGCAGATGTTGCTGCCACCACCTAAGAAGCAACAACGACCGTTTGGGCTGCCTTTGTCGCCCGGTCGTAGATTGCGGCCGCGCTCATGCACCTTGTTAGCACGCGGATGGCAGCTACGGCCGCGCTCTCGCCGGAGTGGGCTACCGAAGTTGCCCTCACGACGTGGGTCCATGTGCCCATCTTTCACCGGCGATGATTGAACAGTGAAATGATATTTGGGGAGCGAGCTAGTGTGCTTGAGACGCCCGCTGTGGACTGTAGCCGACACACCTTCTTGTGTAAGCCATAGGCGTACTATACAACAACGGTGCTCCAGGATATTTTGTGCTGCATCTCACACAGTTGCTGATAATAAACTGTGTGCGATCTACTAGATTTTTCATCTTGATTTGAATTACATAATGGGTTCACAACGACAATGACGGTGTTTGAATTGCTAGTCATTTTATCTGGAGTGAACATGCAACTATATGTGTGTCGTACCAGAATTGGAATTATTCAGGGTTCGTTTGAACATTTTATACATTAAATTGGTTTTCTAGCCATTTCAGGTGCATAATTTAAATTTGAACTACATGCACATGCTCCGGTGCATATAAATTGGTTGAAAAATCAAATCTGTGTCCTTGGGTGCATGCTTAGGTCCCATGCAAGAAATGGGAATGAATTTTAAACACCAGGGCACCGTTGATTGCCAACAAAACATTGAGATGCCTGATTTTTAAATTCTAGTAAATCCAAAACCCGTCTGAAATACATGAAGCTTGGCATGCTATCATGGAACGGCATGAACATGCCGTGGTAAAAAATTTGTCCCATTTGGGGCAGCTTTGGGTATATGCTTCTCACAACAAGCATGATGATTTTCGGTAGGAAACGTCCCACCTTTGGGGATGAAACGATATCCATTGGCTCTTATTGCTTTCAAATTTTTTCTCGTGTCAACATCGAACAAGAAGAGTGTTGTGTGAATTTTTGTGATTTTTCAGGGTCCGTTTGGACATTTTTATGCATTAACTGAGTTTTCAATGCATTTATGTGTGTAATTCAAATTTGAACTACATGCACATGCTCCATTGAATATAAATTGGATGAAAAATCAAATATGTGTCCTTGGGTGCATGCTTAGGTCCCATGCAAGAAATGGGAATGAATTCCAAACACCAGGGAACCGTTGGTTGCCGGCAAAACATTGAGATGCCTGGTTTTTATATTCTAGTAAATCCAAAACCCGTCTGAAATTCATGATACTTGGCAAGCTATCATGGAGCAGCATCAACATGCCATGCTAAATTTTTTTTCCATTTGGGGCAGGTCTGGGTATATGCTTCTCACAAACCGGAGCTTCTCACAACAAGCAAGATGGTTTTCGGTAGGGAACGTACCACCTTTGGGGACAAAACGATATCCATTGCCTCTTATTGCTTTCAAATTTTTTCTCGTGTTAACATAGAACAACAGGAGTGTTGTGTGAATTTTTGTGATTTTTGGGCTTCGTTTGGACATTTTTATGCATTAACTGAGTTTTCAATGCATTTATGTGCATAATTCAAATTTGAAACTACATGCACATGCTCCAGTGCATATAAATTGGTTGAAAAATCAAATTTGTGTCCTTGGGTGCATGCTTAGGTCCGATGCAAGAAATGGGAGTGAATTTCAAACACCAGGGCACCGTTGATTGCCAGCAAAACATTGAGATGCCTCGTTTTAAAATTCTAGTAAATCCAAAACTCGTCTGAAATTCATGAAACTTGGCATGCTTTCATGAAGCGGCATCAACATGCCGTGGTAAAATTTTTGTCCCATTTGGGGCAGGTTTGGGTATATGCTTCTCACAAACCAGAGCTTCTCACAACAAGCATCATGGTTTCGGTAGGGAATGTCCCACCTTTGGGGACGAAACAATATCCACTGCCTCTTATTGCTTCCAAATTTTTTTCTCGTGTCAACATAGAACAACAGGAGTGTTGTGTCATTTTTTTGTGATTTTTCGGGGTTTGTTTGGACATTTTTATGCATTAACTGAGTTTTCAATGCATTTATGTGCATAATTCAAATTTGAACTACATGCACATGCTCCAGTGCATATAAATTGGTTGAAAAATCAAATATGTGTCCTTGGGTGCATGCTTCGGTCCCATGCAAGAAATGAGAATGAATTTCAAACACCAGGGCACCATTGATTGCCGACAAAACATTGAGATGCCTGGTTTTTAAATTCTAGTAGATCCAAAACCCGTCTGAAATTCATGAAACTTGGCATGCTATCATCGAGCGGCATCAACATGTCGTGGTAAAATTTTTGTTCCATTTGGGGCAGGTTTGGGTATATGCTTCTCACAAATCAGAGCTTCTCACAACAAGCATGATGGTTTTCGGTAGGGAACGTCCCACCTTTGGGGACGAAACGATATCCATTGCCTCTTATTGCTTTCAAATTTTATCTCGCGTCAACATAGAACAACAGGAGTGTTGTGTGAATTTTTGTGATTTTTCGGGGTTCGTTTGGACATTTTTATGCATTAACTGAGTTTTCAATGCATTTATGTGCATAATTCAAATTTAAACTACATGCACATGCTCAAGTGCATATAAATTAGTTGAAAAATCAAATCTGTGTCCTTGGGTGCATGCTTAGGTCCCATGCAAGAAATGGGAATGAATTTCAAACACCAGGGCACCGTTCATTGCCGGAAAAACATTGAGATGCCTGGTTTTTAAATTCTACTAAATCCAAAACTCGTCTGAAATTCATGAAACTTGGCATGCTTTCATGGAGTGGCATCAACATGCGGTGGTAAAAATTTTGTCCCGTTTGGGGCAGGTTTGGGTATATGCTTATCACAAACCAGAGCTTCTCACAACAAGCATCATGGTTTGGGTAGGGAACGTCCCACCTTTGGGGACGAAACGATATCCACCGACTCTTATTGCTTCCAAATTTTTTCTCGTGTCAACATAGAACAACAGGAGTGTTGTGTCAATTTTTGTGATTTTCGGGGTTCGTTTGGACATTTTTATGCTTTAACTGAGTTTTCAATGCATTTATGTGCATAATTCAAATTTGAACTACATGCACACACTCCAGTGCATATAAACTGGTTGAAAAATCAAATATGTGTCCTTGGGTGCATTCTTAGGTCCCGTGCAAGAAATGGGAATGAATTTCAAACACCAGGGCACCGTTGATTGCCGGCAAAACATTGAGATGCCTGGTTTTTAAATTCTAGTAAATCCAAAACTCATCTGAAATTCAGGAAACTTGGCATGCTATCATGGAATGGCACCCGACATGCTAGGGTATTTTTCGTGTCCATTTTGAGAGAAGGCGCACTCGAATAATGACAGCCAACAAAGGAATTTTGCAAAAATAGATGCCACTTTAATATCTCAAATGTTTGTATAATTCAAACCGTGTGCGTTCTGTTAACCATTCACGTGACGCCACGTGTCTTGGTTTTAATGGTTGTAGGAGGTGTCGTGCGGACAGCTGCTTGACCTTGACTGAACGGGAGGCGTGCGAGCGCCGTCCGGTGCGCAGGTAACCGAGAGGCGTGCAAGCTGTCCTCGAATGCGGAGGCTCACGGGGAAGCATGCGAGCTCTACGCTGCGCAGGCTCACTAGGAAGCGAGCCCTTTGACTTCCATGGCTGCCCGCCTTGCTCGCATCCTCTCCATTAATGGTGCCCAAGCCGCAGTTTAATTCGCTTTTTAAATATAAAACAATCATCGCAAACATTTTAGTTAGAACACCCGTATGCAAACCGACATCTTCCCCAGGAAGCCAAATGAAAATGTGTCGAGCAAGATTTCTGCTACTCTTGATCACAAACGTTTTAGATAGAACACCCGTACGCAAAGTGAGAGCAGCGCATGATTTGTGCACCCCTTCAACGCAAACGGTTGTTTTGGATGACCCGTGTGCAACCACCTATAAACAATTTGGTAAGATTTGTCAATCCTTGTAACACTGCGATTTGTCAAAATATGAGGCAAAAAATCACTAGCAGTATCTGCAACTAAAATTTAGTAATTAAGCATAGATTTCATTCGTAGATTAAGCAGTTGTTCTTAATTTATACAAATAGTTCAACTCGATGGCTGAACCGACCAAACTTTTCCCCAATTGTTGCCAACCACATACTGAAATAGCTAGTTCAACTATATATACTAGCTAATTTTTAAGTACGTTGTATAGTTCCACCACATCCATAGTCAGATGAACTGAACAAAATAGCCCCTAAATACTATGACTACTACTGCGGAGGGGCTTTGTACTACTTCCGTCTGCCTCTCCTCTGCCGAGCGCGCTCAGTAAGAGGCAGAGGAGGAGGAGCCTACCGACGAGCTGGGCAACCGCAATACGGTGCCTGCCGCCGTTGCAGCTTCAGTGACGCTCACCTCGAACGCCCTCTGCCGCTCCAGACGACCCCTCTCGAAGCGGTGGTTCTCCTCGTAGATCTCCTGATTCCTCGCCTCTGAGGCGGCGTGTGTCGCGGACACGGCGGCAGTAAGGCTCTTTGCTTGCTCGACGAGGCGCTCCTCCTCCTCCTGCAGGAACTCGATGTAGCGCGCAAGGTCGCTGACGCACGTGCGGGCATCCACCTCCGCCTCCCGCCTTCGAGCGGCGGTGGCGAAGCAGGTGATGACCCAGGCGGTCGACGGTGGGCTGGCGGCCATGGCGGCCGACGACGGGGTGGCGGCCATGACCACCACCTCCCGCCTTCGGGCCGCGGTGGCGGAGCGGGTGATGGCCACAGTGGCTGGCAGTGGGGTGGAGGCCACGACGGCCACCTCCCGCCTTCGGGCCGCGGCGGCAGAGCATGTGATGGATCCGGCTTTCGACAGTGGTGTGGCAGCAACGGCGGCCGGCAATAGCTGCCGACGGGCACCGGCAGCGGAGCGTGTGGTGGGTGTTTCGCGCACACCCAACAGGGACGCATCACGCACTACACTACGCCGGGGACTGCGCCGCCGCCACGGTGTAGCCTCCCAGCTGGAGCTGTCATCTGATGATGGCGGAGTGGCTGAGCGACGATGATGGACCAGTGCCATTGGCGATTGTGGGAGAAGCAGACGAGATAAGCTACAGGGAGGGAGGGGAAAATACGACGCGGGACTCGCCGGCCGTGAGGGTTTTTATAGAAGGCTAGTAAGCATTGGGATTTTGGGGGATTTCACCGAGTCGGGCAGGAAGCTTGCGCGGGAACCTGCGAGGTTGCACGGGAACGGGCTCACCGACGATTCATTGGCGCCACCGTTTGGCCAAAAGAACGCCCCTGCGCGCTACGCAAGCTTGCGCTGTAAGCCGTCTGCGGCAGCGGGGTGACAAGACGTGCGAGAGGAGGACGAAAGGCCAGGTACACATACAGTTAATAAAAAACGTTTGCGATTTAATTACCTACTATACCACCGTCCTGGTTTATAAGTATGATTTAACTAATAAAATACGAATGCATGTCGCCAAAGATTATATAGTTGGATTTGTATTTGAACATAGTTTCCAATTATATAATTTTTAAAACATGCATTAACATTTTGTTGGTTAAATTTGAGGGCAAAGTATGGCACATAATATAAAGGAGACTATAGACTAGACATAGGTGGTACCACACGGCCGCTCTCTACGCAGCGACGCAACTGTCGGCCGGCTTGTAGGCGGCCATTTCCTGCCTGTTCAACTGCTCTATGCGTGTGGTTTCTCGCGGTTCAGGCGGCCGCGACACGCTCTGCTCGCGTCCCGCCGTGCACGCTCTACTCTCCCATCCCTGCGGGTGCTCTGCCCTCGTCCCTCCACATGCGCTGCCAGTGTTTGGGGCCGGCGCACGATCACGCACGTTCGTGTGCAAGCGGTTGCGCCGGGCACGGCGCGACGATGCAGTTACCCACTGCAAAAACTGCCATGCGGACGCGCCGATAATCCATGCCGCCCGGCCCCCTTTTATTCATGAGGCCATTTACCTTCATCTCTTGTCTCACACGACACAATAAGCACACCCACGAGGACACATACAGAGAGGACATCCAGCGGTACCAATGGCGCTCCCCGTGGCTCCAATGGTGCTCCCAGCGGCCAATGATGACAACGGCGGGCAGTTCACCACGCATCACGTAGTGGACACCCACGTGAGGGGAAGGCCCTCTCGGTGGTGTACATGAACGATCCGGTCTCGGTGGAGAGCTCCATCCAAACTATGGAGCAGTTCCTTGCCGAGGACAAGTACCGAGTGGTCGGCTTCGACCTCGAGTACACCATCGGTCGTGCCGGGCACGATCAGAAGGTTGTCGTTGCCCAGTTGTGCGTGCGACATGACGTCCTCGTCTACCACTACCACCTAGCCACAACGCCTTGCGAGCGTTTCTCCAGGTTTATCAACAGCTCCGACTACAGTTTCGCTGCGGTTGGCACCACCAACGATCTAAAAGCGCTCAAGGTTTCGTGCTTGAAATGCCCGAATCTTGTCAACATCCAAAGCCACTACATGGTCTAGGGCAGCGACAAAAACAAACTGAACTCCCTGGTTGACCTCGCCTCGACCATCATCGACCCCTACTACATGAAGATGAAGAATGAGAGCAATAAGGACAGGAATGCCTGGCATAGTGTGTGGCATAAGAGACTGGATGAACAACATGTCAAGTACGCGGCCATGGACGCGTACACAAGCTACGAGATGTACAGGCGGATCGTTGACATGAGGAACTGTCTTCTTCCTGACCCAGACGAAGGATTGAGCCACATAGCAGTGGAGGGAGCGTCACAAGAAGTAGATGACTAGACGATCGTTTCTCCTACTTTAGAGTGCACGCAATTGTTTACTGAGGTGTGTGCCAATGATCTGTATAGTCACTTATGTAATTGGATATTTATTTCAGTTATATATATATACATGTTATTCTACGGTAGACAGAGCAAATCACATGGCTTATTAGCAGCAATCGTCTGTGTTATTATTGGTCTTCGCACACATTTCTGATTACGGACCTATTTGCCGCGTATCACACACACCTTGATCTGGCTGACCGTTTCTTTTGTGTTGCCTAATCACAAATAGTTCATCCGAGTGAACCGTATGCTCTATATCGCACACGCCTTCATCTGGCTGCCCATTTCTTTTGTTCCGCCTCATCGCAAATAGTTCATTGACCTGAACCGTATGCCCTGCATCGCACACGCAACTAAAATCTGAACCGTGTTTGATAGCTCCGCCATCACAAACGTTTTGCACCTTTTTGACGGTTCTTTTACACCACTGTTTGTGATTATGGCATCGCACACAGTTTCTTTGAAGGGTCTCTGATCGTAGTGTCGCGTTTGGTCCATCCTGCAGTAGTGATCTACTCTCTTCTATATGCTTAAAGATGGAGGTTGCCAGAAGTGTAGTCTCTGATAGGACTAGCTATCCCCCTCTTATTCTGGCATTCTGCAGTTCAGCCCACAGATACTACCCATTTCATTGATACCAATGCATATGTAGTGTAGATCCATGCTTGTGAGTACTTTGGATGAGTACCCACGGTTGCTTTGCTCCCCCTTTTTCCCCTTTCTATACCTGGTTGTCGCGACCAGATGTTGGAGCCCAGGAGCCAGACGCCACCGATGATGACTCCTACTACACCGGAGGTGCCTACTACTACGTGCAAACCGCCACCGACGACCAAGAGCAGTTTAGGAGGATCCCAGGCAGGAGGCATGCGCCTCTTTCGATCTATATCCCAGTTTGTGCTAGCCATTGATACGTCTCCAACGTATCTATAATTTTTGATTGTTCCATGCTATTATATTATCCATCTAGGATGTTTTATATGCATTTATATGCTATTTTATATGATTTTTGAGACTAACCTATTAACCTAGAGCCCAGTGCCTGTTTCTGTTTTTTCCTTGTTTTTGAGTTTTACAGAAAAGGAATACCAAACGGAGACCAATTGAAGTGCCCTTTTTTGATGATTTTTTATGGACCAAAAGAAGCCCCTGGAGTAAAATAGTTGGGCAAGAAGAGTCCTGAGCCATCCACGAGATAGGAGGGCGAGCCTAGGGGGGTAGGGCGCGCCCTCCACCCTCGCGGACGACTCGGAGACCCCCCTGACGTGAGACCGACGCCAAAAATTCCTATAAATACAGAAACCTCCAGAAAATAAACTGGATCAGGAGTTCCACCGCCGCAAGCCTCTGTAGCCACCGAAAACCAATCTAGACCTGTTCCGGCACCCTACCGGAAGGGGGGAATCCCTCTCTGGTGGCCATCTTCATCATCCCGGCGCTCTCCATGACGAGGAGGGAGTAGTCCACCCTCGGGGCTGAGGGTATGTACCAGTAGCTATGTGTTTGATCTCTCTCTCTCTCTCGTGTTCTTGATATGGCACGATCTTGATGTACCGCGAGCTTTGCTATTATAATTGGATCTTATGATGTTTCTCCCCCTCTACTCTCTTGTAATGGTTTGAGTTTTCCCTTTGAAGTTATCTTATCAGATTGAGTCTTTAAGGATTTGAGAACACTTGATGTATGTCTTGCATGTGCTTATCTGTGGTGACAATGGGATATTCACGTGATCCACTTGTTGTATGTTTCGGTGATCAACTTGCGAGTTCCGTGACCTCGTGAACTTATGCATAGGGATTGGCACACGTTTTCGTCTTGACTCTCCGGTAGAAACTTTGGGGCACTCTTTGAAGTTCTTTGTGTTGGTTGAATAGATGAATCTGAGATTGTGTGATGCATATCGTATAACCATACCCACGGATACTTGAGGTGACATTGGAGTATCTAGGTGACATTAGGGTTTTGGTTGATTTGTGTCTTAAGGTGTTATTCTAGTACGAACTCTAGGATAGATTGAACGGAAAGAATAGCTTTGTGTTATTTTACTACTGACTCTTTAATAGATCGATCAGAAAGAATAACTTTGAGGTGGTTTCGTACCCTACAATAATCTCTTCGTTTGTTCTCCGCTATTAGTGACTTTGGAGTGACTCTTTGTTGCATGTTGAGGGATTTTTATATGATCCAATTATGTTATTATTGTTGAGAGAACTTGCACTAGTGAAAGTATGAACCCTAGGCCTTGTTTCAACGCATTGCAATACCGTTTCTTCTCACTTTTATCATTAGTTACCTTGTTGTTTTTATATTTTTAGATTACAAAAACCTATATCTACCATCCATATTGCACTTGTATCACCATCTCTTCACCGAACTAGTGCACCTATACAATTTACCATTGTATTGGGTGTGTTGGGGACACAAGAGACTCTTTGCTATTTGGTTGCAAGGTTGTTTGAGAGAGACTATCTTCATCCTACGCCTCCCACGGATTGATAAACCTTAGGTCATCCACTTGAGGGAAATTTGCTACTGTCCTACAAACCTCTGCACTTGGAGGCCCAACAACGTCTACAAGAAGAAGGTTGTGTAGTATACATCAAGCTCTTTTCTGGCGCCGTTGCCGAGGAGGTGAGTGCTTGAAGGTATATCTTTAGATCTTGCAATCAAATCTTTTAGTTTCTTGTTTTATCACTAGTTTAGTTTATAAAAGAAAACTACAAAAAATGGAATTGAGGTTACCTCATATGCTTCATCTTTTTAATGTCTTTCGTGAAAATAAGGATTCCATAATTGTGCTCAAGTGCTAGAAGAAGAATGCATTAGAATGTTTGGCACTAAATATTTGAATGATGAGCATGATTGCAATGTTGTTTGTATGAATGCCTTGAATATCCATGATGCTAATGATATGCAAAGCCACAAGCTTGGGGAAGCTATGTTTGATGAAGATGATATTTTTTGTCCCCCAAGTTTTGATGAGCAAATTTATTATGATGAAAGCATGCCTCCTATTTATGACGATGAAAGTGGATTTGGAGAGGTCATGACTTTATTTAGTGATGAATCCACTATTTCGGAAGAGGCTCCAATTGATTATGAGAACAAAGTTGCTATCTATGATGATTATTGTGATGACTTGTATGCTATTGAAATGTCATCATATTTTAGTTTCAATTGGATTATGCCTCGCATGATAATTATTTTGTTGAGTTTGCTCCCACTATTATTCATGAGAAGAAATTCGCTTATGTGGAGAGTAATAAAATATATATGCTTGGGGATCATGAAAAGAATGCTTTATGTGATAGTTATATTGTTGAATTCATTCATGATGCTACTGAAAATTATTATGAGGGAGGAATATATGCTTGTAGGAATTGCAATAATATCAAGTTTCCTCTCTATGTGCTCAAAATTTTAAAGTTATGCTTGTTTTGTCTTCCTATGCTAGTTGATTCTTGTTCCCATAAATTGTTTGCTCACAAAATCCCTATGCATAGGAAGTGGGTTAGACTTAAATGTGCTAGTCATATTCTTCATGACGCTCTCTTTATGTTTCAATTCTTATCTTTTATGTGAGCATCATTGAAATCATCATGCCTAACTGGGGGTGTTAAACGTTAGCGCTTGTTGGGAGGCAACCCAATTGTATTTTTGTTCTTTGCCTTTTGCTCCTGTTTAGTAATAAATAATTCATCTAGCCTCTGTTAGATGTGGTTTTATGTTTTAATTAGTGTTTGTGCCAAGTAGAACCTTTGGGAAGACTTGGGTGAAGTCTTTGCAATTTTGCTGTGAAAAACAGAAACTTTTGCGCTCACGAGATTAGCTGCCATTTTTTACTGGAGAGTGATCTTAGGTTGATTATTTTTGCAGAAGATTAATAGACAAATTCCTCACGTCCACCAATTTATTTCAGAATTTTTGGAGTTACAGAAGTATTCGAATGATACATATTGCTACAGACTGTTGTGTTTTTTGACAGATTCTGTTTTCTATGTGTTGTTTGCTTATTTTGATTAATCTATGATTAGTATCGGAGGGTATGAACCATAGAGAAGTTGGAATACAGTAGATATTACACCAATATGAATTTAGAATGAGTTCACAACAGTACCTAAGTGGTGATTTATTTTCTTATACTAATGGAGCTTACGAGTTTTCTGTTAAGTTTTGTGTTGTGAAGTTTTCAAGTTTTGGGTAAAGATTCCATGGACTATGGAATAAGGAGTGGCAAGAGCCTAAGCTTGGGGATGCCCAAGGCACACCAAGGTAATATTCAAGTACAACCAAGAGCCTAAGCTTGGGGATGCCCCGGATGGCGTCCCCTCTTTCGTCTTCGTTCATCGGTAACTTTACTTGAAGCTATATTTTTATTCACCACATGATATGTGTTTTGCTTGGAGTGTCATTTTATTTTCTTTTGTTTTGCTTGCTGTTATAATAAAGTACCAAGGTCTGAAATTCTTAAATGTTAGAGAGTCTTCACATGGTTACATAATTATTCAACTACTCATTGATCTTCACTTATATCTTTCGGAGTAGTTTGTCATTTGCTCTAGCGCTTCACTTATATCCTTTTTAGAGCACGACGGTGGTTTTATTTTGAAGAAATAGATGAACTCTCATGCTTCACTTATATTATTTTGAGAGTCTTAAACAACCTGGTAATTTGCTTTGGTTATGAATTTAGTCCTAATATGATGGGCATCCAAGAGGGATATAATAAAAACTTCCATATAGAGTGCATTGAATACTATGAGAAGTTTGATACTTGATGATTGTTTTGAGATATGAAGATGGTAATATTAGAGTCATGCTAGTTGAGTAGTTGTGAATTTGATAAATACTTGTGTTAGAGTTTGCAAGTCCCGTAGCATGCACGTATGGTAAACGTTGTGTGACAAATTTGAAGCATGAGGTGTTTCTTTGATTGTCCTCCTTATGAGTGGCAGTCGGGGACGAGCGATGGTCTTTTCCTACCAATCCATCCCCCTAGGAGCATGCGCGTAGTGCTTAGTTTTTGATGACTTGTAGATTTTCAAATAAGTATGTGAGTTCTTTATGACTAATGTTGAGTCCACGGATTATACGCACTCTCACCTTTCCATCATTGCTAGCCTCTACGGTACCGTGCATTGCCCTTTCTCACCTCGAGAGTTGGTGCAAACTTTGCCGGTGCATCCAAACCCCGTGATATGATACGCTCTATCACACATAAACCTCCTTATATCTTCCTCAAAACAGATACCATACCTACCTATTATGGCATTTCCATAGCCATTCCGAGATATATTGCCATGCAACTTTCCACTGTTCCGTTTATTATGACATGCTTCATCATTGTCATATTGCCTTGCATGATCATGTAGTTGACATCCTATTTGTGGCAAAGCCACCATGCATAATTTCATACATGTCACTCTTGATTCATTGCCCATCCCGGTACACCGCCGGAGGCATTCATATAGAGTCATACTTTGTTCTAGTATCGAGTTGTAATCTTTGAGTTGTAAATAAACAGAAGTGTGATGATCATCATTAATAGAGCATTGTCCCGAAGAAAAAAAGAAGAAAAAAAGGCCAAATAAAAAAAGAAGAAAAGGGGACAATGCTACTATCCTTTTTTCCACACTTGTGCTTCAAAGTAGTACCATTATCTTCATGATAGAGAGTCTCTTATATTGTCACTTTCATATACTAGTGGGAATTTTTCATTATAGAACTTGGCTTGTATATTCCAACAATGGGCTTCCTCAAATGCCCTAGGTCTTCGTGAGCAAGCAAGTTGGATGCACACCCACTTAATTTCTTTTGTTGAGCTTTCATACATTTATAGCTCTAGTGCATCCGTTGCATGGCAATCCCTACTCCTTGCATTGACATCAATTGATGGGCATCTCCATAGCCCGTTGATTAGCCGCGTCGATGTGAGACTTTCTCCCTTTTTGTCTTCTGCACACAACCTCCATCAGCATATTCTATTCCACCCATAGTGCTATGTCCATGGCTCGCGCTCATGTATTGCGTGAAAGTTGAAAAAGTTTGAGAATACTAAAGTATGAAACAATTGCTTGGCTTGTCATCGGGGTTGTGCATGATTTGAGCATTTTGTGTGACGAATATGGAGCATAGCCAAACTATATGATTTTGTAGGGATGAACATTCTTTGGCCATGTTATTTTGAGAAGACATAATTGCTTGGTTAGTATGCTTGAAGTATTATTATTTTTATGTAAATATTAAACTTTTATCATGAATCTTTCGGATCTAAACGTTCATACCACAATAACGAAAATTACATTGAAAATTATGTTAGGTAGCATTCCACATCAAAAATTCTGTTTTTATCATTTACCTACTCGAGGACGAGCAGGAATTAAGCTTGGGGATGCTTGATACGTCTCCAACGGATCTATAATTTTTGATTGTTCCATGCTATTATATTATCCATCTAGGATGTTTTATATGCATTTATATGCTATTTTATATGATTTTTGGGACTAACCTATTAACCTAGAGCCCAGTGCCAGTTTTTGTTTTTTCCTTGTTTTTGAGTTTTACAGAAAAGGAATACCAAACGGAGTCCAATTGACGTGCCAATTTTTGATGATTTTTTATGGACCAAAAGAAGCCCCAGGAGTAAAATAGTTGGGCCAGAAGAGTCCCGAGCCATCCACGAGAGAGGAGGGCGAGCCAAGGGGATAGGGCGCGCCATCCACCCTCGTGGACGACTCGGAGACCCCCCTGATGTGAGACTGACGCCAAAAATTCCTATAAATACAGAAACCTCCAGAAAATAACCTAGATCGGGAGTTCCGCCGCCGCAAGCCTCTGTAGCCACCGAAAACTAATCTAGACCCGTTCCGGCACCCTGCCGGAGGGGGAAATCCCTCTCCGGTTGCCATCTTCATCATCCCGGCGCTCTCCATGACGAGGAGGGAGTAGCCCACCCTCGGGGCTGAGGGTATGTACCAGTAGCTATGTGTTTGATCTCTCTCTCTCATGTTCTTGATATGGCACGATCTAGATGTACCGCGAGCTTTGCTATTATAGTTGGATCTTATGATGTTTCTCCCCCTCTACTCTCTTGTAATGGATTTAGTTTTCGCTTTGAAGTTATCTTATTGGATTGAGTCTTTAAGGATTTGATAACACTTGATGCATGTCTTGCATGTGCTTATCTATGGTGACAATGGGATATTCACGTGATCCACTTGATGTATGTTTGGGTGATCAACTTGCGAGTTCCGTGACCTCGTGAACTTATGCATAGGGGTTGGCACACGTTTTCATCTTGACTCTCCGGTAGAAACTTTGGGGCACTCTTTGAAGTTCTTTGTGTTGGTTCAATAGATGAATCTGAGATTGTGTGATGCATATCGTATAACCATACCCACGGATACTTGAGGTGACATTGGAGTATCTAGGTGACATTAGGGTTTTGGTTGATTTGTGTCTTAAGGTGTTATTCTAGTACGAACTCTAGGATAGATTGAACGGAAAGAATAGCTTTGTGTTATTTTACTCGGACTCTTTAACAGATCAATCAGAAAGAATAACTTTGAGGTGGTTTCGTACCCTACAATAATCTCTTCGTTTGTTCTCCGCTATTAGTGACTTTGGAGTGACTCTCTGTTGCATGTTGAGGGATTGTTATATGATCCAATTATGTTATTATTGTTGAGAGAACTTGCACTAGTGAAAGTATGAACCCTAGGCCTTGTTTCAACGCATTGCAATACCGTTTCTGCTCACTTTTATCATTAGTTACCTTGTTGTTTTTATATTTTTAGATTACAAAAACCTATATCTACCATCCATATTGCACTTGTATCAACATCTCTTCGCCGAACTAGTGCACCTATACAATTTACCATTGTATTGGGTGTGTTGTGGACACAAGAGACTCTTTGCTATTTGGTTGCAGGGTTGTTTGAGAGAGACCATCTTCATCCTACGCCTCCCATGGATTGATAAACCTTAGGTCATCCACTTGAGGGAAATTTGCTACTGTCCTACAAACCTCTGCACTTGGAGGCCCAACAACGTCTACAAGAAGAAGGTTGTGTAGTAGACATCAACCATCTTATGGCAACTTGTTTAACTTATGTTTGTACTTAGATATTGTTGCTTCCGCTGACTCGTCTATGATCGAGCAATTGTATTCGAGCCCTTGAGGCCCCTGGCTTGTATTATGATGCTTGTATGACTTATTTATTTTTAGAGTTGTGTTGTGATATCTTTCCGTGAGTCCCTGATCTTGATCGTACACGTTTGCGTGTATGATTAGTGTAGGATTGAATCGGGGGCATCACAAGTTAATAGCATTCCATGCAATGAATTAACCACTCCATGTCATGTTTGAAAGTCTCAAGCCATTGAAAGCATGCATGGCCCACATCTCTTATTGGTTGATATGTCATGAAACAAGAAGCGAGGAGGGAGTTAATGTACCGTGCCTAAGTGTTTTGGGATTATTTGGTTTTTGGAAGATGACTTGCACAGCTAGACAGAGGGAGTACAAAGAGAAAAAAATGAATTGCAGTTAAAAGAATGACATTTCTAACAAAATTGTGAATGTGAACTACATATGTGTGCACGTGACCAACACATACATAGTGAATACAAAAACTAATGCAAGAAATAACTTATGAGTAACATGCACAAATTTATGATGTGGTGCTTGCATGCATAGGGTACAAAAACAATGTGATTTATGACTTGCATGCATGACGTGTTCTTGTGCCATAGTTGCATGTCTAGGAAAAAATCTACTAGTGTGTTGTACTAGCTATTTAGGAATGGAAGATGTATACATGGAAGTTGTAGGTAAAGAGATGGCATGTATCTCAATTCCGATGATTAGGGATTGGAAAAGAGATGTAATTTGGTTCACATCGTCGGAACTTTTCTATTGAAGAGATGACATGTATCTCAATTCCTATGAGGAGGGATTAGAAAAGAGATGTCATTTGGTTCACATCATATGAACTTTTCTATTGAATATACGCTAATGTTTATTTTCCTTTGAAATTGTGGGAGTATAGGAATCCATTCATATGAACCAAGTGGCTCTAAAGCTAAAAAATGATATCATGTTTATTTTCCTTTGAAATGTGGAGTATATGAATCTATTCATATGAACCAATTGGCTCTAAAGGAAAAAAATCCTATAAAATTCATATCATATAGAGTTCCTATGATATTCCTCCACACCAAACGATGGTTGAAATTGTTGCACGTGATACGACGGTCTTTCTTTGTAGACTCCTCCCCCATCTTTATAGTTACCTCTTGAAGATGAATGAAATGATATATACTGGGTATTCTATATGTGCATTTTGGTACATGAAAACTCGGTAAAAGTTTGCGAGGTTCGAATTTTTAATAAATCTATATGCACTGCATTTTGGAATGGAGGGAGGAGCATACAACAGTTGCTAACACTCACGTGGAAGATTTGTGTGTCGGAGGAGTGGTTGTTCTGTTAAATGACATGGCAAAACTGACACTGTCGGATGCCGATCTAACGGTTCTTACGACGTTCGTCAGGAAACGGCATATGGCAAATGTTTGTCAGATACTCCCTCCGTCCCAAAATTCTTGTCTTTGACTTGTCTACATACAGATGTATTTATTCACATTTTAGTGTTAGATATATCCATATCTAGATACATTTAAGACAAGAATTTTGGGACGGAGGGAGTATGATTTACGGACACATGCATTGCATTGATACGTGCCCCCTCTCTCTCACGCACACATGCACCCTCACGAGTCACGACTCTCTTGAGTCCTCTCGCACCCACCGTCTATCTGCAGGTAGATGTCACACACATATGTGCTCTTCACACCCTACCCTCAGAACTTCTAAAAAACAAAAGACGGCGCGCACCTTTTATTTTAACTCACACGTCACGCACTTATACTATTACTCTTGTGGCGAACGTTCTTTGGGCATAGTATATTGTACTCTCACGAAGAGAAGTGGTGCATGCACGCACTAGTTCTCTCACACCCACTCGCGGGTACACATAGGAGCGCATTTTTTGAAGCTGGTACAACAAAATCACTCCACTATATATATAAGCAGGAGCGTTAGCGCTTGCTTTACTAGGGTTCCTCTCTTTCACTCTCTCATGCTATCCAGATCTAAGCAAGACATAGGTGGCCACACTCTCTCTCTACTCACGACCGGTCACAAATCCGGCTGGACCACCTCGACCGGGGCAGGGGTGTAGGTGCATCGTTCACACTGTCGTCGGCGGCGAGGGAGGAGACCAATGGCTGCCCGCGCGTCCCGGTCGGTGGCAGTGCCGTTCTCTCCGAGAGAGCGCCAGCTCGGGAGGGCCTCCGACCCCTTCTTCCTCCCTACGGTATTGTGGCCAAGATGCGGCCTCCGGACGCCGTCTTTGCCACATGCCGATAACCCTCGGGTATATATTCCTTCGAAACCTGCCTTGCTCTACTGCCCCAGTTCCCACGTGGCTGCGTGTGGATGTAGCGACCCGACCCGAATGGATCAAGTCTCTGTGCTTAAGTGTCATCCCTGGATCGGTATGCTGGCACACACAGTACTCGAGGATTTATAACGGAGGTAAATCACATGTATAAAGTAACGTAAATACTATTACCTCAATCCAAATAGCGGAAGTAACAAGGTTGTGGATTCCCATCAACACCAACGGCAAAGTTGAGTGTAGAAATCGTAACCCTAACGTATCACTTACTCGTCGTAAGAATCCTGCAACATGAAACGTTGCAGCCCGAAAACGGGTCAGCACATGGAATATGCTGGCAAATTCACACCATAGAGGAATGATGAACAAAGGCTATCACTACATGCATATAAGGCTGGTGGAAAAGCTCTCTGGTTATAATGTTTTTGCGAAAAGCCAATTTTTCCCTACTTCAAAGGAATAAATTTTATTTAACTATCATGGTGGTTGTGAAACATTGAGATGGTTGACAGCATCTCAATCCCAATTAAGTATCATCATTAACCCAACAATATTAATTAAAGTAACATGATGAGATCAACGGGATAATCCAAGAACTAGATACTCAAGATGTCCATAACCGGGGACACGGCTAATCATGATTAGTTTGTACACTCTGCAGAGGTTTGTGCACTTTTCTCACAAGACTCGATCTCCTCCGTTGGGATTCTCGCACTTCATGGTGTTTGAGAAACGGATGACCGAGACACAGTCTTTCCGAAGAGGTCCCCTTAACCGATAGACAGGCCGGTACACCTACAATCCCCTACATCTGCTAGCCCATCATGGAAAGGTTTCCCACAACTTACTCAACTATGCTAGAGCCCATAATAGCTTGCGGCTGCACACGGAAGTTTCTAGCATGAATAATCTTATGATCCCTTTGAGCCTGGGTGGCGGTCCTTATACAAACAAACAACACTGGGTTCTCCAGGTGCCTCAATCCACCCAGATGTGAGTTTTAGTTGCCACCTTAAGTAAACCATTATTAACAATCTCACATCTGTCATGAACATCACTCAAACCCAATCCACGTCTACGAGCATAGCATGGCAATATAATAGCAACGTAGAAGTAACTCCCAAGGGTTTGATAAATGAAACGGTAATAGGTACTACCTCAACTACTTCCCAATACCCACAGTTTAATTTGATCCTAACCATGCAATGTTTGAGGGTTGAATCTAATGCATAAAAACTGGGTATGAAAGGGATATGATCAAAGTGTGAACTTGCCTGCAATGTTGATGAAGATGATTCGCACTCAATACTCTGGATAGATCTACTCGTCACACTCCGGTCAATCTATCGAGAGCAAGCAATAGTAACCACACATAAGCAATCACTCGAAAGATCAGAAAGAACGAAGAAGTCGATTCGGGAAACATCAAAACCAAGCAAATAACTCTTGCAACATAAAACAATTTCTAACAGTACCAAAATTATATGAATTTGGCCTTATCAGAAAGTTTAGGTCAAGAGCTTCGATTTGCAAAAAGAATCAACTCAAACGGAGTTACGGAACTTAAGTTATGAACAAAAGAAGTTTGAATACAAATCTGTTTGAAATCAAATTTTAAAACTTTCAAAAACATGTTTAAGTTGTTTTACTGGATAGAGGAGATCATAACGAAGAAGTGGGCGTTGGTTTCGTTGGATTTGGACAAACGAGTAAAAAGTTATGAGTGTTTGAAAATCAGGGACTAATCTGTAAATAAAATCATCACAAACGGGTCCCTGGCAGAAAACTAAAATAAAAGGAAAAGTCTAAATAGCGAACGCTCGCTAACTAGTTCTAAACAGAGAACGTTCATTGAATAAATCTAACTAAAAAAAACTAAACCGGACTAAAAAGAAAAACCGAAAAGTAAAAAAAAAACGGATCGGGATTATACCGGTTAGGCCGGCTTGGTGGTTTAGGCGGAGAAAACCGCCGGCGGAACGGCGAACAGCGGGCGGCGGCTCCGGTGAGTCCGGCGACGGGCGTCGGCGGCGGGGGCGAGGCGAGGCGGCGCGCGTGTGGCGGCGGCGGCGAACCAACCGGCGGCGGCTCGGATTGCGAGGCGAGGCGAGAGAGTGGTGGCTTCGGGCGGCGGAGCTCGGCGGATCTCGCCGGCGGCGGCGAGATGCGGGAGAGGCGGCGGCGCGAGCAGAGGGGGAGAGAGAGGTCGGGGCCCGGGGCTCCGGCTTTTAAAGGGCTCGGGGAGGGCGGTGGCGTGGGGAAGGGGCGGCCAGTGGCGGGAAGGCGCCGGACTCCGGGAGGAGTCCCGGTCGGGGACGACGGGGCACTGGCGTGGGCCGGCTGGGCCGTGGCCTGGCAAGCTGGGCCGGCCCGGTCCGGTCGGTCCCGAGGGATTTTTTATTTTTTTAAAAAACAAACGGAGAAAGAAATAATAAAGACAAAATGAAAAATATAATATAGGCATATAATATATCGAAATTTTCAGAAAAAGATTTCCTACAGCGTGAACATGTTTGTAAAGTCAAATAAATCCACACAAATTTTAATAAATCAAACAGTGCTACTGCCTTAATAAAATCCAATAAAAATAATTTTAAAAATACCAAAATGATTTCAAATTTATTTCTCTCCAATTTTCTGATGTAGGGAATCATGTTACCCTATTTTCTGTATATTTTATTTTTTGGAGAAAAATAATTTGAATAAAACTCAAATAACTCCAATATTGAAAAATAATTGCAATGGGACTTTGAATAAATCCTTTGAAACTCCCAACTCATATTTCATTTGTTTTGAAGAAGTCATTTTATCTTCTCTCGTGAAAATCATTGAGTTGCATACAGTTTCAGAATTGGAAAATATTTTCAAATCATATTCAAATATTTTCAACACCCCCTTTCACTTAAATAAATGGAAGAAGTCATGTCATCTTCTCTCCAGGGTTTTGTGATGAAAAGAATTTGAATTCATGGAGACCATAAAAGCAAAATGAAAGTTTGGGAAATTCCTTTTATTCCCTCTCATTTAACTTTCAAAAGATTTCGAATTCCACTCACTTTCAGTCAATCAATCAAACAATCAATCTAATCTATCTGTTATTATAACATTCCAAAATTTAGAATTTTGGGATGTTACAAACCTACCACCCTTAAAATGAATCTTGTCCTCGAGATTCGGAGAGGCTAGCAAGAAATAGGTTAGGGTTTGGGGGTCTTCTCAAAATCCATCGATCATCACAGGGGGTCTGGGGTGCTACCACCCTTAGAAGCATGGTTACGGTTCCATCAAAACTCATATACTCCATCCATTATTCTTGACAGTGTCGGTCTTCTCAGATCTTCAGTATAATTCCTTCTCTGGGCTCTTCCGGTGGTGGCATAACCTTTTCCTCAATTCTTGTGTCCATTCCATCTTGGTAAGGTTATTCCATGACTGGGTCTTCTTAGCTGACAGGTCAAGCGCCAATACTAAACAACTATCGACATCTCATGGTGGTCAACAATTTACGGTTTCTCCTGCAGGAAAATGGGTCTGGGTTGAACCTCACCGTATAACCTACGGTTGGCAACAGCTGCCGTGTACAAGGGACAATACCTATACCATTCTAAGGTTTAAACAAGGTTTAAATCGTCGTCACTCTACTATAGGTAAGTCACTCAGATTTACCATCCCATATAGCAAAGCGAACAATAAGAGTAAGTCGGTATGGTGATCAATCCATCCCGCACCCAAATCATTTCCTTGTACATGGTTTAGCGAATCTCGCATTCTAACACTCAGTCATCCTCAGAAGCATTGCAGAATTTCTCTTGTCGACGAACCAAGTTCGGATAAATCCATGGATTCTGCAAGCCAAACAAACATCTATCGTTCCTTACCAACCCTCAGGTTTTGCGTAACTCCTATAAGATCATCTATCGATAAAAATCATAACTTCTTCCAGGGTCTTCCCTTCAACAAGAGTGTGCTTGCTTCTTGGCAGGTCCTGGAGCCTGTGGGTTGTGGCCCATCTCATTACTTGTAAACCTTGAACTCATCATCGGGCAACTGATCCTTAATCCAACATCCAACTTCCTGGTATTCTTAAGTCCATCCAATTGTACTGTCTTCCTTCCTTCTATTGGCACCAAACTGGAACATGATTACTCAGACTCATCATGGAATTTCCATTGATCCATATTTCCAACATCATACCTCCTTTATATCCAATAGTAATTTATCTCTTCATCCTCGTGGGATATCCCACATACCGAGATAAAAAAACACTTATACTTATGAAGTCCATACTCCACTTCGTGGAACATCATTATCCTTTCCAGGGTCAAGCGTCCTTACAGGGGAATATTGGCCATCTCTGCATGGCACTTTTTCAACTGGGAAACATGAAACACATCATGAACTCATGACAGTCCTTCGGGTGACTCCAACTTGTTGGCCACTTCTCCCATACGTTCCAAAACTCGGTATGGTCCTACAAATCTCGGGGCTAACTTTCCCTTAACTCCAATAGTTTAACTCCTCGCAGAGGGAACACACGAAGACATGCTCCGTCTCCAATTTCATAGACTACCTCCTTTACATCCAATAATACTCCATACCCTCATATTCTTGGGGTATCCAACATATCGAGATTAAAACTCATACTTATTTTGTTCGGAATCCACTTCATGGAATATCATTACCTTTTTCCAAGGGTCAAGTTTCCTCACAGGGTACTACCACCTTTAAAATGCACAATCTTCCATAGACCATATTTCTCATATCCTCGAAAATGGTCAAAATCTTTCTTCATAGAGTAACAACTCATAAAATCCAAATCAATACCAAAGATGCTAACTTTATTGATTCTCAAATTATTACAATCTCCTGCATTCCATTACATGCCTCAATCCGACACCTCACTAGTAAAAGAAATGTCCACACTAGCACTACTATATTTCTTGTTGCACTCAACTATTTATCACAAGTCTCCGTCTCCTTGAGGCATTCTCTGGCAAAGTGCCCTGCTTCATCACAACGGAAACATATAACTTCTGACATATCACGGGGTTTCCTTGTGATTATATAGCCTCCTGGGGTCCTCATCTTCC
Organism: Aegilops tauschii subsp. strangulata; assembly: GCF_002575655.3. NCBI lineage: Eukaryota > Viridiplantae > Streptophyta > Magnoliopsida > Poales > Poaceae > Aegilops > Aegilops tauschii. The sequence goes on along the minus strand of NC_053039.3, from coordinate 90,956,176 downwards.
CTTTTGGGCAATCATTGTGGTGGTGTCCTGAATTTTTACACCTGAAACATGTGATATGACTCAGGTCTCTCTTTGTAGAAATTGGGTTGTTCCTGGGATCCAATCTATTTCTCTTCCTGGAGTTTTCCGTTCCAATCAGGGCTTCTATTTCTTGTGGGTCATACTCTATTTCCTCTGTCGGGAATTCTACTAAATCCCCATTCAAACAATTTTGGGAGATGTGTCCTTCTCCACATGAATAGCATGACTTAGTGCAGGGTTTAATTGGTTCTTCTTTGGGTGTGTCCTCCACCTCTTCCTTCATCACAGATTCCTCTAAAATTTCCATGAGGGCTCTTTTCATTGCTTCTTTCTTCTGCTGGATGGTCCTTTATACCATGGGGTAGATGTGACACTGAGCAGGGTAGTGGGTAGTCCCTTCACACAAGAAACAAGTGATCTGCCGAGTTGGGCATTCTTCAACTGGGTGACTTCCTTCACAATTTGGGCATTCATCCTTGTGTTCCTTATGGTTGTGTCCTATTTCTCCACAAGGCTTGTATGCACAAGGTTTCTTCATATCCTTTCCATAAGGCTTCAATTTCTGGGACACAAGACGAGATCTTTGTAGAGTCCACTTAAATTCTTTCCAAGTGGTTACTCCTTGCCATCCATTGATGGTTTGGTACATCCTCCACCAAGTATCGGCACCTCTTTCAAAACATTGAAGAGCATGCCGAGTCATATCCCTTCCGACTATAGGGTTATTCTTCATGTGATCCTCCATGTTCTGAATCCATCGGTCCGTCTCCAATTGACTCATCGGTCCAGAAAATACAAGCTCATCTCCATTCATCCTCTATTGGGTCCAAGGGTTTGGGTGAGATAAGAGAGATCGAGAGGGATGCACACAATACAAACAATATTTTTGAAAAGACTGATTTTTATTGTGGCTGTCGGAAAAACAACAAACAAATGACAGCTCACAAACGTCGCATCTAACATAGGTATAACAGGAGTTGGGTCTTCTAAAGGTCAATAAGTCTTCAACGTCGCCAAACTCTTCAAGTCTTGTTAATGTCTCTGATGGCTTCTTCCAATCATGCTTTTCCTTCTCAAATTCTTTTGCCAAATCATCTCTGTCGACGCGAAGTCTCTCGTGACGTCCTTTAATATTTCTGGAGTTGCGCTCCAACTTCTGGGTCTCAACATCCTTGACATGAACCATGACCCTACTGTCCTTCCGTTCCTGACGAGTCTCCGTTATCTCGAGGTTTTGCTTTCCCAGCTTGGCTACTTTCAACTTCTGGGTTCTGAGTTCTTCACGAAACGCTTACTTGTCGAATACTGCTTCCTGAAGGTTCATCTTTAAACTTCCTGATGTAATGCTCCAGATCCTGGTGATACACCTGGTCTAAAGTTAAAACTTCATCTTGCTGATAGGTGCTCCATCAGCCTTCTACCATCCAATCCTTCCATGCATATGCATGCTTAACTCGGCATGGTGGCAATAGCATAAGCGGACGATAACATCATGGATAGCTGTGTTTATGCCCATGTTACTGCCATGAGCTTTCATTCCATAACTGATATCTCCTGTCTTTGGGTTTTCTTAACAAAAACTTTGAGTTTCTAACTCTCCATGTTTCGGTCTTTCTCCGATACACCTTGATCTCAGGCATTGACAGCTTCCATAGTCTGCCAAGTTCCATAAGGGTAACCTTCCTAGGTCATATACATCTGGCAATTCTTCAGAGCCTTCAATTTCTCCCAGTCTTCGAAATCTTCTACCGTTGTAGTTTCCATTATCATAATGCATGGTAAATTCCTCTTTATTCCAAATGGTCTTGGTTGTCCGATATCTTGTCCTTCTTGGAGTGGTCTTATCCGTCGAATCTTTGAGTGGTCCAAAAGGAAAAAGGGTATGGTCTCACTAAAAGGGAATATTTGAATAAGACTCAGAAAAGAAGAGAGGTAAAAGATCTTTTTGAAAAGGAAAGTTTTTTGAGAAAATCCTTCCTATGGGCTTGCCAGTTTCTAGGGTCACGTCCTACAGTCAACATGTGCTCTGATACCATCTTGTAGCGACCCGACCCGAATGGATCAAGTCTCTGTGCTTAAGTGTCATCCCTGGATCGGTATGCTGACACACACAGTACTCGAGGATTTATAACAGAGGTAAATCACATGTATAAAGTAACGTAAATACTATTACCTCAATACAAATAGCGGAAGTAACAAGGTTGTGGATTCCCATCAACACCAACGGCAAAGTTGAGTGTAGAAATCGTAACCCTAACGTATCACTTACTCGTCGTAAGAATCCTGCAACATGAAACGTTGCAGCCCGAAAACGGGTCAGCACATGGAATATGCTGGCAAATTCACACCATAGAGGAATGATGAACAAAGGCTATCACTACATGCATATAAGGCTGGTGGAAAAGCTCTCTGGTTATAATGTTTTTGCGAAAAGCCAATTTTTCCCTACTTCAAAGGAATAAATTTTATTTAACTATCATGGTGGTTGTGAAACATTGAGATGGTTGACAGCATCTCAATCCCAATGAAGTATCATCATTAACCCAACAATATTAATTAAAGTAACATGATGAGATCAACGGGATAATCCAAGAACTAGATACTCAAGATGTCCATAACCGGGGACACGGCTAATCATGATTAGTTTGTACACTCTGCAGAGGTTTGTGCACTTTTCCCACAAGACTCGATCTCCTCCGTTGGGATTCTCGCACTTCATGGTGTTTGAGAAACGGATGACCGAGACACAGTCTTTCCGAAGAGGTCCCCTTAACCGATAGACAGGCCGGTACACCTACAATCCCCTACATCTGCTAGCCCATCATGGAAAGGTTTCCCACAACTTACTCAACTATGCTAGAGCCCATAATAGCTTGCGGCTGCACACGGAAGTTTCTAGCATGAATAATCTTATGATCCCTTTGAGCCTGGGTGGCGGTCCTTATACAAACAAACAACACTGGGTTCTCCAGGTGCCTCAATCCACCCAGATGTGAGTTTTAGTTGCCACCTTAAGTAAACCATTATTAACAATCTCACATCTGTCATGAACATCACTCAAACCCAATCCACGTCTACGAGCATAGCATGGCAATATAATAGCAACGTAGAAGTAACTCCCAAGGGTTTGATAAATGAAACGGTAATAGGTACTACCTCAACTACTTCCCAATACCCACAGTTTAATTTGATCCTAACCATGCAATGTTTGAGGGTTGAATCTAATGCATAAAAACTGGGTATGAAAGGGATATGATCAAAGTGTGAACTTGCCTGCAATGTTGATGAAGATGATTCGCACTCAATACTCTGGATAGATCTACTCGTCACACTCCGGTCAATCTATCGAGAGCAAGCAATAGTAACCACACATAAGCAATCACTCGAAAGATCAGAAAGAACGAAGAAGTCGATTCGGGAAACATCAAAACCAAGCAAATAACTCTTGCAACATAAAACAATTTCTAACAGTACCAAAATTATATGAATTTGGCCTTATCAGAAAGTTTAGGTCAAGAGCTTCGATTTGCAAAAAGAATCAACTCAAACGGAGTTACGGAACTTAAGTTATGAACAAAAGAAGTTTGAATACAAATCTGTTTGAAATCAAATTTTAAAACTTTCAAAAACATGTTTAAGTTGTTTTACTGGATAGAGGAGATCATAACGAAGAAGTGGGCGTTGGTTTCGTTGGATTTGGACAAACGAGTAAAAAGTTATGAGTGTTTGAAAATCAGGGACTAATCTGTAAATAAAATCATCACAAACGGGTCCCTGGCAGAAAACTAAAATAAAAGGAAAAGTCTAAATAGAGAACGCTCGCTAACTAGTTCTAAACAGAGAACGTTCATTGAATAGATCTAACTAAAAAAACGAAACCGGACTAAAAAGAAAAACTGAAAAGTAAAAAAAAACGGATCGGGGTTATACCGGTTCGGCCGGCATGGTGGTTTAGGCGGAGAAAACCGCCGGCGGAACGGCGAACAGCGGGCGGCGGCTCCGGTGAGTCCGGCGACGGGCGTCGGCGGCGGGGGCGAGGCGAGGCGGCGCGCGTGTGGCGGCGGCGGCGGCGAACCAACCGGCGACGGCTCGGATTGCGAGGCGAGGCGAGAGAGTGGTGGCTTCGGGCGGCGGAGCTCGGCGGATCTCGCCGGCGGCGGCGAGATGCGGGAGGGGCGGCGGCACGAGCAGAGGGGGAGAGAGAGGTCGGGGCCCGGGCTCCGGCTTTTAAAGGGCCTGGGGAGGGCGGTGGCGTGGGGAAGGGGCGGCCGGTGGCGGGACGGCGCCGGACTCCGGGAGGAGTCCCGGTCGGGGACGACGGGGCACTGGCGTGGGCCGGCTGGGCCGTGGCCTCGCGAGCTGGGCCGGCCCGGTCCGGTCGGTCCCAAGGGATTTTTTTTAAAACAAACGGAGAAAGAAATAATAAAGACAAAATGAAAAATGTTATATAGGCATATAATATATCAAAATTTTCAGAAAAAGATTTCCTACAGCGTGAACATTTTTGTAAAGTCAAATAAATCCACACAAATTTTAATAAATCAAACAGTGCTACTGCCTTAATAAAATCCAATAAAAATAATTTTAAAAATACCAAAATGATTTCAAATTTATTTCTCTCCAATTTTCTGATGTAGGGAATCATGTTACCCTATTTTCTGTATATTTTATTTTTTGGAGAAAAATAATTTGAATAAAACTCAAATAACTCCAATATTGAAAAATAATTGCAATGGGACTTTGAATAAATCCTTTGAAACTCCCAACTCATATTTCATTTGTTTTGAAGAAGTCATTTTATCTTCTCTCGTGAAAATCATTGAGTTGCATACAGTTTCAGAATTGGAAAATATTTTCAAATGATATTCAAATATTTTCAACACCCCCTTTCACTTAAATAAATGGAAGAAGTCATGTCATCTTCTCTCTAGGGTTTTGTGATGAAAAGAATTTGAATTCATGGAGACCATAAAAGCAAAATGAAAGTTTGGGAAAGTCCTTTTATTCCCTCTCATTTAACTTTCAAAAGATTTCGAAT